>NW_022146163.1:1236660-2455410 GCF_002938485.1 Sitophilus oryzae | reverse complement strand
TCATAATTTATGTATTCCGTTGCAAAATCAGGCGAACCAGACCGGTGCACTACGGTAAAGAGCGGTTCCTAAAAAACATCGGTTTGATACGGAACGGTTTGGTAAAATACTGGAAACGTCAAATGTTGACGTTTTCTAAATTTCAGTACATCTATTATAAAATCTATCTTCTTTTCAATGGAGTTTAATATTGAAAAGTACTTTATTAATAAACTGTTAAACTCGTTAAACAGCTCAAGTGAAGATTTGCAGGTCCAATATTAAAACAGACCAAATTTTACCAGATTAAACAAATCTAATCAATACTTATATTTTTATAGCTTAGGTACAAAACATTCACGATTACTTGTTTTCTTGTTTTTCATGTTTTCTTTAAATGTTCCTGACTTTAAGAAACAATGGCTGCATGATAAGTTTAAATGGTCCTAAAAAGTAATTCTATTTAGTTAATGAAATTTATTTACCTATACTGCCTACCTCCATTGCTTTTGGATGTAAATACAAAATATTATTACACATTTTAGAAATTAAATGAGAATTTCACTCGAACTTCCAATATTTGCTTGGTTTCTGTCTGACATAAATGACATTGATTGACAAACAAAACCAGAAAAACCAACCTTCTTGCGCTGGTTAGTTTGGTGAAAGTTATAACCAAATTTTTCAGGAACCGTGTTCCGTAATAAGAAAACTTTCAGGAAATCGATAGAAACGGAACATAAAACTATAACCACTGACAGATCATCAAGATTCTAAGGTACTTCTAGATGTGTCACAAACTCCAAATATCGAATTTTAGGTAGCTTTAAGCTTGTAACCAAAGAAAAAAATGAAAAATCTCGAAATATCCTTATGGATTAAAAGTTAGCTGTCTTTAAGCACCTAGTCCACAATTTTGTTATAAATTGTTGGTATCAATATTATAGTCATCTTTATTTCTATAATAATTATAATGACTTGGCAATTGCACGATATGATATTCTATACTAATTAAAAACTTTATTTTTAAGCACCTATTCCACAATTTTGTTATAAATTGTTGGTATCAATATTAGTCATCTTTATTTCTATAGTAATTATAATGACTTGGCAATTGCACGATATGATATTCTATACTAATTAAAAACTTTATTTTTAAGTCGTAAGTACGTACACTGTTTAGAGTTACTTATGAATCTAAAATGTTGAATAGGTGCTTAAAGATAGACTAAATAAAATAAACTGAGACTTGGTTTAGATCTCTCAACTTTTTATAGTGGAAGAATTGTGTTGCGATGAACCTGCTAATTGTTATGTTTTAATATCCCATAACTAGCAAAATAACACTAATTTACCACCATACATTAAAACACTTCACTTTTAACACTGGACCGTAATTCACCGTTGTTCTCAACTTCACAGTTACATTATCTAATGGAAGGGAAACGATTATCTCAGTGCACGACAGTGCCCCCGCTAAATCGAGCACAGCCGTGCCATCCTTTTCTCGAAGGTATTAGTGGCACTTTTGACCACCCTGTAACTTCGTTATGGATAAAGCAAGTATATTAATTTTCACTACACATGAAGACATACCAGGGGCGGATACAGAAATTAAGTTAAAGTTCACATTTTTCGATAACTATCTTCGCCCTTTCCGTAGCATTGAACTAAATGAATTTTGTGCTTCTCTAATTTTTTTCAAAATAACAACACTTTTTGTTTCCTCGTATATTTCACAGATGGGCACTTTCATTTTTCATTTAGAACGAGATACTAAAAAGTCAAATAATTTAGCTACACATTGTTTAAAAGATCATCAAAATCGACCCACTAGATCACACTATTTATACTTTCAAATACATCAAAATTTTATGGAGACCGTTTTTCGTGCCGGTGAGAGTTATATGAAGAGCGTATTTAATATATCTACCCTCCTAAAGTTATTCACTCAATTGGGTTCTGTGGCTTAGCAATTAAACTTTATTTAAGCAATACCGGGCTCCCTTATTTTCACTCATTCGTCCCCTTTCACCAGCTCGACACCCTATAATTTGGAGGGTGAGATTTCGGCTGACAAATTAATCTCATTAGTTTTAATTAGCTTGACGTATTCAGAGGAGTTTGCAAGACGTATATCAAGTAAGATATCTTGTTTTGAATATCATTTAGGGTGAGGTACTGACGTATGCTCATGTTTCAAGGGCCTAGCGGCTACCGCCGAGATTGTAGATTGTATAGGAGGGGGGTAATCACCGTGATCTTATAAGGCGGGTTCTCACTTGTCAGTTTCGCTGACGCAGTCTGACTGATTCATTATCAATGAAAAATAAAAATCAACGATTGTATTCACACGTTTCATGTTTTGCTACATTCAGTATTCAGTTGGTCCAAACATTTTGGTGGTGATTTCGCAGACATGAAAATGGTTAAAACAAAATTGAAACCAGGTGTTCGCGAAGTTTTTAATTCGCGAAGTTTACAATTAGCAAATGAATTACAGAATATTCTGGTGAATCAGAAAAGAAGAAAACGTTTTTTTAAAGCAGATACGTCTACAAGAAACTGTTGACGTTCTATTTTAACAGAACGTCAACGGTTTCTTGCAGACGTATCTGCTTTAAAAAAAAGCGTTTTCTCATAATAGTTTGAATTTAAATAGTTTTTTTTCTTGATTCTTTGAATTTTTTTTGCTTCCGACGATAGACTTTCCGAAACGTTAAGCATTTTTTTCTTTGTTAAGCCAATTTGTATAACTGTAAACATAACTTCTGATAAGCAGTGTCCGTTTAGGTTTAACGCAGAAGTGTTTACAAAAAATAACTATTTTATTTTGTAGATTTTCTTGCAGTGCAGTGGCGAAATACTCATAAAGGATTTTCTTGGAGATATACATTAAAATAATTAATTAACTTTAACTTGTAAACTGAACAAATCACGAAAATGTAGTTCTCACGCTTCAGTTTCTATTCATTATTCGATAATGATCAGTCAAAAATGAAAAAAGTAGAACTGGTTTTCACTTTAACTGAAAGTACGAATTTACTGATCATTTAACATGAAAATGTGTTCTGACGTTCATTATTTGTTCAGTATCACTGAATCAGTCAGACTGCGTCAGCGAAACTGACAAGTGAGAACCCGCCTATAGATCTATTGTGTTCCCCTTTCTTGAGTTTTATCTCATCATAGAGTCTTAGGGCTTTGACGAAAGCCAGTATCTGAGACGGTCTGATAAGGGTTAGTTCTCCATCTCCCGCCAGTCGTACCAAAGTTTATAGCACGAATGGTTGTTGTCTCGGCGCACTCAGTGATGAGGTGTTCTGGTGTTACTTCATTTTCCCCACAGAATATGCATTCACCGTTGTTTCTTAGTTTCAATCTACTGAGGCGTTCATTGAGGAAACCAGAGATGTACAGGGTGGGTCAAATTCGACGCTTTTAAATGGAATAGACTGCTCTCAAATTTTTTTAAAAATAAATAATGTTTTTTTAAATTTTCAAACTTGAATAACTCGGTTACTTTGTACTTATTTGAAAACCGGCAAAGAGAAAATAAGTCTCTTTTATCGAGATCTACCAGCCCTAAAAATATTTACACTTATTTTACACTCGTCCTGTATATTGCGTGTTTTCACGTAATTTAAAATTTTCTAAATAAAAATAAAAGTAATTTAATAAATAGTATTGAAGGAGTTTGATTATACATTACCTCTTAGCTTTTGCACAGTGGTGCTATTCTGTGGCAATTCTCTACATTAGCGACTTGCATACGTTGCATCCTAACATTACACATTGATGCGCTTCCTGAGATTCCACCCTATGTTCGTATGTATATGTGTGTGTGTGTTCTCTATTTAACCAAGATAATTTGAATCTCTATTAAATCTCAAATCCTCTTATCTTGTATATCATCGAATAATAGGACTACGAGATTACAAACTCCAAGTTCAGATTGTCTGATACTCATAGATGAAGCATTATTTAAGTTAATGATAAGTACATTGTTTTAGGCATGTAATATAGAGTTGATATCTACTTGAAATTTAATTATAATTTGTACAAAGATTATTCATATTAAATTAATTATTATTAATTTAATATAAACATTAATCATTCATAAAAAATATTATTCATACCGGGCGTTTTTCAATAGTGGCTCTCCCCTATCTTTTTATTTTATCAGTTAAAAAAAGTGATTTGGTATGTTAGTATATGAAAAATTATGATAAACAGTTTTTGTTGAACCTTTCGCACAAAAACATTTCAAATTTATTATTTCAGTCTAGTAACTATCTAGCAACAAGTTTAATTTATGTCAATGATGAAATGTATTGATTTTTCCGATTCCAAATATCTAGAGAAAATTTAATATCTTTTTTATGTAAAAAAACGGAAGCAATATACAGGGTATCCCAGAAATAAGTGCAAATATTTTAACTGGTAGTATATTTCGGTCCCAGAAAGATGCACATAAGGTCTTTTTTACGAAAAAAAAAATTGTTGAAAATTTTATATTTTTCTTGACATTTTCGGGGAAATTTTAAAAAACTTCTTAGTGCCACTTGTTGTCGTGAAAAAACTTTAAT
The DNA here is from genome assembly GCF_002938485.1 of Sitophilus oryzae. NCBI lineage: Eukaryota > Metazoa > Arthropoda > Insecta > Coleoptera > Curculionidae > Sitophilus > Sitophilus oryzae. The sequence continues at coordinate 2,450,842 of NW_022146163.1, read as the reverse complement.
AGCCGGTTATCGCCAGCGGTTCCCAAAATGTTGACATTATTTTCTTAAATTTTTAAAGTTAAATAACTCGGTTATTATTAATTTATTTTAAAAATGGTATGGTAATGTAATGTAAGATGTTTCTTCTGACAAAATCTACCACCCCTTAAAACATCTGTATTTATTTCTGGGACACCCTATATATACAGGGTGGCGCACCTCATTCGCCTCGGTTGATTATACGAGTGGGGAGACAAGGTGCATAATTTGAAATTATTTTGAAATATACAGGGTGTTTCAGAACTAAGATCCACACCAAAGTTATATTTTTTCTTATGGAACACCCGGTATTTTATTTCATTTTTGGATTCTTGGGCCCAAAAAAAGGCATTTATTATAAGGGTTAAATATGTTTAAAATCTTTAGTTTTTGAGATATTTAAAGATATTTAAATTTGCATGCTACAATAGAATAGACTATTACCACCCTGTACATTACTTTTCAGAATTAATTCTTATGCTGAGTCTATAGGTAGAGAAATAAACTTTACTGAAAAATGGTATTGGTTCCTTAAATTTATACAGGGCTATCAAAAGTTGCTTATCTATTTTAAGGACATATTTTATATAAAAACTTCGTTATTTCAAATGTAACACCCTGTATTTTTTTAAATAAATCGAAGCAGATTCAAATGCTCTTTTAAACTATATTAGGGTTTTCTATACCTATCTAGCTCAGATTTTGAATAAAAAGCGATTTTTAAATAAAATTGTTATCAAAATGGCTGGTGTCGCCATGCCAATTTTCTAGTGAGAGTTAGTAACTATTTTCAAAGTCGACATTAGTTTATGGACATTATTATTTATAATTTATAACAGTTTTCTTAAATTTACCTACAATAGTTTAATAAGTAAGTATTCATTATTTTATCAAGAAAAATAAAGCAGTATCTGCTGGCGGAACGAATAGATGTGTTACTAGTTAGTAGTTATTTTGTGAGGAAAATTGCTTCTTGGCCTCAAGGGCTTATGCTCAAAGATATCCAAATAGGAATCTTCTGATAAGAGTTTCTTTGAAAAACTTCTTGTCCTATTTCGCCTGGTAGTGTGGTTTATAAAAACCCTATTAGGCAGAAACCTGCCGTTGGAAGTGAAGAAAATGAATTTGCCGTAATTGGCTCTTTTATAGAAAATCCATGTATCTACAAGTCATCGTAAAATAATTCAAAGACTACTTCTTCGTTTTTCGTGATAGAATAATAAACACATATTTAATAAATATTATTTATTAAACTATTGTAGGTAAATTCAATAAAAGTAAACGTATAAATTTAAATAAGTCCATAAACTAATTTCGATTTTGAAAATAGCTACTAACTGTCACTAGAAACTTGCTATGACAACACTAGCCATCTTGATTAGAATTTTATTGAAAAATCGCTTTTTATTCAAAATCTGAGGCAGATAGGTATAGGAAACCCTAATATAGTTCGAAAGAGCATTTAAATCTGCTTCGACTTATTTAAAAAAATACATAGTGTTGCATTTGAAATAACGAAGTTTTTATGTAAAATAAATATTTAAAATAGACCAGCAATTTCTGATACCCCTGTATACATTTAAGGAAGGAATGACATTTTTCTGTAAAGTTTATTTATCTACCTTTAAACTCAGTACAAGAACTAATTCTGAAAAGTAATGTACAGGGTGTTAATAATCTATTCTATTGTAGCATGCAAATTTAAATATCTTTAAGTATATCTAAAAAACTAAAGATTTTAAACATATTTAACCCTTATAATAAATATCTTTTTATGGGCCGAAGAATCCAAAAATGGAATAAAATACCGGGTGTTCCATAAGAAAAAATATAACTTTGGTATGGATCTTAGTTCTGAAACACCCTGTACATTTCAAAATAATTTTAAATTATGCGCATTGCCTTCCCACATGTACCCATAAAATATTTTGTTTCTACATCTTTCCGTTTTCGTATAATCAACCGAGGCGAATGAGGTGCGCCACCCTGTATTTTTAGTCAATACAGGTACGGACGAAAAGTTAATACTCTTCAAACAATCAGTTTAAAAATATACCGGGTGCGTCTCAAAAGTGGCTCACCCCCTATAACTTTTTTATTTTTTCAGATAAGAAAACGAGATTTGGTATGTTAATGTTTGACATAAATTAGTATTGTTTAACGTATCCAATTGTTTTCGGTCACTTCCTGTTTCACCGGAAATTATTACAACTTTTGATTTTTAAATGGCACCCTCGGTATTTTTTTACTTTAATTGATAGAAAATGACACTCTGAATCGAATGACATATCATATGTCAACTTTTGACATTTTTGCTTAAGACAAAATTGTATTTTAAATTTTAATCTAGAGTGCCATGGCTGTGTTAAAAACACCAATTTTTAAGCAAGGAGTCTTGGAAAAATAGATTTGATCGTCTAATTTTTTTAGGGTCTTGTCCTGGCCGGTTAAAAGATGCCCAAATCGTATTTTTAATCATATCTCAATTTTTTTAAATTGAACGAGGGGGGATATTAACATACATAAAGATAATTTTTTACGAAAAATTTGAGACCACACACTTGATATTTCGAGTCAAATTGTCGTTACAATGAACCGCATGTTACAATTTCAAATAAACCATATGTGACAATGTCAAAAGCTGACATATGATATGTCATTCTATTCAGAGTGTCATTTTCTATCGAATAAAGTAAAAAAAATACCGACAGTGCCATTTAAAAATCAAAAGTTGTAGTTATTTCCGGTGAAACAGGAAGTGACCGAAACAATTGAATACGTCAATCAATCCATAATTTATGTCATATACTAATATACCAAACCTCGTTATTTTATCTGAAAAAATAAAAAAGTTATACAGGGTGTCCCAGTAATAAGTGCAAATATTTTAACTGGTAGTATAATTCAACCCCAGAAACACGCCTATAAAGTTTTTTTCGCGAAAAAAAAATTTTGAAAATCGAAATTTTTTGAAAATTTTTTTGGATTTTTTTTTAGTTTTTAGTTAAAAAACATAATTTCTTGATAATATGAAAATCCAGAAAAGAAAAGAAAGAAAATCCAGAAAAGATCCAGTGGTCCTCAAAATTTTAGCAAAAAATCATTTTTTTTTGGAAATTTTCAAAGTAAAATAACTCCGTTATTTTGGACTTATTTGAAAAACGATAAAGAGAAAATATGTTTCTTTTATCAAGATCTACCACCCCTTAAAATATTTGCACTTATTTCTGGGACACCCTGTATAGAAGTGAGCCACTTTTGAGACACACCCGGTATAGGTGGTGCGCTCTACAAGTAGGAGTCATATTAACATTAAAACCAAATTTCCCATGCAAAGAAACTCCCAGACACGAATTTTCATCCAAATATCGAAATTAAGAAATTAATTGGAAAAAATCAAAATACAATTTAAATTTCTAAACCCTGCTGTATCTCGGAAACAAACTATTTTAGGAACGAACGTTTTTAAGTATTTTTATCTGCAGAACATGCTGCCGAAGTTTCCCGAATATGATTCGGACCACCCTGTATTATAAATATAAATTAAAACAACTAACAAAGTCGTAAAGTAACTCCACTAAACGTGTGAAGGATATTCTGTATTGTCACATTTTGATATTAGGCTAACGCGTGATGTTTTCCCGATGCGGCGAAGTCTGACCAGCCAAGCGGAAGTAATTCAACACGTCCGTTATTAATGGTTAGTCCAGGACCGGAATCAGTAGTTTGAGTGGAGCACTCTAAACATCAGTATTCTCGTTAGCCGTATTAGGTCCTGATGTCATGAAGACCACGTATTTACATTGCGTAATGTGCCATTTTCAAATTAATATTCGTTATTGATTCAGTTGAAATTTTATGGGACCAGAATTGTAAAATCATTTTTCTTTCTAACTACGTGTACAGGGTGGGCCAAATTCGACGCTTTTAGAGGGAAACACCCTTTTCTATAGGACGAAAACTAATATCGGTGTCTGGAGCTCAATTTTTATCAAAAACATGATGGTGAAAACCGCACATCGATATCTGTTACGGGGTGTTTTTCAAAAATGTGTATTTTTAACAAATCGCTGTAACTTTTTTGCTATGGAAAATTTTGTGTTTTTATGAAAACATAGCCAAAGCACCTTCTTACGTAGAATTTAATGGTTTAAATATAATTTTTTTAAAATTAATAATTTAAGGATTATCAAAAGAAAATTTGATTTTTTATATGGGACACCCTGTATATTAAATAAGTAGGCTTTGAACGGCACCGGCTGTAATGCAAAAAAAAATTAGCTGTGAGCATCAATTAAAACGAAAATAATATTTGCAATGAGAGATTCAGAATTTTATAACAATTTAAACTATATTTAATCAACATCAACACATTTAAACTATATCTAATAACAATAAAAATAAATAAACCTAACCAAACCAAGACATGAGATTTTGCTACAGGTGTTCGACATATCAACCGTCTTCTGTTATGAACAGACGGAGCCGTTTTTGAACATTTCTCGCGGAATTCATTAACTGAGTGGGGGTGAAAGATACCCTCTCATAACGTCTAAGTATTTCTAATTCTTGTCTAGATTATACGTGCAATTTAAAAATAAGAACCTTTATTCTTCCGCAAAGATATGGCGGATGATTAGATTCATAGGCACTATGTCCGGTGTCCTCGACGACCAACGGCTGGTGTCTTGGTTAGCTGATCAATTATTCTTGAAATTGGCTGCTAAAATTTGCTGATAACTTCAGCGTTCTGAGGCGGTGCCTCGTCTTGCTGGAAAATTATGTTTTTGAGTTCCATTAGAGACAGATCATCAATAAGGAGGGTCCAAAGGGGGGTCCTACTTACTATAAGCTAAGGTTAGAAGTGACGAACTGTTAAAAATTCTGTATTTTGAAGTGACTTATAACAAAATAACAAGTGTACTATATTTTTGGAAAGGTAATTTTAAGTTATTTTCAATTAATAAAAAATATACAGGGTGTCCCAAATAAAAAATCAATTTTTCTGTTGATAACTCTTAAATTATTAATTTAAAAAAAAAATACTTAAACCATTAAATTCTACGTAAAAAGGTGCTTACGAAATGTTTTCATAGAAATACAAAATTTTCCATAGCAAAAAAGTTACAGCGATTTGTTAAAAATGCACATTTTTGAAAAACACCCCGTAACTCCGAAACGGTACCTAACACATATCGATGTGCGGTTTTCACCGTCATGTTTTTGTAAGATTACTGTAAACCACTATAAATAAAAATTGTTGGTTAGTGCACACAGAAGTTTTTTTACAAAATTTTAATGAATAAATCGTTTTACTATATCCATACTTAATCAAAATCAGAATACATTTTAGCAATAACTAGAAATCTCACAAGAACAATTACAAATCTTACAACATCATTTCTTGTCGCCCCCTAGTTCTCCTAATTGGACATAAATAATTAATTACATCTGCCAGCTAAGTCCCCAATAACAAGCTAAATAATGAAAGCGTTTTTTCTTTATCTGAGAAGAGGGTACAAAAAACAACTTTACGATTGGATAAAAAAAGCTCCCTAAAATCCCCTCTTACACCAATAAGTTCGAGCCTTTCTGTTAAATTTAATTGAAAACCTTTACGAACAATTATGCTGATTAAATTCGTGTTTTTCGCTGGGGAACTGTAAAAGCTTTAAACGAATTGAATTATATATTTTGTTCGTTAGAAGATTGCGAAAAATTGGGCATCGAAAAAAATAGCGAGGAATTTCAGCACACTTCGCAATTAAAAAAAGATAATTTTTGGGGGTTTGATACAAAAGAAGCTGAAATAAAAAAATTAAATGTTTACATCAATATAAAGTAGTGTGTATGTTACGGCTAAAATGGATTAGCTAAACTTGGCTAGTTTTAAAACTAGCTATTTTGCAAACTAACTAAAAGCGCTGTTATTTTGAAGGAACCCGCATATTCTTGCGAAATAGCAGACAACCGCAGCTAGTATATATTCTAACTGGTTAGTAGGTAAACTATTTACAAAATCTGGTTAAGATGGGGATTTTACCTCAGCTTACTAAAATATCCGCTAGTTTCCATACTTACTTACCAGATAGTTTACAAAATCTATTTTAATTGTTTTTGTTTATTAATGTACAGTGTTAGGGTGTGTCATCTTATCCGATAATTAAGCAGCACTAAACGCGATCAACTCATTAACAGTCAATTCGAAGTTGGTCAAAGAGTGCCTAGAGAAGCTGATCAAATTAGGCAAAGAAAATAAAGTCCTCCTACTCTGGATGTCTGCTCACCAAAAGATAGAAGGGAAAAAATTAGCGAACACTCCACTAACTGTACTAGAACCGTTCTGTTTTCCAAGCCGAAACCAACTAAAGGCGGAACTGAGGAACCTGGAATGAGAGTCCTCCAACGGTCTAGGACACTCGAAAAAGTTTCTCAGAACTCACTACCGAGAAAAGATTCTCCTTGATTTAAGTAAAAAAAATCTTCGGATTGTCACGGGGTTTCTAACAGGACACTGTCTCCTCAATGAACACCTCAGTAGATCGCAGGTAAGAAACAACGGCGAATGCAGATTCTGTGGGGAAAATGGGGAGACACCAGAACACCTTATCACCGAGTGCGCTGAGACGACGACCATTCGTGCCAAGAACTTTGGTACGGCTGATGTCTGACGGAGAGATGGCCTCTGTGGAGCCGTCTCAGATACTGGCTTTTGTTAAAGCCCTGAGACTGTATAATGAGTTATAACTCAAGAAAGGGGAACACACAATAGATCTGTAAGGTCGCGGTGATTCACTCCCCTCCTAATACATTCCATATTTTAGGGTGTGTAAGATATGACAAAATAGTTTATTTAAATTTTGTTCAAAAAATTTATTTATAAAAAATTAATTTTAACAAATTTTAAACACAAACGGAAACCGTATAATACATAACATTGAAAAGGTAAGTTCAAATAGCCAAAGAAATAAAATAATAGAGGATAATAATAAAAGAGATAAGTTGGTTAAATCGAACATGATAGTTCTGGTTATACAGACAAAATAAAATAATAGTTTATAACCTATAAATACTTTCAGCTTGGGTTTATTTTATTGTATAATTTCAATTTGAAGAAACAAGTGCATTGCCTTTGCAATGTACTTAATTGCAAATACTAAAATTATTATAGACAACTACTAAACACAAAAACTCAATTTTTATCCAGTTTTAATGTATTGCTCATGTGCAAATGTAGATTTATTATTTTATTACTAAATACATTTATTATTTTATTTGGCTGTTTGAACGCTCACATATTAGAACTAATTATTTGTGCTTTTATTTTTTACTCTACTAATAGCATAGGAAAATAATGTTAGTTTTAATATGATCATTATATGTGATTCACCTGTTCGAAATATCAATACAAAAAATTAATAAAGAAAAAAGTTCGAGTTAAAAAAAACAACGCTTTATTGTACAAAAAGTCAAAACAGCTTCATCGACAAAGCATTCAGAAAACAAGAAACAGCACAAAAACAAATATACAAATAATAAAAAAAGGTCATACAATACAAATCAATTCCAAAAAATTTACGTCATTAAAATTACAAATAAAACATTCATGGAAATTGCAGAACACAGGCGTATGTAGACAATTTTACAAAAGGAAAACTGTAAATGGATAAAATCATGTTATATGTATATCATAAAATCAAGAGTTATAAAATATTAAATATTAAATACTAGACCTGATATTAAATACTTAACCAGTGTGTGAGATGATCAAAATTTTAAAATTCAAAATTGTTCATGATTAAACATCAACAAAAAAGTCGTTTACCGCATATAGGGCTCTCTCCAGTAAGTATGATTTCAGAGCTTTGCGAAATGTGGGAAAGAATGAAAGTGACTTGATATTCGAAGGCAAATGATTGTACATTTTCTTGGCAATGTACAGTATTGAGCCCTTAACTAGTTCTGAGCTCGGGGTTGGCAGATAAATATCGTGCTCCTCATTCCTAAGTGGATAGTCGTGAGAAGGCCTTTTCGGAATAGCAGATATGTGCTTGCGGATTAAGCAAACGTTACTGTTTAAAGTTATTGTTGTCCGCTTGACATGATCAAAAGTGTACTTGGATCAAGTACATTTCAATGCTACACTCTTCTCACTTGAATGCTGCTTGGGTTGTATCAACTGTTTTATTCAAGTTGACTGAGAAAGTTTCATAGCATTCAAGTAAGTAGACTGGCTTGTCCAACAAAATTTTCTAGGAATAAAAATAGTGTCAAAACATCATTCCGAATCAACAAATTCGTAAATCAATGACCGCAACTGGGCGAATCCTTTTAAAGTGTGTGGCGAAACAATTATTCAGGAACTCAAGTTCGGTCTCCAGTCGGGGATTAAGAGCGGCTCCGGGCGATACGTGTTCGTCTGGAAACGGACCAGCGAATCAAGGAATCCTCTGTTAACGTGTGTTTGCTGATAGTTCGGCTATCCGTTAAACTTTAAGGACGAAATTTATAAGAAATGTCTGAAACTGAAGTTTGTAACGATATACGTGCCAAGAGGCGATATACAGTTTGTTTGCGATTAAATTAAGTGGTCTGTATATTATAATAGGTGTGGTTCGTTTGCGAAAAATGCGTTTTTGCGATAATTTGCGAAGCGGGAAAAGATATGATAGAATTGAGAAATTACATAAAATAAATAAAAAAGTCGATTGTTCGCCTACCCTGTTTAGTGGAATATGCAACTCTTGTCTCCGGTCAACAGCAGGTTTAAGCAGAATAGCGAATCATTCGTGTGCACACTACCCCGGTTCGAACACTTCTCTTCGACTCACTCGTACTACTGCTTTCGCGTGAAGTGGGTGAATAAAAAATTACGCGACAAAAACTATATTAAAATATAAAAATAAAAATACCTTATTTTAACCCTAAACACAGTCACAGGAAGAGTCACGAATTTTTCGTTCATTGCTTATATACAGGGTGGTCCGAACTGTATTCCGGAAACCTCAGCAGAATATTCTGCAGATAAAAATATGTAAAAAAAGTTCGTACAAATGAATGTCCTGAAATGCTTACTTTCGGAGATACAGGGTGTAGAAGTTTTATTTTTAGTTCGATTTCTTCCAAATAATTTCTAAATTAATGTCTATATCTGGATGAAAATATTGGTGTCTGGAAGTTTTTTGACATGAGAAATTTGATTTTGATGTTAATATGACTCCTACTTGTAGAGGGCGCCATCAACATATTTTTTAACTTGTTTGAAGGGTAATAACTTTTTGTCCGAACCTGTATAAAACTACTGAGTAAAAACTATACATTTAAGATGCTTTTACGTAAAAAGGTCCCATGGTAAAAATCGCTACGAATAATGGTTCTCGAGATATTTTGAATCGAAATTATCTATACCTGTCATCATTGACATAAATTAAGCATGTTGACTAAATAGTTATTAGACTGAAATCCTAATTTTGACATGTTTTTGTGCCAAAAGTTCAACAGAAATTATTTTTTCGAAGAAAAATTTATGTTTAATTAAAAAAAAGTTCCCAAATTTATAATTTCAGTCAAATAACAATCTACTCGACAAGTTTATTTTTTGTCAATAATGACATAAATATATTGACTATTTTAATTCTAAATATCTTGAGAATGGTTGCTCGTAGCGATTTTTGTCAAGAGACATTTTTTACGTAGAAAATCACGGGAAATATTATTACTCTTCAAAACACGTGTAGGTGGCGCCCCCTACAAATAGCAGTGATACTGACTTCAAAATCAAATTTATTATGTCAAAAAACTCCCACGCACCAATTTTCATCCAAATATTGACGTTACCTCAGAAATTGTTTGGAAAAAATCGAAATAAAAATGAAATGCTGATAGATGTACAGGGTGGTCGAAATTGGTCTGTTTTACCAGAGAAAACCTATTTCCTGACTAGATAGAGCAAAACCGACATAGATGTCATGGACTCGATTTCTGAGAAACGTTTAATGGCGTAAACCGCCTGTTCATATTTTCACTGCCAACCGAGATACCGAGTCTTTTTGAATTTTTTACCATTTGGAAAACTGCCCATAACTTTTGTATTTCCCGGAATAATAAAATTCTGTAAAAACGTTCTTAAGGCACTTTTTTAAGCACAAACTAGTGGCGTAGTCAGTTTTTTTCTATGCTTGCTTTTTTAGTCAGAAATAATAAAAAATATAATTTTTTAAATGGAAATCACAGTTGGCTATGAACTTAAAAAAAGCTGGCGTTTAACCCTTTCCAATGATATAAAGTTATGTAAATTTATTTCTAAAATTGAGAGAAATATTAGGTTTTTTATCTTTGTATCGAACCAGGACTTGATTTTGTGTTGACCTATAGTTGCCTAATTATTTTTTATCACAATTTAATATTCTATATTATTATTTATCTGCATAATTAAAGACTTTTGAAAAGGTAAATCAACGTTCTATATTAGTATTACCATTTACAATTAAAAAACCAGGGTTACAACTGCACTATTAAATGGATAATTTAGAGAGAATTGGATTTGAACAAGGGATCCTATATCTTGGCCTGCTAGGTCCTGTGATGTAACTCCTTTTGACTTTTTTATAAGGGAAATTAAAAGGTCTTATATATAAGGAAAGAACCATTGGGACGAGAGAAGACTATTTTGGCAAGCTTTTGGACTTATTACACCAGTTTGCCTAATATTGTTGTAACTCTGTGCGCAAAAGATGTTTATTGTGTATTCAATAAGGGGGTGCTCAGTTTAAACATCTTTGATTATTTTTTTTAAAAGTACTAAAAAAAATACTTTTTTTAGTTTTATTCTTTGTTTATTGTATCGATTTCAATTGTAATTACTAATACTAATATAGACTGTTAATTTACCTTTTCAAAAGTCTTTAATAATGGAGATAAAGAATAATATAGAATATTAAATTGTGATAAAACATAATTAAGCAAATAGGTCAACACAAAATCAACGCCCGCTTTGATATAAACATCAAAAACCTAATATTTCTCTCATTCTTAGTAATAGATATCCATAACTTTAGATCATTGGAAAGGGTAAAACGTCAGCAAAGTTCATAGCAACGATGATTTCCATTTAAAAAATTATATTTTTTATTATTTCTGACAAAAAGGGCAAGCATAGAAAAAAACTAACTACGCCACCGTATTGTGCCTAAAAAAGTGCCTTAATAACGTTTTTACAGAATTTTATTATTCGGCAAAATAAAAAAGTTATGGGCAATTTTCAAAATGGTAAAAAATTAAAAAAGACCCCGTATCTTTGTTGGCAGTGAAAATATCAACAGGTGGTTTACGCCATTAAACGTTTCTTAGAAATCGAGCCCATGACATCTATGTCGGTTTTGCTTTGTCTAGTCAGGAAATAGATTTTCTCTGTTAAAACAGACCAATTTCGACTACCCTGTACATAGATGAAATATGACGAATTTTGGCTTAAATTTTTTTATACTTGCTTCATCTACGTTACAGTACTATCAAACTGTTACTTACTTATCCTTCCAAACAGTGCCGTGGCACATATTTTTCTTAACATAGCCGCTTCAAGTGATATTTATATTTTTGTTATGACTACGTCTATGGTGGTATCATAAGCCATTTACCCTAAACTGTTAAATTTAATAATATGTTAATATTAGTAATTACAGTAAAGCGATGGTTCGAAAGCCAAAACATATTCCATAAGCCAACCTCTTGCTTTAAGCTGTTGTGGTTTCGATCGGTATTATAAGCTGTTTGGTTTCCAGACCTTGGTTAAATATTTATCAAATAATTAATAGGGTATTTAGAGCATCAATTAGGTAAGTGACATTTTGATTTTAAAAAATTCATTTTTAAAAATAAATATAAGTATTTCTGTCTCGACTATTTATTCAAGGAAAAAAGTGAAAGTAATATTTATATTTTAGCTAAAATTAATTGTGAATTTCTAGAAAAATTTGAATCTTTTGCCACTTAAATAGAAATTATAAATATTTGAATAATAAATATGGATCATCTTCGTTTTTATTGTTTTAATATGATGAAGGATTCTAGAGTAAGAATTAGCTAAGAAAAGGCACGAGAGTCATCAACTAGACTCTCTTGCTTCAGGAGAGAAATCGTTGTTCTCATGACGTTCTTAGGTTATTCATACTTTACTTGAATCAGCAGGTATCAACCAAATACTAGTTTTGTTATTTTTTTTAATTAATTGTTATTCTTTTAATATATTATTATTATTTTTTTAATAAATTTTTGTTATTTTTTTTTAAATTATGAACGTAAGCATGTTACATTAAAAACAATAAATATAATAATTGCGAATCGTACCTTCGAATGTTATGGAAAAATATTGAAACGGCCGTTTTAAGACTTCATTAATTCGTTTATATGTATTTTTGAAGTGCAACTTCTCTACGCGCTTTTTAAATTGTACATCTGATTCTTGTAAAATATACAGGGTGTTCTATTTAAATTAAACAAGTTATTGCCGTTTAAAGCGAGTAATTATTTAATATAAATTTTTAGACACTTTGTATAATGTAGTATTCTGTTTATTATTGCAGTACAATATCTGATCAATAAATAAACTTCAGTAAATATTTAGTATTAAAATCTTTGATACCCTTGAGGGAACGAAGCCTTAAAATTTTTACTACAATTTGACAAAATTCAATATATTTTAAAAACTGTAAGGTTTAAGTGTGATAAACCTTAATCAAATTTACATTTTCTCTGATTTTCCATTTAAAAAAATACAACTAAAATATTTTTTACTTATTTGGGACAGTTTGTATCTTGTAAAAATATTTTTAAATTGTAGCTCTAATCGTCCTTCAACGAACCTAATGTAACAGTCAAATTTTCTCGCAACGACCTCTGTGTGCTACCTCATAAATTATCGCAAATAACTCTTATTTTTGCATCATGTTTACTATAATTTTATTGGTAAATTTATTTTATTTAAATTTTACGATTATGCAACCCGATATTCACCACGATATTATACATATATTGTCACTGATGCCGACCAGCAGTAGGCTTTTTGTCCATCTCTCTATATCTTTGATCATCACTTTTGTCCGTCACTTGTCACTGTCAGATCAAATCAGATGTTTTTGGATTTATTTATCCTTTGTTTTGGTTATTGAAATTTTATAATTATCAGATAAAATTTCGTAGTTAAATTGGTTATTTTTGATGTGGATCGCAGTGTGCAATTCGTTCTTTTAATTGTGGAATTTCTGAGTTTAGTTTGTTCATTGACCGGATATGGAATATGGCTGAGGAGAAAACATCATTTTTTATTTGTGAGTTGTACTAGTCAAGATATATAGTTCTCTATTTATATCCTGGAGGGAGATTTCCGGTTGAAATCTGATTTTGTGAAGGAAATCGAATCCTTGCTTCACTTTTTGTGTACCCACCGTCCGAATGTCGTCGTGAAGAACTGGCTGCCGTTTCGTGAAGCATTCGCTGTTGGTGAATAGCAGGTCTTCGTAAAGAAGGATTAAGGCTTCCGAAACACCTTTGGTCAGAGACGTGGTTGGATTTTGTTGATTTGTATGGACCGCCGACCAATTTCCGCAATGGGATTAAAATAGCCAAATTCTCCGACCGATATTCCGATTCCACGTGCCCAAGAAGTCCCCGAATAGTTCCAAAGTATGCTATAATTCTTCTGCCTATTCTAAGTCAATGCTCAACTGATTTTTATTCGTATTGTTGACTGGTTTTCGACTTTTCCACGCCCACGTGGTGTAGAAAGATTAGTTGAGTGTTATCTTTCTTAAGTCTTATTTGGTTGTTCGTAATTGTCGAGCAAGAAGACCGATCCAGACCGTAGAGCACAGAACAGTCCAGAATTCCATCCGTTCCTGCTGCCCGTGTGTAGAGTTACCCGTTGGACATCATAAACCCTCGTCGAGGTAAAGTTCAGATTTGATTAGTCCTTCTTTATTACCTTTATTAACTCCTACACGTTGTGCTAGTCCTTGTTCTATAATTGCGGCTCTTTTCTAAGACAACCAATATTATTTAGGGTTTTTATCTTCACCTTTTGAAGTCCTACACCTGGCCGGCATCCGTACGTCTGCTGACATCTGTGGGCTCCAGTGACAGTACACCGAGCTGCTGTGCACCGCCGTAGCCACCCTGTAGCTATACACCGTAGCTCAGCCGGAGGAACTTCCGAGTTGTTTCAAGTTTATACAACGCTTAGGGTAAGACTGTTTAGATTAGTATAATTTTAGATTTGATATTTGTAATCCACCCAGGATATTGTACTTAGTTTAAGTAAGGGGGATTATGACGTCATACTTTTAGTTAGTTTTTTTTATTTAAATTTTATTCTACTTTTCAACGTTTATTCATTTCCATTTCTTTAAATATTAACTTTTAATATTTTAATAAATTGCTTAAACATTTTTAGTAGTATTATTTGCAGTCTAGTCTCATAGTTAAGTTAGAGTCACTTAAGTACAAATAGTTATAGAATATTTGAAGTTCATGGTAGTTGCACTCAACAGTTCGAGGTTAGTGTTGAAGTCTACTTAATAGTTACATCTTTATTGCCGAGTTCATAGAGTATAATCTCGTGGCGCCCTTTTATTAATATCTTTGAACCCCGACCACTCGGCTGTTAAAATTAAAAAGCTAGTGGCCTCTATGCAACTCATCCTAATTAAGTAAACTTGTCTTTTATTGAACTTCAAATTAGAAAGGGCGTGGCACTAAAACTTACAATTTGTAAAAATCTAATCGTTTAGCTACAATACTCCGTGTCGTATGTGGTGAACAACCCTGTATACTGTGTAAAGTCTAATATTAGTAACGTTAAAGGGGTATATTTCCTCATGCATCGTCAGTAGCAAAGGAATAATGAAACTATTTAAATTGTCCAAATTTAACTATATATTTCGGGGAACAGTTTAGTTATTTAACATAGAACACGTCGATTAAAACCGTAGACTTTCTGATTTCTCTTTCAGTAGCGAAATACCAAGCTTGTTTCTAGAAATACTCATTTCTGTTTATACATTTAGAGTTTTAATATTTCACCAAGTAGGTAATGAATAAATCATGATAATGTAAACGAAACCGAATTAAAATTTATTTAAGATTATCAAGTATTAACAACAATAATTATCTCTGTCATTTGAACTATCGCAACATACACAAAGCCGAGCTGTAAAATAGATTGGTTAATAATTTGAGAACACCGTCGTGTATTTATGATGCCTTTCCGGAAACGCAGTGATCCTTTGGGATCGTGTAAAACACACTTCCGGACCCTTTCGGTATCCGGAAGGCAAAAGGACCTCAAAGACCTCACCTAAGGGTGCGTAAAATGTGTGTCTCTCTTTAGTTAATAAAAATTTTACACTCACGGTTAGATGTTGTTTACAAAACACATTATTCTAAGCGATTATTTATTTCACAGTTTAGAAGTACCTTTATATAATTTTTATGAACCAAGAGAAGAGGAAAACATGGCAAAACTTATTTAAAAAAAATAAAACACACGACAATATACACATTCTGCAAGCGAAATACTTGCGTTGAAAATTTTAAGTTCTTGTTTTGTTAATATTTGTAAATAGGACATTTTTATATAATATAATTTTCAGACACACTTGAAGTGAAACTATATCCATATAAGAGAATCCATATCTTTTGGAGGGATGGTGTTATCGTGACGATATATTATATAAATTGCGAATCATATCTAGGAATATTATGAAAAAATATTCTGAGAAAAGAGACGGCTCGTTTTAAGCAACTGTATTAAAGAAAAGGGAAAAAGTAAAAAAACCTTCATAAAGCTTAAGTTGGTATATCACCTATTAAGTGATCAAATTATTATTTGACTATTAAGTGAGCCTCAAAGTTCTGTTGTGTGATTGGCTTGCCTTGTCTCAATTTAAGAGTCAATTTCTCTAGGAATTTAACGTTTTATGTAAAACTGGCTTGGTATTTTTACACAAATGGAGAAGACAATTAAAGATAAAGAATTATACTATGTGGGTATTGTAGCATATTTTTGATAACTTCTTTATTTTTAAGATTTTGATGGTCAAACATCAACAAAATATACCTTATGTTTGGACTAAATTTTCTCGAAACTAAAGAAATAATTTAAAATTCCGTTACAATACCGACACAGATTGAAGTTTGGTGATTACAGTGATATACAGCTTGTTAACTGGACAGTTCCTTATAGGAGAACAGAATGGCAACACTGCCTATTGAGAATGCATGCACTTATAGAATTTTCTGCCGACTGGTCCAGTCGCGTCGTCTATCGACGAGCGGGCCGAGGTTGCCATATTTTAACCATAAAGCTCTTGCCGCGAGTAATAAACAAATTAACAACCTGTATAATTTATATGGTTTGGTTTGGAGGTTTGGATAATAAAAAAATCCTTTATTTTACCAACACTTTACATAAGGTGGGTGGACCATAGAAGATCACGACCCTTTGAAGGCCAACTATAAAAAAGTCATAGTTATTGTCAAGTGGTGACAAATTCCTTCCACTCATACTAAGCTCCATTAAATTATAAAATATATTGGTAATATAATTAAATAAGGACACAGACGCTATTTTGTTAGTGCGGTCCCTCGCTTTGTAGACTTCGGTCGTCGATGTTAAAATTGTAATTCGCGCGCATTGAAAAAGGTAAGTTTTTATGTAAATAACCTATTATTATCTTTTTTTTATTGTAAGTTGTCATATAAGAATTTGTTATGTTACTAAAAAATAATAATTTTCCTTTGATTTCAGTTAAAATATCGGTAGTGTTCATATGAAAGCCGGTCGTTACTTATAAGGCCAATCAAAAGTTTGGCTGTTGGCCTTGCTAGGGTACATAGATCTTATAAGGAACATTTACAAATCATGAAAATATGAACACAGTTTTTAGTTATAAATACGTACCGAGGAAGTTGAAACAATGTTTTACGTTTATAATATTATTATACTTATAAGTGCTATTCAACTTTTTAGCTAAAAAAGCATTTTGGCCTTACAAAGAACAAACCCATAAGAAGGCTATTATAGGTATTTTTTATTTTTATAATCGTATTCTAAAACGCATTGGCAACTTATTTGTTGTCGATATAATGTACTCATTACTATATTTTTTAAATAATTTCCATTAATATATTCTTAGTTATACGATTGTGTTGACGGAATTTTCGTTAAGTTTTTTAAAGAAAATTGTAATATGTTAAGCATTTAATTTTTCGTTTAAATGAAAGAGCTGTTTATGTAGTTTGGTGGTATGCGAGGGGTGTCTCACTATTGGAATTACATGTACATTTTCTTGGCAGTCGCTGGCAGTCATTGGCAGTCTTATGGCAGTCGCCTATAATAATTACATGGCAGTCATAGGCAGTCTTCTTCGTAGTCATTGGCAGTCGCTTGACAGTGAAAGATTATTTTGGCAGTACGTGTACATTTTTTACCCGAGTGAGACACCCCTCGGTGGTATGCTTATAGTATGGCGGATATTTTTTTGATTATTACAACTCTAGTTTTAAGTTGAACCACTGATTTATAATACTGGCTTTGTATGGAGCCCTGTTCCTTGCAAGGCTGTTTGAAAGAGCTTAAAAGCTGTCTCAGAGCTTTTTGTCTCAAAGTTATGTTTAATAAATAGTGATCACATCTAGAATAAAAAAAGTAATGTATATGTTACACAAGAAAACAAAGTGTTTATTAATGATTTGTTTCTTTCATTTATTCAGTAAATGAACTAATAAAAACTGTTTATTTGTTAGAGTGGCCTTTTATGGTCCACCCACCTTATTTGTTTATGATACAAGAGAAAAACAAAACAGGCTAAAAATATGGACAGTAAATCCATTTTTCGCTGCAGCAACTGCATAATTTAAAATAATTGTTGCCATAAAGCGAGCAATTCGGCTCAAGGAAATACATGAAACTCCTCGTTTAGTTTATTCAAATGCCAGAAGGAAGTTGCGGAACTTAAGTTCAGGAAAAGGTCGGCCGACTTTGCCACGATGAATTTTTAAACAGAATAAAGGAGCAAAAAATAAGGGAAACTACACGTACTCTCTTGATCCCAGGACAATTTAGTTGGGAGTTTCTTATTTGATGAAATTTGCCATAAATTTGCTTTTGAAAAATTGTTACGCTATCTTACGAGAATGAAGTTTGTTGAGCTCAAGGCTATGGAAAAGTGCTATATTTTAATAGCATGTAACACGAGTTAGATGCATTTAGATTGATTTTAAAAATTCCGACCGCAGCGCTCGATGCGGCAGAAATCAGAAGTTTTCGCTCTGTATTTCACGCAGTTCCGATGTTGATCGCATTGAAATAACACTAAAATCGTAGCTTTGCCATAATATTTAAGTATTTTAGTTTTTAATAGTGCAGTTATTGAAACTATAAAACACTAAACTACAAAGTTTGTGTGATCTAATGCTGTTTTGGGTAGTAAAAATTAAGTGAAAAAGAATCCGAACTATAGGCGTCGTGTTGTGTTGTAACAATTTCAAATATTAATAAAATTATAGAAAATATGCTAATACGTAAAGGGACGGCTACACGTACAAGCTTTATCACAAGCTTACCTGCACAACCCTGTTTGTATCAGGAAATCGCTATGTGTAGACGGTAAAATGGTAGCACGCATAAATCAACAAGCGCGGCCTGCGTAAACGTCGCGCTGCTAAAGATCTTAGTTTGCGCAAACCAGTTTGTGCGGTGATATACGTGTAGACGGTATCAGCGAGTTCAAGGTACCGTTTTGTGACTTTTGTGGGTTTTGTGTTATTAGTTATCAACTCTTGGAAAATGTCTGATATGCATACTTATTCCAATAAGGAGTTTATGACGAGTTTCATTGAAATATATTGATCGTTGCCATGCCTATGAAAGATAAAATCGAAAGATTATTCCGATAGAAACAGAAAAAATGAGGCGTACAAGAAAATTGGAATATTTAAAAGCCAATTTTTACTCCACTTCAATCTATACCGTTTATTTTGCTGTTTTTTTCTTTAACAATATGCAATAAAAAACAATAATTCGTCACTTGACATTTCCACGAACGAAACCACAAATTCAGAATAAAAATAATGATGAATGTACGCTCTTATTTGCATCGTGTGGACACCGCACAGTGTTCCTCCTAGTTCGCGCAAACTATACCATGCAGGCAAGTCGCTACCGTATAGCCGCCGCTTAAAGGAGGGCGTAATTACGTGATTGTTGGGTGGAATAACATTCAATAACCCGGATCATTTCCTGGATATTCAACTCTCCCGAAACAACGAGTGAGTAAACAAAGTGTTTATTACATAATCAAAAAATTAAATAGGTTTGGATAAATTGCATAAATATGTGAGGATAAATTATAATTTGGCAATGTTAGAGGTATATACTTCTTTTAATCAACTGGTGCTTAAATTTTTTATGAACATCTTCAAAATTATAACTATGTACCTTTAAAAATTCGTTATAAATTCGGCAAAATTGATGAGTAAAACTATGCTAGCTACCTTATTTAAACTCAGCTAGAAAGTTTTATTAGCTTGAATAATAAATTATTATACAAGTTAGACCTGTTAAAAATATCAAAATATTTACTTTTTTATTTTTAGAATTTTCACAAATTATACCTATTTAAATCCGTGTATTTGTATATGCCGGTTGTTTACGATATTCTCCGATGGTGGCATCACCGGCAGAGAATGCACCAACCCTTTAACATAACTAAGATATTTATAATAGAACAACAATTTTCTACGATTAATATTTCACTTAACAAATATATCTATGATTATTAATATTTTTTTTATTATTTTCAGATAGGTAAGCAGACTCTGCTGTTCTTCTAAAAGCATGCTTAATAGTAAGTACACTGATTTATATAAAAGTAGAACAAAGAGAATTTCGTATTGCAGGACATTGAATTAAGACACTCTTTATCACACGAAGTAAAACATGCCTCTATGTTTAACTATTTACCAGAAGGAAATTAAAAATAGCCTCTTGTCCGAAAATAGTAATTTTAAAGCTTTGAATAAAATACCAAGAGAATACCAAGAATACAAGGACTAATAACACCTGAGACCAAATTGTTACCATCCCCAGTAGCACACTATATTGGTGCAACATTGATTCTATATTGGTCAAATATTGGTATATGGGCCAAATATTGGAAATTTCTAGCCAATATTGGTAATATACAGGGTTGTTCACCACATACGACACGAAGTATTGTAGCTAAAAGATTAGATTTCTGCAAATTGTAAGTTTTGGGTTTGTTGAAGGACTATTAGAGGTACAATTTAAAAATATTTTTACAAGGTACAGAGTGTCCCAAACAAATAAAAAATATCAAAGTTTTCTTTTTTTAAATGGAACACCCTGTATATTATTACATTTTTAGTTTCTACGATTAAAATAAAGGTAAATTTGATTAAAGTTTATCACACTTAAACCTTACCGTTTTTGAAATATTTTCAATTTTGTGAAATTGCAGTCAAAATTTAAAGGCTTCATTTCTCCCAGGGTATCAAAGTTTTTAATACTAAATATTTACTGAAGTTTATTTATTGATCAGTTATTGTGCTGCAATAATAAAAATTGTACTACCTTATACAGAGTGTCCAAAATTTTATTTTAAATAATTAATATCTTTAAACGGCAATAAGTTGTTTAATTTAAATGGAACACCCTGTATATTTTATGAGAATCAGATGCACAATTTAATGGTCTATCAAATTGTATTATATCACTTTTTACCCATCTCTTCAAGTTTTCGTATAAAATGCATTTTCTTATAACTTAGACCTCATTTATCAATATACCCATGGAATATTGACATTTTAGATTATTTTTAAAGAGTACAGATACTAATATTGTCAATATAGTTAAAAAATTGTTTAAATATTTGTTAAAGAGAACCTAATTTATATAATTCTAGTATTCAAGCTACATTAATTGACTGTTTGCGTTGATTAATAACACTACTTAATACTTGCTCCAAATACTAAAAAACTGAATTTTGTATGAGTATTAGATAGTGTTGTAAAAAGTAACACCTTAAAAATTTTATTTTATTTTCTCACGAATGCTTATTTATAACAACAGAGACGTTCATTTTCATAACTTATTATCTTATTGAATTCTGATTCAAATCCACATTTATTTAGAATAATTTATTAACTAACACAATTAAGTATGTAATTAATTGATATTTGATATTGATATATATCAGTTGTCATTTTTTTGGTTAGAGGTTTCTTTATTAAAAATTAAATGATTTCTGGAAGTTTTTAAATCATTTATTTGCCGTTTCGATTTTTTATACAAAAAAAATTTTTTTTTTAGGCATCTAAAATATTTTATGATATAAAATTATTTATCAATATTCCATGGGTATATTGATAAATGAGGTCTAAATTATAAGAAAATGCATTTTTTACGAAAACTTGAAGGAATAGATAAAAATGGTATAATATAATTTGATAGACAATTAAATTGTGCATCTGATACTCCTAAGATATACAGGGTGTTCTATTTAAATTAAACAAGTTATTGCCGTTTAAAATTAGAAATTATTTAAAATTAATTTTTAGACACTGTATGAGGTGGTATTATTTTTATTATTGCAACACAATAACTGATCAATAAACAAACTTCAGTAAATATTTAGTATTAAAAACTTTGATACCCTTGGAAAAATAAAGCCTTAAACATTTTACTGCAATTTCACAAAATTGAAAATATTTCGAAAACGGTAAAATTTAAGTGTGATAAACCTTAATCAAATTTACCTTTATTTTAATCGTAGAAACTAAAAATGTAATAATATATAAGGTGTTCCATTTAAAAAAAGACAACTTTGATATTTTTTATTTGTTTGGGACACTCTGTACCTTGTAAAAATATTTTTAAATTGTACCTCTAATAGTCCTTCAACGAACCCAAAACTTACAATTTGTAAAAATCGAATCGATTAGCTACAGTACTCCGTGTCGTATGTGGTGAACAACATAAATGAGTTGCTTTCACCTATATTTTCCAAAAATATTTATTCAATATTGTTCCAACAGGCGCAAAGCATATTTAGCATTAACTAATATTTATATTTATATTTACCCAATATTGGTAATATAAAATATATACTATTTTTCTATATCTAAATAGAATATGTATCCAACCTATATTTTTATACATATTATATATAAAAGATATACTATTTTAGAAAAAAATATATATTGGGACATTAAAAAAATCTGTCGTTTCCATCGTTAGGCCAATATGTAATTATAATACTTTACCTGTATTGCTGTGCTACAGGGGATGTCTCCAAACAGTGCCGTGCCATATAATTTTCTTAACTTAGCTTTTGAAGATATATTTATAATTTTGATAAATGTTTTGAGTACGCCTATGGTGTTTGTTTGTACACATTAGAGACGGAATCGAACCTTAATATAAACGGTTTAAATGTTCTTACGCAAAAATGTTTGACGTAAGTCAGGATGTAAGGCCATCTTTCATGAAGCTTTGGAGATGAGGGAATCAAAGTGAATGCTCAACGAATCAACAATATCAGATACGCTGACATATACATATATTTGTATCTGTTTTTTTTATTAACTGAATTAATCTCCCAAAATAATATAATTGGACCCCTTTAGATCTCTTTATCCTTTCACAGGATCTGAGAAACGTTTTGGAAATATTCACACGATACGACTCTTTGTTGTGGTAAATTCCACACACAAAGAAACGTTATGGAGTCCTTTAATCCCGGAAAAGGGTTAGGTAGTTAACTCATCTTCTATTGGATGGAATATTTAACGAAAATTATTATTTAGCCCTTCTGCCACTTTGAGTTATTTTCACAGTCACTAAATAGCTTGCCAAAATTTGATGGAATGAACAAAAATAATAGTTCTGTTTTTTAGAATTATCTTATTCTACCACTCCATTTTTGATAATTTATACGGTATGATTTACGGCCATGATAGGTTAGACTTTTTTTTCTATAATTTCTGCATACCCTGTATAATAAGAAACCATGAATATTGTAATGTGTCTGCTACAGGGCATTCTTATATAAATTATTGACAACTTGACAACAAAGTGATCCTATAAGGGCTCCGTTTTTTATTTTTGAGGTACGGAACCTTAAAAAGAACTAGAAACTAAAATATCAGTTTACTCAAACAACAGTTAACAATATTTTGCAAAAACATTATCCACTACTCGAGTGAGTAATGAAATACTACAATAAATCATTTCCATAATTCAATGTATTCGCGCGCGCGTTCCAACTAAAAAAAAGTTTATAAACATCATCAGGTACATAAAAGCAAAACACATTGTCGACGTGATATGTAATATTGACTTAAACAACTTTCCAGACTGAAATTCATTTGGGTGTTGCGGCTGTAATGATGGAAGTTTGTGGAAATTAACCACATTTTGTACGTTCTGTTCTCATGTCGTCTATAATTAAACAACTGTACGTACGCGTTCATTAGTTTAACTTTTTGCGCTTGCATTGCTGACCTGGTGAGGGTTTGGGAAATTGCAGTTCCAAACACAATTTGGACGTAATTATGTAGACACGTCTGGTTAACTCGACATTTTTGTATTTTCTAATGAGAATACAGGGTTTCATTGTAATGATGTAAGAATTGGAGAATGATAGATATCTCTAAAACTAGTAAATAAAAAAATTGTGTGTGCACTATGTGCGCATATTTGAATTGCAACTTTGAGTGCAACAAACCAAACCTAACCAATTAAACTAAAGTACTACTATATCTATATCTCTGACTACAACTAACTGCTACTAATCAACAATTTGTTTTGTGTAGTCTCTGACCTGTTTTTGTTTAAATGTTTTGTTCATTATTCATGTTGGGGGTTTATTTTTAAATTAATGTTAATCGTTAGACAACCAGTATTTCTTTTACAAAATCAAAATTGTCACTCTAAATTTTACATAACCAAATTGTCACACTAACTAAATCGCTGTCTTTTTTAGGAAGATATCACTTGTCTTGTCATTATTCAATTCATTATTCGAATTCTTAAAATTTTGATAATAAAAGTCTCCTCTTAAAATAAAATTTTAATATTACAGTTGTTTATCTCCATCATTTACCAGATTAATAATACAGAAATTACAGTTCAATTACAAACAATAATTCATTATTTATAGCGATTTACAGTAATTTTATTAAATTATACGAATATTCTCGTTGACGATTGTGACAGTGCCCTCCAATGAAAATGCGAGTTAGTAACTCTAAATTCTAATTCTGAGCTGGCAAATGAGCTAGATACTTTACCTAGACCGCTATTCAAAAGCTACAAACCTATCGATGAGAATATGCATGAAAATTTACTAGCTAGCACACAACGTTGGTACAATATCAAGTTTATTATATTTTCTTAGCCGCGTATGGCACAGATCTAAAGCCGGCTACAGACGGCATGGCAAGCCATGGTCAGCGTTTCAGAAGACGTTTGTAGAAGCGTTGGTCTTTGCTTGATATTCGCGCACCGACGACCGTACACACTACATGTTTTATCTTTGCCAGTCTTTTCGAGGCAAGTGAAGGCGAACGTTGTACAAGGGTACAAATAACACAATAAATGGAGTTCGACTCCTATGATGGACTCCGACTGTACAGGGTGGGTCAAATTCGACGCTTTTAAATGGAAACACCCTTTTTTATAGGAGATAGACAAAAACTAATATCGGAGTCTGGTGCTCAATTTTTGTCAAAAATATGATAGTGAAAACCGCATATCGATATCTGTTACCGTTTCAGAGTTACGGGGTGTTTTTCAAAAATATGCATTTTTAACAAATCGCTGTAGCTTTTTTGCTATGGAAAATTTTGTATTTTTATGAAAACATTTCCAAAGCACCATTTTACGTAGAATTTAATGGTTTAAGTATAATTTTTTTAAAATTAATAATTTAGGGATTATCAACAGAAAATTTGATTTTTTATATGGGACACCCTGTATATTTTTAATTTATTGAAAAGAATTTAAAATTACCTTTCCAAAAATATAACGCATTTGATATTTTGCTCGATTCCTCTTCGAGATATAGAGAATATAAAAATTCGCCCGCTTTAAATAAGTAGGCTTTGAACGGGGCACCGGCTAGGTAAAAATTCTAGCTGTGAGCATCAATTAAAACGAAAATAATATTTGCTACGAGAGATGCAGAATTTTATAACAATTTAAAATATATTTAACCAACATCAACACATTTAAACTACATATATCTAATAACAATAAAAATAAATAGCAAACCAAGACATGAGATTTTGCTACAGGTGTTCGACATATCGACCGTCTTCTGTTATTGACAGACGGGGCAGTTTTTGAACATTTCTCGCGGAATTCATTAACTCAGTGGGGTGAAAGATACCCTCTCATAACTGCTATGTATTTCTAATTCTTGTCTAGATTATACGGAAGAATAAAGAATGTTTATTCTTCCGCAAATATATCCATAGGATTAGATCCATGGGCACTAAGTCAGGCGGCCTCGACGGCCAACGGCTGGGATCTTGGTTATCTATTCAATTATTCTTGAAATTGGCTCCAAAAATTTGCTAATAACTTCAGCGTTCAGAGGCGGTGCGTCGCGCGTCGTCTTGCTGGAAAAATATGTTTTCGAGTTCCATTAAAGGCATATTATCAATAACGGATCAAAAGCCTACTAGTTAAAAGTGGCGAACTTTTAAAAATTCTGTATTTCGAAGGGGATTATAACAAAATATCAAGTGTGCTATATTTTTGGAAAGGTAATTATTTTAAATTCTTTTCAGTTAACTAAAAGTATAAAGGGTGTCCCAAATAAAAAATCATTTTTTCTGTTGATAACTCTTTAATTATTAATTTAAAAAAAATTATACTTAAACCATTAAATTCTACGTGAAAAGGTGCTTTGGAAATGTTTTCATCGAAATACAAAATTTTCCACAGCAAAAAAGTTACAGCGATTTGTTAAAAATGCACATTTTTGAAAAACACCCCGTAACTCCGAAACGGTAACAGATATTGATGTGCGGTTTTCACCATCATGGTTTTGATGAAAATTGAGCTCCAGACACCGATATTAGTTTTCGTCTATCTCCAATAGAAAAGGGTGTTTCCATTTAAAAGCGTCGAATTTGACCCACCCTGTACATGTAACGGACATTTCATCGGCAATTGCAGCCCATGCATCGGAAGCCAAATTTCTGTTTTTATGGTTAACATGTTGCGGATCCCAAATAATGGAGTACTTTTCATATAAATTAAGAAATTCCATAATGGTTTCATTACACCAGTTTTCTGTCATTTCTGCTTTAAAAAAAACCAAAGTTGACAACAAGAAATATTCAAACGAATTAGAATTTTATTGTCATTTAAACTCAAGCTCTCTTGGACTAACATATGTCGTGTGTACGGCGATCAAGCCCACTGGCGAGTTTCAACAAGTCCCTTTGATGTGTGTGGAAAATACCGCTTCATAGGCGAATCCTGGCCAGCGCCAACCTTGCCTTTGCTTAGCCATATGTTTTGCATACACACGATGCGCCAACGTTGAAACGAGCGGACACTGGCCAAGGCTTGCCATGCCGTCTGTAGCCGGACGAACCCTGGCCAGCGCCAACCTTGGGAATAAATAAAGGGAATAAACGTGGTATGGTCTGTACCACATGGAACAAATTTGAAAAAAATAATACGTTATCTACTATGAATAGAATTGTAGAATGTGTATGTGGGGGGTTAATCACTGCGACCTCTCTTATTGTGTGTTCCCCTTCCTTGAGTTATAACGAGTTACAACTCACCATACAGTTTCAGGCCTTTATCGAAAGGCAGTATCTGAGACGGCTCCACAGAGGCCAGGTCTCTATCTTCGACATTAGCCCTACCAAAGTTTATAGCACGAACGGTTGTCGTTTACACTCAGTGATGATGTGTTCTGGTGTTTCCCCATTTTCCCCACAGAATCTGCGTTCGCCGTTGTTTCTCAGCTTCCATCTACTGAGGTGTTCGTTGAGGAGACAGTGTCCTGTTAGAAACCCCGTGACAATTCTAAGGTTGTTAAAAAAATTTCCTTGATTTAAGGAAAATATTTATTTTTCTCGGTCCTAAGTTCTGAGAATTTTATTTATTTAATTTAAAAATAGATGTAGTTTTTCTTAAGCTCGTTAAAAACGGCTTATTCAAAATTGTTCAAATTTAGCATGTGTATTCATTATACCTAGACCTTTAAAAATCTATTTACGGCTGAGTTGTATTATTAGGGAAACCGTTCAAAATTTGCATAGGAGTTCATATTATGTTTTCAACGGATTCACCACCCGGTATAAAACTTTAAAATACATGAAAATTTTAAGGTGTCCGTTTTTCGTGTCAATGATGTAGTACACTCTCGATTCGATGAGTGTACTACGATTAAATGATTTTATATGTATGTTTCGAAAACGCTATCACCCGAATAAACTTCTACCTATCTAAACGAAAAACAAATATATATCTAAATGGTTATATCGGGCTTTTAACCAAGTAGAGAAAAGAGAAAACCCAAAAGAAAACTCCGATATCCCTCGGCGGCGAGTAAACCCTTGAAGCAGTCGACACGAGTGGCTTTTAGCTTTTTCGAAGATTCAGATATTTCAGCGAATCGGAGGAAAAATACTCGTGCAAATTTTCCTTTGAGATTATCCCCACGTTTTTTTTCTGCGTTGTTGCCGCCGCATTTTCCAGACGTTTTAAGGCATCGCTTAGGCTTATTAAAACACTCAAGAGCTTTAGTGTGATGATAAGAGGAAGTCTGAAGGTGACAAGAATAAAAATATTATGATTGATTTTCTAAAATCAATCATGTGGTAAGCATTTAAAAAAATAGGCTGCTTCATAGCGACAAAAAAATCAGAAATTTGCCGAAAATGGAAACTTATTCTACAGCAGAAATAATAGTATGCTTAATTGCTTCTGATTTATCTAGTCTGGACTTTTTTATGGGGATATGTTAAAGACACTGTTTACAAAACTCAACCAACTACTGTCGACAACATGAGATTAAATATTGTGTCTGCTTTTAGAAGTTTAACTCCACATATGACTCTTAATGTAAACATATTTTTGGAAAAGAAGTAATTTTATGCAGTGAGCAAGAAAGAAACTACTTTGCGCATTTTTTTATCAAGCTAATTTTTGTCCCATACGTTTACATTAATTTTTTTTTTGAAATCCGAAAATGAATTAACTTATAGGGTGTCATTTACAAAAAACACATCATTGATTAATAACATTTTTCCGGGACACCCCAAACTCACAGAACCCCAAACTCATAGAACTCTGTATAGTTTATAAAAAAAAATTATTTCATTTCAATATAAACTACCGTTCTCCTTCCAGTCTCCACGTCGTATGACAGGCGCCACCCTATACAGGGTGTCCCAGGAATAAGTGAAAGTATTTTAACTGGTAGTATAGTTCAACCCCATGAGGTTTTTTTCGCGAAAAGAATCGTGAAAAATTTCTTGATAATATTACAACAGGTATTAGATTAAATTTACAAGAAAGAAAATCCAGAAAAGATCCAGTGGTTGTAAAAATTTTGGCAAAAAATATTTTTTTTTTGGAAATTTTCAAACTAAAATAACTTCGTTATTTTGGACTTATTTGAAAAACGATAAAGAGAAAATATGTTTCTTTTATCGAGATCTACCACCCCTTAAAATACTTGCACTTATTTCTGGGACACCCTGTATAGTATCATATTAAACTCTATCCGTGATACATAATAACCATTTTTTTTAGTGTAACACATTTCGATATCACGCATATTTCGAATTAAAAACTCCGAATTATCGAAACTTGAACACTCTGTATATACAGGGTGAGTTTCCTACGATGTTCTCTATGGGTATCTCGGAAACTACTGGAGATAGAGAGTCGGTTAAATGGGGAAAGAATTGCAGTTTTGTGGGGTCATAAATACGCACCTTTCAGGCTTTTGAAAAAGTTCATGGCTTACTAGATATTTCGAAAAAAACAAATTTCGGCTATTTTAAAAATTGTCCCTAACTCCATTATAAGCTGTTTTAGACAAAAAGTTTTCAGATAAAAGTTGTAGATAATCACATCCTTAATGAGACTGTGCCCTTCGTTTTCTTCTAAAGCCTGTCATTTTTGACATATGACACAAACATATGTTTTTTTTTAAATGGAAACCATAGTTGGCTATGACTTCATGAAAAGCGCCATTTTTTAAGCTTTTAGGCGATATAAGCTACGAGTATAATATGTTTTCTTCGAAAAATTACAGAGTTATAGCCAATTCTTCTCATTTTTAAACAACTTCACTTAGTTAGCCATGGAAACAAGTTTAATCGTCTTTGCTCTCGGAAATGTGAAGCTGTCACATCCAAACTTTGTAAATTAAAATAAGCAAAAATTGTAAAAATTAATTTTTCAAATGCAGAAAAGCGTGTAGGATTATTGGTTCAACTTTTCTTGACCATACATTTTCGAGGATGCGTTAACCGGTGAATGTTACGTTTTTTAGAGAACGGGTTTCAAGTCATGTTAGAAAAGTTACATTTAGTTATAGCCAATTCTGATCTTTCTTGATTAATTTCAATTGGATTGCATGGTATTCTTATTCTATTATGATTTATAAAACTTATAAAAAGTTAGAATATATTACTAAACGGTTCCTTACAATTTACATTACACAAACTAAAACTTAAAAAATAATATCACTGCATACACTTAAGTTATTTTAGAAAATCCGCCATTGTTTTGAGTTGCATCTTTTTAAAACTGAATTACTACCTATTCTCATAGAAGAACCGGTGGACTTAATTAAACTTCTCTCGTACCGCCACTTTAATTCAGAAATTCTTTTGTAAACCTTATTGTTAACCATACCGCATAAAGAAAATCTAAAATGGATAGGTCAGGTGATCGAGGAGGCCCATGCAATTGGTCCACCTCTTTCTATTCCTGAGTTTGCATAATTATAATGTAAATAATTTTTAACATTTCTTTCATTATGAGGGGGGGGGTCGTAATAAAAGTCAAGTTGGGACCACTCTATTGATGCGGGAGTATCTACACGCTTTTCTTCATTTGAAAAATTCATATTTACAATTTTTGTTTATTTTAATTTACAAATTGTGGATGTGACAGCTTCACATTTCTGAGAGCAAAGACGATTAAACTTGTTCTCATGGCTAACTAGGTAAAATTAACATATGTTTGTGTCATATGTCAAAAATGACAGGCTTTAGAAGAAAACGGAGGGCACAATCTCATTAAGGATGTGATTATCTACAACTTTTATCTGAAAACTTTTTGTCTAAAACAGCTTATAATGGAGTTAGGGACAATTTTTAAAATAGCTGAAATTTGTTTTTTTCGAAATATCTAGTAAGCCATGAACTTTTTCAAAAATCTGAAAGGCGCATATTTGTGACCCCACAAAACTGCAATTCTTTCCCCATTTAACCGACTCTCTATCTCCAGTAGTTTCCGAGATACCCATAGAGAACATCGTAGGAAACTCACCCTGTATAGCTTATTAGGCAAGGTCGATGATATTAGACCGCCCATTTCATAAAAAATTTTGGCCATCATGATGACAAAAAAATATAGGTTTATAAATCGACACGTGCGAAACAATTTGATTGACCCAGAAATTAATAATCGCCTATTAATAAAATAGCAGTGTGTTAGACAATTAATCAAACAAATATATCGATCTGTGCCTATTACCGATGACTAAATAAAGAAAAGGAAGTTTCTTACCCTAAACAAGAAACGTTCGATACCTCGCTGGAATAGAAATGGTTCATTTTGTTTTCTGTACGAAAATTCGCGTGAAGGTCGCACACGGGTTGGATATTCTTTTTCAGTGTAAATTATTTCATATTATGTTTCATTTAGTATTATTGTGTTAGTGAAGTGTTTCTGAGATTGCAGCGGATTTTAACAAGGTAAATTTAACAAGATATTTTAAGCTACGGTACCGTAGAGAATGAAGACATTAAATTTCAGTCAGTAAATAACCACATACGCACACATGAATTTTACTACTGTTTTGGTATTAAATAGCCTAGATCATATATACTTACGTGGATGAATCAACGCCCTAAGTTTAGCATTAACAAATATGTCTCCAACATCACGACATGCCATTTTCAAACCTTCTTTATTGCACCTATGAAACATTCAATAGGTTTGTCTTTTTCGAGGACCTTATATATGAAAAAATGTTCTATGTGATGTGAAAGCTCGTTGTGTATGATTATATTGTGTTTATCTTTGAGAATTTTTAGTCTTGACGGATAAGTTGGTTTATATAAAAACCCTAAGCTGCCCCCTCCCAATCTCGGATATTCCTCCACTAGTAGCTCTGCTCAGCAACTTTTAGCTTCGTTTATTTTGTGTCTCTTTTTAAAATACAGTTACAGTATCTGTCTGTTGTTTTAATGCCTGTCCTTACACGATTGTAATGGGTAGGATTAATATTTTCACAAATTATCTGTACTAAAAAAAAATTATTTCTGCATAACTCAAATTATAGTCAATAAAATTGTAAAAATGACAAATTGATATGGTATTTTTCTAATATTGTTATGTATGTTATAGTTTGTCCAACGAGAAGATCCTTGACAGTGATAGATGTGTCTGTCATTTTAATTTCAAAGTAGTTTATTTTATTTTACAAAGAAATAAGTTGGTACAACGGGAACGCATAGCAGGAAATTATTATATTTAAAATTTGACTGACAAGTGATTACTTCAAAATATTGTGAAAAAAACTGTATAAAACTGAAAAAATGTAATCGAGTTATTTCATTTAATAAAAAACGGTATGTATATATAAAAAAGAACTATTTCTCACTTTCAAGCTTTATGAAGCTTCCCGCATTTATGATTATATTTATCAGTATAACTTATGTACAAATACAAATTTGTAATATTCCGCAGGAATAAATAAAACAACATAAATAAAACAAACTATTTTATTATTAATAACATTTACCAAATTTTATGGGTATCTTAAAGGTTGATTAATTAACTTTAATCTTAATTTTTTAAACCAGTACCTTTGGCATTATTTTTCTTGTGCATTACTAAAATCCATTATTTACGTATCGTGTGATGTAGATATTTTACAGCTACTCCAGTTTTTAGTATGTGTTTAGTATGGTCCTTCTACCATATTCGAGATGCACTTATCTACGACGAGATGGTATACGAACTTTAATGATGGTAACTTTATTGGGGTGTATAAGACTTTTTTCCTGAGAAGCGAGTATTAACCATAAACTGTGCTCTGGGTCTGGGTCTACAGTTAATTTTCACTCGATTTTTCCTTCACTTGACTTCAAAAGACACAAAATACACGTCATAACACGAATCAAAATGCATCATCTTCAAAAACGCAGGGTATTTGACAAAACTGACAAAAGTTGACACAAAATTATAACCTCTAATTTGGCAAAACTTTGACAAGCGTCAAAACTAAAGGCGAGTTCATACGCATCGGCGTCCGTTTGTCGTTCATCGTTCCGTCAAACCAATAAAATTGAAATACGATCTGTCATTTTTGAAATAAACCAATAAAACTGGTTAAAAACAACAAGAGACGACGTATGACGGATTTATATTTAAACCCATCCATAGTTAACTTAAAAATTATTAGAAACTTTTTTTAGTAAAATAAATAGATTGGTATGAGATGTCATCTGCTTTTTTTTCTGTCATCGTCTGTCGAAATCTTACCTGAGAAAAAAAAACAGAGTATACATATGTAAAAAAGTGTAATAAATACGACAAATGTAACAATCTGGAAATTTGTTACATTTACTCATATTTGATGAGCACCCACGAGGTTTGATAAAAGTCGGCGCCCCTGTGTGGAAGTTCTAATACCAGGGTCCCCGAATTATCTTTTCATAGGTACGTAAAGTATTCAGTTGTTCTTTTATTTATATTAAACCACATGCATACTTTCTGGTTATATTTCTAAAGAATATTGATAGAAACATCTAATAATTAATGAATATTGTAGCTTCATACGGAGTGGCTAAATGTATTTTTTATATAATTTAATTTTTGTGACAGTATAGATTCAATTTATTGTTCAAATATATGCATTTTACAAATTAAATTTTTAAAATTAATGTTCAAATTTAACGCGTGGACGATAGGTCCTCGACAAGTATAGGTAGAGTAGAAGTACCGCGTGTGCAACAAAAAAGAAAATAAATGGAAGTCTTTGATATATTTGAGACAGTTTCCATAGTTGATTACTTATCCACGTAAGTATATATGATCTAGGTTAACTATAGCTATTTTAATTATATAGTTAAAATAGTAATTTTAATAGTGATTAATTAATTCATAATATTTACAATTTTGTTGCGACTCGATAAAATATTTTTGTTTGGATGTGATAGTTTGACATCTCTGAGAGCAACTTGAACTTGTTTTCATGTGTAACTAAGTGAAATTGTTCAAAAAAGATAAGAATTTGCTATAACTCGTAATTTTTAGAAAAAAACATATGGTTTATATCGCTGAAAAGCTTAAAGAATCACGCTTTTTATGGAGTCATGGCTAACTATGGTTTCCATAACAACGTTAACATATGCTTGTGTCATATGTCAAAATGACAGGGTTTAGAAAAAAAACGGAGAATACAATCTCATTAAGGATGTCATTATCTACAACTTTTATCTGAAAACTTTTCTAAAAATAGATTATAATGGAAGTATGGAGTATTTTTAAAATAGCTCAAGTTATTTTTTTAAATATCTATCGCTTTAAAACTAATTCTTAAATAATTTAAATATGATTTATGAATTACGAACATGTAAATTATATCAAAAAGTTACGAATTAAAAAGCCTTTCCACTAGTGAAATAAAAAAATTATGTTTCTATTTGAAAAAAAAATGATTTATGATTTTTAGTCTCTCAATTCCATGACGCTTTTATAATATGACATTCAAATAATTTAATTTTTGATATAGCATACCAAAATTCTTAAAATTTTACAGAGAATTTAAGTATGTTAGTAAATTGGAGTACCCATTTAAAATAAGAAAGTTACTGTAACTTCGGGAAATGCCGCCAGATTGAAAATATTTTTAATCGCTATTGTGATCTCATTGTGAAACAATGATGTGCAAGAAATCTGCGATATAGATATTCTAGTTCTCTAGAAACTTCTAATGCACACTAATCCTGGGACACCCTGTATATTCTCGCCAGAAGCAAAAAAACATAAAGAACAAAGAAAAAATCTATTTAAAATATCTAAATTAACTAATTCAAGAATACACTTTAGTTTTTTTTATTTATATCTTATTTTCTTAGTAAAACACTGTTCTGTACTGGTTACCAAGCCCAATCTTATTCTAATCCGATGGAAATTTAATCAACTCCACTCGAAATTAAAATAATTGTTTACCCGATTTAACGCCTCTTCACACTGACCGTCGTCCATGTTTTACGCAGTCCAACATGGCGACCTCGACTCCTTTTAGCCCTCAGCAGCCCGGGAATCGTCTCCCAATTTGGAAATAGTCGGACAAAGCCACTTGATTACGTGGGCACTAATTTAGATTGGAGAGCATGTACGCAGATCGAGTTCATCGAAGGAACTATGTAGCCTGAGGGGGGATAAGGTCGAAAACAACGCGAATAGTGGGTGTAAGAAAATACTGTACTCTGTTTTACGGCTCAGGGAGGATTTCGACAGACGATAGCAGAACAAAGGCAAATGACGTCCTTATATCTATCCATTTATTTCACTACAAAAAAGTTCTAATGTTTTTTAAGTTAACTATGGATGGGGTTATATATTTCATATCAATTAAACTTTTAGTTACGTAATCTATTTTTAAATTAATTGTTGCCAACCATGGACATATTCGGCGCCGTGCTGACTAACTTGAATTTAAATTTCGCGCTGGGGATTCAGGTGGTAGCTCTGCTATAAAAAATGTTAAAAGTTGCCGTATCTATTTATGTATTTCAATAAATAATATTTTCTTGCCTTTAACTGTGTATTTTTTCTAATTTCGAAAAATAGAAAGTAGAGAAAAAATAAAAAAATAAAAAGTAAAAAGAAAATTGTTTTGCTTGTCGTAAAGGGGGGAACCAACCTCCCACAACCGGTTTCTGGGCCTACCCTTCATCAGGTGGGTTGTCCAGGGGCCGGTTCTCACCGATACGGCAAGCAAAACTCCTTCTATATTCTATATCAACAGACGATGTCGTAAAGTACGTAGTATAAAAAAATACACAGCTAAAGGCAAGAAAATATTATTTATTAATATACACTAAAGCTGTAAGAATTTTTTTCATTTCATATATATTTGAGCGGGCCGAAAAACGCTCTTTACCATCTTTTGACGGAAGATGCACTAATATCTCACCGACACTTTACCACGGACATCGTCTGTTGATATAGAAAGAGTTTTGCTTGCCGTATCGGTGAGAACCAGCCCCTTGGACAACCCACCTGATGAAGGGTAGGCCCAGAAACCGGTTGTTGGAGTGGAGCTTGGTTCCCCCTTTTACGACAGGCAAAACAATTTTATTTTTACTTTTTATTTTTTTCTCTACTTTCTATTTTTCGAAATTAGAAAAAATACACAGCTAAAGGCTAGAAAATATTATTTATTAATATACACTAAAGCTGTAAGAATTTTGTTCATTTCATTTATGTATTTCCTGACATTGTCATTCGTTTTGACACTTCAGTTTTGTTTTACATAAGTTTTTGGTTTAACTAAATAGTGTTGTGATACTTTAAGCTTGAAAAAATTTGCTAGCAGACTTTGCAGTTGAACATTGTTCTTTTTAAAACCTCTTTTAGTGCGAAGTGTACAAGATAGCTTAATAGCTGTTAAAACTCATCGCAACTTTATTAGAATATTTTGAACTAGAAAACGGTAGTAATGGCCCTTTATGTCCCTTAAGTGCTGTTAAGAGGGTGAGTTTTGTTGATGTATATAAATTCGCCATGGGCCTTGTTTTTATTACATGTTGATGAGAGTAACGGAACGATAAACAAGGCACGGACGTAGATTCGTACAATGTGTCTAAGAACAACAAATATTTAACGTCGAGGTTGACTCGGTATTCTTTTTATCGAATAATTTATAAGCAAACTTTCTTTAGTTTGGGACGTTTAAGTGAAGAATTTTGGAGTAAAATTCCTCAATAAGAGTAAAGTTGTTTGGTAATATTTATTCACTTGTCGAAGGAGGCATTTTACAACACCTGAAAATCAGTGCATATAAAGAAAGTAAAAAAAAAATATCGCCGGGAGGCACGTATAGCCGCCCATACTAAAATATGTTAATAAAAAGTTTTTTTAATTCAGTTCAGGCAGTTCTTTTAGTTTCAAAGTAAAGGAATTTTTCCAATTTTTTTTTATCTCAAAAACTGCGACTTTGACTGATTTTGAGGTTATTACAAATTTTGTTTCAAATATTATTCATAATCTTAAATTGAAAATCGCCTTTCGCTAGTTACTGTAATTTTGAAGTTACGATTTTTTTAAATTTTTAACCCCCTTTCATACCCCCTTCCCAACCATCCACCCCGAGGGGTGTCTTACTATTGGAATTACATGTACATTTTCTTGGCAGTCGCTGGCAGTCATTGGCAGTCTTATGGCAGTCGCCTATAATAATTACATGGCAGGCATAGGCAGTCTTCTTCGTAGTCATTGGCAGTCGCTTGACAGTGAAAGCTAATTTTGGCAGTACGTGTACATTTTTTACCAGAGTGAGACACCCCTCGCTCCACCCCCACCAAAAAGTAATGGCCAGATTCTCGGGTGCCAGAGTATTTTTGTGCCAAATTTGGTTAAAATCGGTTTAGCGGTTTTTGAATTATCGTGTTACAGACGGACAGACAAACAGAAGACCATGAAAATATTTTGTATTTAGGTCATTTATGACCCAAATAACTCATTTTGAGTGAAATTACAAAAACTTTTTTTTTGCCGATCTTAATAGCCTACCATACCTATTGGTATGGTCGGCTAATAAAGGCACTGTTTTAAAACGGCGAGTAAGTGCATCGCATCGAGCATCGCATCGAGATGCCCCACTATCCACTATGTTTGTACCCTTAGATTGACGATCTGATACGCAAAATGTTTTGTTGATCGTATTAACTTACCGTATTTTTAGCCTACCATACCTATGGTATAAAAACGTATGGTCTTAAGATATTAAGATCGGCAAAAAAAAAGTGTTTTAATTTCACTCAAAATGAGTTATTTGGGTCATAAATGACCTAAATACAAAATATTTTCATGGTGTCTGTCTGTCTGTCCGTCTGTAACACGATAACTCAAAAACCGCTAAACCGATTTTAACCAAATTTGGCACAAAAATACTGTGGCACCCGAGAATCTGGCCATTACTTTTTGGTGGGGGTGGAGGGTTGGGAAGGGGGTATGAAAGGGGGTTAAAAATTTTAAAAAATCGTAACTCCAAAATTACAGTAACTAGCGAAACGCGGTTTTCAATTTAAGATTAGGAATAATATTTACAACAAAATTTGTAATAACCTCAAAATCAGTCAAAGTCGCAGTTTTTGAGATAAAAAAAATTGGAAAAATTCCTTTACTTTGAAACTAAAAGAACTGCCTGAACTGAATTAAAAAAACTTTTTATTAACATATTTTAGTATGGGCGGCTATACGTGCCTCCCGGTGCCAATTTTTTATTTTCTTTTGTAACAAATTTTATAAAAATATGTATTTATAAAAAGAACATAATATTACTTTCTTAGACACACTGTATATCAACGTATTTTAATCAAACAGTTTAGAAATACTTTAAGTTCTCCTGCGGTACGTTACAACGTTCTTTTCGCAACACGAAACCCCCTTCAAACTTGTTGCAACTTTTTCCGATAACTCAAAGAATTCATGTTTAATTCATGGCAGAAAATCTTGACACGTCACGAGAAAATAACGGTTGAACAGAAATATAAATATTTCAGCCTTTTTCAGTTTTTTTCATAAATAAAATAGGTATTTTATTTTTTTGTATATGATATTATTTTAGAATAAATATCTACCTATGCCTTTTAAAATAATAAATATTTAATTAGAACAATATTATTATTTCCCAACTCAGTTCCAAATGTAAACTGAGTTGGGAAAGAATAATATTTTAGCTAAACGACAATTGAATGTCATATATTTATAAAAATCTAAGAATCTAAGTATTCAATGTTGTATAGTTTTTTATTTTTATCTGTTTTCTGACAGCGCTTTCAGATGGAGCGGACCGTCCGCGCGGATGTTTTTTCAAGATAGCTCATCCGGACGGAGCATACGCGACCCATGTGAAATTGTTCATTTAAACTCATGGAATTCGCGGACGGTACGCGCGGACGCTCCGCTCCATCTGAAAGCGCTGTGAGTGTACTATTATTACTTCAGAGCTAAAAATAGGTTAAACAAGTGTAGGTACATATTATACGAAACTCTAGAACTCTCGTTAGCTATAAGTCCTTAATCAAACGGTGATAAAAAGCAAACACATAAATTCCAGTTAAACTGTTTGAACTCGATCCTACCATATACAAACAGAGGCACAGCATACACATATACGCAGGCACTGCCAATAGGCCCTGTCCATTCGCAATTTATTTTTACCGATGACAGTTCTCTGACTACAAGTGTTCGACTTTTTTACCGTCTTCTTTGCGTTTCAACCTATATCAAATTTTTTTATAGATTATTTTATAAAAGTAATTCGGATTTATCTATACAGAGTGTCCCATAATAAGTGCAAGTATTTTAGGGGGTGGTAGATCTGGTCAAAAGAAACACATTTTCTCTTTAACATTTTTAAAATAAATTAAAAATAACCCAGTTATTTAACTTTGAAAAAAATCATCCGGAAATCCGCAATTACCCGGATCTTAGCTTCTTTGCCGCCCCCTGTTGACACATCGACTAGAAAGACATAAAAACCACTTGCAAGGTTACACACCTCTCAAGAGGTTTTGTAAAGAAGCGTAATTTTTTTAAATGGGTGATCGCCAGTAGCCCTACTTCCCACATTCCACAAAATAATTTAGAAGATTAAAAGAAAAAAAACTTACGGAACATTAAAAAAGGATATCCCTATAGCAGGTCGATATAATTGCCATTTACCACTTTCAAAACCGCACTTAACAGTACATTTAATAACACTTACTTTAATGAAATTTCTTGACAACACTATTCTTAAATGCCTTTCCTTAATTGTTCAAAACGACGGCCTCTATTTCCAACACATGCTATCGTTCTTCTGACTTCTGAGCAGGGAATTTTTAACGATTTGAAGCATTTCTTCGATCATCCTAATATTGCTAATAGCATATGCTTTTTTTATGTCAGAGCTGGAATAACCTTAGATATTTTTTTTAACTTAGTTGGCCCTCGTATTGAAAGAAAAAATACAACATTTAGGAAGCGTATTTCGGTTAAAGAAAGAGTTAAAGAAAGATTGGCCATAACATTAAAATTCCTTGCAACTGGAAACTCACATACCAGTTTAGGTTATTTATTCAAAGTTTCCAAGCAAAGCATTTCAAAAATAATACACGACGTATTCTAAAATATAAAGTTCTCAAAGATCAGATTAAGATAAGTAGGCTGTATAAATATAGAGTTATATTTTATTAAAGGTATATTTAATATTGTAGGTGCCCGGTGGCGTAGAGGTACAGGATCTCGTCTACCAATCTGAAGGTAGTGGGTTCGACTCCCACACCCGGCATTTCATCAGCCGACTATTTTTTATTAAAATAAAAATAGTTTGGGTACCTAGGTCGACTCAGCCTTAAATGAGTACTTGGGATTCACAATCCTGAGATAATAATAGGCGGTTGATGCGTAGTACTAGCCACATTACCTTCCTTGTATACCGAACGGCTCTAGTATGGCAAGCTGTACCTTGCTATTCCCAAGGCATTAAACGCTATATACGGGAGCTATTATTATAATATATATTTAATATTGTTAATCCAAGAACAAAACACAAATATTTGTAATTCTGAACAAAAAAAAATGAGAAAATCATGATAATATCATCATACTGCATGCAGTAAATACCGAATCCTATTAATGAAACCAAACCAAAAACTAAACAAACAACTTTGTAAACAAGAGTCGCTAAAAGTGAACATTGAATCGTTAAATGCGTCCAATGTCAACCACCTGGACGCCTCTAACAATGGGGTGAGATGGTCAAATTTTCTTTTGCTAAAATAAATTTTGAG
Organism: Sitophilus oryzae; assembly: GCF_002938485.1. NCBI lineage: Eukaryota > Metazoa > Arthropoda > Insecta > Coleoptera > Curculionidae > Sitophilus > Sitophilus oryzae. Next base: position 2,410,462 of record NW_022146163.1, on the reverse strand, counting down.
CAGGCACTTTGAAGCTTTTTTGAAATATTACTAAAGTGGGTAAATATGTATTACTAAACTTTCCCATTATTGAGGAGTTCTCACATTCCATGAGGACCTCCAAATTCTACACTCAAAGCCAAAGAAATTTTGCCTTATAAATTATTCGATAAAGGGAATACCGAGTCAACCTCGACGTTAAATATTTATTGTTGAGGCGATTCGATGCGTCCCTCTTCTAGACTTCGTGTATTTCATAATTAATTAAATATCTCCCGTCGGGGAAACCCTTAACTTGAACTATATATTGTAGAAATAGCTTTCGGGTGTAATTTACGATTACTATTTTCAGATTTTAAACAGTCCCAAGATGTTTGTTATAAATATTATGTTAATAAAACTATAAAAAGTCTACTTTTAAATGGAAACATTCATTTTTCTTCTTTTTAGTTTATTTAAAAAAAACTTTGACTGAAGTTTAGGGGAAGTTCAGTGGAGTGAAATAGGAGGAGTCCAGGGGAAAACATGATAAGCGTCATTTTACCAATTTTACAGGAGAACCCTGAACGGCTGGTGGTTATCAGGTTCTTTACCTGGATGCATATTTTTAATAGGCATATATCATAGGATTTAACAGCTTGTTGCCCTGTGCAGTGTTTTTACATTTTGTAGAGACCAGTTAGACGTACTCTAACATTGTAAAACCCTAAAATTTAGACACTGGCACTTTCATGTGTTTGTCCTGGATCCTTCATATTAACTACTCTGCTGTATTCGTATTTTTTGTTTCAGCAAAGAGTTTCTTGTTACAGTTGAGTTTATTCAGGAAGCTCTTGATGTCTTCTGTCAAAAGATCTGTTGAAACCTGCAGTTTATTTCTGCAGTTAGGCCCTTAGATGAATGCCTTGCTATGCCCTGTGCCCTTGTTGTATTTTCAGTTGACAGTCTGCTTTTCTCTGATACAGATTATTACTGAACTACGAGTTATATATTTGGGTATTCTCAGAACTGGTTCTGGAGCAAGATAGTATTTCGATGATGCCTTGCCTTGCTAGTACCATAAATAGCCATGAAGTTTGATGTTAAATTTATCTTTATTTAACTCAAATGAATTTAAATACTTAATAAGTTAGTTAAACAGAAGAAGGCATTAAGTTCATTACATAAACCATCAATAATTTAAGGTATGCGGACGATGCAGTTCTCATAGCAGGTAGTGCTGAGTGATTGCAGAAATTAATAGACCGAGTAGTAGAGGAATGTGAGAAGGTATGGTAGGTATGGTAGGAAGACCAAAATTCTAATTGTTAGTAAAAATGATGAGGCGCAGTACCATCAGTTTAGGGCCAGTAAAAGGATATTAGAAACAGCAGATTCGATAACGTATTTGGACTGCAGCCTGAACAAGGAATGAAATTACTCACGAGAGATGAGATGCCGCATTAGAAAAGTCCTGTGCAAAATGCACCTGAATATTTGCTATAAGACCACAGATCCTAGGTGCTACGTATTCTCTACGCTGCCATCTAAATGCTTGGAAGCCTTTGAAATGTGGTGTTATCGCCGCGTGCTCAAGATTTTATACAATTACCATGTCATAAACAACTTTTTCATCCAACAAATGCAAAAGAAATTAGAAATTATACGTAGTGTCAAAGTGAAGAAAATATCACACCTTGGACATGTGATGCGGAATGGGAAATATCAACTTATCCAACTAATCTTGCAGGGCAAAATAGTTAGTAGAAGATGTCAGATATAGATTGTTCAGCCATCGTTTAACGTCACCTCATACGTTGTCGAACTCTGTCAAACTCTGCCAACCAGACGAAAGAGATTGCTGATGTCATTAATGCATTTCGTAAATCTCTGCATATTCTTTTTAGCAATTGCCATTGTCATTTGATTTAGGGATGATTTGAGGTTATAATTTTATTGACGGACATCGATCAATGTCAACATTAAAATTTGATTGTTGCTGTAAAACAAAATTCAATTTTTTTGCTGCAAAAATTTAACCAAAATGAACAAGAGATCATTGCCAAGCTTATAAATGATTTTTTTCTCGAGAAAGAGACCCTTGTAGAACACTCTTGGCCCTTGGACGCCATATATGAAGTAAGTTCAATGCAAATGTGCAATATTTCTATGTAAAATACAAACTGATAACGATTTTAAATAATATAGCGAGTTTAGCTTTAGAAATAGGAATTTCAACAGTCCAAAGGATTGGAATTAAAGGGATCGTAACTGAAGAAGAATTCAAGAAAAAATGAATAAATGGCGAAAAATAAAACGGAACTCGCTCAATCAATAATATCGGAACGTACCTTTTTACGTAAAATTTTCTAAACAATATGAACTCAGACACACCCTAAAGGCGGAATTACAGTACTGTCACGTCACGTGAGTTCACATGCTATCACAGTAAAAGTGAGTTCACGTGCGGTTTAAAGGAAACAGATTAGTATCACGCAGTGCCGTAAATAGGGCAGTGCCACCGGTGCCCAGGCACAGGGCGTAGACTCTGGGGGGCGCAAGAATGGCAAAACTAGATTTAAAAGAGATGTTTCCCAATGTCGCTATAAAGTCGCTATAAAGATCTTTTAACAATGCCAGTGACTGTAGCTTCCTGCAAAAGATCATTTAGTAAGCTCAAATTAATAAAATCTTACTTGAGCTCGATGATTGGCCAAGCAAGGTTACCGGCCTAGCGATTTTGAACGCGACATCGGACGGTGCCTGTCGTATGAAAAGGTTTTCAACGATTTCGCAATGAAGAAAGCGCGAAAAGTAAATCTTTGAAAAAGTTTATGGCTTGCTTTAATAAATCTTTACTATCTGAACTCATTCATTTGTAGTCTTATTCATTTGTGTATTGTGTAGTTGTGAATAATCTTGCAAATATTTTCCAATAAAAGTTTTTTCACCAATTCATTCTTAAACGCAATTTATATTATGCTACCTTCCTTTCTTATTCAAAAATTCTACCATACCAAGTACTTAAAATGACATTAATTTACAGTTTACTGAAACTTCGCAGGGTGTTATTTTATTATAGAAGTATGAAGACCATAGTGGCCCAAAACTTAAATCTTAAACAGCATCTTTTAGTGAGTGTGACACAGTGGGTGGTATGATAGAATAGGCGAAGGGTCCACTTAAAATCAAATGGCTCGCGTTTGTCAAATGACATTGTTTGCCCACATCATTTCTTTAAAAAAGTAGATATTTTTTTTTCCAAAATATTAGATAATTGGTCCACCAACCTAAAGTTCTTTGTGCTTTATTTTATCACCCTGGATGAAATAAAGTAGGCCTATACATAGCATTGCTCTAGGGTACCTATAATATCTAATAAAAACATGGGCGCAGTTATAGAAGCTCGCACAGGGCGCAGAAAAGGCTATTTACGGCACTGGTATCACGTCGTTCTTTCATATTATGCGCATTTTATTATGAACCGAAAGCCATTTCGCGTTCGTTTAGCGTTCTTCTCAAGTTTAACAACTTCCAAGGTCCAATACTTAACGTAATAATGAATCAAATAAATAGTTCTTCATCTTCATCTTCTGAGTTTGAAGAAGATTTAGAAAACGCATCTGGTTTACTTGTGGTTGCTTATAATATTTAAACTAGGCAATGGGTTCATGCATTAATTTGAAAAGAGAGTAATTTGTTGATCGGTTATTGTAAAGCACCTCGTGTAAACGCACTTTTTCTATTAGAATTTCTTCCATTTTCAAACCGTCACGTTTTCACGCCTCTCGAAATTGATGTTAAAACAGAATATTTGAGCGCGAAACAACTCGCAATATCACGTGATTTCACATGAATCCCCCAAGTGACGATAATGTGTTCACCCTTTACTGCTCATGTGTTTACGTGACGTGATAGTAATGTAATTCCGCCTTAACACTCACATTTGAAAAATAATAATGACGTAACGGTGAACGATGGCTGGACAGTCTTTACTTTGTTAGCATGGGGTAAATGGTTTTAATATCAGCCTTCGTGGCTAGTTTTGTATTGCATAAAATTATGTGGTGAATATAATCGATCGTCATTTTCAACCCCCGACCTATCTGGCGCTGTTTTTATTTTATTATTTTATCATATGGTACGCTGAGCAATTAGATTAGATTAGATTAGATTCTTAGAGGTGGCGTTCGGCCTGATCCACTGCGACCTTCTCAGATCTATTGTGGTCCACTTCTGATCCTTAGATTACATTCTCCAGTCCTATCCTTTTCACAAAGTTTAGCAACTTGGAGACTGAACCCTCCATGTAGCTCCTTGGCAATGGCCTATCATTGCCTATTACCGGAAACCGCACATTTGCCAGGCTGTCACACCGACATAAAATGTGTTCTGACGTTTCTTCTTCAGATTGGCAGAACGTACACATAGCTTCGTCTGTCAATCCCATCAGCTTTAGATGCCTATTTAGCTTACAATGCCCTGTTAGTAGACCTACTACAGCTTTGACTGTCTTTCTGTCCTTGCTTATCAAGTCTACCGTGAATTTTGGCGAATGTTCTACAATGAACCTTTTCGCCTGTCTCTGCCCTGGTGAGTTTCTCCACCATTCTAGAGATTTGTTGGCCACCCATCGTTCCGTGGCCATTCTCGTGACCACCTTTGCAACGCCGCAGAAGGGTTCTGGGCCTATGAATGGCATCGATGAGCCTTGCTTGGCCCTTTCATCTGCCTTTTCGTTACCCTTGTGACCCTCGTGCCCTGGCACCCAGGCCAACGTAACAGTGCTACGTTCGCCCAAAGTATTCAGAGCACGCACACAGTCCCACACTAGTCTAGAATTGACCTCCGCGGAGCCGAGTGCCTTTAGCGCCGCTTGGCTGTCTGTGAAGATGGCCACAGAACGATTTGTTCTTTATTGCCTTATTATTTCTTCTACACAATAGTGGATTGCCGTTATTTCTGCCTGGAAAATTGTGACATCCTTGGATAGGCTTACGTGGAAGGTTCTTCCTTGTTTCGGCCGTACTATCCCAGCTCCTACGCCTTCTGACGTTCTTGAGCCGTCTGTATACCAGGTTGCCTCAGCTTGAATGGGTACACCTTTACTCCAGTCTTCCCTTCCTGGTATGGTTATATTAAATTTGTTGTTGAAGCTATACCTAGTAGCTGTTGCATCAATTGGTAATCCCAATACTTTGTCTGCTTTTAGCTCTTCGATTAGCTTCTGGTTTGCAGCACTATGCGTTTGGCTTATGTGCTGCTGACCGTGAATTAACCTGTGCATGACAGATCTGGCTTCGCCTTGTATGAAAATATGTAGTGGTGGTAAGTTCAACAAGACTTCCATCGCATTTGTAGGAGTGGTTTTTATGGCCCCAGTTACACACAGGCACGCAAGCCTTTGTGTGGAACTTAACAGCCTTACCGCACCCACTTGCGATGTCTTTGTCCACCACGCCACCGACCCGTAGGTTATCATGGGTCTTACTACCCTTGTGTATAGCCATAGAGTCATTTTAGGGTTAAGTCCCCAGTTTTTCCCACACATCCTTCTGCACCTACCTAAAGAGATGTTGCTTTCGCTATGTGAGTATTCCATGTAAGCCTTTGATCAAAAAATATCCCAAGATACTTAGTTTCTTTGGCAAATGAAATCTCCGTTTCTCCTAGCACTGGTGGTTTTAGGCCTTTTGGTGCTATCTTTTTTGTAAAATTGACAATTTGTGTTTTCTGAGCATTGACTGTCAGTCTCTCTTGTTTGCACCACTTGTCAACTTTGTTTAGGGCTGTCTGCATTCTTTCCGATATCATACCAGCAAACTTGCCCCTGACCACAATTACGATGTCGTCTGCATATCCTAGGCAATAAAAACCTTGTGTGGACAGTTCGTTGAGGAGGTCATCTACCAAGGTTGCCCAAAGTAGAGGAGGTAACACTCCTCCCTGTGGACAACCTCCACCCGCTACTGCTTTGATAGTAGCTTGCCCCAGAGTGGAAGTCACTATCCTGTTTTCTAAGGCGGCCCTTATCCATCTACATACCACTGCAGGTGTACCTCTTCTACTCATTGCATTTACTAATGAGTCAGTAGCATTATTGAATGCTCCCTCAATATCTAAAAAAAAACGTTGAGCAATAAAAAGATCATACATTTTTTAGAGATGCTATAATACGAGATTCGATTAAAATATTCTCATTGGTGAAAAGGCACTTATTTCGAGATAAAAGGATTTTAAAGCATTCTTAACATGCTTTATCTATAAAGCGAATCTGAATATCACCTCTTTTTACCACCCCGAAATTTTACCTGTCATAATCAGACATCTAAGTGTATATTAAATGTATTGTATAAACCGTAGATTCCCTGTTTTAATGTCTCTTGTTATGTTTCGTCGATAAGCCTCGTCTGCATTTTTATGCCTTTCAATTTACAGTAAAACTATTTATTGCTGCTACCGTATTTGAAGAATACATTTTTTTTATTTGAAGAAATATACATTTTGAAAAGGAAAATGAACATTTTATTGAGTCATAATACAAAAAATATTAACCTACACTCAAATGTAAAAAAACGCAATGGCGAAATTTTTGGTTTGGAGAACAAATTTAAAGTGTTATATTTTTGTTATTTTTAGCCCTATTTTCATTAATTTTTTAGCAAACTATGTATAATTATATCAACATTAATTCGTTAACTCAGTTTTTAACTGTTTTTAAACTGCTTTTTTACCTTTACTTTAAAACACCCTGTGCAATAATTTGGTGTGTAAATTGTCCGAAAATATAATTTTACAGTCAGAACCATGACTCCTGAGCATTTTGTTTTTTGATTCATGTCAATACATGCTTTGTGATGGACTTGTGAGATAAATCTTAATGTAAAATTGGGAAACATTATTTTTATTATATCTTTTTAGCCGACCATACCAACAGGTATGGTACGCTATTAGGATCGGCAAAAAAAAGTCTTTTTAATTTCACTCAAAATGAGTTATTTGGGTCATAAATGACCTAAATACACAATCTTTTCATGGTGTCTGTCTGTCTGTCTGTCCGCCTGTAACACGATAATTGCTGCATTTTTTATATCAAGTTTTGAAAGAACTCGGTCTCCTGAGTACAATGATATGCCACACTTATAGTTTTTTTTTTGTTTTGGGCACCTTAACAACAACAAAACTATTTAATTATTATTTAAAATAATTTCAAGTCCAACTCTGGTTTTTTAAATTATTTAATCTGCTTATATTATCAAAATAAAACACTAAATCACCACAATACACCAAAACACTTTTACTTTTACACTGGACGCGCATTTCGCTAACCATGTTAGCATCATCAGCAGATGATTATAAACTGGTTTATTGTGTTTATAAACTGGTTTATTATAATTGAGTTTATAATCATCTGCTGATGATGCTAACATGGTTAGCGAAACGCGCGTCCAGTGTAAAAGTAAAAGTTTTTTGGTGTATTATCGTGATTTAGTGTTTTATTTTGCTGTGTAACACCAAAGGTTCCAATCCTCAACTGTAATGCTTATATTATATTCATCGCAACAATATTGATCAGCGCTAATTAACAATTCAATAATTAATTAACAAATTCAAATAAATAATATCCAGGTCAGCAAATTAAAGATATTATTTTTAACTTTTTTTACTGTGAATTTGAAATCTCCGTGTACGATCTAATAATTCGCGTAATATTAATCGTCGTTATTATAAATTAATTAACTTCTACTAACTAGTTTCTAGTGCTCTACATGTTCGAAAGAGTTATAACCTTCCCTATTGCACAAATTTATTTTTCGTTCAATTTTATTTATAGCTCTTGGAACGGATCTTCTTCTTATACTTCCGAATGCATTTTGTACTCTTTATTGTAAATGCTGAGATGTATTGATTTCACACACACATATTATTTATTTTATATTATTTTTTATTATTTTATTGCATTCGATTTTCCGTATTCAATGTTTTCCCCACGTCATTGTTAAGTTTGAAGGCTTATCAATATTGGAACGATGAATAGATTAAATATTTAAAAAAAAACAGAGCCGAACTTGAAATTAGTTTAAATAAGTTCTGTTCAAATGTCCAAAACAAAAAAACATATTAAGTGTGGCATATCATTGTACTCAGGAGACCGAGTTCTTTCATAACCTGAAATAAAAATGCAGGTCCGTATTTAAAAAAATTAAGTTGGCCTCTATATCTCACAAATTATTAGCTAATTTGAAAATATAAAAATACTATCAGATAGCTCTAATAAAGTGGCAATGAGAATGTGCAATTAGTTTTTTAGTGCTACAAATCCGAGATACCAATTCTCGTACCTCGAATTTGTAGCACCCTGTATACCATATGATCGAATAAAAACGGCGTCCAGTTGGCTTGGAAATGACGATCGATGACATTTCCCATATAAATATACATATAAAATGACAGCGATCTTCATTTCATAGCCATCGCTGACGCCGTTTTTATTCGATCATACGGTATTTTTTCTTGCATTTTTGCTATTATTTACTACTTGTCAAAGAATTTAGGTACGTCAATTTGACTTGTCTGCTTCAGTAGAGCGTATCGGATGTTTGTGTTAATAAATAATAATTATAACTGATCTATTTTTATTAGAATTATATATTTTTATAACAATTTTAATAACTACCAACATTTATTCACAACGTAAAATAAAACAACAAATTATTGAGTCTACCTACTATTATCTAGTTAAATTATTTTACAAAAGGGTAGTCACGCCCGTCACGGCCATCTCGCGACTGTCATTCAAGGCTGTGTGTCAATCGGCCAACGGGGAAAAATATTTTAAACTTTAAAATATATCAAAATTGTTATATAGGTGCCCGTTTTTCGTGCCGGTGAGTGTATATCAGAAAATTATGAATAATTCATAATTTTTTATAGCAAAGATAATAAATTTAAAAACAACAGTAACAGAAAAGCTGCATACAAATTCACAAAAAAATCAAATCAAAACATAAATGGTTTTTCATGTTCAGTCAAATATGGTTTCATTTAATTACGGTGATAAACCGCCATCCTAAAAAATAATAAACGTGCATAATCGTTACACCATTGAAACGTATTAAACGATTTATTCCTAACAATAGAAAATAGCGTTATTCGTTGGTTAACTCGAATAAATGGCATTTTGGTCGAATGGATGCCAGTTTATAGTTTTATAAGCCCTTTCGTTCAATTTTCGTTTTGTTTTTATAGGTACCAATTTACAATAAAAATAGTTTATTGTTTCAGCGTTCATAAATATTTAGGAGTAGTTCAAGTTATATTAGCTTTGCACCAATCGTTAACTGAAAAATAAACATCTAATGATTCTACAGGGCCCGGCAATAGTGCGTCGGGCATCTGTAGCTCCTAGAATAAAAAACTTGGGAATTTTGTTGAAAGAATGTATTTCAGGAATATACTTTAACTTCTACAGGGTGGCTCAAAAAAGTGTGAGTGGATGGGGATATATTTTTTAAATGGGACACCCTGTATTTTATAGCATATGTGGAGTTTTACCTCGAAAAGCAGCTACAATCATTTCTCTTCTGTTGTCGACACTAGTTGGTCGATTTTTGTAAACACTCTTCTTTAACATTTCCCCATAAAAAAACCATACTAGATAAAATCAGGAGTACTTAAGTATTCTAATAATTGGTGAATGCACATTCACCAACTAATAGAATCATATGAATTCTCTATGATGTAGGATAAGTTTGCATTTTCGGCAAATTACTGATTTTTTTTTGTTTTAATTGATAACTAGTTGTTAAAGTTGGACTAATTAGACAACTATGTTGAAGTACCTCAGACATATCACAGCAACCTAGATTTTATCAAATAATAAAGATCTACTCAGATTAAATCATGTTAAAGAAAATATCTAAGAAAATCTTTGTTTGAGGGGTAGGCAACTTTAATAGTATTTTGATTGACATGAATTCTCCAATGAATATCAAAATAATATACTGGGTGTTACCATTTGAAATAAAAGAGTAACATACTTTTAAAGGTGACCAATGTTCAATATTAATTTTGTCTCATCCTGTATAACTTTTTGGTTCAAGTTTTAATTTGATTTAAAGTACAATAGTTAATTCAACTACATATTAGGCTATACCGGGTAAATTCCAATTTAGGTAGCTTTTATTGTAATTTAAAAATTGTTCTTTATTTCTAGAAAATGTTAAATATGTCAAAAACCTTACATTTTAGTCATATATGTACTTCATTTATAAAACTCACCTGTATTTTTCTCCCAGAATCCGACAATCAATTAATATATAGGGTGTTCCATTACAAAAAACACAACTTTGATATATTACTTTTTTGGGAACACCGTGTAGAACTCTATATATTTTTAAAAACTGCTCTGAATTAACCTACATATGCTAACCTACATATAACCTACATATGCTATGAATTAACCTACATATGCTTGTTCAGTGACTTGTTTTTTTTTAACAAGAAAAATATTTTAGGAAGAAAGAACACTAAACCTTAACTTGAAACAATCAAATTTGTATCTAATTTGGTCCTAAAAACATTTTTATCAATCACTTGCGTAAAAACATTGCACAGTCTAGTGTATCATCGTGAGTTTTAAATTATTAGTTGTTCGACAACACTCCGACATAAAAAATGGTGTAAAAACAATTTACTGACGCCAGTGCATCGGTCTTTCAGCGTCGCATCCTCATTCATTCGAGCGCGTAAATAAAATAAAAACACGCGCCTAGTATGCTAATTACGTTTATTGTGCGAGCAACGTGGATCGGAAGAAGAAGCAGGGGAAGAAGCAGCAGAAGAAATGCGTTCTTCTCTCTCAAGGTAGTCTGGATGCCAGCGATGGTCAGTCGTTGGCCTCAGGCCGATTGGCGATCGACTGTCGCGGACATCCACGCTGTTGCCGTTTCTCACATAAATAAAGAAGATTTTAATTTTTAAGAATTTGGCTACATATTCCAATAGTTCTTCTCTGATTTTTATAGCACTGTTATGATTTTCCGGGGGAGAGCACATCATTTTAGTTTTATCGATGTTTAGCTGAAGGCCCAAAACCTCGTATGCCCAGGTATATGTGGTGTTCAGCATTTCTTGTAATTGCTGTAACGATTTTGCAACTAAAGCGCAGTCATCAACGTATTGAAGTTCTTTGATGAATTTTATACGTGTTTTTGACCTGAGTCTTTTTATGTTGAACAAATCGCCGTCGTATCTGTATCTATCTAATGCTCAATCTTCTTTCCTGCAGTTTGCTGTCCACTATAATGGAGAGCATTGCCATGAATATGTTGAATAGGAGAGGCGCCCCTGCAGGAGTTAGACATCCCTGCCTAACTCCTGTATTTGTTAGGAAGGGATCGCTCAGTGATCCATGATGTGACACTCTTGACTTGTTGTTATTGAGGCTTTTACACACTGTAAGAAATTTGTTGGGTACTCCGAACTTTTTCATAATTGCCGAAAGTGCATCTCTGTTCACAGAGGTGAAGACTTTTGTTAGGTCGATGAAAGCAACATAGAGTTTCGACTGCTGCTCTTTAACTTTTTCTTGTAGTTGGTCGATGGAGTATATCGAATCGACGGTGGCTCGGTTGGCGCGAAAACTCGTTTGCGATTCTGGCAGGATTTTTTCTATGTGGATGCAGACGGTTTGACATAATTTTTTCAAGAATTTTTCCTCCGATAGCCAGTAGTGAAATTCCCCGGTAGTTTCCACAGTCGCATGCACTTGCTTTGTTCTTAAATATATTCACTATAGTTATTCTCGTTGCAAAAGTTTTTAGGGTACCTCTCTGTTTTCCCATATATGACATGACAAATAAATTCTTTACTTGCACACTTATAGATTTCCGCCGGAATCGCATCACAACCAGCCAGGTTATCATTACAAATCACTGGAAAATCGTAAAAATATTGAGTTTGGAATCTATGGAGAATCTGAAGATCATTCCTATAAGACATAAAGACATTGTCTCAGTTTTTTATGAACTAAATTTTTTCTACTACTACGATACTACTTTCTCCACCACTATACTACACTATGGTACCGGTATACCAAAACGTGGTAAACTGATGCTTTTAAAATCCAAAGCAGGAACAGGGACAGGTGTATTTTGGTATTTGTATTTGGCCGAAAATTAAATACTCCAAACCAATGGACATCTACCTCAGCACTTTTCAGGCAGAAATCCACGCTCTCCAAATATGCGTTTAATTCATCTTAGATAGAAACTATCGGAAAAAGAATTATCCATCTTATCCGATAGTCAGACAGCCTTAAAACCGATCAATTCGGTAACCATCAATTCGAAATTGGTCAAAGAATGCCTAGAGAAGCTGAACAAATTAGGCAAACAAAATAAAGTCCTCCTACCCTGGGTGCCAAGGGTACAAGGGATAGAAAGTAATGAAAAAGCAAACGATCTAGCTAGAAAAGGAGCGAACACTCCACTAATTGGACCAGAACCGTTCTGCTCCCAAGTGAAAATCAACTTAAAGCGGAACTCAAGAACCTGGAAGACTCCATCCGTAACTTGGAATGGAAATCCTTCAACAGTCTAAAATACTCGAAGAAATTTCTGAAAACTTAAGACTGTGAAAAATTAAAGATTTTCCTTGATTTAAGGAAGAACAATCTTCGGATTTTCACGGAATTTTTAATAGGAGACTGTTTCTTCAATGAACGCCTTAGTAGATTCAGGAAACCAGAACACCTTATCACTGAGTGCGCCGAGACGAAAACCATTCGTGACATAAACTTTGGTATGACTGATGATATCGAAGATGGAGAAGTAAATACCGTCCCAGATACTGACTTTTGTCAAAGCCCTGAGACTGTATGATGAGTTATAACTCAAGAAAGGGGGACACAATAATTATTGATTCCCCTACATTTTACAATCTATCATCGATTACAATTTGGTACACTATTTGTTACAACTTGTATATATAAAAAAAATCTGAAAATATTTAAAACTTGGCAACCTGAAGGTTCACCACCAGTTCCTGCTATGGCGCCGTCGATCTCCCGCTGATCGTTTCTTTTTCTTCTTTTTTCCCTCTTGTTCTTATTTTTTATCGTCGGTTTTCTTCGTTTTTACGTCTACGTATCTTGTAGTGACCGCGAATGCCCGATAATGCCGATCAATTAAATATCTGATTAGATTTTCATTTAATTTCGAATTGTCCCAACGCGGTTTCGCGCTCCTTTTTCCTGGTGCAAATGTGCATATTTTGTCTAATGTCCAGTGTTTTTTATCATATTCCGGTGAGTAATTGTTACTATTCTTAGTACTTTGTATAATACAAATATTTCAAAAGCAGAAGAAAATAACTATTTATCCAACTTAATCCTAAAAAGTGATATACAGGGTGCTTCAAATTCGAGGTACGAGCATTGGTATCTCGAAAACCGTAATAGATACGGAGATGGTTAAATTGGGGCAAAGTTACTCCTTGGAATGTTCACCAAGATGCCATCAAAAAAGTTTTAAAAATTTCAAGCATTGCTGAGTTTTTTGAGAAAAAAAACGGATTTTTTTGAAAATAAATTTTATTTTTTCCTGTCGTTGCTTTTTAAAAAATCAAAAAACTAATTGCACATACTCATAGCTAGTTTATTAGGACTATCTGATAGTATTTTAGGTTTTAAAATTAACTGATAATTCGTGAGATACAGAGGCCAACTTAATTTTTTTAAATACATACCTGCATTTTTTATTTCAGATTTTGAAAGAACTCAGTCTCCTGAGTACAAAGATATGCCACACTTGATATTTTTCTTTGTTTTTGGTACCTTAACAATACCAAATCTATTTAATTATCATTAAAATAATTTCAAGTCCGATACTGGTTTTTTAAATTATTTAATTTGATTATATTCATCGTAACAATATTGATCAGCGCTAATTGTCATTGAATAAAGAAAATTAAGTCAGCAATAAAGATATTATTTTTAACTTTTTTTATTTTAAATTTGAAATTTAGTGTACGATCTAATAATATTCATAATATTAATCGTAGTTATTATAAATAAATCAACTTCTACAAAACAATTTTGTAATGATCTACATGTTTGAAAGTTACCACCTTCCCTAATGCACAAATTTATTTCTAGTTCAAAATTATTTATAGCTCTTTGAACATATCATCTTCTTATACTTTCGAATGCAGTTTGTACTCTTTATTATAAACTAACGTGTACCAGCGACTTCGTTCGCGTCGAATTAATCATTTGTAATGGTGATGATAAAGCAAAGCAAGAATTTCCATTAACATACAAACTGGATAAAATTTACTCACATTTATGTCAGCATGAGAAAAAACAATATGGCGATATTATTGATTATAACTTGGTAATATTTGAGGGGTAGTTTCATCTTGTTGGAATTTGACTTTCGAAAAATCCGTTTGCCAAAAATAAGCTTTTTACGTCAAGCAGTTTAAGCAGAATCGTGGTTAATCAATTACCCAACTTTTTGGAACACCCTGTATGATTTTTTTAAAAAATTCAAAATATGTAAAAAAACCAAATAAATTATGCTTGTCCAAGCGTTTTCCCGAAAGACTAACCGTTTTTTAAATAACAAATATTGTAATATTTGAGGGGCGTTTTCACCCTCTTGTAGTTTGAGATTCGAGAAACCCCTCCTTATCGAACCTCTACACCCCACAGTCAATTCGTTTGCCAAAAATCAGCTTTAAACGTCAAGCAGTTTAAGCAGAATCGTGATTGCTCAATGGTCATATTTTATGAAACACCCTGTATAAATTTATAAAAAATCTTAAGATATGTAAAACAACAAAATAAAATATACGTGTTTAATAGTTTTTCCCAAAAACTCACCGGTTTTTAAATAAAAAATATTTTAATATTCTTAAAATTCGAGTTTCGAAAAATCCCTTCTTATTGAACCTCTACACCTTAAAGTCAATGACGTAAAAAGCTGATTTTTGGAAAACAGCAAAAATCAGCTTTTTACGTCAGCAGGATCGTGATTAATCAATGACCAGATTTTTCGAAACACCCTGTATACATTTTTAAAAAATATTAAAATATGTAAAAAAACAAAATGAAAAAACTTTACCGTTTTTTAAATAAAAAATATTGTAATATTTTAGGGGTGGTTTGGTTTGGTTGTGAACTGGAATTGGAATTTCGAAAAATCCCTTCTTATCGTGTCTCTACAGCCTAGAATCAACCTGTATGCCAAAATTGAGCTTCTTACGGTTTCAGCAGGATCGTGATTAATCAGTATGTCAGTCACTTAAGGATTTTATATATTAGTATAGATGTTGAAATGTATTGATTTAACTTTTACAAATGACGTAATAAGTAATAACTAATTTGAAAAAGTAACTAAATTGTATCTTGTTGTTCTTTTTTGTACTCTACTTGTTGTACTCTTTGTACTTTTGATATAGAATTAGATAAAGTTTCTGATTTTCCTTCTACCCATCATTTTGAATAATATAATACGAAATCCTAGCTTTATATCATCGGTGACTATAATAAAGAAATTATTACGCACATACCATTTTTTTTATAATGCTTATAAACAAATTAGTTTTCTCACAAAGCTGTTTAAGAGTGTGTTTATATGCGTTCATAAAACTTAAAATGGCTGGGTATGTTGTGCATATTTTGGACATATAATTACTCTTTAGTTCTGTAAGAACGTTTTCTAGCCGAATTAATAAATCCGCATGTTGGATTAATTTGGTGATATAGCAGTTATTAATACCCTTAAAAAATAATTTGTATTACTGGGAATGCTCTTTGGCTGCAAGGGTAACGTTAAGGAAGTAAAATGTTTTAGAACTTAATGTTACAATGTTACCAATTACAGAGACAGTCCGATAATTCTTTAAGATTCAGTTCCCACGTAACCCGCTTTATACAGAGGGCTTATGCAAGTATTAAATCTATTGAAATGAATTTTTTTACGCGCGCTGGGAGTAAAAATAAAGTATTCGAATTCAAAAATATTTTTGATTGTCAAAAGTATTCGAATACAAGATATTTGATTGTAACGTTTTTAGTTCGTTACATGTCCTGTATATGATATATGATGTCTGGCGTATCATCACCAGATTCCGTATCGCTCAGGCCTGATAATTTACTTGACGCGCCTGGCGTAATTTTTACGTTCTCTAGTCAACAACCCTGTTATCGTTTCACTGCTTCTGTGGAGGGCTGTCAAGATCGTTTCAAGGCGCCTCTCCGCGCTTAACTTCACTTTGGGTTTGGCCGTCGGCTATCTCAATACTCCCGACTTAGAGAAATTGCAATTATTTAAATCTTGCTGTATAATTTGAATCGGCTGCCATTTCGAAGCTACAGGTAAAGATGAGTTATTATCTTTTTTAGATTCGTTATTATTATTGAATATTTTTAGGGTAGAGTTTTGGATTGGCCCACCTAACTCGTATTTGTATTTTGCTGGTACATTGGTGTTCTTTCGTTTTGTCCTCCAGAATGTTACATGGAAGAAAGGACAGTTTCTTTGTTTATTATTGAGCCATCGGAAGTATTTCGAGGTAGGTTTATTTTGTTTATTACACCTTGGTAGGTTTTAAATACGAGTTTTGTATTTTTAGGGTCCTATGGTTGGATGCCCTATGTACGGATGTCCTGTGGACGAGTGTCCCATGTAGGATGGTTTATCTTTTATATAGAGTGCCCCAGCGTGGATGTAGCTTGAGCCCCATGCTGCTTCTTTCCCATTTCTAAGCCTAGTCAATAATTACGGCTGTATTGATTCATGGTGTACAGAGATGCGAGCCCACCTCACGCTGTTACTGTTTGAAGCATGATTGCATAAAGAACAGCTAAGTGTAGATTTAAGTTCTAGTTTTCAGTCGATTTTCAGTCTTAACATAATAACGTACATTTTAAATAATATCGTACAGACTATGTTTAGTGGTTAGATCGTTAAGAACATTTATGTCGATTTAGTAGTTACAATATGATTTAGATCTTAGGTTTCATTACATTACGTCTTGTAATAGTAACTTTTTTCTATACATATTATTATTGCGCTATTTCCACAGATGATAACCAAACATAGATTCTAGAATCTACTGGTTGCAACATCTTCGATTTAACATCATATAAAATATATCAAATTAATTAAAGTAATGCTACCTTTTATGCATTTTCTATAACTTTACATGTATTGTATTTTTTTATAGTCTTTTCATTGAATATATTTAATATTATTCCTAACATAGCTTTACTCGACATATAACCACTATAATAATTATTAAAATTGTACAATGCTATTTACCATCAGAATACATCATGAATGAATATAGTCACTAGTTTTAAGTAATAAACAACTGTGTTTTCTTTCCCTGTTCATGCCTGGCGCCCAATATTTGTATTTTCGATTTATTATTGTTAGTTAGTTTCTTTCCAGTGAAATACCTTATCCACGACTGCTCTACCAACGAAAAGCTGCCGTTCGCAGTGATAATGTTTAAAAAAACACAATTAATAAAAAATAATTAGATTTTCCTCCTCTTCTATGCACTGTTACATGACAACATGACTATGTGTACAAGTCGTTGCTTATTCATACAATCGTACATTTCACTTTTTGTAAAAAGTATTAAATGTCGTTGATATACAGAATTTATTTATATTGCGTCGCAGTAGGTATATAGATAAATTAGAACCGACAATCGGATAAAGGTATAAAGCAATTTTCTAAAATAAACTGCAAATTTATTCTATTGAAAATGTCAGAGCTCACGCAATTTCAAACTCTGATATATGTATAGATTTCGTTTATTTATTTTTCTTCGAAGAAAATAATTTATTCCGATTTTGAAAAAAAAAGAGAAAAATACAACACTGATTTTTTAATTTATTGTTTGGTATTGATTTATTGGCGCGAGTTTTCTTTTATTAACATCTATCAAAATAATTTGCGGCAAGGTTAATGTAGCAGTAAATTATTAGCTAGTTTGATTAAATTACCAAACTGGCTAAATTATTATTTATACGGTATATATTATATACGGTATTACAAACCAATCGACGAAAGAAAGACCGCCGTTAGATGGTTTTACATATTTATAGTCGGTCCAACGACAAAATCGTGAACAGTGATAGATGTGTCTGTCAATTTAATTTAAAGTAGTTTATTTTGTTTTACAAAGAAATAAGTTGGTACAATAATTGGAACGCATAGCAGAAAATTAATTTATTTACAATTTGAGTGACAAGTGATTACTTCAAAATATTGTGAAAAAAACTGTATAAAACTGAAAAAATCTAATCCAAGAAGCAAGCACTGTTCATTAAAATGTTGTATCCTATGTTATAGGGCTTGTTTCTCTCTACAATAATTTCCTGTCTCACATTGTACCTTTTGTGTCCGGGAAGGGATCATAGTTTCATAGTTGTCGATTTTCGAAAGAAATCAGTTACGTGTATATTATTTCGTATATTTTTCATTTTATTGATTTTATGGAAAGCACTGTTCATTAAAATGTTGTATCCTATGTTATAGGACTTGTTTCTCTCTACAATTTCCTGTCTCACAATATACCGTTTGTGTCCGGGAAGGGTTCATAGTTTCATAGTTGTCGATTTTCGAAAAATATCAGTACATGTATATTATTTCGTATATTTTTAATTTTACTGATTTTATAGAAAGCACTGCTCATTAAAATGTCGTATCCTATGTTATAGGGCTTGTTTCTCTCTACAATTTCCTGTCTCACAATATACCGTTTGTGTCGGGGAAGGGATCATAGTTTCATAGTTGTCGATTTTCGAAAGAAATCAGTACATGTATATTATTTCGTATATTTTTAATTTTATTGATTTTATAGAAAGCACTGTTCATTAAAATGTTGTATCCTATGTTATAGGACTTGTTTCTCTCTACAATTTCCTATATCACAATGTACCGTTTGTGTCGGAGAAGGGAACATAGTTTTATAGTTGTCGATTTTTGAAAGAAATCAGTACATGTATATTATTTCGTATATTTTTCATTTTATTGATTTTATGGAAAGCACTGTTCATTAAAACGTTGTATCCTATGTTATAGGGCTTGTTTCTCTCTACAATTTCCTGTCTCACAATGTACCGTTTGTGTCCGGAAAGGGTTCATAGTTTCATAATTGTCGATTTTCGAAATAAATCAGAACATGTATATTATTTCGTATATTTTTCATTTTATTGATTTTATGGAAAGCACTGTTCATTAAAATAGTTATTTTAATAATAGTTTATTTTATTTTACAGAGAAATAAGTTGGTACAATAATTGGAACGCAAAGCAGAAAATTAATTTATTTAAAATTTGAGTGACAGGTGATACTTCAAAATATTGTAAAAAAAACTGTATAAAACTTAAAAAAATCTAATACAAGAAGCAAGCACTGTTCATTAAAATGTTTTATCCTATGTTATAGAGCTTGTTTCTCTCTACAATCTCCTGTCTCACAATGTACCGTTTGTGTCCGGGAAGGGATCATAGTTTCATAGTTGTCGATTTTCGAAAGAAATCAGTACATGTATATTATTTCGTATATTTTTCATTTTATTGATTTTATGGAAAGCACTGTTCATTAAAATATTGTATCCTGGGTTATAGGGCTTGTTTCTCTCTACAATTTCCTGTCTCACAATATACCGTTTGTGTCCGGAAAGGGTTCATAGTTTCATAATTGTCGATTTTCGAAATAAATCAGAACATGTATATTATTTCGTATATTTTTCATTTTATTGATTTTATGAAAAGCACTGTTCATTAAAATATTTATTTTAATAATAGTTTATTTTATTTTACAAAGAAATAAGTTGGTACAATAATTGGAACGCATAGCAGAAAATTAATTTATTTAAAATTTGAGTGACAGGTGATACTTCAAAATATTGTGAAAAAAACTGTATAAAACTGAAAAAATCTAATACAAGAAGCAAGCACTGTTCATTAAAATATTGTATCCTGGGTTATAGGGCTTGTTTCTCTCTACAATTTCCTGTCTCACAATGTACCGTTTGTGTCCAGGAAGGGATCATAGTTTCATAGTTGTCGATTTTCGAAAGGATCTACCAGTTCTACTTTCATTTATGCGAATTAATAAATTATCAGGGTGCGATTATGTTACTATGCAATATAGATGTGCCTTTTGTTTTTTTGCAAATAATAAATAGCACTGACATTAAGACGTCATTTAGATAAATCGCGATTTTTTAACGAGAAAATAGTGAATAATGAACCAGCAAGTCAGATTTTTAAGAAAAATGATCCAGGAAGATCTTCCGCAAGAAATTATTAACCAGGCAGAGGCGGCTACAGCACAAATACTGCCAGAAAAGTCTCGTGGCGTATATGATAGGGAATTCATAACACACTAGCTTGTCATAACTTCAAAAACTCACGCGTGTGTTATTATTTATTTTATATGCATGTATACATGTAAGTAATGTCTGTATAAGTAGTGGCTGTTGGATAAATATATTTTTTTCTCTCGGTAAAATAGTACAGGTACAGACGAAAAGTTATTAATCTTCAAAACAATTAAAATCATATAGATTCCTCCCTATATGTAGCAGTCATATTACTGACATCGAAACCGAATTTATCATATCAAAAAACACTCGGACCCCAATTTTCATCCAAATATCGTTAATTAAGAAATTAATTGGAAAAACCTAAATAAAATTTAAACTTCTACACCCTGGATTTCCTCGTGGATTTCCGAAATGAAGTCATTTTAGAACATAGATTTATACGAACTTTTTTACTTATTTTTATCTATAGAATATGTTGCCGAAGTTTACCGAATACAATTTGGACCACCCTGTAGATATTCTTTCTTTTGTCAATGAATACATTTTGATCCTCTTCTACTTGTTTTTCACTGTACCTACTTCCAAGAACTTAAAATTATTTATTAACATTGTTTGTTTTCTATTTTCAGGGCGCCGGCAAATGGGACAGAGATAAAGTTGCACGATAAGGTAAGCCTTTCATAATCCTTTTAATGGCGTGTACTTTATTTTTCCACTGAAATGGAGAAATAAAGTTGGAAACAGTGGATTATTCTTTTTTAAGATGGCGCAAAATTTGTTTTGTGTAAGAATACAACGGATAATATTTATTGTTCCTTTAATTTTCCGGATTATGTCGTTTTTGTTAGAGATTGCATTACCGGTTTATAAATTTACCGGTTAAATGTCGTGAAAACGTGGTAAAATATTACAGGCAAATCGTCTTCAAATACCGGTAATTTCGGTAGTCATTAAAAAAATAAATATACAACAGTCTAGAAGCAGGAACGCCAAATTTTCCAGAACTCCAGAAAAAGTTCGAAGTCTTTATTTCGGACTGCTTTTGTGATTGCAATAGATTTATTAAACAGCCTCTACACTATGCGAAAAACTCTTCGAAACATGTCAAGGTCGCATTTCGTCGCCCAACTTTGACGCATTTCGATTTATTTCCAGTTGTCTTGACCCACTTCGGTTTGCCTCGACCTACTTTCGATTCTTTAAAGCGCCTGAAAACTACTCGTGAGGAGGGCATGGGGGGATTTTTAGCGTTTTTTGTTGTCTCGTTCAATTTTGTTTTGTTTTGAGCCATTTCAAAAAAGTGGCGGTATCTGTATGCGAGGCAAAGGATTTTTTTCATAAATCTCAGTGAAATAAGTAAACCTGGACGTTTCTAAAATAGCTGTTGTTTACCATGATATTTCGTTAATTACATCTCATCTCATTTTTATATTGATATACATATATATATATATATATATATATATATATATATATATATATATATATATATATATATATATATATATATATATATATATATATATATATATATATATATATATATTCCACTAAAATTAATATTTGAACACGCGTTTATTAAATGTATAGTAGATATTTAGGAACAAAACTTTTTACTTGCTTACTACCACTGCGAACGGCAGCTTTTCATCGGAGAGCAGTTATGTATAAGGTATTTCACTAGAGAGAAAACTACTCAATAACAATAAACAAAAAAATACAGATATTGGGCGCCAGGCATGTACAGAGAAAGAAAACACAGTTGTATATTACTTAAAACTAATGAATATAATTACAATATTTTTATGATTAAATTTTATTATAATGAATTAGTATATAAAATTGTATATCGTCAGTGAAATGTCATAACCTGCTAACTCCATTTTTTACGTTAATAAATTTTTTTTATACCATTAGAAGGAGAAAAAAATGCTCTATAAGTAGGGAAAGAATACATTTTTTCCCATTAAAGAAAATTTGCTATTTTAACGCAATAATATCTGCTAACTCCCAATGATCTGAAATAGCCACCGAAATGCTGCTATCTCCATAATTTCCGTTATGATCACGCTAAAGCAAACTCACGGATTCTTACTCGTATGTTTCTTTAGTACAGTACGTCGATTCAGGGTCGCACTAGGCCAAAGGGGTGGCAAAGGAAGGAGGGGCCCGTGTGGATTTTTTTGCGTATTTTTGCGCCTTATGGTTTGGTCAATTTTTCCCTATTATATACAGGGTAAATCTTAAATAAGTGCAAATATTTTTAGGGGTAGTATATTTCGACCCAAGAAACACGATTATGAGTTTTTTTGCGCGAATTTTTTTTTGAAAATTTGGAATTTTAAAAAAAAATTGAATTTTTTTTAATTTTTAGTTTAAAAACATACTTTGTTTGCAATATGGCAACATAGGTAGTAAACTAAATTTACCAGAAAGAAAATTCTCAAAATTATAGCAAAAAATTGGAAATTTTAAAAGTGAAATAACTCGGTTGTTTTGGATTTATTTGAAAAAACGGTAAAGAGAAAATATTATGTTTCTTTTATTGAGATTTACTAGCCCAGAAAATATTTGCACTTATTTAAGACTCAACCTGTATAGAAATCAGGGAACTACCCTAATGCAAGGTAAACAAATGCAATGCAAATGCCATAATGCAATGCAAAAGCAAATATTGTTAAGAATAAATAATGAACCATAAAGGGGGCCCACGAAGACTGGGATCCATCTAATAGTTATATATATAATATGGCCAATCCGACCCTGCGAGTTCTGTAAATACGGGGTATCCCTAAAGGGTAAAAGGAAAAACGAAATTCTCTATATACGAGCAATTCATCGGCGTGCTATAAATAGTTTAAATAACCATTACTTACTTGTACAAGAATTTCCATAATACCTAATCAGTTTTATTTTTTTCAACGTTTTTCCACGTAATTCCACGTAAATGATACATAATTTTTATAAAAATTAAAAAAATAAGGAGAAAAGTAATAAAAATTTAATAAAATCACGCACTGTTTTTGTTCCAAGCTGGATCTACTACCGTTGTATAAAAATTAGGAGAAGCATGGAAGGATTCTACCATATCTTCTAAGAATTATAAGTTTAATTTTTAAATTACTTTCATATTCATTAAGTCCAAAATGCTGCTACTTCAGTTCTTTAAAAATGCAATAAAAATCTATTCGTTTTTGGACTTGTATGTTTTGCTTCTAGACCGACGATATTATAAATATGTATGGTTATGAATATCATATTTTTTAAATTTAATTGATTATTTCTAAATCTGTTTAGGTAATATTCAATTCCATTTTCAAAATTGCAAACAATAAAGGTTGCTATCTCCACAAGTATATTTTTATTTCTTATTTCTGCAAGACGAATATCTGCTATCTCCCTATTGTGTTTGAAAAAAATGATCTAACACGAAATATTGAGTTATATTGTTCCTCAGCAAATAAAATTCTTATCTCTTTATTATATTAACGCATGAAAATACTTCCTACATGTGTACATATTTTTTTGTACTGTTTTTTTGCTCTTCTGTAAAATTAGGAATAATAGAGTTAGCAGTTTATCGTCATTCATCGACGATATGATATTGTTACGGATTCCGTGGGTCCACTAATTTAAACTCACGATAAAATACTTAACGTATTTATTTTCTCACTTTATACACAATTACTAACTTATAACACACAACAACTAACTATTTATAAGATTCCTTCACCAAATTGTCCGATTTTCAATTTCCACGCGGTATATTCAAATTTCAAAAACTCTCTCAGTTGTCGATGGCTCCGGCTTATATACTCTATTGACTGCTTCTCGAAATTTCCCCAATTCTCGGAAAGCGTACTTCTTCATACCAGACAATTCTATTGTCTGATTCCCCTTACTTCTCGACTTGACTAAAGATGGCGCCTGAAAAGTCTTTTAATTTCTGGCGGATACGTTGCGGTTGTGCAGGCAACCAGTAATACATTTTTAATTTCTGGCGGATAGGCCATTTTTCTTGACATTGCCCCCTTCTCAAATTTGATCGTCCCGATCAAGGTTTCCTGTCTGAATCTCTTCAATCGATCCAGATGAACTACTTTCATCTTACTTCTAGGGCTGCGTTGAATCCGGTACACAACATCATTTATCCTCTTGATGACTGTATAAGGACCTTCCCATGCTGGAGTTAACTTTGGGGACCTCCCTTTCTTGCGCTGTGGGTTATATAACCATACCATATCGTCCTGTTGAAATCCCGTAGAATTGGCTCTGAGGTCGTAACGAGCTTTCATCCGGTCACTGGCTAGCGTAATCTTACTTCTTACGGCCTTATGAATTTCCATTAACCTTTCCTTCAGTTCATCCGCGTAGTCCTCTACATTTGTGGTGCCGTCGTCTGGTGATCCGAACACCAAGTCACAAGGCAACCGTAATTCTCGACCAAATAAAATCTTCGATGGTGAAAGTCCGGTGGTGTTGTGAACTGCACTTCTATACGCCATTAGGAACAGCGGTATGTGTTGATCCCAATCTCTTTGATGTTCGGCCACCATTTTCGAGAGGTGTTCTTCAATGGTCTTATTGAATCTTTCGACCATCCCATCAGACTGCGGATGTAAAGCTGTTGTCCTAGTCTTGTGAATACCAAGCAGATCACACATCTTCTGGAACAGTCTTGACTCGAAGTTCCTTCCTTGGTCAGTGTGAAGCTCTAAGGGAATTCCAAATCTACTGAAGACATTATTGACCAATACTTCAGCTACATCGATGCTTCTTGGTTTGGAATGGCAAAAACTTCTGGCCATTTACTGAAATAATCCATCGCCACTAAAACGTACTTGTTGCCCTTGTGCGTTTCAGGGAATGGGCCTGCAATGTCAACAGCGATTCTTTCGAATGGCAGTCCAACGTTATATTGTTTCATTTTTCCCCTAGATCGAGTGCTTGGTCCTTGGCTGGCTGCACAAATTTTACATTGTCGACACCATTTCTTGACATCTTCGCAATAATCCACCCAGTAAAAGCGATCTCTCAGCTTGCTCAAGGTCTTGTTTACCCCAAGATGGGCTCCAGTTTTACCACCGTGAATTTCTTCCAATACCTGGGTAACTTTCTTCCTTGGTACCAGTAACTGAGTTGTTACTGTGCTGCCATCCGCACTTTCCCACGTGCGCTTTAACAATCCATTCTCAATAACCAGTGAATTCCACTGAGCCCAGAGTGCTTTGAAAACGAGCCCTCTGTCCGCAATATCCTGCCAC
This sequence comes from Sitophilus oryzae, assembly GCF_002938485.1. Taxonomy (NCBI): domain Eukaryota; kingdom Metazoa; phylum Arthropoda; class Insecta; order Coleoptera; family Curculionidae; genus Sitophilus; species Sitophilus oryzae. Next base: position 2,384,882 of record NW_022146163.1, on the reverse strand, counting down.
GGTGGTCTCTCGCCGTTACCTTCCTTGAGCCGTAGTATTGCTCCGATGTCTGGATCTTTCATTTGATCTTTCCTCAACTGTGCCGTCGTCCACTGTTCATCAGCTCCAAGCTTAAAACTCCTTATTCTGATAGTGCTTTCGCGATGTTTCATTTTCTTGTCCAAGGTAGCTCGTCGTCGATCTAGGTCGTTGTCGATAATTTGTACCCGTCCTACACGGCACCCAGCGGTTTTCTCTAGTTTCCCGAACACAGTCTTCTTGGTATCACCAGGTATCATCACAGTTTCCGCTGATCTTACATCCATTCTGCCTGGTCCCTCGTCTGGAGATAACATGAACTCTTCATTTCCAATATTTAAGATATTTCTCTGGTGATCGAACGAAAATCCATGTTGACGAATCACATCCATGCCCAAGATGAAGTCATCTTCAATATCTGCCACTAAGACGCTATGCTGAAACTTCAAATTTCCTAACTTCAGTTCGACGATAGCCTCTCCCCGTACAACGGCCATTTCCCCCGTAACTGTACGTAAACACACTCTTCTTCCCAGAGGCATCAGCTTCAATCCTTGCACTGAGTTAGCCCGCACCAACGATACCATAGCGCCAGTGTCCACTGTCATTCGGATTCTCCTACCATTGACCTTCCCGTCGATCACTAAACTGTCAGCGGTTCTTCCCAGACTCCTAATGGAAAAAATCCTGGGGGCTCTGTTCTCCCCAGTCAATACTCGCCCCTTAGTATTGACTGATTTTAGTTTTCCTGGTGCCTACGTTCTCTGGATGGTGAACGGGATCGCATTTGAACGCGGCAATCCCGTTTGATGTGGCCATTCCTGCCACATCTAAAGCACCTTATGTCCTGTGATCTTCTATAGCTCTCTGTCTGGGTGTTGTTGCTACTCTTGTTCACTAGTAACTCACATAGTTTACTAAACATCTCCTCCAAACGTATGTGAGAACTTCCGGGCTGTTCCTCAACCGTTACCGATCTTATCTTCGGTCTAGGGATGGCGCTAAATGCAGCTTCGATTTCCAGCGCCCTGACCAGTGCTTCGCTGCTGGTAGAAAATCGGGATATTTGCAGCGCCCTCTGTAATTCGTTGTCCCTCAGTCCGCTGATAAAGCACTGAGCAGCGAGTTCCTCCCTAAATCCTTCCGGTGCTTCAGGATACGCTAGGTGTACCAGCCGACGTAAGTCTGCTTCAAATTCCTGCAGACTCTCTCCGGACCTCTGCAGGCGTGTCTTGATCTGGGCCTGGTAAAGTTGACGTCGATGTTGGTCGCCATATCTTCGGTCCAATGCAGTAACCAAGGTTTCGTACTCCTGCTGTTGGGCTGCAGGAATAGTTTGTAGCAATTCCAGGGCAGGGCCCCGCAGCGCGATGACAAGTGCTGCTGCTTTCTCGTGGTCGGTCCATCCGTTGGCAGCAGCCGCTGCTTCAAACTGGCGGTGGTACATCGTCCATGTCGTTTGTCCATCGTAGGTCGGGGCCTTAAGGTTTGCAGTTCCCGGAACGCCAGGTGTCCTTACTTGTACCTTGGTCTTCTGTAGGTCCATCTCCAACCTTTCTATCTTCTGCTGAAGGCGCTCCTCCAGATCTTCTACGGCTTCTTGAAGTGGTTCTGCTGTTCCTGGCAACGTACTTCCAACATTGCTTGTTGCTGTTCCCCAAGCTTTTCTGAAGTCGAATTTCTTGATTTTCTAAAGTTTTCTTAAGACGGTCCTGATCTTCTTGTCTTTCTTTCTGGCGGCGCGTTTCTATATCTTCTAAAATTTCCCTCCATTCATTCTTCTGACGAATTTCTAAATTGCCTAAAATTTTCTCAAGCCGGTCCTGTTCTTCTTCTTTGTCTTGTTGTCGTTGAATTTTCAAATCTTGGAAAATTTTTTCAAGCCGGTCCTGTTCTTCCTGTTTATCTTGTTGTTGTTGGAATTTCAAATCTCCGAAAAATCTTCTCAAGCCGGTCCTGTTCTTCTTGTTTTTCTTTTGTCGTTGTAATTTTTTTCTCTTCTTTATCTTTTGCTTTCTCTTTTTCTAGTCGGGCTCGCTCTTCTTCTCGTTCTTTACGGAGTCTTTCTTGTTCTTCTGCCTTCTCTCTTTCTAGTCGGGCTCGCTCTTCTTCTCGTTCTTTACGGAGTCTTTCTTGTTCTTCTGCCTTCTCTCTCTCATATTCTCCATAAAATCACCCAATAATTTGCTTACTTCCTCCATTTTCTTCGCTTGTTCCCTTGTACCAACCATAAAATACTCTAATTCGGTCTAAAAATCTTCCAATCCACTTAATTTCTGCTTAAAATCCTCTTGAATCCCACTTCTGACACCAATTGTTACGGATTCCGTGGGTCCACTAATTTAAACTCACGATAAAATACTTAACGTATTTATTTTCTCACTTTATACACAATTACTAACTTATAACACACAACAACTAACTATTTATAAGATTCCTTCACCAAATTGTCCGATTTTCAATTTCCACGCGGTATATTCAAATTTCAAAAACTCTCTCAGTTGTCGATGGCTCCGGCTTATATACTCTATTGACTGCTTCTCGAAATTTCCCCAATTCTCGGAAAGCGTACTTCTTCATACCAGACAATTCTATTGTCTGATTCCTTTACTTCTCGACTTGACTAAAAGATGGCGCCTGAAAAAGTCTTTTAATTTCTGGCGGATACGTTGCGGTTGTGCAGGCAACCAGTAATACATTTTTAATTTCTGGCGGATAGGCCATTTTTCTTGACAATATGTTTGTACGGCCTTAATTGATTAATATAAGAGTAGTATTGCTTGATGAGTGATACTGGTAACATTATCAATATATAAATAAACAACGCTTTATTGTACAAAAAGCCAAAATAGCTTCATCGACAAAGCATTTACAAAACAAACAAAAGCACAAAAACAAATATACAAATAATAAAAAATGCCATACAATACAAATCAATTCAAAAAAAAATTACGTCATTAAAATTACAAATAAAACATACATGGACATTGTAGAACACAGGCGTATCAAGAAAATTTTACAAAAGGAAAATTGTAAATGGATAAAATCATGTAAGAGTTATAAAATATTAAATATTAAATACTAGACCTTAAACCAGTGTGTGAGATGATCATATTTTTAAAATTGAAAATTGTTCATGATTAAACATCAACAAAAAAGTCGTTTACTGTATATAGGGCTCTCTCCAGTAAGTATAATTTCAGAGCTTTGCGAAATGCGGGAAAGAATGAAAGTGACTTGATATTCAAAGGCAAATGATTGTACATTTTCTTGGCATTGTACAGTATTGAGCCCTTAACTAGTTCTGAGCTCGGCGTTGGCAGATAAAGATCGTGCTCTACATTCCTAAGTGGATAGTTGTAAGATGGCCTTTCCGGAATAGCAGATATGTGCTTGAGGATTAAGCAAAGGGATTCAAGGACGAATAAGGAAAGAAAAGTCAGTATTTTCAAATTTTTAAAGAAATTCTGACAGTGAGTTCTACTGTTCAGTCTCAATAAGTATCGAACTGCTCTCTCTTGAAGTTTGAAAATACGATCAAATTTTGTCGCGCAGCAAGTACCCCAGAATGGAAGGGCATAACGAAGATGCGACTCAAAAAGGGCATAATAGACCATTCTAGAGGTTGATGAGTTAAGTTCCTTAGAAACTCATCTTAGCGCAAAACAGGCAGCGCTTAGTTTCTTCGATACAGCTTCGATCTGCAAGTCCCATTTTAACGAGTTGTCTACAACAAGTCCTAAGAATTTCACAGAGTCCACGACGTTAAAGCAATTATGTGAGGCTCTTGTATTATCACAGTCCAATTATTGTAATTTTGTTTACGGGCCTTGTCTCGATCAAAAATCTAAGAGACAGTTACAGAAAGTACAGAATTCATGTATTCGCTTAATATACGGATTAAGATCGAGAGACCATGTTACATATAAACTAGATATGTTGAATTGGCTAAATATTGAAGACAGACAAAAGTTACATTTTGCATGTTTTTTTACACAGAATTTTGCGGAATGGTTTTCCTGAGTATTTAACTAATAAACTTAAATTTCGATACTCTAACTATGCTATAAGGCAGTGTAATAATATGGAAACTCCCAAACATCGCACGGCGCTATATCAGCGTTCTTTCTCCTACCTGGCAACCAAGATGTACAATTCCAACTTGAATCTATACTCCCTTGATTTAAAGACGTTCACTTTCAAAACAAAATTAAAAACTTATATGTTGAGCGGATATAGAATTACACAATAATTTGATTTATTAATTTTTGTATCCTTTACGGAACAATTTTCATTTTTTACTGTTTTTGCTTTAACTTATTAAGTTGTTGATTTTTCCTTATCTAAAGTATATTGTTAATTTTCATTTTTCTTACTAATTCTTTTTTCTTTGAATGTTATTTTTTAAGAATGTATTATATTATTTACTTTTTTTATATGCTCGGTTAACTTAACAGCTCTGCTGAATTTCGCCGAGTAAAAAATAAAGACGTTATTTATTTTATTTATTTATTTATTTAATAGTGATGTTATTAAGTACAAAAGGTTGATAGTACTTTTATATGACAAAACTTTAGTTTTTGAATGATTGAGGCATAGGAGATTAGAATCGCACCAAGATTTAATGGTGCGTAAGTCACTGGATATAGTATTATATAGTGCCGTGACATCTGGGCCGCTCCAAGTGAAACTAGTATCGTCCGCAAAGAGGCAGATTTTACCGCTAATGTCTAGAATTGCAATGTCGTTGATAAACACCATAAACAAAATAGGGTCAAGTACTGAACCCTGAGGGACACCACATTCTATAGGCTTACAAGAAGACATAAACGTATCAATCCTCACAAGCTGCCTTCTGTTGCCAAAATATGACATAAGCCATTCGAGCGGCACTCCCCTGAATCCATAGTATTGCAATTGATTTACACAGTCGAAAGCCTTAGATAAATCAGAGAAAATTGTAGCTGTAGAGTGACGGTTATTTAGGCTAGAGTACATTATTAAAAAGTTCGAACATAGCATCATTTGTGCAACTGTTACTTAGAAATCCAAATTGATGGGTAGTAAGTACTTTATATTTAAGGAGAAAAGATAGAAGCCTTTTTTTAATCAATATTTCAATGAACTTAGATAGTGTGGACAGGAGAGCAATTGGGCGATAGTTCGAAGCGTGATCTTTATCTCCTCCTTTATGCAGAGGAATAATTATTGCTGTCTTAAGGCAATTTGGAAAAACTCCTTTTTGAAATGACTCGTTAATTAAAGTAGTAAGATAGATTAACGTGCATTCCGGAAGTTCAGAGAACATTTTTAGAGTAGCCCATCAGTCCCAGATGAGGATTTGTTTTTAATACTTTTAATTGTACTACGGAGCATCATCTAATGCTACGGGCGTGTAGAAGAAACTGTGTAAATTCTCATTTGCTTTTGGGAGATATGAAAGTGAATCGTGGGAAGGAGTTATGGTGTTCACTAAATTTTTAGCCATATTAACAAAGTAAGTGTTTAAATCTTCAGGTGGCTTAAAGACTGTGCCAGACGAGGAAGTCATATTCCTTAAGTCATTTACAATAGCCCAAGTCTCCTAACATTACCGGATTTGGCTAGCCTCCCATTGTAATAAATGTCCTTGGACTTAGCTTTTATAGTCTTACGATAAACCCTTCTATAAAGTTTCATGTAATTATGAAAGAAAACGCTGTCTGTGAATTTTTTAAGGTGTGATAATGAGCGCATGTTCTTTGCAGATATACGTAAGCCTGTCGTCGACCAGGGTATACCTTCCTTAATTTAAATATCCGCTTGGGAAAGATTATTTAAATATCCGCTTGTAAGAAGAAGAAGGAACCAGTTTGACCTACTATAAAATATTGAAAAATGCTAAAATTAAGAAATTGGCGCTTATCAAGTTTTCCCCTGGACCCTTCAATTACTTTTTACTAAATTCCTATCTTCAGTATAATATTTTTGAACCCTACTTTTATATCTCGCCGTTTAATACGAATCTTGTAGAGAACTTTACAAAATTATTTTCGTTCTGTTTTTCCTTTTTCCCTTTTCATGGTGCCGGCAAATAGAGTTTGGATAAAGTTGTGCGATAAGGTAAGCTTTTCATAATCTTTTTAATGGGGAGCGCTTATATTTTTCCGCTGAAATTGTAAAATAAAGTGGAAGACGAGTGGATTTCTCTTTTAGAGATGTCGCGTAGTTTGTTTGATGTAAAAATGAAACGGGATATTGCTCACTGCTTTTTAAATTTCGGTAAAGAAAGGTGTGCTTCAGAAGCTTGTAAAGATGTAATTAAAAAAATATTTATCTATATTTTGTTTAATACTAAATATCGTTGCTACCTATTAGGGTTGCCGGAACCGGAGCTGTTTTTCGGAACCGGGAATTTCGGTACCGCGCCTCTTAGGAACCGGGATTTTGCATTTTTTTTCGGTACTTTCGGTACTGACTAATTTTTGTTCAATGGTGTTGCAGTTCATCAATCAGAAAGCAAGGGATGGTTTTTCAAAGTAAAATGAATAAAAATTTGAAATTTTTAATGAAAATAATATCAAATTATTAAGTAATCAGTCAAGAAAAAATTAACATGAACATAAGTAAAGAAAAAGGGATAGATAACTTCACATCAAGCAACATAAACCAACTTAATTGAATTTGAGACAAAAACCCTAAAATATTGAAATAAAAATGCAAATATCTATTAAAACATAATACAGGGTGTCCCAGAAATGAGTGTAGATATTTTAAGGGGTGGTAGATCTGGTCAAAATAAACATATTTTCTCTTTACCATTTTTAAAATAAATTGAAAATAACCGAGTTATTTAACTTTGAAAATTTAAAAAAATAATCGCAACATTTTGAGAACCGCCTTCAGATATCGCCAACTACATCCAATTACCCGGAGCAAGCCCGGATTTCAGTTAATTCGACGCACTGTGCTGCCATAAGGACAAGAAAGTATATGTTAAAAGTAAATCATAAAATCACAACACCTGAGGAGTTTGCAGAGATGCATTATTGGTGCACCTTACATTTTTAAGATTGTGATATTCTTACATAAAATAAATTAAAAGTTAAATGTTTAATAATGTGTTAAAAATGTTAAATTAAAAAACTTACCCAACATTAAAAAAGATACTTATGACAGATCGATGTAACTGCGACAGTTCTCTTTTTCGATATACACTTAACTAAAATACACTTCACTGTGCTGCTTTACTTGTACATGCTATTATAATAACTACTAAAATAACGGTCCCCATTTTTAACACATTATTTTCATATAGGCCTCATCAAAATTTGAATCACTCATTTACAAAACATCTTGAAAAGCACACATTACTTTGAATACCTTTCTAAATGAATAAATGTTGTGAATCTTGCCGCCACTGTTGTCACTTCCGAACTACTTTCAATCTAAGAAAAAACATGTTTCACTCAACAATTTTAAATACGTATTTTGTTTTTTCGCTATTTTTTCTATGTATTTCAACAATTCCATCGATAGCCCAAACGTCGCGTCGGCCGTCGGCCAAGAGAGCGGCGCATCACTGGTAACTAGAAGTGGGTTGTGAAATCGCAGTCCGCTACTTTGTCACAGCTCCACCAATGTCGCAGTATGTGACTGCTCCAGTTCCAAGAAAATCGCAGTGACATTTCGGAGCAGTTTGCAAGTTTAGGACATCTGCGCTCATGAGTAGCAATAGGAGCAATAGCAGGCAATAGCACAGCTTAAGTAAAAACCAGCTCGGACAGTGTAGCGTGCCGCTTTGATCTTTTCACGCTCGGATTTGCGATTCGAAAGAGGGGGAACACTAGAGCGGCGAGCTCTCTCGCCAAAACCAATAGCCGCCTAAGCGCCAGTCAGCCCAGAGATGTATTCAAAAAAAAATTTACACGTGACGTAAAAAATTATTTGACTGGTGCTAGAACATAATTTAGATACACGTGTTTTAAATTGTTGACTTTAAATAAATATGCATTCTCAAAGAAAAACATTTAAAAAACAAATTAATTAATTTATTTCTAGAAAAAACATCAAAATGAAATAGGTACATTGATTACTTATAGTTATTTACGAATGTTTCTAAATTAGGAGCTTTCGGTTTTTGTTTGCTACATTTAAGTTCTTATTAATATTCTTTAATGTATAATAAATTCTAACTTTTGCGTATAATTTTAACAAAAAATACATTATAGGAAAATTTTGATTGATGGTTGAATTTAATTGTCTGAAATAATTTAACGAATTTACATAATATATTTTCATTTAAGGAAAGTTCTTCAAAATTGTTCTGAAAAATTTTATAAAAAAACTTTTTTAAAAACAAGTTTTTATTTAAATACACTAAAAAGAACAAAATAAACTTTTTCTTTAAAACTTTTATTATGAACTTATAACGTCATTACACAATTTTAATATTATATAAAAGCTTGTCGCGAGATTTGAGTGTACAGTTGCACTCATAAAAATCTGGTACGACAACTTTATCTTGTAATTCCTGGTCTAGTGGTCTATCATAACACAAACTTTGAAAATGAGACAGGGTAGACACAGGTTTTAGTTAATTTACTTGTTTATCGATGTAGAGAAATCTCACGACAAGCTTTTATATATCTAATATTAAAATTGTGTAATGACGTTCTAAGTTCATAATAAAAGTCTTAAAGAAAAAGAGTTTATTTTATTCTTTTTAGTGTATTTAAATAAAAGCTTGTTTTTAAAAAAGGTTTTTTTATAAAATTTATTTTCTACTTTTTAGTTATGCTGGTTTCTCAGTGCCACACACTTAAACTCAATTTTTTTCTTAAATAACTTTCTATGGGTATCCTAATAATATGTATATCGATTTTCATTAAAAAAGGAGAACTTAAAAAAAACGACAGCTGTCAAATTTGACAGTTCAAATGTGAGACAAATAAAATGAAAACCGACTATGGGGTAGGGGGCATCCAATATATCGATTTTTATCAAAATCGGACAAATTTGAAATTATTTGACAGCTGTCACATTTGACAGCTCAAAATTTTTTTCTTTCATTTTAGCCCACGGCCATCATCGATTTTTATCAAAATCGGACAACTTTGAAATTTTTTTGACAACTGTCAAATTTGACAGCTCAACATTTTTTTTTCATTTTCGCCCATGGCCGTCCTATATATCAATTTTTATCAAAATCGGACAACTTTGAAATTTTTTTGACAGCTGTCAAATTTGACAGCTCAAATTTTTTTTCTTTCATTTTAGCCCATGGCCATCCTATATATCAATTTTTATGAAAATCGGTTGACTTTGAAATTTTGACATGTCATTAAACTGTCATTTTTTCAAGATGGCCGCCCATATATTTTTTTTCATATGTATATACCCACAATATACCTATACAGGTTGTTAAATTGTTCATTACTCGCGGCAAGAGTTTTATGGTTGAAATAACCTCGGCCCGCTCGTCGATAGACGACGCGACGGGACGAGTCGGCAGAAAAATCAATAATGCATACGTTCTCAATAGGCAGTGTTGCCATTCTGTTTCCCTATAAGTAACTGTCGAGTTAACAACCTGTATATATAATATATATATATATATATATATATATATATATATATATATATATATATATATATATATATATATATATATATATAATTTCAGCCCGATCCATTCATAAATAGAATTTTAAAAAATCAAAACCTCAAAATGCCGCCATTTTGACAGCTGTCAAAAATTCGGGTCATGCCTTGCAAAAAATGTATTGTCATCGGGACTGAACCTACATGCCAAATTTCAATCTCCTACAATAAAAGGAAGTGGTTTTAATTTAGCTTACAAGATTTGCCCCGAACAAACATACATACATACATAGATAGTTACATACAAAGCAAGTTAAATAAAAGCTTATAAAAATAACCTCCAATGAGGAAACTAAATAAAAAAATGGTCACTTGGTATTAGCAAGCCTCCAAATAAGTAGTCTTCATCGTTTTGAAAAGCTCTAAAGTATGAATATACTTTTAAATTGAACATTAATTTTGAATTGAAAATTAAACAGACTATATTTTGAATTATTTCCATAATTATTTGTGTAACCAGCAGCCGCACATCCCGGAAAACCTTTTCCCATTCCATCAATAAAAATAAAATTGAAATAAAAGCACAAATACCTATGGTTAAATATAAGAAAAAAAATCGAATTAAAATCTTCCGTAATACGGCCCTACGCGCCACCGGTGGAGGCTATGCATCGACTGAATGAGGCTGACTGTCGGTCGCTTAATTCATTTAGCGCATCGTCGGAGTAGGGCGTTTTAAATTCGAGCGTGGGAAAAATTGGCGAGTGTCCAAGCCATAGAGAAAGTTAATAGTTTAGAGAGTGGTGAATCGCGTGGTAAAATGTTGGGAGATTGCGCTTTTAGCGCCCTCTACTTGGCTACAGGTACGAACTATGAAAGAGCGGGAGATTTAAATTATTATTATACTTATTATTTTTAAGGCAATTAAAACTAAGTGTGCCCTTAACCAAAAACAGTGATATAAATGGAGATACCTACTCAAATTTTATATTATCATGATACTAAAGGATATAAATACAGCATTTATAATCCTTTTACACCTTTTTATTCAAAGTCTTACACGCTAATATAAAATTTGACTATTTCCATTTATTTCACTATTTTTGGTTAAGGGCACTCTTAATTTTAATTTTCCTTTTTTTATGGGAAAACGATTAAATGGGAAGAATTGAATGGGAATGGAAAGAATGACCAATTATTGTATTTTGTATTAATTTATAATACCCCTATTCTACTAATATCTAGCTACATTGTACTTACAGTTAAATAGCTACATAGTACTAGTTATATACATATTTACAGTTTTATGCTGGCTATTATTTCTTTTCATCGTGCTATCAATTGATTCGCTCCGACTTGAGTACTATACCTCGAGATGGCTCCAGGAATTATTTACCTTTACAGGCCTAGAATATGAAGATTCACAGTAGAATTTTTGGTTTTACTGCCTATTCGAAACAAACCTACCCCCCTACATCAAGGGACATACAATTATGCCTTGTTCTCGGCCATGATATTCCTTCCATTCTATATCCAACATCCAACTTAGCACACCTTCTGGTTCACAACAGGGCCTAGACTGGTCGGATGACATTTTAACAGAATAGCCCTTGATATCTCTTTCACACTTTTATTTAATAATTAAATAGGAGGGCTGGATGGTATAATTTCTAGAAAGAATAGCCTGTGAAATAAAAACTTAGGCATGGACATTACCTTTCTTACCTTTGTCTGCTATTTTTTAATAAAAAACAACTGTTTAGTTTGCAAAAAAATAAAATTAACAATCAAAAATTTCTTAAAAAATGATCAAGCCTTGTACTACGCCGCGTGCCGCTTTTTGAACAAACAACAAACAAAAGAAAAAAGAATCAGGTTAGCGGCGTTGCCAATGTCAATTTTCTAAACTACCCAAAAATCTAAATTAAATTCGCCAATTTGGGGAGAAAAATGTCCCGATTCGTCCCGCTCCGTTTTTAAAGCTAAAAATTTTACGCCATTTTCAATCAGCAATAAAATGTTGAAACTCCCCTTATTTTCGCCCCCTATTGCTAAAATCCCCACAAAACTCCCAATCGGCTCCGGATTCCCCAAAATTTGGGGAATTCCCCACAAATTGGCAACGCTGGAGGTTAGCGTGTTCTTTCTGAATATGCTAAGACTAACGGACTAGTGTCGAAACACAGATAGCTAGATGGACGTATTTCGGCACTTGCGTCGATGCGCTACAGGTACATTTGCCTGCGCGTCGTATGTCTTCTGGCAGTCTTTTAATTTTTCTGTTTGTCTATGGTCCAAGCTATATTTTTTTGTAAGCTGTGGCAATAGTGTAAATTCTGAAAATGCTCCTAGCCCCGCCGCTCGGTCAGACTGTTCCAGTCACAGTCAATTATACATTCATATAAGTTTTATTATTTATATCTATTTTTAAGGTCTGATGATGGCTAAATAGCCGAAACCGGTCACTAATAAAGAATTTTTTGACAGTGGTTTCGACCATAAGTTTCGACTTTGAATTGAATATAACATTAAGTTTTTACTATGGGCCACCACTCTGTGAAAATGAACAGACTCTTTAAGATTTTTGTAGCAAAGTGCTTGGTACTTAGAAACACTCAAATTCTTCTTAATAGACTAAAAAAATATAGCAACATCTATCAAAGTAAGACAAAAGAAAAATCAATATATTCTTTTTCGTAATAGACGTAATATCTGAAATATTTGCTACAGTATAGTACCGTACAGCCGCGATTTTAAGAGCTCTAGGGGCCCGCAGCTCGGAAAAGTTCGAATCTTGTTCGTAAGGGCCCGGTAGGCTTGGGGCCCGTCGGTGACTTACCCCGATTGCACAGACGTTAAAATCGTCACTAGTATCGTATGACCGAAATAAAAACCTGCGTCCAGTTGGCTTGGAAATGACAATCGATAACATTCCCCATAAATTTTACATATAAAATGCCAGCGATCTTCATTTCATAGCTATCGCTGACGCCGTTTTTTTCGATCATACGATATAAATAAATAAAAACTAAACGATAAACGATGATGTTGCCTATCATAATCACACCTATAGTCCTGTACTTATTTAGTAAATGCAACGAACGGTGCCGAACACCGAGTACGATTTTTCGGAGCAATTAACCTATAAAACTACATTTTTAATTTATAGGTTAATTGCTCCGAAAAATCGCTGCTACTTGTCACAGTGCTTTTATTGGAGCAGTCGCAGAGCGTAGCAGCTCCACAAAAATCGCAGACTGGCCCACCTCTACTGGTAACTGATAACTGCTCCTTTGTCGCGCCGCCGTGTCGAGCTTGCGTCATGCGAGGTTGCCGTAGTTTCAACAATTTCAAATTCAAGACACTCGAAGCAATCAAATTCTTATTAAATTTTAAAAATAAAACAGAAAAACATGAAAGGAAACAAACAAAACACAAATGAATTGGTTATTGATAAGGTCACAAAAAAGGAATTTTTAAAATGTTTATCGTAATTCAGAATTCAATACATCGAAAACAGCCCGACGAATAATAAATTCATTTTTGTTTTCTTTATTTCCTTTCATGTTTCTCTGTTTTATTTTTAAAATTTAATACGAATTTGATTGCTTCGAATGTCTTGAATTTGAAATTGTTGTAACTACGGCAACGTTGCTTAACATCGTCGTCTGACGCAAGCCCGCCACGACGGCGCGGCGACCGGCGACTCAAAGGACCAGTTCACACGCGGCGGTTCTTGGCTGACGGTTAGTCCAGAGAAGAACGATCGGTTAGGCGGTCGATGGAATTGTCGAAATACACCGAAAAAATAGCGGAAAAACAAAATACGTTGTCAATAATTGTTGAGTGAAACATGTATTTTCTTAGATTGAAAGTAGTTCGTAAAGTGGCGATAAGAGACAATAATTCTCGAGAAAATAAGCAAGAATAATAAGAAATAGCATCACTACTGATTTAGAAGAATTTGATTTCGAGCGCTGGAAAGTATCAAAGGACTTTCTCACATAACAAAAAACAATTCTTTAATTATCGTTACCGAAGCCTGCTGATAGCCAAGATCTGAACCCTAATTGGTAGTATTAATTAGAGTTTCCGGAACCGTACTAAAACATTTCCGTTCAATGATTGTGGAGTTCGTCAATTAGCAAGCAAAGGATGGTTCCTAAAAGTAAAGCCGATAAAAAATAGAGTTTCAAATGAAAATAATACCAAATTATTAAGTCATGAGAAAGCATACATGAACACAAATAATGAACACAAGACACAAGCGAAAAAAAAAGAAAACAAAATTATTTTCATTCTAGCTTAAATTAGTTTAATTCTAGGTAGCTTAAAAATTACATCAAACAACATCAACCTCGAGGTTGGTTGGTTAAAGACTATTAAAAAACATCTTTTATTTTTGTTTGGAGGCTACAGCTTCTTTCATAATAATTTTTGCGTTGTTAAAATACAAAGTTTTTATTTTATTTATTAACCATTACCATTAAAACTTGCTCCCCCCCCCCCCAACCCTTCTATGTAGACTTCAGAACAACCTGATAACGGAAAATTATGTATGGATATGTATACACGCACATACCGCAGAAATAACTAGACCAAACACATAAAATTTACTTTCTTGTGTCGAGTAGAATAAGCAAATAATACTATAACGGAGAAAATGGTAGGAAAACTTACAGAAAAAGAAATATAATATTATGGGTGTTTCCGTAGTTTAGATAAGAAAAACTAGGTTTAAAAATGTAGTAAATATTCACGATAAGAACATAATAAACGCTTAACTGGAAAACATTTATAATTACACATAAACATGAAAATAGGTATATGCTGTATACTAGTTTCACGGTTGTGATGGACTTTTTTTCTTCAGCGCAAAATGCAAGTTCTTCTAACGTGTGTAATTCTATGGGCTAATAGTAAGTTCTAACATCAAAAGTTTCAATGCGAGACAGCCTTACTTACCTATTGTACTGTATTGTTATTACAAAAAAGATATTTTTTAAATATTCTTTTACTGTAGCTTCAAAGATGAGCCTGAATAGGGCCAAGTTATTAACTGCATTAGCTCGATTATACAACTCTATGTATATTTTTCCTATATAGAAGGATGTAATTAATAAGTGATAATAATTTAAGTGATTATCGCTTGGTGGCCATATTGTAATTGTCATTTCTTGAAATATTAATTCAGAAGTCATTTCTGTCAGTTCCACAAACTATCCCGTCAATTCTTATTACAAAATGGCAAAAGACAGATTTGGTGATATTTATTACAATAAAAATGTTTAAGATAAGAAGGATATATGTACTTTATTTCGTTGTATAATCTTTTGAATACAAATCGATGTTTAGTGATTAGCTACCTAATACTTTTGCCTGACACTCAATGCGATACCGGCAACACTACTACTGTTGCCGGGTAACGCATTTCGTGTCAGGTAAAAGTATTATTCGGTAATCCCGAAACATCTTGTGGTATTACATTCGACAACAGAAAGTTTTGGACCTTGGATCTTCTAGAAATGAAAATGCTGCCAACTGGAATACACCGTTATTTTCCAATGATCAAAATACTGAGTCAATAAATAACCAAGGCTGTGACCACTGTAAGAAACACTTGATTTTATATAATTTATAGAAATATGTAGTGACGCCGACGTTTAATACAAATTTTGTGAAAGTGAATCAAATTATTTATTAATTTTTAATTTATTACTTTTTCAACATTTTAAACTACACTTTTTTAAATATGTCCTTCAAATTCTTCAATTTAATAACTGTTAGTAAGAAGTTTTACTTCAAATATACGCACATAATAGGTAGGTAGTGCACTCACATTTTTTGAAGTGAAACTTCTTTAAATAATAAAAAAACGAGACGCGCGAGAGGGATAGTAATAGCGGCAGTGTTGCCACAGCAACCCTATTCGGAATTGATCTACCCCTTTGTAAAACAATTTAACCCCGTTATCTCATGATAATTTACCGCGATGAAAAATAAGCTTATGTGACAATACTGGGTAACGATCTGTGTCATACGCGGCTAAAAAAAATCAATATAATAAACTTGATATTGTACCAACCTTGTGTGCTAGGAAGTAAATTTTCATGTATATTTTTATCGATAGGTTTGTAGCTTCTGAATAACAGTCTAGCTCATTTGCCAGCTCAGAATAAGAATTTAGAGTTAGTAATTCGCATTTTCATTGGAGGACACTGCCATATTTAGTTCAAATTTCAAACCAATAAAATCAACGAGAATATTCGTATAATTTAATAAAACTACTGTAAATCACTATAAATAATGAATTTTATAACAGAAAGTGCCCTGCGGTTATTTAAAATATTAATCCGGTAAATGATGGGGATTATGATGAAACTTTTATTAACATTCTGAGAACTCGAATAATGACAAGACAAGTGACATCTGTTTCAAAAAGGCAGCGATTTAGAGTGATAATTTGGTTATGTAAAATTTAGAGTAACAATTTTGATTATGCAAAAGAAATACTGATTGCCTAACGATTAACATTACTTTAAAAATAATTCCCCAACATAAATAATGAACAAAACATTTAAACAAAAACAGACCACTCAAAACAAATTATTGGTTAATATAGCAGTTAGTAGTAGTCAGAGATATAGATGCAGTATTTTGGTTTAATGGCCACAGCTGTCAAGCCATCCGGCCGAGTGATTATCGTTTTTTATCATTAAGATACGCGGGTGAAAGTTGCACAACGAGTGCGTAGCACGTGTTGCGTGACCACACAAGTACCTTTTGTGTGACCACACAAGTACAATGGAGTTAACTCGCGTGTATTGTACAATATTTTATCTACGTCTAACTATAAAAACACACAAATAATTTTAAAAATTATTGTACTTCACTATATACCTATCCTAAAAATAAACTACCTTAATACCTTTGTTCAAATAACACCATGCATGGCAATTGGCAATGTCAATATGACAGTAAATAATATTTATGTCACTAGTTTAAAAAATGAGCGATTCGGAAAGTATTCCCTCTGACATTAAAGAAGAGGCATTCAGAGCCATTTCTGGATTGCTTCCAGCAAGATCGAAACAGAAGTATGAAAATACATACTCTAAGTATGAAAAATGGTGCACCGAAAAAAAAGTACACAACTATGGAAATGAAAAAAAAAGGAGTGCGGTAATGAAAATGCTTGAGTTAAGAAGCTCTTAACTCACTCAAAATGCGTGAGTTAAGAGCTTCTTAACTCACTGACGTAGATAAAAATTAATAAAACATTATAAAATTATAAAGCTAGAATAGTATACGGTTTTATATTAACTCTAATTTTTTTGAAGTTTATAAAAAGCATTCATAAAAAATATATATCCTTCTAATCCTTCATTTTAATAGCTGTTAGTAAGTAAGAAGTTTCATTTCAAATATGTCGACAGAAGCATCGGCCGGACGCCGCCGCCGGACCAGAATCAGCTGTTAAAAATCATGGACCATGTACCGAAATTACCGTTCTGAAATCGTAACTAAACGATCCCAAGGTAGGTTGGTACGCAAATAGGATCGTCCGATAACCGTCAAATCTTGGTTGGAATACATTTGAATTACTGCGCACGAGCGTGATCGTTCGGTGAACGGTTCTGCGGCGGACTGGAACAAACCTATGGAAATGTTTTCAATGAATTCAATTTACTAGTGAGTTTTATATCGTTTATTTTTTGTGGAGCTATGGTTTATTTCCTATTCGTATTTTCGAATACACATATCATTAAGGAAATCAATACCATAAAATTACAAGCGGTGGTGGCACGCAGTAACGTGATCGGTCCCAATAAAAAATAAATAAATCATCGGTAGCGCCATGTTGTCGACGCAATTCGAATATCCGTAATTTAATCGGTAAATTGATTCATAATTCAGGAGCAAATTACACGATTTATGTTTTACATACCTCTCCGTCCCCGATTGCTTGCTAAATTACCAGTAGTTGTGCTGCTGCAGGTTGTGTTGGTACTGTAAAATTTTAACTTGAGTGGAATTTTTTCAGTAAAAAATGGGCTTAAGCGAAATTAGATTTATCTCTGTTGAATATAACTCTCTAATACATCTTCCTATTTTCTTTCGAGTTTGAAGTATTACAGATTAAAGTCGGGGATGGAACGTTTGGTGTTACAACAGCAGAATAATACAGTAGAACTTCGTTAGTTCGGCACATGTCGGCGAACAGTCACCGCCGAATAAATGAAGTATCCGGATTACTGGAGGAATATTTTTATGATGTTATTATTTCATACTTTTATTGTTTCCAACCTAAACTCAAAATTAAACGTATTTTTATTTAAATCAAAACGCAAAACAGGACAAACGCAAATTTTAGGACATACATTTATACGAACTTTTTTACTTATTTTTATCTGCAGAATATGCTGCCGAAGTTTCCGGAATACAGTTCTGACCACCCTGTATAGTCACATACAAGGTATGACTTTTTAATCTTTTTATATTAAGTATTTCAAACGTTTGAAATTGTTTAAAAAATTATTTGTGGCGTTTGAAAAAATAGCATGTTTTATTCGGAGTAAAAATTACTTTTGTACCTCGGCTGTAGTCAAGTAAGTATGTAATCAAACATAGGTACAGCCTCGCCACAAAAACTGTAATTTTTACTCCTAATAAAACAATATACTATTAGATTTTTAAACATCAGACGTTATTATTGCATATTATAAGAACCTTACACGAGCCGCCACTGGATTATCTGAAATACCATCCGCGACAGAAAAAAATCAGTAGCGACGCATCGGCTGCAATCAAATATCCGTAATTTAATCCGCGTTTACGTCGAACCGCCAACCACAAATTGCATGTTTTTATATAAAACAAATTAGAGCGGAATAAAAATGGATTTTTCAGAGTTCAGCGTAATTTTATGGCGCCGAGCCGGTGCGGCGAAAAGGTATGGAATCAACGAGGCTAAGAAAAGATATAAAAACTAAACTTACTTTCTCAAACAGGCTGTTTCAGTTTTTTGTAGTTAGATGAACACATACAGTATCCATCAAAAAGTTGATCACTGTGGTCGAAATTGGTTTGTTTTAACAAACTGCCTGTTATTCAAAAACCGAAATTTCTGTATTAAACATTAGATACATTTAATACAGGACGATATTTTATTTTATAATTGATTATTGTCTACTGCTTGTAAAAATATGTATAGTGATATACGGTTCTGGACACTCTATTTCCGTGGTCTGTATTCTTATATACCGAGTGCGTCTCAAAAGTGGCTCACCCCTATAACTTTTGTATTTTTGTTAGATAAAAAAACGAGATTTGGTATGTTCGTATATGACAGAAGTTAGGATTGATTGACGTATTCAATTATTTTTGGACACTTCCTGTTTCACCGTAAATTACTACAACTTTTTATTTATAAATGGCACTCTCGGTATTCTTTTACTTTATTTGATAAAAAATGACAGTCTGAATAGACTGACATATCATACTGCCAACTTTTGACATTTTCGCGTATGGTCTACTGAAAATTGTAACATTCGGTTCATAACGACAATTTGACACGAAATATCAAGTGTGTGTACCAAATTATTCGTAAAAAATGCTTTTTCTAAATATGCTAATGAGCCACCCTCGTTCCATTTAAAAAAATTGAGATATGATTAAAAATACGATTTGGGCATCTTTAAGGCCCTTTGATTAAAAATTAGTATTTATAACACAGCCATAGATTGAAATTTTACTTACAATTTTTTTAAGCAGGAATGTCGAAAGTTGACATATGAATGCCATTCTATTCAGTCATTTTCGAGAGAGTGTTATTTTCTATCGAATAATTTAAACAAATACCGAGGGTGACATTTAAAAATCAAAAGTTGTAGTAATTTCCGGTGAAACAGGAAGTGACCGAAAATAATTGAATACGTTAATTAATCCTGATTTATGTCATATACTAACATACCAAATCTCGTTTTTTTTTTCGAAATAAAGTCGTTTAGTTGGCTTTGAAATCACGATTATTGATATTTACGATAATATTTTACATATAAAAGAACAGCGATCTTCATTTTCAAGCCAACACTGACGCAGTTCGTACTCTGACGCAATAGTATTATATTAAATTGTTTAATGATAGAAAATCCGTATTATTAACGTACTGTACCGAAAATCCGTAAATCTACGGATTAATCAGTAGTTCTGGCAGCACTGTCTCCGGCAACCACTCACTCTGTCGACGGAAAGCAAAACTACGGTCTGCTACGGTACAGTATTCTTTATCAGCGCGCAGCGTCGCAGAGCTAAACTAAACCTCGAAATTCTCGGACAGGCTGACGGTAACGCCAGCTACATCTCGGACAGGTTTTGTGCCACGAAATCGCCCATAAGATTGCACATCTTATTTTTTAAATCAACGCTATTACGTCGATCACCGATTTTCGTATTTTAATGTGCCTTTCTTCAGTAATTTCTAACAACGTAGAGCACGAAACTTAACCTAACCAGGAAAATGCATAATCTCTATGTTTATAATTAGAAAAGCGCTTCAAAAATCTTGACCTAGCTTTACGGTAGATTTACCGCACATTAAGAACCACTCAAAAGGCCACGAATAGCGTCATAAAACAGGGTGGGTGCATAGGAAAGCTTAAGAGGGAGAGCCAGAGCCTTTCTTTGTGGCAACAATGAAAAACGAGCGCGCTACAGATTTTGTTGCGGAAATATTTTGTAAAACCAATTTCCTGGACAATTTTCCTTTACACTACACTCGTTCTAAAGAATACTGAACATCGAAAATCGTGTTCTCTTTTTCTTGGAATAAGTAGGTACTTCAAAAATAATTGATAATTTTTGAGCTGCTTTGTTGTATTTTATTAAATAAAAATACGTTCAAAAATATCTTCTGGGCGTATACCTTATATTTTATTTTAGAGTTGTATTTTACACAGTACCTATTTTTATAGTGCTAGCTAGTAAAACTATACACCGGATGGTGCACCGGCGTTGGAAACAGGAAATCCCATGTAAATTTTGAACTGTTTTAATATTGGCTCCCCTGTAGATTTTACAGCGAAATCGTTCATACAGGGTGGCCCATTAGTGCGAGGAAGTCCAATATCGGTCGTAGTTGTCGAAGATATGTAAAAAAGTTTTATACATATGTTGCATGGTTTATAAAGGGGCTTATGCTAAAAATATTTTTTGTATACAAGGTGTGTCAAAAAAAGTTATAATAAAGTTTTAAATTTGTTTAAATTCCATCCCCCATTTTCGTGTACAGATCTGAAATCACCATAAAATTCTGCATATAGTACGCTATTTTTATTTTCAACACTATGCAGTCTTGCCATTCTATTTCTTACAACGGTTTCGCAGATATTCGTAGTATATTATTACATATGACTCTTCCAGCAGTATTTTTTTATCAAAGCCACCTAACATGATTTTGTGTAGTATTTTACCGTTGAAAACCCCATATGTAATATATTACAGCGAATATCTGCAAAACCGCTAAAAAATTAAATACAAAACACTTTAAATACAAAAAAATAGTCATTTTTAATTTTGCGTTTATACGAATAATAATATACAGGGTGTTGCATTTAAAAAAATCGAGATATAGCATTTTCAACATTCCAGTTTTCGTGACGCCATAAAAATACCCTGTGTAAGATAAAGTAAATTTCCTTCGCGGGTTTATTCTGTTATCCTTGATGTTTAGGAAAATAAAGCTAAGTATTAATAAAGTTATATTCACTCCAGTTTTCAACCACTTTTCGTATATAATGTTTTTAACCAATGTTTTTGTGAATAAGAAATAGATTTGCAGAATTTTATGCTGAATCCAATTATCTGCAGAAAAATGGGTGATTTAAAATTGTGCAATTTAAAAAAAAATTAAAATTTTATCATAACTTTTTTTTGTGACGCCCTGTATACAACAAAATATATTTAGTATATGCCCTTTTATAAACTATGCAACATCTGTATAAAACTTTTCTTCATATCTTCGACAACAACGATGATATCGGACTTCCTCGCACTAATGGGTCACCCTGTAGGTTTATTATAGATCTGCTTATGCTGAATACACACGTCAAATTTGAGCAATTTTGGACTAGCCGTTTTGAACTAATTTAAGAAAAACTGCATTTATTTTAAAATTAAAACTGAACAGGTAACAATACAAAACCAGGCAAAAAACATATACATATAACTTAAAAAATACTCAGTGATCACTATTTAACCCCGTGTGCTGTTTCCGTGCCGTAAGAAAAAGACAATATAAAGGTTGTCGCCCACTAGACCGCGGCGCGGCGCCATGTGGAAATTTCTTTTGTCTGCTTGCCATGTATTTAAATGGACCAACGCACATTAGAGCGCGCAGCGCAGGAGCGCGTCGCGGGATTTCCGTCAAGAAGTCGGAAGACTTCTCTAGCAACTTTTTTCCGTCTCCCGCGTTTTGGCGCGTTGCAGTGTGCGTACTCACAAGGGAAGTAATTTTGCATTCGAGTCTTTTCAGTTGGCTTTTTGACTAGGAACTAGTGATACATATCAATGGTAGAATTGTATTTTTAAAGGTAAATTAGGCAAATCGATTTTCATAAAGGAATATGATATTTTTTTAAGTCTTCCCTCACTAGAGACAGATGGACGAAATGCCTTTCTATCAAAGATTTAATATAATTGAGGGGTGCTTGTTAACAAAAGTGACAATCTCCAATTTTTAAATTCTAATTACCTAAATATATATAAAAAAGATCAGGGTTTTTTCACCACATAACTAATATACACATCAGAATAAATAAGAATTATCAAAAGTATTAGTAATTTGTCTCTTCTGAAAAAATATGATGAGTAGAGATACCTGGTGTTTTGCTTCTAAAACCCTCAATTGAGGAGTGCGTAAAATGTTTCCTTTATATTTTGTAATACTGAAAAAAATGATCTTGTCTTTTATTAAATCTGGAAAAAGATAGTAAAATTCTCCAAACTTCTTTCTTTTTTTGTTGATCGTATGAGTCCAAACTTTTCCTCACCCCCTCTTCCTCTTCCTCTTTTAGAAGAGCACAAAAATACGCTTTCGTCCGTACTTGAACTCATTGCTTTAAAAACTAAACTACAGTAAGTAAAAAACACTTCGACTATAACTAAATAGCGTTGCCGCGTTTCAAAAGCGCGCTATAGTGGGCGCAGTCTCTTCGCAGCCGGAAAAAAATCTCTTCCCAGCGCCGCGCCGCGCAGCGGTCTAGTGGGCGACAACCTGAACTCAGCTCCATATTAATGCTGCATAAGTCTATTTCACCCGGATATGGATTGAACTGCGATTGCGCCAAACTCCGATTGATTGTTGTTCTAGTTCTGTTTGGATTACTTTTTATTTGTGCGCATAAAAGTGTGATTTTGTTTAGTTTATTCTTTCCAACTATTTTTTGATATTTTTCCAACTCCCCCATGATAATGTATTATAAATAACAAAAATATAAATAAAATTGAAGGTTAGCTGAAATGTCAGTCAACCACTTCCCTTTAAAAACACCGGCCAATGAAAACTTCTTCAGGTAAGGCATGTGCAGTTAAATGAATATCCGGGTGAAATAGACTTATGCAGAATTCCATATTTCTTTTTCACTGTTTGGGCTTCACTTTTTAGAGATTAGGCTGAGTCTGAGTATAGGTAGTTATATGTATATGGCAAAAAATGTCAACATAACCTTAAATTGTCAACCTATAATTAAAGCCAGTTTCATAAGTTCTCAATTTTGTTGTGCTGTCTACATTACTATGATATAGTATAGAATGTTCAGCCATCTTGACAACCAGATGAAAGAGATTGGTGTCATTATTATGGTATTGGTATTTCATAATAATGAAAAATTATGAGCATTATAAGCATTATATCTAGATTAGCCCTGGCAACAAAAAGGAGACGTTAACTGAAATGTTTACTTTTTTACTTTTTTTTGTTGTATCTAGAACGAATAGAAATAATTTTATTTTTATGCGACATAATAAACACAGATCTAAAGTATTTCTGTTCAAAAGGAAAGAAAGAAGTTATTGTGGTCAAAAGGATGCTTTCATCCTGCGAAAAGCTCTCGAGAACGAATTCCTGCGTACATTCGCGTATTATTTAGATACTTTAGGAAATGAAGGAAAAACACAAAAAGAAAATGGAACGGAGGAAAGTGTTACGGCTTTAAGCATTTTATCCCCCGACAAAAATTAACTCTGTAAATATTTAATTTCGGTTGTTTGCTTTTGGTGGCGTTGATTTAGGATCTAACAAATATTGTTTTTCTTATTTAGGTCGCTTAAAGGGTTACGTTGATTCTTTTAATCATTTACGATTCTTCCATTAAGTGTTTTAATTAAATTTTTAATTTCGATTAATTCGAATTTAATCGATTATAGATGTTTGGTAACAGAATGGATGTTAAAAAGGCATTCATCAACTATAGTATGTTCAACGAGAGGATATAGATGTAGATTGTATGGGAGAGGGAAGGTACCTAAGTAACACAAATTATTTTTTAAGAGTTTTAAGAACTGCTATATCACCAAATTAATATAAAAATCAGATTTTTTTATTTAAATGAGATTTTTTTTAAATTAAATCAGATTTTTTTTATTTTAATTCAAAACAATATTTAAATCGGATTTCCAAATGACTAGGACTTATTTACAGTTAAAGTCCTATCCTAATTGGCTAAATTTATACCCCGATACCGATAACGATTCTACGGGGCGTGTGATTTTTCCACATCGGTCACCAATATATTCTGCAAAAAAAGTCGTTCGCTTCAGAACAAAAGGATTTTTTTTTTCAAACGTCTCAAAAGTATTAATTTTTGTCATTTTAACGCCTAGGCATAAAAGTAAAGCACTGTGACGTCTAAGCACAAAAGTACAAAACTATATTATTAAACTGATATTGATAAACTGATAAGTGTCAAATTCAACGAGTGTACACATTGTTGTTCGATTACTGTTTATATTATTTGCAATGGTTTTAAATTGATTAAAAAATTATTTGTAATGTTTAAAAAAAAATGGTATGTTCTATTCGGAGTAAAAATGTACTACTGTTATATCTGTTATAGAAATATTTTTTATAGTTTTCTAGGACACATTTTTATAACTTTTACAGTTATTTTTTGGTTTATTATAAAGTTTAAAATGTGATTTAAATAAAAAAAAACATTTTTTTTATTTAAATCACATTATTCACATCTTTTCACATTGCAGATTAAAATTATTCACATCACAGATTAAAATTAAAAAAATCACTTGATTTAAATCATGCCAACCCTGCTTAGTGTACATGTTGTGTTAGTTATACTGTAGTGAGGAGAAATTTCAACTTTAAACATTTTTAATTCATGATTTTACCAATGCTTATTCATCATCGTTTTTGTGAATTTTACACTTGTTTTATATCAAAAACTATTAGAGATAAGTATAGATTAGTATAATAGAAAAATTATGGGACATGAAATTAGTTTCCAAAAATGTAATAATATACTGGGTGTGCCATTTAAAATAAGAAAGACGCTACCACTTTTAGAATGATGCGGCAACGCACGAAATGAAATAATATAAGCTTATTATACAGACCGGACCACCGTAGTAGTAACATAGGCAGAACCGGACGAATTAGCGTATACCCGTCCGCTGGATAAAAAGCAAGCGAAAAAATGCGATAAAATAACAATAGGTAGATATGTATGTGATAAGAATGTTTCAGAATTTGTATTTATTCGTGTTTTAATAGCCAAAACGAATACATAGATTCTCGCGGCAGCTCTCGTGTAAAATTTATTTTTTAAGTAAAATAATGGATGTTTACGAAGTTCGTAAGAAAATTCAAATTGTAAAATGGTATTTCCAAAATAGGTCTTATCGGGATATACAAACAATTTTTCCACAAACTTTTGTAAACAGGCCAATTCCATCTTTACCTACTATATCAAGAGTTATTAATAATTTTGAAACACATGGGTGCTTGTCCCCACAAAAAACACAAAAAGCCTGATGTGTTGATTAATGAAGAACAGGAGTTAAAGCAAGTGTTCATTTGTGCTACCGCGGATCAAAATCCCACGTTTTCAAGTAATTAAATTGCTGAGGTAACAGATTCTTCACCTAGCACGGTTAAAAGAGTCCTTAAAAAGAATGGATACCGATCGTATAAAGCGCGCAAAACTCAAGAAATTTTCCATGAAGACCAATTTCGGCGTATGGCGTTTTTTGAATCTGTAATGGAAGAGGCCAATTTAGATGAAAACTTTATTCGGCGTATAGTTTTCACCGACGAATCAAGTTTTCATTTATTGAGTCGTCATAACTCTACACAAGTACGATATTGGTCTCGGGAAAATTTGCACAAATATTTTGAGATACGCACGCAATATCTTCAAAAGCTAAATGTTTGGGGTGGTTTTGTAGGGGAGCATATGATTGGTCCATTTTTTACAGAGGGTAATTTAACTGTTGCAAAATATTTGGACTTGTTACAACAGCAGATTGTGCCTAGAATTCGTGAGTTATTGGGAGAAAGATTCCACAATGTCTGGTTTCAACAAGATGGTTGCCCTGTCCACAATGCCCGTATTGTTGAAAAATATTTGAACAATACTTTTCCCAACCATTCAATTAGTGGATATGGAACTATTTTGTGGCCCGCTAGATCACCAGATCTTTCTCCCAATTATTTCTTTTTGTGGGGTTATGTACAATCCAAAGTGTATGGTCATAATAGGGTTAATAATCTGGATGAGCTTCAAGTAAAAATACGAGAGGCTTTCCAAACTATTAGCCCTAATATGTTAGCCAATGTCAGACGGGGATTTTACGACCGCCTAGGCTTCTGTCTAGCACAAGAAGGTGGTCTTTTTGAACACTTGTTATAACTTTTTTTTATTTAGAGTAATATTTTAGTTTTTTTTTTATTTTATTGAGGTATTTTTTAATTTTGGAAATGAGTTTTGGGTTTAGAGAATTTATTTATTTTTAGTTTTGGCTTGTAAACACACCCAAATAATAAATATTTAAGTATTTTTATTTTAAATGTTACCTTAAGTGAAGGTAAACACTTAAAATGAAAATAATAAATGCTCGGCACTCCTCGCGTCGTATTCCTAGTCTGTCACGAACGACCCGTCCAAGCACAACTGCAACTGCCTACTGCCTGACCAGCCGACTAGCCGGCAGTGAACAACGCAATTGGGTAAGCGTAAATTCGTCCGGCAAGTTGCTATGTTACTAGTAGCCTGGTCTTCTCTGTAGACAACAACGTCACAAATTAACTATAGCAGATGCGAAAGAACACCGAATTCCGCGTTCAGGTTTCTGTTGCCTTCAGAAAGAGTTCATAGACAATCCGCATCAATGTATAGTTTGGGTTATTATTTGTTTGGGTGAAAATAATCTGCACCAATATGTTATCGAGGCATATAATCTCACAGTAATTTAATAGATTACTCGTCATATTATATCAGTTCGTAGGAGATTAGGAAAAAAAAGATATTTATAGTATAAAAAATTAATTTATTTAACAAAATTTAATTAAAGTTTTGACAAAATTGTTACTTTTCTATTGCCTCTATCGGACTTTTTTCGACTATATAAATCTTTATTTGTAAACTTTAATGCATAAAATATTTTCAATCTAATAAATAATTTAATGATGTAAATAAGAGGAAATTTCTCACATGGTTGGTCAAATTCTATAGTTTCCATTATATCAAACAGCCTCTGAATGTTTTCTTCAGTGCAAAACTCATCAAAATTTAATATAAATAATTTTTCCAGCCTGTAAATAAAATGAACAAATTTTTCCACTTTCATGATCAAAGGCTTTTAAATGGGTAAATAATTTCGAGTTATCCAGAGATTCAGATT
The DNA here is from genome assembly GCF_002938485.1 of Sitophilus oryzae. Classification (NCBI taxonomy): domain Eukaryota; kingdom Metazoa; phylum Arthropoda; class Insecta; order Coleoptera; family Curculionidae; genus Sitophilus; species Sitophilus oryzae. The sequence goes on along the minus strand of NW_022146163.1, from coordinate 2,357,369 downwards.
CTTTTGCAAATTTTAGACAAATATCACATTGATGTATTTGAAGACCCTTTTTGATGTAGTCAAACATAATTAAAGGCATTTTGAGTTGAAAACATTTCTCAGAGGCTGTTTGATATAATAAAAACTATAGAATTTGACCACCCATGTGAGAAATTTCCTCTTATTTACATCATTAAATGATTTATTAGATTGAAAATATTTGATATATTAAAGTTTACAAATAAAGATTTATATAGTCGAAAAAAGTCCGATAGAACCAATAGAAAGGTAACTATTTTGTCACATTGTGAATTAAATTTTGTTAAATAAATTAATTTTTTATACTATAAATATCTTATTTTTCCTTATAAATATACACATTTGTATCCCATTTTAAATAAGATATACAAATTACCAAAACTTAGAAATAACAGTTCAAAAGTTCAACAAAAATCCTACACGCGTTTTTAAAAAGAAACATATAACCACTTACTATGTCACTCCAGCAAGCGAATACGACACAGCATGGGTTTCCGGACTAAACGACTGGTGTATTTACACCACTCAATAGGCGTGTCGGGTTTGCCGAACGGTTTCCGATGCAGTCGCTTTCTTTCGCATCTGTTATAGGTAATTTGTGACAACGTTCCTACCCCCCAGCAGCGGGGTTGGACAAAAAATATACTAAATTCAGTAAGAACTGAAATTATCCAAGTACCACGGGAATAATAGTGTTAATAACCTCGGGAAATTTTTGAACAGATACTTTGCCTTCGGTAATTAACACCCTTATAATACCCTTGATACACAAATTACTACAAAAGTTAAGTTATCTCCTAAAATATTAAACAAACACACTTAATTGATGATTTATTATATTATTCAATAACCCGTTTAATGGTCTTGAGAGTTTAAGTACCGAGTGCATATCCCAAAGAAAAACAAAAAAATATTCCGCAGTTTAGACAGCTTAACGCGAAAAAAAACGAGTCTTGTTTTCTTCCAGCTAATATTTACTAAAATAATATCGGGAAGTCTCTAGTGAGCGGCTAAATATAATGCAGGGGCTATTTTATGCCAGAATAAACATGAAAATAATATTGCGTTAGTAGAGGCAGCAAGGAGAAAATTCCTTTAAAATTATATACGTTTAAAATCGGGAAGCGAGCTTATTTGCTTATTACTTTATACGAGTAAGGCTTTTTGTTCTTTAGGGTTTTCTTTGAACGGCCTTTTTTAATTAGATTTTTAACGGAAATTTTGGGCTTTGTTTTTCGCTTGGGGAAAACATCATAAACAAAATTCTTTTGATTTCTAATTTTAGAAAGTTTTTGAAGTTCCAAAAACCTGGCTTTAAAAATATTTTAGAAAATAACTTGGTTTCAAATCTGAATATTTTAAGTATTTTATTATATTTAATTATTTTTAAAATATCTTCCACTTCCTGGAACTTTCTTTTCGAATTGACCGATGATTTTTGAGTTAATCTACAGGGTCAAGAATAAAAAACTTAAGAATTTTGTTTAAGTGCAAATCTAAAGTATGTTCTACGATGTATTTCAGAAAAATATTTTAATTTCTATAGGGTGGCTCAAAAAAGTGTGAGTAGATCGGGATGATTTTTTTTTAAATAGAGCACCCTGTATATTATTGCATTTTTGGCTACCTTTCAGATCACTTTACATAATCCTAAGATATGAGTGAATATATTTGGATAATTTTAGTGATATTAATAAATAAATAAAAAATATATATTTTTCTGCATTTCTTAAAAAAATATTAAAAATACAAGAACTGTCCTGAAATGTAAACTATATTAAGTATTTACTTTAGATGGTTTGTACTTACTTTGTTATAAATATGGTAATTTCAAATCATACAGATGTTCAAAATTTTACGCCAAACTTTATAAAATATAAAATATTTTTTTCTTCGTTTTTTTTTTTAAATGGAACACCCTGTATATTATTTTTTTGAACAGATGGAGAATTAAAAAATTGACATTTTCTGTATTTCGAGTATTTCAAAATTTTTAACAGTTTTGCTTGTATTCGCGGTTTTAGATTTTATTTATTTCATCATTATATGGCATTTTCCATAGTAAATTTTTTTCAAAGCCACCCAGTGATTTTTCTCTCGTATTTTACCGTTGAGAGCTATATGAAATAATACTGCGTGTATCTGCGAAACCATTAAAAACTTTGAAATACTTTAAATACAAGAAATGTTCATTTTTTAATTCTCCATCTAATAAAAAAATAATATACAGGGTGTTCCATTAAAAAAAAACAACGAAAAATTATTTATTTTCATTTTGATTCCTGGTTAACACAAAGCACTGCGTATCATATTCCGTTGAGTTATGTTTAAACGTTTTTCAACAAAACGAAGACATCAGACGCAGAATATTTGGTAAAACATTTGTTACCAAAGAACGGCAGACAGAACGATCGTTGAATACAAATGACGGTTTCGATCGTATCCTTTGGACCTCAGCTCGAAATAGATCGTTCAAGACTAGTGGATACTTACAAAAATGAGACGTTCAAAATGTTACGACTTTATTGACAACTCGTGTCTGACAGAATTATATTGATATAAAATTGGTGAAAATTTCTTTAACAAAACTTTTTAAAAAAAATAATGTTTTATCATTTTTAGTAATACGTGTTGAAATTTTATTAGATACCTATACACTGTTTTTAATGAGTTTTAGCTTAAACAACTCCTATAACTTTTTTATTTTTTCAGATAAAAAAGCGAGATTTGGTATATTAGTATATGACATAAATTAGGATTGATTGACGTATTCAATTATTTTTGGTCACTTTCCGTTGAATGACTTTTCATCTGTATCTAATAAAAATAGCTACTGGTGCGTTGTTTTTTGATTTTTTTTTAAATAAACAAGTTTTCTATTTTATCACCCGAAAATGTCATTGCAAAAAGTAAATATGCCGGGTATTTCTCAATAGTGGCTCACCTCTTATCAAACACTTATAGGGGCCTTTGAGTAAAAAATTAAGGAAGGAGCATATTAAAAATCTTAGATTGACCGCGACGGAACTCGTCGCGTCGTGTTGACGTTACTTCAGAAATTATTTGGAAAAAACCGAAATAAAAATGAAACTTCTACACCCTGTATCTCCGAGACAAAGCATTTTAGGAAATATATTTATGCGAACTTTTTTACTTATTTTTATGGGCAGAATATGCTGCCGAAGTTTCCGGAATACAGTTCGGACCATTCTGTGTAACTTTAAAATAAAAAGAGCTTTGAAACAAAACGCGGCTGTCAGGAATTATTGTCGTGGCGGGTATTCCTCTTGAAAATACGTCGGTCGCCGGCCGGTAACCAGGACGACGACGCCTTGACGTCACGACTTCCAGACAACAAACTGCCGGCATGGAAATCGTTTAGAGCTTTCAGCGCCACGTTTCTAATTGTTGGTCAAGGTCGGACAATATCAGAGCAAAACTACTGAAGAAAGCTACAAATTATTAATCTTTTAAGCTTCATTTAGGACCTCGCAATTAGTGGAATATATTAGTGGTCTCAATTAGCATAGAAATTTGTTCCTTTAATTTCAATGTAAGCATTCAGAACGTCAAAATTAGTGGTTGGACATTTTCAGTTAGTAGAAAAAGTTATCAAACTTTTAACTTTTCCACTAATTCTACTTCAAAATTCGCGAGAAATATAATTTTGGCTTTTCATTATTTTCCGTCAAGAGAAATTGTGGTTAGAAATCAAAAGTTAATTGTTCTATAAGCTAAATATTAGGCTTTCTCTATGGATACAACTGACTAACGCAAGCTGTTTAATATTCTATTAATTTTAATTGTGTTTTTTAAACATTGTGAATGATCGTAAATTAAAAAGTATAAAGTGTAATTGAAACCACTAATTTATTCCACTAATTGCGAGGTTCTGAATGAAGATTTAGATCGTTAAATTTTCTTCTTTTGTTCAAAATCCCGGCGTTTTATAATATGCGAGTCTTTTTGCAAAATGCCGAATTTTTCGATATGCCTGCATCTCCTACATATATAAATAGATGCTAAAATATACAGGGTGGTCCGAACTGTATTCCGGAAACTTCGACAGCATATTCTGCAGATAAAAATAAGTAATAAAGTTTGTATAAATGTATGTCCTAAAATGCTTAGTTTTGGAGATATAGGGTGTAGAAGTTTCATTTTTATTTTGATTTTTTCCAAATAATTTCTGAAGTAACATCAATATTTGGAATTAAATTGGTGTCAGGGAGTTTTTTTGATATGAGAAATTTGCTTTTGATGTCAATATGACTCCTATTTGTAGGGGGTACTACATACATGTGTTTTAACCATAGATTTAGTAAGAACAGATATCACATTGTGCATTTTAACCCGATCAAACAATCGGAGGTTGACTACGTACTGTAAAAACCAACTGAGATAGAGAAGGCGACATTGCCACATCTCAAATTTGCGCCTATCTACTTAGTTTGATTTGCAGAAAAGGTGACTTTAAAACCTTCACCGGATATCAATAAATCTCAATTTCTTAATTAAATTAATAGTTTATTTTTAAAGAAGCATGCGTAATAATATGTTATTAACCAGAGGATATATGCGTTACTATTAAAGGACATGTTTACTGTTTAATGTGCTGAAACGTCTAGAACTATTGGCAACGTCGCTGCTAGTCTTCCAGAATGAAATGAGCCGTCCGTCCCACCACCCCTCGCGACGGCCCTTGGTCCGTTATAGCGTACTACGTTTAGCTTACGATGTGTTTGAAGTCGGAATCAAGGCCGAAGTGAACTTTTCAGGGGTTTTCAGTAGTTTTTGTTTTTGTTTAACGTACTTTTGAATCTGCAAATTTTCAATATGGTATTACAGTGTCAAATGTGTGGAAAAATAAGATAAAAAATAATAATTTCCGCCGTAATCGTACATAGGCGTCCCACAAGCCTCTCAAATCGAGATCGAGCCTCTCAAAATTAAAATAATTTCTAATTATATTTGTTGAATTTTGATCTATTAAAACAAGAACGTAGTAGTCGGTAATTGAATTATAATTCGTCTCAATTACTACCTAACTGTTGTAGATCATAACAAATTTGAATATAAACGTTGCATTTGAAACTTTATTATACCTACGCCAGAAAGTGACATTTTTTAAATTGCGTCATATTTTGGTCATTATATACGATATTCTAAAGGAATTTTGCTTAACAAATAAACAAAGGTGTTTACCCGACCTTTTTTACATTTTATTGCTTAATTATATCTTATATCTGCCCCTTCGGTCTTGTTTAGACAAGTTTTTACCACCGTACAATACAAATACCTCTTCCTAGAGTTATTTGTACGCTGTGTTTACCTTTTTTTAGAATGGGACGAACTATAAATAATTCTTAGGCTACTAGTTTTATACATACCTATATACAGAGTGACCCAGGCCTCCAAAAAAGCTTTTTACCTATTACGTTTTTGGTTTGTGATTTTTATTTCAATCTTTACATAAGATTGTGGCCATTGTAACGCACATTTTCAAAATATTTTTGTCAACATACAGGGTGATTCAAACCGCAATACATATGCTTAATACAGTTCATGAATATTGGGACGTTTAACTAAAATTTGATTGTCTGATTAAGCTACCTAAGTAATGGATTTGTAAATAAACGTAATATTCATTATTATGCGACAGAAATCCCATACTGTAGCATACAGATTTGATACTTTTAATGATAAATGCCCTCTATTGAGAGACTAAAAGGATTAAAATAAATATTGATTTTAGGTATAGGAAGTTATTAATAATACAAGATTAAACAACTATTACACAGTACTTCACAGGAAGCTATCGATTGCGGACTAACTAAATCGTTACTAATTACTAATTTTGAAAAGTTCTTTTTAATATCAAAAAAGGTACAACTAAAACCTAAACTATCATTTGAAATTAAACGGGAAATTCTAAATAATGTTGCCTATTCTAAACAAGAAAAATTTATTTATAAGTTTTATAACATCTCTAATTAAATTTGGACGAAAAGAATATTTTTGTTTGCTGTAGGTAATTTTCTCAGAGATTAAACGGGAAGTTCTAAGTTCTCTTCTTCTCTCAGGGAAAATACGTAAATAAAAATGACTTTTTAAGTCAAAAAAAGTCAAAAGGACAAGTTATTTTAAAAAAGGACAGGTGCCAACCCTAGGTATTTCTGGAATGGAAATTTAATGGCAAATCTACAACTTCAGTTTGAAAATATGTTCCGGCCACCTATGATTACAAAAATGTCTAAAACGTGCTTTACCATTGCCTCCATATTCTAAAAAAATTGAAAGAAAAGTTACTAACCACAAACCTAATATAGAACTGTTTCGGAAGCCTGAGTCACCCTGTAAGTATTCAAAAGTAACTGAGTGTTTATATAGAAGTAACTGAAAGTTTAAATTGAATATCGACGTTGGAGCGATTTTCGAAAACTACCTACTAACGTTTCAACATAAGAATATGTGGGATATTAATTATATTATTATATTAGACCTTATAACAAAACTCATCTAACGAAGAAGTGTTAATGTAGTATATTAATATGGAGTAAAAATTTTACTAATTACTTTACTTTTACTTTACTAATTAAATTCGTTCCAAAAAACGATACGCCACTGGCCATTAGAACAATCCAAATGCCGGGGCCTAGTTGCCGGGGTCGGAAATTTTAGACTTCTCTGTCTCTTCTGTCCTTGTTTGACACATTGGAATGTTTGATACACTACCAACGAGTATTTATGAATGAGATGTTCGGTCTATCTTTATAATGTCTTTGGTTTTAACTGTTTTGAAGAGCAATAACTTTTCGTCCGTCGTTGTATAAAACTACTAGGTGAAAAATATAAATTTTTGTGATTTTTTACGTAAAAAATGTCTTTTGGTTAAAATCGCTACGAGCAACCGTTCTCAAGATATTTAGAATAGAAATAGTCAATACATGTCATTATTGACAAAAAATAAACATGTTGAGTAGATAGTTGTTTGACCGAAATGATTAATTTGGGAACTTTTTATTTTTTTAAATTAATCGTAAATTTTTATTCGGAAAATGATGATAAAACAGTTTCTGTTGAACTTTTGGCATAAAATCATTTGAAATTTATGATTTCAATCTAATAACTATTTAGTCAACATGTTTAATTTATGTCAATGACGACAGGTATTGGTAATTTCGATTACAAATATCTCGATAACCGTTACTCGTAGCGATTTTTACTAAGAGACATTTTTTACGTAAAAAACGTCGTAAATGTGCATTTTTTTCAATAGTTTTATACAGGTACGGACGAAGAGTTATTACTCTTCAAACCAGTCCTATTGACATCAAAATCACATTTCTTATGTCAAAAAACTCTCAGACACCAATTTTCATTCAAATATTGACGTTACTTCAGAAATTATTTGAAAAAATCAAAATAAAAATGAAACTTTTACACTCTGTATCTCCGAAACTAAGCATTTTAGGACATACGTTTATACGAACTCTTTTACTTATTTCTATCTGCAGTATATGCTGCCGAAGTTTCCGGAATACAGTTCGGACAACCCTGTATACTAGTTAAATTAAATCAATGGTATCCCGTATGTTGAAATTATCATTTGAAATACCTATTTAAATTTTGCATATTCGCATCTATTCTACTTGTTGCTTCCGATCTATCTATGTATATGACTAAAACCTGCACGTATATTCAAGTTCTATAGCAGAACGAGTTTCTAAATAAAGTTTGTATAGCCAGCAGAGCGTTAAACGGGCAGAGCGAGTAGAATACAGACGAAACTCGCACCTTTTCCGAGATAGTTTATTTCCAGCAGTTTGGTTTTTCGGCTCATTGGTTTGAAGATATCTATATTTTAATGGTTTACCGTATTTAGATCCATTGTAGAAATTATTAATATTATTAAATAGAGACATTTCAAATATATAGAATGTTCAGCCAATGATCAACGTCGCGCCCTATATTGTCGAACTCTCTCAATACTTAGATCTTATAAACTTCGTGGATAAAGCTATGCCATATGTATATTACACACGACTTTGTTTACGGGACTTGCACATGCATTTTTCTATTTCTTTCTTTCTAGAACAAGATTATCGTATAAGCATCTCCTTCTCTCTGAAAACGCTACTGAGTATGCGCAGAACGATATTAGAGGTGAATGCTAAGCGTTTTTTCGCTGCGTTGACAACGACTACTAAAAATATAGACCTCGATATAGACCATTAAAATTTTTTAATGAAGATATAACTGATACGTGTATTTATTATTTTGAAAATATTTGTCATATTATTTCAATATACTTTTTATATAAATTTTAAACAAAAACTAAATCATATAACGATAAATTCAATTTTAAAAATGTTTTAAAATACTACTTTGAAAAATATCTATAATGAATAGGCCACACACAGAATCAGTAAAGAGGGAAATATTAAAATATGTTGTGGCACTGAAAAGTCAAAACATATTTTAATAAAAACATTTAATTAATGTCACTTTTTGTGCTTTTTGTATACTGTTTGACCTGTGATAATAAAGAGTAAGAGGAAACTGGGTGGACAACTCAAAAGATACAAGGATGTTGTTCATGAAAACTTAAAGGGGTGTAACAGTCAAATTTCCTCGCAACGACCTCTGTGTGCTAGCTCATAAAATATCGCAAATAGCTATTATTTTTGCATCATGTTTACTATAATTTTATTGTTAAATATTATTTTATTTAAATTTTACAATTATGCAACCCGATATACACCGCGCTATAGAGCCACAGAATATTATCACTGGATGCCGCCCAGCATTAGAATTTTTGTCCATCTCTCTAAATCTTTGGTCATCACTTGTCCCTTGTCACTGTCAGATCAAATAGTAGTTTTTTTTTATTGACGCTTGTGTGCGTGTGCAGGTGGTCATAATTTTTCTGAAAAATTGTGTGATTTTCCGTGGTTATCTTTCAATTATTTAATTTTATATGATATATGGTCATTTTTAATGGGAAATTTTGAATAAGTTCAATTTTTGACCGAGATGAAATGACAATTAATTTTAAAAAACATATTTTTATTTTATGATGTTTTAATAATAGAATTAGTTGAACTTAATAATTATATTAATTAATCCTGGTTAAGTAAATTTCCGGTTGAAATCAGATTATGTGAAGAGAAATCGAATCCCTGCATCACTTCTTGTGTACTCCCCGGCTGAAGAGTGTCGTCGTGAAGAACTGGCTGCCGTTTCGTGAAGCATTCCTGTGGGTGAATAGCAGGTCTTCCGAAACACATTTGGTCAGAAACGTGGTTGGATTTTGTTGAGTTTACATGGACCACCGACCAATCTCCGTAAGGGATTAAATAGCCAAATTTTTCCGACCGATATTCCAATTCCACGTGCCCAAGAAGTCCCCGATAGTTCCAAGGTATGCTATAATTCTTCCGCCTAGTCTAAGTCAATGCTCAACTGATTTTTATTCGTATTGTTGACTGGTTTTCGACTTTTCCACGCCCACGTGGTGTAGAAAATTAGTAAATGTTATATTTCATGATTTTAAAATTTGTTCGTAATATAACAATGTAGTTCGATAATTATTATTATTTAATAGAACCAACGTTGCTCCAAAAAATTCCTGTTGCCTATGTTATTTTAAATAGGATCTAATATAAACCCTTTTGACAACTAATTTGTTGATTATATTTTCTTTATTACCTTTAAAAAAAACACGTTTGCTAGTCCTTGTTTTCAAATTTTGTTGTTTTCTAAGATAACCAATTATTACTGTTATTATTATTTATTAAACCAGTCTGCTTAAACACATTAAAAATAATTTTCCTACATCCAAAATAACAAGTATTATTGCAGTGTAACAACAGAATATTAATAAAAAAACTACAAAATATCCATATCTTTATCTGACTCCACAAAAAATCAAAGATGCCGGCTTCTTTCATAGCATTGCCACCGATCGGGTTGTTTCAAAGAAAACGTCGCCGGGCGACAACTGTTTCCAGTTAGATTTTTATTATAAACGATCCTGACGAATAAAGAATTAAGTCTAAATGAATGAATTTTATAAATGAATGGTTTTTGCTACCGAATTACTAGAATACATTTATTTCATTTCAGATGACGCATCTATTCGATAATTATTTATTCGAATAGTTTTCAATGTAAATGTTGAATGTTTTTACTAGATATCGAATTATTCGAATGAATTGCAACTATCGAAAGTTTCCTTATAGTATTCATTCGATAGTTCATGGTAGTTACACCTCAAAAGTTCGAGGTTAGTCTACTAGTCAAAACATATTTTAATAAAAAACATTTAATTGATGTCACTTTTGTGCTTTTTGTATACTGTTTTGACCCTTGATAATAAAGAGTAAGAGGAAACCGGGTGGACAACTCAAAAGATACAAAGGATGTTGTTCATGAAAACTTAAAGGGGATAAGTATGCAGCATGAGTGGGAGGAAGCAGCGCACAATAGAACGCAATGGAGGAGAATTGTAAATTCAGTTAATAACGACAACCAAAAAGTAAAGAGGCAACAAAATAATGAGATTTTGAATATCCGGAGCGCGGAAGAGAGATAACATCACGTATCGGGCTCTTTAGTCACAGAAAAGCTCATGACAGGAAACGCCTTGCGTAACCATCTTTTGATGCGTGTCAAATACTCGAGTAATGGCAGTAGTAGTAGTAGATAATAAAGAGTTCATTTGGATTTCCGACGATATTTTAGATTTGTGTTCTTTTTGAAAGTTTGTTTTTGTAGTGTGATAAAGTTAGTGGATTAGTGGAGAAATAGACATTATGACTAATAATAAAAGTGTTATATCTGAAGCTATCAGCAATAGGAAAAATCTTATCCTTAAAAGAACTTCACAACACTAAAACTATGAAAACCTCTGAAGTATGATCCATATTTTCAAAAAGCAAGATATATGTTCGAGTATATGTTATTTTAAATCGTTTTTAAACCGACTTTTATTCAGCGAAATATATATTTATATTATCCGAAAAACAATATTATTTTCTCTAATTTATGTATTTATATTTTCTATTTTCCCCGAGCAACACAGATAGTACCAGGTACGTTCCTTGGACTACAAAAGCGACCATCAAGTAGACTGCCACTATCGACGGCTACGTTGCCGCCACGTAGCCGCCACGTAACTGTTACTAAAATGGGGAAGAATTTAGGGTAACGGGGTAGTATACAGGATGGTCCCAGGGACTAACGCTGCCACTATATTTCGTAACTATAAAGTGAAAGGGTAGTAGCGGCCACTATCCTGCAGCCGCCTGGTAACTGCTACTATATAGTTGCAAAACATTCTTCTAGCGACCTCTACTTTTAAAAAACGTTTTGAAATAAAAAAAAAATATGATATGACAACCGAGGTGCATGGCCATGTTAAAGTTAAGTTAATAATGGCGTGTTATGTTTATGAGGAAAATGATGGTTTTTAATCGCGTATTTCGGACACTTCCAGGACTAATATAATAACGCATCGTCACTTTACTGACAAATATTACCGAGTTAGATGGAAATATTTTAACGCGCCTTCGAATTAATTCAATTTTGTAAATATTTAAGGACAAAAAATAATACCAAAAATATTAAAATAATATTTCGTAATGCACGAAAGTGTATTCGAGTTCTAATTGGAAAAATAAATGCTTAAAGCACTATAAGACTTGGGAAAATAAAGAAAAAATTAAAATATATTAACAAATAAATTTAATTAAAAAATGTCTGACAGTACAAAATGGCTGACGCTCACTTCGCTACGATAAAGTTAGGCTCTTCCCTATGAAGTAGCAGGGACTACCCATTTTTTACTTTAAAAGATCCGCTACTTCCAGTGATTAAGTTGTTACTACTCAAAAGTTACTTTGTAGTATCGGTTACTACTTCGGAACTTCGTTATTCTTAAATGTATTTAAATTTTGTACACTATGGTAACTACTGGAACTAGAAAGTTACTTTGAACACCCAAAAAGTCGGACAATCAGGCATTTTGTGACAATATAGTTCCATATGTTTCAATAAAATTCCGCCTACCTCTAATCTCAAAACAATTTAAGAACACTAATTTTTTATCTAGGGGCCTTGGAAAAATATATTTGATCTTTTAATGTTTTTCGTGTCTTGTCCTGACTGGTTAAAAGATGCCTAAATTGTATTTTTAATCATATCTCAATTTTTTTAAATGGAACGAGGATGACTTATTAGCATATTTGAAAAAAGCATTTTTACGAATAATTTGGTACCACACACTTGATATTTCGAGTCAAATTACTGTTATGAACCGATGTTACAATTTCAAATAAACCATATGAGGAAATGTCGTATTATGATATGTCATTCTATTCAGAGTGTCATTTTCTATTGAATTAAGCAAAAAAATATTGAGGGTGCTATTTAAAAATCAAAAGTTGTCTTTTCCGGTGAAACATGAATTGACCAAAAACAATTGAATAAAAAAAAATGAATGAGAAAAATCGAATTTTTACTTTCACCCTAATCTGATTTACTTTTAATTCCAGTCTCCAAAATCTCATTTAATTCTGTTACAAAATCATGTAAAAATTCTTGTAATGTAGGTTCGACTCGCCACAATAAATAGCTGCCACCATGGATTGATCGCAAGGATATTCATGCATTTTTAGGAGTATCGGCCAAAATTATAATGGAGAACTTTTAAATGGAGGCAAGCCGTCAACATCAAAAATTAGTGACACCGATTCTAGGTTGGTCTCTTCAGATAAACGTTCTACTAAAATCTTCCTTATTCCATTGTACCAAAATTCTCTATTTTCCATTGGAACGATGACACAATATCTCAGTGTACTCAATAAAGTCCTGCTGTTTTCTGGCAATGATGTTAAGCCTTTATTTTTTAGTATACCAAGTAAATCTGTTAAAGCAATGTGGCTAATTTGGTGTTTTAATGTCCAATGCCTTAGTTCCTGACTTATGTTACTTTCTTCTCTGAGCTGTTTTATCTTTAAATTCATCAGTAGTCACCAACTCGACATTTCTAGAAAAATGCAGCTATAAGAACTTTACAAATATATAGAAAATACGACAATTATACATAATAATAATATGTATATGAATTTTCAAAAATAAATTTAAAATAATTTATTGTCATATCAAGTCCAGTCATACTTCTCTAAATTTAATCCAATAAACCCTTTATCCTGGTGAACTTGTCTAGGAAGTTCCACTAGCAGCGCAGTGAACAAACAATTTTATTGATCTTTATTCTTGTGGTAACGGACAGAATGGGTAAATACGCGATCTGCTACTATAAAGAAATATTTTTTAGTTTCCACAACTTTATAGTAGCAAGACGTCAATAGGAGTATAGTACCCGTTACTTTATAGTAACAAACCATAGTCGCAGCTACTATTTTGGGACCAACAATTAGTACCCAAATGCCTCGTAACTTTAAGACCCAAAATATAAGGTACTGCAACTATTCTGCGACTAAGCATGGGACTATATAGTAACAAGTACTTCATACACCAAGTTTAGTAGCACAGGCTGGTAGCCGTTCCGTATTTATTGTCACTATATAGATTTTGCCACTTAGTGGTAACAATGAAAGGATTTGCGTAGTCCCAGTTACTAGACGCAACAACCCATTTGCTACCTTAATTTTGGGTGTTTAAATTCCAAATGACTAGTAACAGGATGGTAACAGATACTATCCAAAAATACTTTGCAGTGGTATTACCGGATATAGTGACAAATTAGGTTACAGGGTGCACCCAGGAACTATGTTTTGGTTGCCAGTCTTAAACCGAAGGGATTTGGAACTATCTGTGTTGCTTGGGTTATGACATATACGCAGTGAACAAAGTTTTGTCACATTTAAGGAACAGTTACGTATCTGCGTTTTATTGCTTCATATCAGGCAAAAGATGGGCTTGGTAACGTAACAACGACACATCTAGAACACATTTCCCTTAAAGGAATAAAATGCTTACTGGGTACCCAAAAGAAAGAGAGACGATTGGTCAGTCAGTGTTAAAGACAAAGATAGTCAGATAGTTGAATGTCGCTGACGTGTCTTCAACAAAAATGAAGCGAATTTACTAATCGACGAAGTTTATAAGATTTAAGTTTCAGACACACCCTGAAACTAGTGATGGGAATACCGGTTCCACATGAGTGGTGTTACAATATCGACCGTTCCAGAAAAATACCGCGACAAAATTCCGCGATTTTGTAACCGAGGTTCCGACATGCAAAGTGTCGCGGTCCTCGCTAAAAATATATCTAACTTATCTATATTTGTAGATTAATGTAACTTTTATCCGCCACTCATTTTCCAAATATCGAGTTTATAATTATTGTGTATAGCCAATCTATCTCATTTTTAGAAAAACGATGACATTCCTTGTTATTTTCCATCAATTTTCGTTTAAATAAAATCAACGGCTCATATTTATGTGTAATGCAATATAATATATTTAATGTTAAAATCAAGAACAAAGTCCAACACTGTCGAAAAAAATGGTTTATTGGCCTAGCCTAACCTTAAAAATAGATATAAACAAAAAAACTTATATAAATGTATAAAAGCAAATAAAATGTAACGTAGCGACGGGAGCACCAACGCCAATAGTAATCGACCAAATCGCGACCGGCAAAACCGGAACACTAGAAGCGCTCCAGACGTCGCCGCCGAGGTCGAGCGTTGATAATCAGTTACCAGTTACTTCTGTTCGCGACAGGCGGAACTACGGCTCTAGGAGCGCGACGGCTGGAGCGAACACGCTCAACGCTACGTACATATAAGTGCCAGTTACTACTGTTGGCGACCGACGAAATCGCGACGGCTGGAGCTAAACACGTCGCTATGCTGTTACTACGGTTCAAGCTAACTTCAAGAGCGATTATAAATAATTTATTTGCAAATTATAAATAATTTATAATTTTGTCGTCATTATGATCGTCGTTCTTCAGTAACAGGTTCCTGATTCGTTGTGGAGCGCGACACGACGTTACAAAAAATATCGGTCCAAAATCGCGTTACTCAAATACCGATACATCACTACCTGAAACATATTTGACAATTAATGATAACATAACGGTGAACGATGTCCTAAACAGTATTTACAATAGAAATTGTGTAAAACGGTGATATTGATTTCATGAAATCGACAACCCGCATATTGAAAAGTATCGCGTGTCGTCGTCGTGGTCGGGTCGCTTCCGAAATTTCGTAAATTAAATCGCCACCTTAAGAGAAACAAACGCGCCCATAAATTAGCATTATACGGCCGTAGTTACAGGACGTACCACTATGAATATTTCATGAACGATTTACAATTTAAAAGCGGATTATCGAAAAGATTATTCGCCGCCGCACCGAATTTTAACAGCTTTTTACTTAAAGCCCGTGTTTTCGGTTTCGATGTGGCGTTAGAAAATTTGATGCCGACACCGAATTATCATATTTTACCGAAACAGTCGGTTACTAGGCGGCGTTTTTTTAGGCGAGATAACAAAAAAGTAATCGTTTTTAAATTGGAAAATAAATTTGTATTCCTCGAAGACGCGTGGCAAAATATCTTCTTACCAGTTTGAAAATTGTAGCCAAGATAGATGTAAAGGGTGGTCCAATAATAGAGGACATCGTACAGAGAAGTATTCAGTCTTCGTTCAGTTTCAGTCTTAGAACTGGCCATATGACAAAAATTTAAAATTCACATTTTATTTATTTTTACAGTTAAGTAGTTTTTGCTGAAAATGTCTATAAGCTTGGTGCATTTCAGTTGATTTCAACAAATTCCGACCGCAGTGCTTCAACGGCAAAAATCTGAAATTATCAGTAGCCGCGGTCATGTTAATCGCATTAAAATAATATCGAAATCGTGGTTTTATCATAATATTTACGTATTTTAGTTTTTTGCAAGTGCAGTTATTGAGACTATAAAATACTCAGTTACGGGGTTTGTTTGATGTAACGCTGTTTCGGGTAGTAAAAAATAAGTGAAAAGAATTCGAACTAGGCGTCGTGTTGTGCTGTGACAATTCCAAATGTTAATAAAATTGCCGAAAAAATGTTAACGCGTATAGAAGAGCGTTAATGAGGGCGTTGTTGTGTGCGCAATAACATTCAATAACTCAACCATTCCCGGATATGCAACTCTCCCGAAACAACATTTTATAAAACATTTTTTTTATAACATTTTATAGCTTCATAGTTTCTCACACCGATTTTATCAAAAGCAAAAATGGATTCAAGCAGTTCGATGAAACAAGTGAGTAAACAAAGTACTTACATAATCAAAATATTAAAAAGACATATGTAATATGTATACTATGAGGGAGGATAAAATATAATTTGCAATATTAATGGTATACTTTTTTTAATCAACTAGTGATTAAATGTTTTATGAACATCTACTAAAATTATAATTATGTACCTTTACAAGTTAGACTTATTTTTATTTTTAAAATTTTTACAAATACTTCCTAACGCTTTTACAATAACTATATAACAATTTTTTTATATACATGCTATTTAAACCTGTGTATTTGTATGTATTAATTGTTTACGATATTCTCCGATGGTGGCAGCACCGGCGGATTCTTTCATTACAATTTTTGCGTTGTTAAAATCTTTTCTGTGTTCTATGTCCCACGAATGCTGATAAATCTTAGATTTGTAGAAATTGCCCTTTCTTAAATAATCTTCATATTTTTTTTCAATTCGAACATTTAAGGGTCTAGATGATAGTGCAATATTTAAAGTTGATGGTATTGGTCGACGAAGCCTCTGTGAAGCCTGAAGCCTGAAGTATCGATAAATAAAGATCGACAGTTGATCCATGTGCAGATTTTGTCAGTCAGAAGAAGAAACAGCAGAGCACACTCTATGTCAGTGAAATAGTCAGGTGAATGTGCGATTTTTTGTAATATGTAATGATAAGCCTTTGGCATACAGCTATACGGAAGGTTCAGTCGTCCAGTTATTAGTCTTCTTAAAAAATGTTTTACTTCAAAAATGCAATCTAGACCACAACAGATATTTTTTTGCATTATTGAGTATAATTTTGATTATAAACTTACACCGCGCACAGCTGCGTTAAGTATCAATTAAATATGTCCCTAATTTAAGTAAATTAAGCGGAGCTTTATAAATTAACTTACCTAAAGAAATTAATTAACGGAACATTGTGAATTCATAAATAAATTAACACTTCCACGCTTCCTAAAACGAGAAAATAAAATTAAACGGTATAAGGTGGAAAAATGGATGCTCAGCCGATCTAGTCTATGCTGGGAATTACTAAAAAAGGAACATTGTAATAGAATTTATATTACTTCATTATAAAATATTTCATTAACCGAATTGGTTTCGTAAGGTTTATCTAATTAAGGTAAGGGTTACCGGCTAAAGTAAATATAGAGATAGAGCGAATAACGAGTCCATTGTGTTTCTTAAGGTGCGTTCACATCAAGGCCCCTAAATGCTTAAATAAATAAATAAATAAATAAATCCCTTTATTGTCAAAAAAATTTACAATTTGTAGACAAAGGTAAAGTAAACAAACCAACAAAAGAGAATACAAAACAAGTATACAAATTACATTGTCAGTCTTATTGTTTAAAATAACTATTTATAAATGTTTACAATGTTAAAGAATAAAAAAATAAAAATAAAATTCAAAAATATTTTTTAAGTTTGAATAGTAAATATAGTAATAGGAAATATTAGACCAGTGCTTACAAGATCAAAGTGGATTATCAAAATATAAGTCATTTACGGCGTAGAAAGCCTTGTCTAGTAAATAGGATTTCAATGCATGGCGAAATGAAGAAAATAATGTTATAGATTTGATTTCAAATGGCAGGTTATTGTGCATTTTTTCGAGTCGTATAATATTGAACTTTTAACTAACTCTGAGCGTGGGGTAGGTAGATAAAGATCTTGCTCCGCGTTCCTGAGTGGATAAGTGTGAGATGGCCTTTCTGAGAAGCTCATACATGCTAACGTATTAGGCAAACGGATTCAAATATAAATGAGGAAAGATGAGTTAATATTTTTAATTTTTTAAAAAAGTCCTGGCAATGAGTTCTGCTGTTTAGTCCTAGTGCCAGAGTCTGCTGTTAGTCCCAGTGAATATCGAACAGCTCTCTTCTGGAGCTTGAAAATGCGGTCAAATTGAGTCGCACAACACGTACCCCAGAATGGAAGGGCATATCTAAGGTACGACTCAAAAAGTGCATAATAAACAGTTCTAGCCATTGACTAGTTAAGCTTCTTAGAAACAGATCTTAATGTAAAACAGGCAGAGCTTAATTTTTTCGACAAACCATACCAGTAACGTGTCGATATGCATGTCCCAATTTAGAGAATTGTCTACAATAAGCCCTAAGAATTTTACAGATTTTACGACGTCAATGGTGGTGTTGTTAAGCACAAGAGGCTGCAGCGAGTTTTTATACGACAAAGCTTTAGTTTTAGAAATATTGAGACTCGGGAGGTTTGAATCGCACCAAGATTTAATGGTGATTAAGTCATTTGATATAATCCTATGAAGTGCCGTGACGTCCTTGCTGC
Source organism: Sitophilus oryzae (assembly GCF_002938485.1). Classification (NCBI taxonomy): domain Eukaryota; kingdom Metazoa; phylum Arthropoda; class Insecta; order Coleoptera; family Curculionidae; genus Sitophilus; species Sitophilus oryzae. Next base: position 2,338,755 of record NW_022146163.1, on the reverse strand, counting down.
TCCAAATGAAGCTAGTGTTGTCCGCAAGAAGACATATTTTGCCACTGATGTTTATGTTAGCAATGTCGTTAATAAAAAGAATAAACGAAATAGGGCCTAGTACTGAGCCTTGACGTACTGATACTGAGGTATATTCTATTGGCTTGTTAGAAGACAACGTGGTATCCACCCTCACAAGTTGACTTCTGTTGCTCAGATACGATTTAAACCATTCAAGAGATGTTCCCCTGAACATATTAATTAGGATTTTATGATTTACACAGTCGAACGCCTTAGAAAAATCATAGAAAATTGTTGCTGTAGAATGATGGTTATTTAGGCTAGAGTAAACTTTATTAAGGAGGAAAAACATAGTGTCATTTCTGGATTTGTTGCTTAGAAATCCAAATTGATGTTCAGTAAGTATTTTGTACTTAAACAGAAAAGATACAAGCCTTCTTTTAACCAACCTTTCTATGATCTTAGATAGCGTTGGAAGGAGTGCATTTGGGCGATAGTTAGAAGCTTGACCTTGTATGGGGATTGTGGTAACTTTTAAACACTATTGTTTTTCGTAGTATTCTCTACGAAGAGAAATACATTTTTGTATCTGTTGGAACCAGTTCTGAAAGCAGTTATTCCACTCCCTTGTTGGTATCTTTAAAATTGCGTTTTTGAAGGCGCCCACTGTTTTTCCTGGGGACTGGAGGAACCGTTCTTATCAGGGACTCAATTTATCTTAATTTTTAAAAAAGTAAAAGCGTCGTTGGGAGTGTATGGAGGATGGTCCAACATTCGGTGTTTTCTTGCTTTAAAAACTCGATTGTTTTTCGAGCAGTGTGGGAACTGGCGTTGTCTTGGTGAAGAATCATTCATCGTTGAGGGTTGGTTTTTCGTAACTCAGCATTTACTTCCGGCAAACAAATGGAAATGTATTATGTATCAATCAGCAGTAAAAAGCGAGGGGGTTTGGCCGGCCCGGCGCAGCAGCTCGACGCGACAGACGTGAGCGCGGCTTGCTTGGACGATGTTTGGATTATACCAACTGGTTTAAAATCGGTAGATACAATCCAAGTGGGGTTCAAGTGTATTTGATCCAAGTACACTTTGACTGTGTCAACTAGGCTTACTGTTCAATGTATTTGTAACAGCAGTGTTAATGTTAAACGATCCGATACATCGATGCTAACATCGATGTGCTGTCGTTAATAATAGAAAAAAAAAATCCACTTCACTGTTAAGCGATACGAAGTTAGCAGATAATTTGTATTTTAACCTTAATAACTTTTTAGCGTTTATTCAACAACTGAAAATATAGACAAGGTTACTACAGACACTTCGACGAGAGATAACTTTAAAATGCAAATACGAAAGAACTACGTAACGGAATCATCCTTGTCTATCTGATGCATGTAAAATAAAATATTCTTCTAGTTTATTGTTTCATTCATGCCCATGAGACATATTGTTTGACGTAATTTGAATTTATCGTCCTCTCCGCCGCCACGACCAAACGAGCTGCATTCACAAAAGAAACCATTGTCATGCAAATGCTTTTGTTACATGGCTGTTCCGTTACCGTATGCGTGTTATGACGAGGAAAAAATATGCTTTTGCTTTTTTCCCGAAAACGACACAAATATTTGTAACAAACTTTTATTTTTCGTTAGATAAAACTCGATATACAAGATACAAGTCATGATTAACTTAAAAATAAAATGTTTCCAAATTTAACATTTCAGTTAAATAAACTACTCAAAACAATTATCGCATATATTCTAAAAACAAAATATTAATTTGAAAAACAAGACACTTTGAGTTCCCTGACTTACGATTTAAAATAGTATGGATACTCTGAACGACTATTCGCCGACTATTTAGTTGCAAAAGTGAAAACAATACGTACTTATGAAGTAGATCGGCCGAATATTTGATTTCATGTGAGCGCGGCTCCATAGGAATATATTTGTTACAAATACACAACTAAATAGTCGGCCGATTAAAAATTTCCTGTCAGCGCATAACCTAAAGCTACGCGATGTAACCAAATATTGGGCCGATCGGCTGCATAAAAATGTATTTTTTTCGCTTTTACAACTAAATAGTCGGCCGACTAAAAAAATACATGTCAGTGTGTACCCTCTAATTATCCTAAAAAAAAACTCACAAGAGAGAGGCAGAAAAACTCATGCTTCATTTAGAAATATGTAATAATTTCTTTTATTCAAATATGCGATAACTGTTTTGAGTAGGTAGGTAGTGTAGTTATCTATTCAAAATGTTTATTTTTTGTCAATGAATTGGGTAATGATTATTTTATACTTATATTTTACCAAGAGACATTTTTGACGTAAAATATGGCCCAAATGTATATTTTTTACGGACGAAAAGTTATTACACTTCAAAATAGTTAAAAATCATGTAGGTGGCGTCCCCTTCAAATAGAAGTTATACTAACATCGAAATCCGAAGTTATCATGTAAAAAAACATCCAGACACCTATTTTAATCTAAATATTAACGTTAGTTATATTTGACAAAGTTATATTTGAAAAAAAAAACGAAATAAAAATGAAAATTTTTTACTTATTTTTATCTGCAGAAATACTAGACCTTTAACCAGTGTGTGAGATGATCAAAATTTTAAAATTCAAAATTATTCATGATTAAACATCAACAAAAAAGTCGTTTACCGCATATAGGGCTCTCTCCAGTAAGTATGATTTCAGAGCTTTGTGAAATGCGGGAAAAAATGAAAGTGACTTGATATTCAAAGGCAAATGATTGTACATTTTCTTATCATTGTACAGTATTGAGCCCTTAACTAGTTCTGGGCTCGGGATTGGCAGACAAATATCGTGCTCCGCATTCCTAAGTGGATAGTTGTAAGAAGGCCTTTCCGGAATAGCAGATATGTGCTTGCGGATTAAGCAAACGGATTCAAAAATAAATAAGGAAGGAAGAGTCAGTATTTTGAAATTTTTAAAGAAATTCTGGCAGTGAGTTCTACTGTTTAGTCCCAATAAGTATCGAACTGCTCTCGTTTGAAGTTTGAAAATACGATCAAATTTTGTCGCGCAGCAAGTACCCCAGAATGGAAGGACATAACGAAGATGCGACTCAAAAAGGGCATAATAGACCATTCTAGAGGTTGATGAGCTAAGTTCCTTAGAAACTGATCTTAGCGCAAAACAGGCAGCGCTTAGTTTCTTTGATAAAGCTTCGATATGCAAGTCCCATTTTAACGAGTTTTCTACAACAAGTCCTAAGAATTTTACAGAGTCCACGGAGTCAATAGTGGTGTTATTAAGTACAAAAGGTTGTATAGTACTTTTATATGACAAAACTCTAGTTTTTGAAAGGTTGAGGCATAGGAGATTAGAACCGCACCAAGATTTAATGGTGCGTAAGTCACTGGTTATAGTATTATATAGTGCCGTAACATCTGGGCCGCTCCAAGTGAAACTAGTATCGTCCGCAAAGAGGCAGATTTTACCGCTAATGTCTAGATTTGCAATGTCGTTGATAAACACCAGAAACAAAATAGGGCCAAGTACTGAACCTTGAGGGACACCACATTCTAGAGGCTTATAAGAAGACATAGACGTATCAATCCTCACAAGCTGCCTTCTGTTGCCCAAATACGATTTAAGCCATTCGAGCGTCACTCCCCTGAATCCATAGTATTGCAGTTTGTTTATATTTTGTACTATTCAAAACCTCTTCACAGGTATACCAATTGAATAAAAATTTAGAATGTGTAAAAATTTATAACATAATTACCATAACAAATATACTACACCGGTTGTTTTTCAAAAGTGGCCCACTCCTATAAATTTTATATTCTTTCAGATAAAATAACGAGATTTGATATGTTATTATATGACACAAATCAGGATTGATTGACATATTCAATTATTTTGGTTTACTTCCTGTTTCACACGATATTTTCACTTAAAAAGTAGTATTTTAAATTTAGATCTAGAGTGCCACGGCCGTAAATGTAACGACAGTTTGACTCAAAATACCAAGTATGTGTTACCAAATTATACGTAAAAAATGTATTTCTAAATATGCTATGAGCCACCCTCGTTCCATTAAAAAAACTTATAATTAAAAATACGATTCTTACGGGCATCTTTTAACAGGCCAGGAAAAGACACTAAAACATTAGACAATCAAATCTATTTTTCCAACGCTCATTGATTAAAAATTAATTTTCTTAATACAGCCCATATGGCACTCTAGATTTATTTAAAATAAGTTGATATATGATCCGTCATTTAGTTCATTATGTCATTTTCTATCAAATAAAGTAAAACATACCGAATGTATCATTTGAAAATCAAAAGTCTAGTCATTTTCGATGAAATAGGAAATGATTGAAACTAATATTATTGCGGACCCGTGTGGACTCGACCTAACCTAACTATATGTCCCGCCCTCAGATGACCTTAACAACGCATTAAAGAATAGGCACCGTAATGATTCATTCGAACGTTCGAGAAAAAACGAGTTTCACTGGAATGAAGTAGTACATACGAGAACATTCGAAACCTTCTCTATGCACCTAATGATTTATGGACTATTCGAGAAACTCTTTAGCTGTGGGTATAAAATCCGACGGCTGGAGCTTGACGAAGACAGACATAAATAGACGAGTACAACAGTTGACGCGCTAAAATTCAAAATAAATTCTTTCTAGATAAATAGTTATAAATCGTTTGTAAATAGTTCTTTAAGTCTTTTATCGTTATTGTTTTTGTTAATTAGTGTTAAATAAATTGTGTTTAAATAAATTGTGACTTTCTATCCACACGGAACCGAGGAAAAACATAACAATATGTTATAGGTGTTGTGTTATAAGGGGTGAGCTACTTTTGAAAATCACTGGTACATACTAGCCTTAAGGGCATTACTTATATGTTGGAGTTTTTCTCTGGAGATGTCCATCATCATCCGGCTTCTAACCTGAGTTTCTTTTTCTAACCTATAGTTTGTTCACACTGTATCTTCCAACAGATTTTAGAATTTTGCCATCGAACGAGTTCTCTGACAGTAGATTGTTAATTGATCTATTATGTTCCCCTTTATTGAGTTATAACTCATCATACCGTATCAGGGCTTTGGCAAAAGCCAGTATCTGAGACGGTTTTACAGAGAGGTTATTTCTCCATCTCCAACACCAGTCGTACCAAAGTTTATGGCATAAATAGTTTTCGTTTCAGCGCACTCAGAGATGAGGTGTTGTGGTGTTTTCACATTTTTTCAACAGAATCTGTAGTCTATTTTTGTAAAGTGTTCATTTCATGTTTAGTGAGGTGTTTATTGAGGAAGCAGTGTCCTGTTAAAAAACCCGTGACAATCCGAATATATTTCTTACTTAATTTAATCGGTTGGATATACTGAAAAATTTCTTCGAGTGTCATAGATCGTTGGAGGATTCCCATTTCAGGTTACCGATGGAGTCTTCCAGATTATTGAGTTCCGCCTTAAGTTGGTTTCCACTTGGGAAGCAGAACGGTTCTTGTCCAGTTAGAGGAGTGTTTGTTCACCTTCCAGCTAGATAATTTACTTTTTCATCAGGTACCTTCTATTCCCTGGTGGGCTGGTACCCAGAATAGGAGGAGTTTTCTTTGCCTAATTTGTTCAGCTTCTCTAGGCGTTCTTATCCCATCCGTGAGTTTATGTCGTGATATTTCGCTTAACTTCTGCAAATGCGCAGTAATCTTCGGTAGCTATATTTACTTTTTATTTCTTCGAATCTATCCATTCGTGAAATGAAAAATATTGGTAAAGGCAATTGCTCTTTGTCGCTTTTTATATTACATTTTGAGAGAAGCACGGCACTCAAAAAGATCCGTGTGCTTTTCTCTCTGTATTCCTTTTCGTTTATTTTTATTCTTTTATCTATTTATTTCGTATCGGATGGTGTTTTACATTTTTACTCACGTCTGTGCCGTCTCAAAAATTTATTTAGCGTTGAAATATCGATGTCAGAGCCGGTAGCGTTCGGTGATATATAGAGTTTTTTAGAATTCTCGTCTTTTTTTCCGAGGCGCTTGAAAGAATATTAATACGAACAGGTGATAAATAATGTAGTTTCTCGAAAGTACATAAGATAAAATGAAGAGGTATGTTTATTGCTTTAGTGTTTGTGTGAAGAATTTATGACAATTTTGAACTTGAGTCGCCTAGTTTCAAAACACGACAAATCCATAAAAGTCAAATGTTGAGAAATTGGAAAAAACTGTTTTAGAGTTGTTAAAGAGTAAATATAAAGTCAATATTTTATTGCCAGGAAATGATAAGATTTGTCGCAGTTTGCAAAGTATATATGATGTTAGGTTGTAAAGAACTAGAAGACGAATCCATTAACATATATAACTCATTTTTCTCGAAAAATGGATTTGTCGGGTTTTGAAACTAGGCGACTCAACTATCTAAAATTCGCCGACGACATAGTCCTAATTGCCAATATTCCTGAAGAACTACAAATACAAAGTGACGAACTAAATACAACCAGCAATAAAGCAGATCTAAAAATTAATTTAGCAATAAGTGTACAGGGTGGGTCAAATTCGACGCTTTTAAATGGAAACACCCTTTTCTATAGGAGATAGACAAAAACTAATATCGGCGTCTGGAGCTTAATTTTTGTCAAAAACAAAATGGAACCGCATATCGATATCTGTTACCGTTTCGGAGTTACGAGGTGTTTTTCATAAACAAATCGCTGTAACTTTTTTGCTATGTAAAATTTTGTATTTCTATGAAAATATTTTCAAAGCACCTTTTTAAGTAGAATTTAATGGTTTAAGTATAATTTTTTTAAAATTAATAATTTAAGAATTATCAACAAAAAATTTGATTTTTTATATGGGACACCCTGTATATTTTTAATTAATTGAAAAGAATTTAACATTACCTTTCCAAAAATATAACACACTTGATATTTTGCTCGATTCCTCTTCGAGATATAGAGTATATAAAAATTTGCCCGCTTTAAATAAGTAGGCTTTGAACGGCACCGGCTGTAATGCAAAAAAATTATAGCTGTGAGCATCAATTAAAACGAAAATAATATTTGCTATGAGAGATGCAGAATTTTATAACAATTTAAACCATATTTAACCAACATCAACACATTTAAACTATATCTAATAACAATAAAAATAAATAGCAAACCAAGACATGGGATTTTGCTACAGGTGTTCGACTTATCGACAGTCTTCTGTTATGGACAGACGGGGCAGTTTTTGAACATTTCTCGCGGAATTCATTAACTCAGTGGGGTGAATGATACCCTCTCATAACTGCTAAGTATTTCTAATTCTTGTCTAGATTATACGGAAGAATAAGGAACATTTATTCTCCCGCAAATATATCCATAGGATTAGATCCATGGGCACTAAGTCAGGCGGTCTCGATGGCCAACGGCTGGGATCTTGGTTAGCTCTTGAATTTTTCTTAAAATTGGCTGATAACTTCAGCGTTCAGAGGCGGTGCGTCGTCTTGCTGGTAAAATATGTTTTCGAGTTGCATTGAGGGCATATCATCAATAAGGGGTCCAAAGCCTACTCGTTAAAAGTGGCGAACTTTTAAAAATTCTGTATTTCGAAGGGGATTATAACAAAATATCATGTGTGCTATATTTTTGTAAAGATAATTTTAAATTCTTTTCAGTTAATTAAAAATATAGGGGGTGTCCCAAATAAAAAATCAATTTTTCTGTTGATAACTCTTAAATTATTAATTTTAGAAAAAAATATACTTAAACCATTAAATTCTACGTAAAAAGGTGCTTTGAAAATGTTTTCATAGAAATACAAAATTTTCCATATCAAAAAAGTTACAGCGATTTGTTAAAAATGCACATTTTTGAAAAACACCCCGTAACTCCGAAACGGTAACAGATATTGATGTACGGTTTTCACCATCATGTTTTTGATGAAAATTGAGCTCCAGACACCGATATTAGTTTTCGCCGATCTCCTATAGAAAAGGGTGTTTCCATTTAAAAGCGTCGAATTTGACCCATCCTGTACAACAATCTGGTTGACAGAAAAGTAATTTTAATAAATAAATAATATAACACTCACTGAAAAAAATATTGTTCATAATACTAATGAGCATTGATTATTAACTATTGTTTCATTAGGACAATGCTTTTTTTCATTATTGTAGTGATTTGTTAATCATAGATCGATGCCTCATTTATTAATAGTATGAATCTAAATTCATCAATACAATGAAGATCTGGTTATGAAATTAATGTACCTTTTTCATTAATATAAAGAACACGTTCATTGTTCCAATGAATGAGTTCTTTATTTTGATGCTGAAACTTTAGTGGACACATCCTCATTATATTAATGCTATATTCCTTATAATAATGTACTATATGGTGTCCGTTATTTACCAAGTTGATCATTTCTCTCACGACGCCCTCTAAAGTTTTAGTTTATTGCAAAATAAAAACACTAAATCACCACAATACACCAAAACACTTTTACTTTTACACTGCAAAGTGCAAATTACTTTGTGACGACTTTTCTGTCGTTACCCGAATAGAATGAAAAAAGAATCCGTTGCTCAGGGTTAGAGGAAAGCTGGGTTCGTAGGTAAGGCTTCTGACTCACAGTGACTTTCCAATGTTGTTAAATATTAAAATAAAAAATGATAATATATAGGCTGCAGAGATTTTAATATTGATGTTAAGAATTCAAATAGGTATGGTCAAAGACAGTGAAAAGGGCGCCACTTACTTTGTTTATGAGAGTGGTAACGTAAGAAACCAAAAAGAAAAATACGATATCACAACATAGCTGAAATAAAGTAATCAACAGCATTAAGGGTCCATATTATGTTTATCAGGAATAAAAGTCAGAAACAACTATCCTACATTAAACATTTATTGAAAACAAACACAAGTATCATCAATTAGTCACAGTGATCCCAATAAAACCGCAAGTTATTTTAAATAGATTTGAATTTAGTAACTGTATTCTTTGAACTAAGTAAGCTACTTAATAAAAACAGGTGAAATTTATGTATGTCTCAATACGATGATGTTTCGAAACATGTCGTGTACAAAAACCTTTAAAATGAATACGTGTTAATAATTTTCATATAAAATATCATAGCTAAGCAAGAGTGTACTTTACGAATAAAATTATAACTTATAACGTTAAATAAAAATAATTTTGACTACAATATGTGGGATAAATAGTGATAATTGACCAGGTTATTAAATCTGTTGTCTCAAATATTATAAAATAAAAGCGTACCTTGTGTATCAAATTTAAGAGAGAGACTTATCTGTATATACTTTCTTATGATGTAAACAGGTAGTTAGGTATTCTCCAGACTAACAGAAGTGGATGCAGATGACTATGGCAGGAGAAGTCTTCGATATCAGCCAAAAGAACGATTGTAATGTCAGGAACATTGTCTTAAGGTCTGCATAGGTCCATACAAAATGAAAGTGGGCGAAACATACAATAATTACTGCATATCATGTGGTAATTACTGAATACCATGTGGTAGTTACTCTATAAATAAAAAATAGTTCTCAGGACAGATACTCAATAAAAGAAACAACTTACGGTCTGAAAATCAGCTTTGCATAAATATATTCAAACCATATGCCGATCCAAACCAGTAATTAAATACTCAAATAAACGAAATAAAAAACGGAAATAACTGAAACAGAATTTAGTTAGATAGGGCTATATAAAATGGCGGATAAACTTACGGTGATCATTCCAAGAAGAAACCAAACAAATACGATCTATACTCTGGATTGCATACTTTACAAGGTTTTCAAATTTCCAAATCGGATACCCATGCAATCGAAATCGAAAAGTGGATTCAGAGTGCTTTTCACTGGAAAATTTGTCGGACGCCGAAACACGCGTCTTTTTCAGATCCAAATTCCCAGAAAAAAAACCTTCTTCTCAGTTTCAGAAACGAAAACCCAACTGTCATAAATGAAGTTTGATATCTAGCGAATAGATGCGCTAATAAAAATTAAATATCGGGACAAGTGAAATGCAATTAAGGAAGTTTGGCATATAGCGAATAGATGGCGCTAATAAACAAGACAAGTGAACTGTAATAAATGAAGTTTGATATCTTTGGCATCTAGCAAATAGATGGCGCCAATACTAAGAAATTTAAATAAAAATAGATTTTTAAATTCAATTTTATTAAAGGAAATAAAAAATGCTACACTTTTGCAGTGTAAAAGTAAAAGTGTTTTGGTGTATTGTCGTGATTTAGTGTTTTTATTTTGCTGTGTAACACCAAAGGTTCCAACCCTCAACTGTAATTTTAGTTTATTGTCTAAAAAAATAGCAGACCATTGTAAACCCTTAATATTCACAATAAACCTTGTTCCAAAGACGATTCATTTCCCGTTTAAATTACATGGGAATTTGCTACTTTTTCCAATTTTTTTTTCTCTCTATCTTGTTCTCTCGCAGCCATGACAATCACATATTGTACAGAACTGAACGCCCTACAAAAAAGGTCTCTTATAATCTTTCTATATAAACCTACTCCTTCAAAAGTTATTCACGTTTAAAGTTAACCACTCGGTACATTCCTGAATTATTAGACGTTTTTGACACATCAAAATACGCCGTAGGCGTGATTGTGTTGGTATATATTCTGGGGTAATTTTTTTTTGTTTATATATTGCACGCGAAATACCCGACCGATTTTGTAGAACTGTTATATATTATTACAATTTGTACGTTTTTGAAATTTAGGTTAAATTATGCTACTATTACTTAAGAACTTACTCTCGAAAGTTACAAGTTTAAATAAAAGACAAGAAAATAACCCACGATTTAAATTTGGCGGGCATCATTGGAAAATGATCGGGAGACTTCGACCGCCATCGGAACTGTGGGTTGGAAGTTGGAGAGTTGCACGGTCTGGCTAGACGCAACTGACTATAGTCGAGACAAAGGTCGAGATATTAAATGCGTTGAAGTGTGCTTGCGTAGAAAAAAAACCGTATGTTGGCAAAAATGTTTGTAAAAATAAATTCAAATCGTCAACTCAATAGAAAAAAAAATGTTAGGAAAATAACAGAAATTTACCGAACTTACTTAAAATTAGTTAATTATTATATATGTATATAATAATATTATATTTCTATATCTTGGTCCAATTTTTTCCTATGAAAGAAAATAAAATAACGTTATAACCGGTAGAGAAATCTGAACGGGTGGCCGACGACAATCTATTTTTATCCGGTATAAAAATGAAAATAAAACGGTTTGCCGTTAAGGCTTCAAATTGACAGCGTTATTTATTTTCTACCTTGTTATATTATTCTGGGACCGGCAAAAAAAAGAGACGTAAAATTTCTATAGAAGATGTATCAGATAGCATCGACATACTCGTTAATATTTTAACACCGAATAAACAGGGGGAGTATATCGAAGAGTGCTGAAAAAGATAAATAAAACTGGCTATATTTCAGATCGCAATCGATTTATTTTTTATTTCAAATTTGATTTTTTGTTAATTCCACTCTGTGTTTGTCATAATGATTATGACAAGTGTCATTTCTATATCAGCAGTTAAATGGCAATAATTCTTATATAATTTATTATATACCTATACTGCAAGAAATATTTAGATATATAAAACAATAGTTATTTTTTATACAAGACCGTCGACCAAAAAGATTAATTCACGAGCCATGAAATCGCGAGTGAATTAATTTCGGGAAACGATAATGCAATTTTATCGTCGTGTATAAAACAATATTTTTTTCCATAGCGAGTTACATTTTAAAAAATATTCAGAAATTATTATTTCAAGGAATTTATTACGAGTAGAAAAAATAGTGTGCTGGGTTGGCGTTAGTTTCTATGTAATTTGACAAATAAATAAAGCTGTCTCTTTAGTTGCCAGTTTTGAGTCAATATTTTTTAATTCTCTTTCGTGTCAATTGCTGATTGAATTGGAGCCAGAAATGGCTAAAAACGAAATTACCAACAGATATTCAGGCTGAATCAATAAACGGCATATCCACACTACTTTCATTTAAATCTCGAATAACTTATGAAGTGGAATACAAAAATTTTCAAAAATGGAAGCAATTAAAAAACGTTCGAGTTTTTTAAGTGCGAAAAGTTTTTAACCTATCCTCGCTGTTAAAGGGAAATCAGACGATAAACAGGGATAATAGATGTAGACGCATTGATGTTTTTTTGGTTTGTTACATTTTATGACAGAGAATGTAAATATTTTCTCATTATTTAACTAGTGTTAAATAAGCATAATATAGCTTATTTGTCTGTTGTAATATTCTCTGAAAAAGGTTTTCCTTATTGATGATTTCATCTGAGAATTATATGATATATGTATTTAATGGAATAATTTCACTTTAAAAGTAATTTAAATACAATCGTTTACGGTCCATTCGTGCCGATGTTGGTGGTTCAGTGTGAGAATAAGGGCCTTGTTGAATGTACAAGAGATTTTCAAATACTTCTCGACCGTGAATGGGCAAATATCTTAGCTCACAAAAGAGCAAACAAAAACAATAAATAGAATAACTTATAGAATATTATTTATCATTTACTACCTAAAGTCATTTACTACCTAATATCATTTACAATTTAAAGATATTTGAACCAAACCTTTAAGCTTCTAGTTTCACAATCAGGGCTGACTATTTTCATTCTAAATATCTTGAGAACGGTTACCCGTAGCGATTTTTAATAAGAGACATTTTTTACGTAAAAAGTCACGGAAATGTATATTTTCTTACTCGGTACTTTTATACAGGTACGGACAAAAAGTTATTACTCTTCACACATGTTGGTTGCGCCGCCTACAAATATGAATCATATTGACATCAAAATCAAATTTCTCATATCAAAAAACTCCCAGACACCAATTTTCATCCAAATATCGAGGTTACTTGGAAGAAATCGTTTGGAAAAAATCGAAATAAAAATGAAATTCCTATACCCTGTATCTCCAAAACTAAGCATTTTAGGACATACATTTATACAAACTTTTTTACTTATTTTTATCTGTAGAATATGCTGCCGTTTGCGGAATACAGTTCGGACTACACTGTGTATACCATATTTTTGTTGTTGTTTATTTTGTTTCTTGCTTGCAATATTAATTCCACAACAATTTTTGATTATCTCAAAGTTTCTATCTAACAAAATTCTTGTATAATTGTATAATTAATAACTGTATAATTTACGAGTAAATCATAGCTGAAAATGTACATAAAATCTGCGTAATGAACACAGAATTTTAAATAGACCGCACTATCTCTGCCCGTTATCGCTCTGTGGATAAAGGTCAAAGTCGGAAAAATCGATTTCTGCACAATTGTTTTCTTAGCAAACTAAATAGGACAAGGAGCATATCTGACGGCTTAAAAAGTTTATAAGTATTCAGATAATAGTTTAAATAAATCAAAAAGATTTAAAAAAAGATTAGAGGTGTTTTATCTTTAGAATGCTGGGCAAACTAAAAATCAATTTTAACTAGATTTAAGGAACATATGGCTCAGATAAGATGTGGTAGACCGGATAATTCTTGTGTTGCTGAACATATTGTTGATAAAGAACATTGTATAGATATATTAATAATTTAAAATTAATTAAACAACTCTCAAATTACAGACAATCAGATGCATATGAGAGCGTCAAAATTAATAAATGTAAAAATAATAGGAATAGAGACAATGGTCGAATTTCTTCCAGTACTCTGTTCCTACTGCTCTAGTTTCGGTAATTAATTGTTACCCTCGGTTGGTTTTGATTCGTTTGTTTCTTTTTTTCCACGCCTACTCGGAGCCAACTGAGCGAGTATATAAACCATTTCTAGATATTAGTTTAGTTTTAATCATCTGCTGATGATGCTAACATGGCTAGCGAAACGCGCGTACAGTGTAAAAGTAAATGTGTTTGGTGTATTGTGGTCATTTAGTGTTTTATTTTGCTGTTGTAACACCAAAGGTTCCAACCCCCAACTGTAATGTAAGTGTTTTAGAAATCGAGCCAAAGTGGATATTTCAAATATAGCAAAATCTGAGAAAAAAAAAGTCTCTCGAAAATAATAAATAGTGAAATATCCATTTACCCTCTATGGATAGAACCAGGCGGATGAAACTGCCATTTGAATTTTGGAAACACGGCGGAGTTTCTGCCAGTAGAGGGATAGATGGCGCTGCGTAGAAATTTCATCTAAAGTCCCTAGATATTCATCTAGGGACTTTAATTTCATCATGATTTTATCAAGTCATCCACCATCATCCACAGAGTATAGTTTAATTAACAATTCGTTTGATTCTCTGTGGAGTAATTGGAGTAGTTGGAGTAGTTGAAAAATATAAATATTTATATAAAATGTTAATAATTTAACAGTGATGTGCTTTGTTACCCTATGAATAAACATTGATATGAAGTTGCTTTCGCCAGAAACAATTATAATTAAATAATTTAATAAAAATTTAATTTTTACGTGACCCGGATCAGTTAGATCAGTAAAATAAATTGAAAAATAAACGTCATTCCATATTTGGCAATGTCTGTCAGTTTTTGTGAAGTGGAAGTGAATTGTGATTTGTTTTTATGGGAATATTTTACGGATTTTTGGGAATTTAGAGTATTTTGGACGATAGGATTGTGAAATTTAAAAGCCAAGTAGTTTAATATATAAGATTAATTAATCCCTGTGATAATTTTTATGAAATTTCTCATAATCAAAACAAATTCTTTCAACAAAATGGCTGTCTCAGAAATTTGGAAGATCGTTAATTTTAAAGTTTTATTTAAGTGTATTTATATCGAATCAAGAATTTGTATAACATATTAAAAGCTTAATTTTAAAGGTTGTGCATTAATTTATGTAAGTGTAAGCTTTTATATATACTTGTATAGTGTTGAATGTGTTATATGTAATTTTAACAATGTTATAATAAAATAATCAAGTTACAGATTTTTCGTGTTTTATTCTAATTTCAGCTATAATTTCAACCTAGATTATTAATTTATTTGTATCAAAATACATTATTTTTATTTTGTAAAGTGTTTTGTTACAAATAAATTCATAATCTAGATTGAAATTACCCAATATAAGTAAAAAACTTATGCACTGGCAGTAAAGGTCCATTTAAAAATATGGCGCGAACTTTTAGTTCTGCCAGTAGCCCGCTTGGATCGCGTCGAGCGCGTGTTTCCGTTCCGGGCTTTAACATAGGAGTTTTCATTTCTTTCAGTTAGTTATTCTATGGATAGAACCCTACGATGGTCCCTTATAAACTGTGTTTTTAAATTGTAGAAGTAATTTCGTCATGTGTCTCACAAATATTTTCTACTCTGTAATACGTTTAGAGCCAGAATTACGGTTATCACATTCGTGTTCCCATACTATGCTTTTTTTTCTGCTCTGAACCTTTGTGCCCAATACATTATGGCTATCTTTGATTTTGTCCAGTATCGATCTGCGAAATAGAGAAAGTCATCCATCCATTCAGAAATGGCGGATTTGTTGTTCACGCCAACTTGCCCATAAACGCGATAGGGCTGGTGAATTTTGATTAGCGTGCCGAGCGAATCGAGGTTTAAGGTCAGCGGAAATGTCAAAAGGTGACTCCCGATAGTTTCCATAGTATTAGTTTGTAGTTTTATTTTTGTTATTTTAAGAGCATTCATATTACAACTGTATTTCGAAAACTTCGGCATCATATTCTGTAGATAATAACAAGTAAAGAAATTCGTATAAATGTATGTCATAAAATGGCTTAGTGTCGGAGATACCGGGTGTTGAAGTTTCATTCTTATTTCGAATTTTTTCAAAATATACATTTTCATCATTTTCTACGTATCTTGGTAAAAATCGCTACTAGTAATGGTTCTCGAGATATTTAGATTCTAAATTATCAATACCTGTCATCATTGACATAAATTAAACATGTTGACTAAATAGTTATTAGACTCAAATCATAAATTTGAAATGTTTTTGTACCAAAACTTCAACAGAAATTGTCTTATCATAATATTTTCGAAGAAAAATTTATGAATAATTAAAAAAATAAGATGTTCCCAAATTTATCATTTCAGTGAAATAACTATCTACTTAATGTTTATTTCTTGTCAATAATGACATGTATGGACTTGTCATGTATGGACTTGACATGTATGGACTTGGATATCTTGAAAACGGTTGCTCGTAGCGATTTTTACTAAGAGACATTTATTACGTAGAAAATGACGGAAATGTATATTTTTTTACTCGGTAATTTTATACAGGTACGGACGAAAAGTTATTACTCTTCAAAACAGTTAAAACACATGTAGGTGGCCACTACAAATAGGAGTCATATTGAAATCACATCAAAATCACATTTCTCGTGTCAAAAAACTTCGAGACACCAATTTTCATCCAAATTTTGACGTTACTTCAGAAATTATTTTGAAACCATCGAAATAAAAATGAAATTTCTACAACCTGAATCTTCGAAACTAAGCATTTTAACTTTCTTACTTATTTTTATCTGCAGAATATGCTGCCAAAGTTTTCGGAATACACTCCGGCAACTCTGTATATTTTTTATATTTTGTCGGTTAAGCACACCGTTTTTCATAATTTATCTGGATATTATTTACCTGATATATCACGTAACGAGATCGTATCAGCTAAATTGGATGAATTGGATATTGAACAAATGGATGTATATTCGAAAAAACTTTTGAACCTGTTGATTGATATTCTTACTTGCGCATTTTATAACAAAAACTTTTATAGAGGGTGGACAAGTAATAGTGACCAATACTATTTTTTTTTATTTTAAATGCCATGCCTAGAATGCTTCAGAATATGCTGTGTCCTTTTTAGACGATGCGAGTACATGGACGGGTGGCCATCTTCATCTGGAAACTGTAATGCTGTTTACCCATGGCAAGACTTTAAATTATATTGACACACACACACTGCTCATTCACGCCGTTGCTGGGCTGGATCAGATCGGACTTACTCGTGAGTAAGTTCGATTTAGACTGTCGCCAAGTCGGGTAGGTCATTGACCGTGATATGGCCGAGGACTGCAGTTTAGATCCCGTATACAAAGTAGGTCCCGTTCAGATTGACATTAGCAGCAAAAAAGAGACATTACACAGCAATTTTAACATTTTTTTTTGAAAATATAAGGTTGGCTTACCAAATTGAAGGTTTCAGGGGAAGAACATGATTAGCAATTTTACTAATTTTACAGGAGAGCACTGGACGGTGGTTATCAGGTTCTTTCCGTGTATTCTATATTTTTACTAGGCATATATAAATAGGATTTAATAACTTATTGCCCTGCAGAATTTACACATTTTGTAAGGACCAGTTAGACTAATAGCTCCCGTTGAAGAAAATTCGTGCATCCTTTATTTTGTCCACGATGAAGGACTTAATGAAATATCAAATAATGTTCATAAATGAAGAATCATCTTTAAATTGTACACTTTAGCACAATTTAAAAATGATTTTTCATTTTTGTATTTATTATTTTCCTGTGATTCTATAAACAAATGAGATAATGAACATTAATCTACCAAACCAAACCAAACCAAACTTTTACTGGCAACCTTTAGTAAATGTTACTTTCACTAGTGAATGTTAGAAATTACTAGTAAAATTCGACACATTTCTTTAAAATACGACATTCACTAGTCCAATGCGTAATTGTTAGCATTATACTAGTGAATGTTAAAAATTACTGAATTTCCGACTTTTACTGTAATATACAAACTTAATAATTTTTGTAATGCTTCTCTTTTATTTCTTGTACTAAATTTTTAAAAGCGTTGATGTTTATTTTTCTTTTTACCAGTATAAATGTAATAGGAAGTAAAATAATAGCAATTTCCGTCTCTTAGAAATTTAGAAACGAAATTCTAGTTATGCCTCAGCTATTTCACCTGAATTCTCCGAATTGTTTGAAGTTTTTCGTCACTTTACGATCAAACTGATAAAAGACATTTGTAAATAGCTTTCGTCTGGATCAAAATTCTTTGTGACCTGTAATTAATGAAATTCTTTTTTGAGACAATGGATTTATATTCAATTAAATTTTGAATATGTCAAATTTCTTTCGTTCTTCTATATTTTTTATCTTCACATATTATGCCAGCACGAGTGGATTTTTTTAACATGTTTTTATATACAGGGGAGTCTTAAATAAATACAAATATTTTCAGGGCTGTTAGGTCTCGATAAAAGAAACATTTTCTCTATAGCATTTTTCAAATAAGGCTTTTGAAAATTTAACAAAAAAAATAATATTTTGCTTAACTTTTGAAAACCACTGGATGTTTTCGGGGTTTTCTTTCTTGTAAATTTAATCTGCTACCTAAGAAATTATGTTTTTTAACTAAAGTCTAAAAAAAATCCAAAAAAAATATTTTCGTGAAGAAAACATCATATACGTGTTTTTGGGGTCGAAATATACTACCCCTAAAATATTTGCACTTATTTA
Organism: Sitophilus oryzae; assembly: GCF_002938485.1. NCBI lineage: Eukaryota > Metazoa > Arthropoda > Insecta > Coleoptera > Curculionidae > Sitophilus > Sitophilus oryzae. The sequence goes on along the minus strand of NW_022146163.1, from coordinate 2,320,260 downwards.
AGACTCACCCTCTATATACAAAGTAATTCAAATATATGGTTTCATTAAAGTTAGAGCTTTTAAAAATGCAATGCTGTATACACTTTTCTCTTAAGTTATTTGATATACTATTCCTGTTTCGGTTACTGAGTGATTTTTGAAAGAGTATCCTAATTAGAATATTTTTCTACAGGTTTAAAGCTTTTAATTGTCCAAAAAACCAAGTATTGGTAAAAGTTTAATCTCAATAGCATTAATTTTTTTGGAGATATTCGCTTTTGAAGAAGACACTACAATAAACAATAACAATATGGCTTTTTAATGACAGTGACATTACAAAAACAATAAACACTATTTTATAAGTGTGTTGATGAGGACCCAATAATCAATGCTAAAATTATTGTAATTCGTTAATGTCTTATTCACAAACGAATATCTCCAATAAAAATAAAGCTATTGAGATGAATTAAAAACTAGTGATGGGAAAAACCGATTAATTTCAATAATCGAGTACTCAAGTATCAAGCGATTGCAATAACCGAGCGATCGCCCGAGCGAAATATCGCTCATATTTAAAAATACGGTTTTTCGTCCGCCGCTTGTTGTAAGTACTCGTTAACGCCAAGCGCCAAGCAGTAAGTTGCGTGCGCAGGGTATAGATTCTCTCGGTGATGAATGGCAAGTAGCAAACGACGAGCGATTCGCTTGATCGCTTTCTTTAGTTTATTTCAAAGCATTGTCGACGTAGGCCGGAGAATTTTATCCCTCAGATACGCAACGGATAAATATATAATATACGGCGTCGTAAAAATTTGCTACCTGCAATGTATGTTACCTTTCAATTTATTTCATTCTAGGATCGATTGCGTTCGTCGCTTGGTACCCGTCACTTGCGTCGCTCGTTCATAATCGAGCGATGTCGGTTATTTCAATAATCGAGTACCTACTCCAGTGAATTTTCGCTCGAGTTATCCCATCACTATTAAAAACAAACTATGGAGAAAAGATGTATCTAGATGATTTTTAAATAACATATTCCATAGGGGGGCGTTTCAAACTTCTACCAAAATATCAAAATTTTGCTTTCCCTCGTATAATTGACAGACGGAAACTTCCATTTTTAATTTAGGAAGAGATACTAAAATGTCCAATAATTTAGTTACAAAATGTTTAAAATCATCAAAATCGGCCCGCTAGAACAAAATATATCAAACCTTAAAATACATCAAAATTTTAAGGTTTAAGGTTTTTCGTTCCGGTGAGTGTATATTGTTAATAAGGTATTTGTATTCCGCGTATTTTCCTTATTAATCTAATCAGTTATTTCATTTATTCAGAAGGAAATCAATAGTCGTTTTGTGTATTATTTATTTATTAAATGTAAAATGACAAACATCCAGATAAAAGCCGATTACGGCAACGTTTTCCAGAACTTTAATATTTAAACGCCTGGAAAGCTGGAATGCGTCCAATGAGAATTACTCTCATAATAACGAAGTATTGTTTAATTTAATTATATGGCCTAATATGCGAGATTATTGTGGAAATAATTTGTTTAATAATAATCAGTCTAATAATTACGCATTAATCTATGTACGTAAAAAGACCTTAAAATTTTGTTCGTTGGTAAGTGCATCAGGTGAGAGTAACAGGACCGATTTTGCTAATTTATTTTTAAAAATGTTTGTAGTAGAACGAAGAAAGTTCATATGGAAAAGAACATTGCAAATGGCTAGAAAATTCGAGGAAAATTATTTTTTTGTTATACATTTTATTTATTTGAGACACTCTGTACCTTTTGAAAATAAAGGTAAAAAAATATTGTTTAGGTAAAAAAAATATTGAGAATTAAGTCTTCTACAACTTTGTCATTTAAATGTACCACTTACTATAAATGATAGAAAAGTTGAAAAAATCCGGTTTTGTCATTTTTTGTGTTACTTAATAGCTATAAATAATACATTTTACAAAACTGCTTGTACAAATGTTGAAGAGAACTTAATTCTCTACAAACTTGTTTTTAATGCAAAGAGGGTGGGCAACTTTCAATATCATCCTACTACTACTACTGCGATTACTCGCTGACATACATACATACTGACGAGTATTTGACACGCATCAAAAGATGGTCACGCAAGGCGTTTTCTTTTATGAGCTTTTATGTGATTGGAAAGCCAGCTACGTGATGTTTTCCGTCTACCGCACTCCGGACATTCAAAAATCTCATTGCCTTGTTGCTTCTTTACTTTTTAGTTGTCGCTGTTAACTGAGTTTACAATTCTTCTCCATTCCATTTTATTGTAAGCTGCTTCTTCCCACTCATTCTGCATGTTAATCCCCTTTAAGTTTTCGTGGAAAATATCCTTGTACCTTTTGAGTTGTCCACACTGCTTGCTCTTACCGTTCACCGTAAAGCAAAGATTTTGGTATGCGGTTTTCTTACATTCTGCATATGTGACCAGCCCATCTTAAACGGGATTTTGTAATCATGACTTCAATACTCTCGCAGTTAACTTTTTCAAGGATCGATAGGTTTGATACATGATGGAACCATTTGATTCTTAAGAGTTGTCTAAGGTGTCTCTGTTGCAACTTGTTCAAAGAGTTGTTCATGTGTCAGCGGTACGGCACCCAGGTTTCGCTTCCATATAACATGGTGGAGATTATTATTGCTAGCTACATTGCAAGTTTCGTTTTTGTGCTCAAGTCATGATTGTAGAAAACCCTGTCTTTTAATTTCCAGAATGCTCTTGAGGCGCTGCTAATTCTGTGCTGAATTTCAGAGTTGATATTAGCCTTTTCCGAAATTAAACGAAGTTATGTTGTTGTTTTTGCAGAATTTATAATGAATTTGTCAAATTACCGTTTATTTCTAATGTTTCATAATAATTTTAATTAACTATATATTCCTGTAGGTACTGAAATCAGGAGTATTATTTTTTTACATTATTTCATTCTAGTCTTTCTAATTATAAATTAATTCTTTAAATTGGCAAAAGTAACTTTACCATATATTATAATATTTTTATTTTTATTCGCAGGACATTTCGAGGAATTTGCTTTACCGGCAATATTCCTAGAAAAATATTCACAAACAATAAACTAGCAGGATACCTACTACAAAAAGAGAGAAATAACTATAACAAGAATAAACAACAAAGGATTTTCTAAAAGAAACTAGACTAGACTTAAATCTCTTTTGTAAACAACTTTGTAAAACGCTAAAGAATATTTAAAATACCACAATTTCAATATTCCTTTGATGAAATCTCCATAAATCGAGGTTTCTGCATATGTACCATCTATTTTTCTTTATTTTTATATTTCAAAAGTATATAGAAAACCATTAAGAACAAATACTTATTGTAACGACATTTTTAAACGTAAATAACGAAGTCGCAAATTTAAATTCCCTATCGTTTTGCTCTGTTTGGCTCTATATAGTCTCGTAACTTGTTTATAGTGCTTGTAAAATACCCTTTTAATCATTCCCTCGTACGAATGCAATATATTATACCGTGTGATCGATAAAATGGAATTAAGGTATCTTAGAAATGACGATAGATAGGCTATATTCTGTTTCGTTTCTAGGTTGTTTTTTTGAAACTTGTACTTGACACCGTCTTTTCATGGAATTTATTTATCAACAAGCAAATACAATATGATAAAAAAATGGCGGCAGCGATAGCTTTGAAATGAAGATCGCTGTCATTTTATATGTAAAATTGTATAAGGAATGTCATTGTTTGTTATTTCCAAGCCAACTGGATAACGTTTCTTTATCGGTCATACGGTATTTTTATACAAAACATTGATGACATCATGAGTATATCGATAAATTTTGTATAATGTGTTTTGTAAAAGGAAAAATATTTTCATTATATTTTTATTTCTCGACTCATATATGTAGAAAATTAATAAAAAGAAAAATTAAGTATATATAATTAAAGCTTAATAAAAAATTATCGTAACATAACCTACTTCCTTTAGCGATAAAAATGATTTTGAGATAGTCGGTCCTTAACCCAATAATATCTCGAAACGACCAATTTGTTCACTTATTTGGCTTTTTCCTGCGTAAAATTTCCACACTAAAATGGTCTAAAAATGGCCGCACCCCACCATTTGTCATAGTAATTAAAGTAATTTACGTCAAGAGAAACCGTACAGTGACTGAAATATCGTCCTTCGGTCCAGGGAATTAATAAAAGCTTGTTTTACTACTAGTACTATAAACAATTTACGAGACTATACGTAAAAGTTGGACGGATATAGTAAGTAAAATGGCAATGAAAAGATGTTGCAGTAATGTAACATGTGTAGTTATGCTTTATTTATGACATGAAAATATTTATAAAAATTGGGAATAGATGTCTTTAACATTATTGATAAATAAGTAATAGTATCTTATCATTAGATGCTCTTAATAATGTTACGTTTTTCGTCGGTTCCGTGTGGATAGAAAGTCACAATTTATTTAAACACAATTTATTTACACTAAGTAACAAAAACAATAACGATTAAAAAACTTAAAGAACTATACATATACAAACTATTTATAACTATTTATCTAGAAAGAATTTATTTTGAATTTAGCGCGTCAACTGTACTCGTCTATTTATTTCTGCTTTCTTCAGGCTGCAGCCGTCGGTTTATATACTCACAGCTAAAGAGTTCTCGAATAATCCATAGATCATTAGGTGCATAGAGAAGGTTTCGAATGTTCTCGTATGTACTACTACATTCCAGTGGAATGCGATTGTTCTCGAACGTTTGAATGAATCATGACGGTGTCTATTCTTTAATGCGATATTAAGGTCATATGGGGGCGGGACATATAGGTTAGGTCGAGTCCACAAGGGGCCGCAACAATAAGGTACACCAATATTGGTGTATAAAAAAATTGGGATTTTTGCCACTGGAAGATATAATGACAATGGGAGGCAATTGAAGTCCGAAATTCTTTTATTTACGATGTATTAATTTGTTGAGGCAAAAATATTTATACTTTATTATTAATCTTCTATAATCAATTAATGCTCTATTTTTGTTACAGGTAGGGATATAACCATCAAAAGCATTATTAAAGAGGTAAAATATATTATTTTGTTATATTTTCAAAAAGCAGTAAATTACTTAAAATTATTTAATATCGTATCAGTAATAGGTACAGTATAGGTTGTAGATTATATCTGCCCCCTTTTCTTGAGTTATAACTCATCATACAATCTCATAAGGACTTTGAGAAAAGCCAGTATCTGGAACGATTTGCAGCGACTTTTTAAAAGGTTACAAAAAATTATGTAAAAAGGATTTTAAAAATTAAAAAGAAAACCGTAGCTTACGGCTGCTCTTCGTCTGATGAACAATAGGTGTAGGTTCATTTAATTGTTTTTGCATATTGTTGGGCACCACTTAATTTAAGCCAAGTTAAAGTGATATTTAAAAAATTACCACAGGCTAAAGATGTTCTGTAATGATATATCTCAAATTAAAACACCAAAATTTAATTAAAACTATGTACATACGTTTATTAATAATTAAATAGGTTGAATCTCCAGTTTGAAAATGAATCAAAAAGGTAGTTATTAAAAAAATTATAGAAGAAATTAATGTTATTTTAAATTTAAACTTAAATTAAATAATATCAATTATAAATTACTAAACGTAATCTTTGTGTAAGTTTTATTAAAAGGTTTCAATAAAAAGGTCGTAGAGGGTTAAGAAAAAAGAGCAAAAAGATTCTAAAACAAAACATAAATGAGTACTTAGCTTGTGCTCTGAAGCTGTAGTCAATTAGAGTTGATTTCGTATCGTACTTGAGCCCATATCCATTACGTAACTGCTTCAAACCATCAGAAAACTTGGAAATTTGCGGAAAAGGGGAACCACTGAAGTTTACATCAGCCTCCAACAGGGAACCTTCACGGAACTATTCAGACAAAAATCCAAAAACTGCTCAAAACTACTGCTGCTCTTAAAATCTTCTCAAAAAAACTCCCAAAATGTTCTCGTTTCCAAAACGAAAGTTGCTCCCAAAATGCCAATTCTTCCTCTTAAGATGGTAAAGGACACAATCTATAATAAATGATTTCTTCTCTAAGTATACGAAAGAAAGTAAAAGAAGAAAAATCATAACTTACTCGCAGGGCTATTCTCCGCCACATATGATGTAACAAAAAAACTTTTCTAGGAAGATGAAAACCACCCTGGGACTTCTCAGCGTAGTTGAAATGAAAATCCGAGTAAATCTTTAAAATTTTGCCAGAGATTATCTTTTGAAGACGAAAAGTAAACAAACATCTAACTGTGCTCGAAATAAGGAAAGTTCAGAAAAGTTATCAATCACGTTTAAAGAATAATTTTAACTAATAATATAAATGGTAACTCTGCGCCACCACATCGAATGGCATTCACGGTACTACCAAAATTGCAGCGGTACAAACTAGGGCATTTTTTTACTTAAATTCAGCTAGAGATGTAGCGCAAAAATAAGAAATTATTTTAGACTGCTACAGGTTTTACAGAAGTCAATTCTCGATATCAGTCGTACCAAAGTTTATGACACAAATAGTCGTCTCGGCGCACTCACTGATTAGGTGTTCTGGTGTTTCCCTATTTTCTCCTCAGAATTTGCATTCGGTGTTGTTTCTTAGCTTAAATCTGCTAAGATATTTATTGGAGAGACATTTTCCTGTTAAAAATCGCGTCACAATCCGAAGATTGTTTTTAATTAAATCAAGGAAAATCTTCTCTTCTGAGATTTTTCGCGGTCGTAAGTCCTATAGGTACCGTAAAGCCATATAAACAAACTCAAGAAACTTGGAAAGATCAATATATAAAAAAAATTGAAAAAGTTATAATCATATTATTTATACAAAGTTTTCTATATTAAACAATTCGAGATAAATATAACCTATAATAATCTAGCAAAAGTAAATAAAAAAATAACGCTTTATTGTACAAAGAGCCAAAACAGTTTCATCAACAAAGCATTTAAAAAACAAACAAAAACACAAAAATATACAAATAATGAAAGATCTAACCAAGCATCCTACAATTCAAAAAAAAATTTCGTCATTAAAATTACAAATAGAACATACATGGACATTGCAGAACATAAAAAAACGTATCAATAAAATTTTAAAATTGGAAAATTGTAAATGGTTATAATCATTGAAGAGTTGTTATAAAATATTAAATCTTTAATCAGTGTGTGAGATGATCCAAATTTTGAGGTTTTGTGTGTAAGAACTCTATTTTTCTATGCTACGTTTTCTTTATCTGACGTAAAATAAACAAACATTTTAAAAGTCGAGGCGCAATGGAATTCTGAACGTAAACAAAAACAAGCCCAAAATTCATGGTACCTGCACTTTTCAAAAAGGTTTCAAATAACACTCAATACAGTATCGCCGTCTAAAACAGTATTAGACAGCGTCACAGAAAGAAGTGGTACGCTCTTTAAAATTTAATATTAATAATTAATTTTTTTTAATTAAATTAAAACTATTAAAGTTTTTGAGATTTAACTAAGGTTTTGTGGTAGTTCTGAGTTCCATTGCCGTGCCGAATAAGAAGTTTAATTAAGGTGAGTTTATTTCATCTCACTGAGCAACTAGTTGGTTACTGTCTATTTTTTTATTGTGATATATTATATTTCTGAATCTCAGATAAATTTTAAGATATTTGATTGAATATAAAGAAAAGATAATTTGAAGATGATAATATTGAAGTATTTCTTTATAGTGAGTTATTTATTTGTCTATGTGACTTTAACAGAAGATAAGAATATATTTGTGTATTAATATTATAAAATTGATCTTGATTGAATTATTTTTATTTTACTTTATTATTTTTTATAGTTAGCCTTGAAGATTAGTTAGTCCTGTAGCGTAGTTAGCCTTGACAAATAGTTAGTCCCGTAGCGTAGTTAGCCTTGAAGAGTAGTTAGCCTCGTAGTGTAGTTTGACTATTAACTTGTGTATTTTTTTAGCCTGTGTGGCATTTTGATAGCCTGTGTGGCTTGTTTTTTTAGCCTGTGTGGCATATTTTTATTAATAGTCTGTGTGACTGGCCTGTGTGGCATCTTTTTTTTTTGGCCTGTGTGGCAATTTGATAGCCTGTGAGGCTTGTTTTTTTAACCTGTGTGGCATTTGATAGCCTGTGTGATAGATTTTTTTAATAATCTGTGTGACTAGCCTGTGTAGCATTTTGTTATTTTATTTAAACTTATATTTTTAGGTTGGACCATTAATAAATTATTCAAGTACCTGTTTAATTTAAAATTCATTTTATTTTAATAATAACTGGTAACATTGTTGCTCACACCATGTTTTTTCTTTAATTGCAAGTAGGTCGTCTCGGTAGCCAGGTCATACAAGACTATTGTTGCTATACAACATTTGTTCATTTACAGCGCCCAGATCAAAGTTCGCTATTACCATTAGTAACGTACCATCTATTAGTATTGTTTTTATTTTATATTATTAGTTGTATTTTATTATACAACATTTACGCCTTTTAAATTTGTTTTATGGTTTTTATTTTTAAGTTTGAGTTGACCGCTTGAAAAAAAAAACTTTGGTCCTTACATGTGAGATGATCAAACGTGAGATTCTGTGAGATGCAATAATGTTACTAAGGTCACCAGTTTAAGTATATTCAGTACTAATAAGTATACTTTATTACTAATTTGTTTAAAAAATTAGATGGTATATCAACCATCTATTGTTATCTAATTGTTATTGTTCCAGTTTTTAATTGTAATTCTATTGAAGTAAATCACATAAACAGCATATTTCAGTACCTTTTTCTAAGCTTATTCCTCCTTTTTAGGTAAATATGATTACAAACAAAACAAGGAAATAAAACTAGACAGTCAGTGCAAGAATTTCCCATTGTTTTCTGCTACTCTAACATAAAGAAAAATCTCAAGTAGTCAGTCCATTGTTCGTTCCAACCTGTTTTGCATTTATTTGCATCTTTTTATTCTGTTGCCGAACTACGCAAAAAAGGAAAAACTACTAAACAAGAGAAAATTTCATTTTCCGTGATTTAACTTTCCCAAATTGCTTGAGAATTCTACGGTTTTTTAGCCAACTCAGTTTGCATAAATTCTTTGTAGATGTCGATAACTTTTTATGATGGAATCTGTGGGTGTACCTCAATAAATGCACATATGGTACCTTCACCCCCAAATTTAATGCAATTCCTTAGGAAAAAAGGAATTAAAAATTTTATTATTCCTTCAATAATTACATTTATGTATTTCAAAAACGATTTGTTATACACCTGAATTTAAAACACAAAATCTTTGGCGAATTTCTGGGCGTTGACGCTTAAATCATAGTTTCGTTTGAACTGGGATACCGTGTATTTATATACCTAATAAGTCACTCATATTTGAACTTGAATAATAGCCAAAAACCATTTTTTTGAAAAAAAAATAATTTCTATGGGTGTTGCATCGTCGAGCGGGACATAGGAAATCCCATGTAAATTTTAATGGGGTCAATTATTGGCTTCCCTAATTATTTTAGAGAATAATTATATTTAGGTTTATTGAAGAGCACTAAAACCCATATTCAAAAGAATAACTTTAGATATTTTTGATTAGCCCGTTTACGAGTTATCGCCGATTTCTTTTTAAATATTTCTCCTTTCTTATGGCCCTGTATTTACTTATGAGCGGCAGTCAAGATAAAAGATAACTGTCAAATGAAGTTGTCATTTCAGAAATTTATCTATTTAGTGCTTTATTATTATTGAAAACTCATTCCTACATTCCACATCGGAAATCTTAAAGATGTATTTATAAATACAAATTAATATGAATTAAAGTAAAATAAAGTAATCAATTACAAGGTTAATTATAGTATTATTACAATATTCAATAACTTATTAATTTAGGTACTATTAAATTGTTAGAACTTTAGCATTTAAGAGGATGTTCAAATATTCCTCCATCGACTGCTAGACAATAACCCAGGCGATCATAAAATTCTCTTCTTACATTCGCTAGTTGGTAAACTGAAATTCTATTGCATTCGGCAGAAATAGCATTTTTTAACTCGTCTAGATTTGGGTATTTTTTATCCTTGTATATCCTGTTTTTTAAATGGCCCCAGAGAAAGAAATAATTTGGCGAAATATCAGGAGATCTTGCTGGCCAACTGTATGATTTAGGCCCTTACTGTATGATTTAGGCCAATAACGTTTTTGTTAAAACTATTGTTTAAATATTCCCGAACAGCCAGGGTACTATGTGCCGGGCAGCCATCCATTTGGTACCAAACTTCCTGATTTTCCCTAGCGGCATCATGTAAAGCAGGTAAAATATGATTTTCGAGTAGTTCCAAATAATATTCTACATTTATATTTCGCGTAAGAAATAATGGCCTGATAATATTGTGTCCGAATATCCCTGCCCAAACATTTACTTTCTGTGGATATTGCGTCCTTGTTTCGACAAACCTGTGTTGGTTTTCTTTGTTCCAATATCGATAATTTGGAACATGGGTTCATTATTCAGTTCATCAGTTAAACATATGTTTTTTAAAAATTCCCTATCCGTGTTTGCTCTTTTCATCATATCAAAACAAAACGCCTGCCGCCGTATTTTGTCCCCATCTCGTAGCTCTTGGTGCTTTTCATATTTGAAGGAATAGTATTTATGTCGCTTCAAAATTCGAAACGCTGTAGTGTGATCTATTCTTATTTCATTCTCAAGTTTCCTTGTGCTGATCTTTCCATCGTTCTCTTCCACGCACAATAAAACTTCCAAGTCGGTATCATTCTTGCTTCTTCTCTTTGTTCCTGCCTTCCTTCACATCTGTAGTTACTTATTAGGTTGTTACTTATTAGTTATTACTTTTTCTTCGGTAGAGTAATTCATGGCTAATATTTTCGATGTAGGTATGAGTTTTTAATAATAATAATAAAGCACTAAATAGATAAATTTCTGAAATGACAACTTCATTTGACAGTTATCTTTTACCTTGACTGGTGCTCATAAGTAAATACAGGGCCATAAGAAAGAAGAACGAGGAGGATAAGGAGAACTATTTAAAAAGAAATCGGGTGATAACTCGTAAACGGGATAATCAAAAATATCTAAAGTTATTCTTTTGAATGTGGGTTTTAGTGCTCTTCAATAAACCTAAATAGAATTATTCTCTAAAATAATTAGGGAAGCCAATAATTGACCCCATTAAAATTTACATGGGATTTCCTATGTCCCGCTCGACGATGCAGCACCAGGTATATTTTCCAGTAGACGAAATCATTCTCTTTTGACATTCAAACAGAAATAAAAAAACTAAAAAGACTTTTTTTCTTCGTACCACTGACACGGAGTCTATAAAATCAAACGGTTCTTTTGCACCACCTTACATAAATCGAATTGCATCTAGCCATTTGTCATCTTTAAAGCTACATTTCTACTTTCCATACGAAGATAGATATTGAAAACGATATTCTATCTTTATATATTTCTTATTCCTCACTTCCAGCAGCGCGGATAGAATAAAAATGGTAAAAAGTCGGCTTTGAGTCGTACAAAACCGACACCAAAAATATCCTCTAAAATAAAATTTGCCCGGGAGCTTTAAAATTCAATTATTTTCAAAATGTCCCTCTTTTGCGTTCTACCCTTCTCTCTGTCTCTCTTTCGCTTATTTCCTTCTGTTCTGGACTTAATTAAATTTAGGCCAGTGGCTATATAAGGACCTCCTCGAAAAGTCTCATTTGCGAAAAAAATACTTCTAAGGCTTCGTATTATACAATTTAATATTTCGTTGGTCAATAATTTTGTAATATTCTAGAGAGTGAAAGTTGAATCTTCAGATTGCTGGAAATACCCGAAGTTGAAAATGTTCTTGTGTGAAAAATATTCTCAACTTATTTTTTTTTTTCTTTCAAGAGTCTATTACGCTGTACTGTTCGGGTCGCTCTCAGGGGTCGGGTAAAGCGGGTGTGTGGCCGAAGGAAATATATATTATATTTCAGAAATCTGCCTAAGGCTTAGCCCAATCCTGTCGTGTTAAGCCACACCCAAAATTCCAAACACACGTGCTTTGATTAAGGCTTGATTAAGGTTTGCAGAGCTTCAGCATTTGTCATAAAATAGCGAGCAATTTGTTACAAAACTATATAAATTATATATCACTGTAATCACAAAACTGCAATCTATTTCCGCATTGTAAGAGAATTTTAAATTATGTCTTTATTTTCCAGAATATTTAGTCCAAAGATATGGAATATTTTGTTGATGTTTGACCATCAAAATCTTAAAAATAAATAAGTTGTCTAAAAATGTGCTACAATACGGATATAGCATAATACTTTATCTTTAATTTCCTTCTTCCTTTGTGTAAAAATACCTAGCCAGTTTTACATAAAACGTTAAACGACGAACGCTACTTTTTCGGACTAGTGAAATGGACTGTATCCAGTAAAATTGTATCGCCGTATAGAGAGTGAAAAAAAATTACGGACAAGCTGATTTTTTCAGAGTTTGTCAGCGACTGTCTTCTGAGTGTAAAATTAACAAAATCGGAAATTTTCCCCTGCGGTTTTTGAGCAATAGGGGTGTTTTTTTTTAGCTGTACTACAACAAAATAATTAGACGCAAATTGTACATAAGATCATTCTCTATAAGTTCGCTTAATGCATTATTTTATAAGTTTATTGTTTCCGGACTTAGCGGCCGTTTCATGAACCCTTTGGGGTGGTTTTCAAAAAGTTTGTTTTACAGCAAATTGACCCGTATGAAAGTTGTTCATAATAAATGGACAAGCAACTTTTCCTTATGAATTTTTTTGTAGCTTGATTATTTTTGCAGATAGCGTCCAGTTTATGAACAAATTAGGGTGGTTTTCAATGTTACTCTTTTTTTAGCAAATTCACCCTAGGAAACTCGTTCAAAATAAGAGTACATATTATACCTTTGCCTTATGAACTTTTTTTGTAACTTGACTATTTTTTTAGATAGCGCCCATATCATCAGCAAACGCCAGGTCCATCACACAAAAGAAGACGATAGAAATAAAAATAAAATCATAATATTCATTCACTTGATGAATTCAATGTTTCGTTTTGGGGAAATAAATACATATCATAGGGAAGTTTGCATGTGAACACCTTTAAGTTGGTAAATTTGTAGAACTAAACAAAAATTATGAAACTACTCCAATTTGTTCATGAACTGGACGCTATCTCCAAAAACAATGAAGCTACAAAAAAAATCACGAGAAAAAGTTGCTTGTCCGTTTATTATGAACAACTTTCATACGGGTCAATTTCCTGTAAAACAAACTTTTTGGAAACCACCCCAAAGGGCTCATAGAACGGCCGCTAAGTCCGGAAATAATAAACTTATAAAAAAATCATTAGGCGAACTTATAGAGAATGTTCTTATGTACAATTTGCGTCTAATTATTGTAGTACAGTTTTAAAAAAACCACCCCTATTGCTCAAAACTCGCAAGCAGAAAATTTACGATTTTGTTTATTTTACACTCAGAAAACACTCGCTGACAAACTCTGAAAAAATCAGCTTGCCCGTAGTTTTTTTTTCAAATGACAATTTCATTGGATTCGTGGCGAGGCTGTATGTTTGACTGACATTACAGGCGAGGCACAAAAAGTCATTTTTACGCCGAATAGAACATGTTTTTTTTTCAAACATCACAAATAATTTTTTTTCAAGGAAATTTTGTTGTAGTTCAAATTTTGTTGACTTATTATGTAAATAGGTGATCGTCATAATTATGATCACGGCGTTAAATTTTAATTTACTTTATTATTTTTTCTTAACAGAAACGTAAAAAAAAGTTTCTATAGAAGCACACATTATACAGGGTTGTTCACCACATACGACATGGAGTATTGTAGCTAAACGATTAGATTTTTACAAATTGTAAGTTCTGGGTTCCTTGAAGGACTATTAGAGCTACAATTTAAAAATATTTTTACATGATACAGAGTGTCCCAAATAAGTAAAAAATATTATAGTTGTATTTTTTTAAATGGAACAACCTATATATTATTCTATTTTTAGATTCTACGATTGAAATAAAGGTAAATTTGATTAAGGTTTATCACACTTAAACCTTACCGTTTTTGAAATATTTTCAAATTTATGAAATTGCAGTAAAAATTTTAAGGCTTCATTTCTCCAAAGGTATCAAAGTTTTTAATACTAAATATTTACTGAAGATTATTTATTGATCAGATATTGTGTTGCAATAATAAACATTTTACTACCTTATACAGAGTGTCCAAAAATTTATATTAAATAATTACTAGCTTTAAACGGCAATAACTTGTTTAATTTAAATGGAACACCCTATATATTTTACGTGAATCAGATGCACAATGTAATTGTCTATCAAATTGTATTATACCATTTTTTACCCATTTCTTCAAGTTTTCGTAGAAAATGCATTTTCTTATAATTTAGACCTCATTTATCACTATATCCATGAAATATTGACCTTTTAGATTATTTTTAAAGATGTAACAGATTTTCAAAGAGTACAGATACTACTATTGTCGATATAGTTCGCTTATTTCATTAAAAAATAAAAAAAAAACTGTTTAAATATTGTTTGTTAAAAAGGACCAATTAATATGATCCCAGTATTCAAACTACATTAATTGACTGTTTACGTTGATTAATAATAATTGCTCCAAATACTAAAAAACTGAATTTTGTGTGTGTATTAGACAGTGTGGTAAAAAATAACACTTTAGAAATTTTATTTCATTTTTTGACGAATGTTTGTTTATAAAAACAGAGACGTTCATTTTCATAACTTATTATTATATTGATTTCTGAGCCAAATTCACATTTATTTAAAATACTTTATTAATTAAAACAGTTTAAAAGTATGCAATTAACTAATTTTTGGTCGGAAATAATGGTGGTAGGTATATTTAATTGGTATACTCTTTCACAAAGATTTAAATAGTTTTTTTTGTATACCAATGGGCTTGCAATACATTTTGTATATATATGTTGCTTTAAAAAAATCTGAAATGTCAATATTCCATGGGTATAGTGCTAAATGAGGTCTAAATTATAAGAAAATGCATTTTCTACGAAAACTTGAAGAGATGGGCAAAAAGTAGTATAATACATTTTGATAGACAATTACACTGTGCATCTGATTCATGTAAAATATATAGGGTGTTCCATTTAAATTAAACAAGTTATTGCCATTTAAAGCTAGTAATTATTTAATATAAATTTTTGGACACTCTGTAAAAGGTGGTAAAATTTTTATTATTGCAACACAATATCTGATCAATAAATAATCTTCAGTAAATATTTAGTATTAAAAACTTTGATACCTTTGGAGAAATGAAGCCTTAAAATTTTTACTGCAGTTTCATAAATTTGAAAATATTTCAAAAACGGTAAGGTTTAAGTGTGATAAACCTTAATCAAATTTACCTTTATTTCAATCGTAGAATCCAAAAATAGAATAATATACAGGGTGTTCCATTTAAAAAAATACAACTATAATATTTTTTACTTATTTGGGACACTCTGTATCTTGTAAAAATATTTTTAAATTGTAGCTCTAATAGTCCTTCAACGAACCCAAAACTTACAATTTTTAAAAATCTAATCGTTTAGCTACAATACTCCGAGTCGTATGTGGTGAACAACCCTGTATTTAACTATTAATTATCTAGAAATATGCTTGACTTAAATACGTTAATACACAACTTACTTCTGAAATTATGAACTGTTCTAATAAGTTTTTTTTTCTGTTCGACTACAATCAATAACTAGAAATAGGTTCGTTAGAAATCTACTACTCGTATAACAAGAATGTCAATACGAATCTTTATTTTCTTTTCAAACAGTTCTCTTATTAGTGCCATGTTGATTCTAGAATCAGTTATTCATTTAATGAAACTTTACTGTACAAATCATCCCGTCTCTGCTCTCTGCTGAATATTATTATCCATTAATAATACTTTGTTTTTTTAAGTGTGTCGTTAAATTAATTATCCCTATATTTTTCATTTTCTTATTTTTATCCGCCCAAATATTCAATATAAATCAAGTGTAATATGAAAAAAAAGTATGTTTTATTCAAAAATGTAAAGGAAAAAACAGGCCGAAGTAAATAAAAGCTGCAAAAAATATTTCACGTCCAAAAAAATGCGTATGGATATGTGTTTGAATGAAATTTCTACCTTTACGGAGCTGGTGACATTTCACACAATATCAGTCTCCGACATCAAAAAATATGAGATTTTTTCGAAAGCCACAAATCTCAAGAAACGTCACTTTATATTATTATTTAGCTTGCTTGAAAGAATTTTTTTTAGTTTCAAATTTAATATATTATAAAGAATATGCTACAAACTTCAAAAATGTTTTTACCGCTACGGACAACTTTAATATGAACATTTTATAATAAATAAAACGAAACATATAGTTCTTTATATCTACTAAATATGCGATACAGTAGTAAGTATAAAAATATAGAAAAAAAGCCGGCAAGTCAAGCAAAAAGAGGGACATAATTTTTAACCAATGCATTTGCGCGCAGTTTGAACACTGTTTAATTATTCATTAAATACCCGAAACGTATAGATGAACGACTTCAAAATACTATTAACCAGACAGTAACAAACGGAGATAAAACAATTAATCAATGTTAAAGGTATTGCATTTTGCCTTTGAAATTGTCTTAAAATATGTAGAACTTCTTACTACTAATTTAGAATGTATGTTTATTTTCGAACAAACATTTTTTTTGGAATAAAATTAGAGTATTCTCCTCAGGTGCACCAATGAGTCAATTATACATTTTGATAGGGATTTCTCAGAGTAACCATTCTGTAGCAAATCCGTTTTAATATTATTTAATTCAACATTAATTAGTGTTTTGGAACTAGTTATAACAGCCGAATTTTTTAAATTTATTGACAACCAAACGAGTAAAATTAGAATAGCCAACTATTTTTTTAGCGTACTTTTTATATAATTTAAAGTAGGCTGTAGGGGGAAATATTATACATAGTTTTCATTTGATATGGCGTATAAATAGGTATATTTTTCTTATTACGTTTTTTTCATTTCCTATCGAATATTCAGGATATTCTGGCGTCGAATGAAGTAATTTGCATATTGCGTACGTCGACAAAAATCCTACGAAATTGGGTTTTCAGCGCGATAGCACAAGCCTGTAACCAAGGCACACAAATAAAATTCTTGAAAAGTTACCGCAAACATTTCACTATTGCGTCATTTGTAATGGTTTTTTTTAAATAAGCCTAAAATGTGCTTCTACAAAATAGCAATGTTTTTTATATAAAAAAAAACTATGGGAATCAAACTGTTTTCCTTGGAATTAATGAAAAATCCATATACTTTAGTAAGAATATATCAATTGGAATACAAATATAGTTGATAGAATAGCGTATTTAGCTGTTTATAACTATAAATATTTAACAAGGAATTTATAATTTACATTTATAATGGGTTAACTATAATTAGAATCTATAATATTATCAATAAAATTACATTAACTGTAGGTTAGCTAACATATCTTGATTGTACTATACAGGGTCGCTGTTATGTATGGAAACGGTTCACTATTAAGTAAAATATACGAGATACCGCAAAAAGTTAAATACAAAAGTTATAGGGTTTAAACATCTGTTAGAGAATAATAAATTAAGTATACAGGTCGTAAAGACGTTCGGTCGTAAAGTCGTGGCACATTAAAGTTTTATTTTTTAAATAGAACCCCCTGTATATTATTGCATATTTCAATTCTTCCTTCAATTCTAAGTAAAAATCGAAATACACACAATGTACCTCAAACCAACAGTTTCCGAGTTATTGATTTTTGAAAATATCACTTAAACAATAATTTGATTTAATTAATTTTGATATGTTTAGTTCCATTTAATGATACCATTCTATCGAAACTGTGATACTGTTGTAATGTGCCACGACTTTATGACCGACCCTGTATACTTAAATTTATTAGTCGCTAATAGATATTTAAAAATCCTATAATTTTTGTATTTAACTTTTTGCGGTACCTCCTATATTTTGCCTAATAATCGACCGTTTCCATACATAAAAGCGACCTTGTATAATTTTACCTACGTTTAAATATTTTGTAGTTGATCTTTACTTTGTGAAGATAATGTAGAGACAATTCTTTGTCATAATAATTTCTTTTAAACTTTAAAAAAAATGTTTTAATGCAAGCATAACTTCAGTAACTATGATTCACCTTTCCTTATAATTGAAGAAAATAGAAGTTCTTTTAAAACATTTATTTTTCAAGCTTCTAACAACAAAGTTTATTTTGATTTAAGCTTACACAAAACTCATTCGCTTCTCACCTGAACTATTCTTTTCATTCTTAAAATATTGTAGGTACTTATATATTCGGAGAATATAAATTTTAATATTGGTTTACGTAATGTAGACTTGTTAAAGGTATGATATTAAATGTTATTTTTTTAATTTTTTTTACCAAGCTTGGCATAGTATTATTATATTTTACTACATATGGTAGTTATATTTAATTTGGCAATAATTAAAGAATTAAACAAATTTGATGTTTATTTACATTCAACATAATTATGAATAAACGATGGTGTTTCTTCTTCTTTCTTAGCCCGTTCCATCCAGTGTTGAATATCTATCTCTTCTAGGTTTTTTCATGCTTTGCGATCTCTAGCCAATCTTAACCATTCTCTTCCTGCCACTGTTCTGATGTCATCGACCCATTTCTTTTTTGGTCGGCCCACACTTCTTGTTGTTCTTCTAGGTCTCCATAGAATAATTTTTTTGGTTATCGGTCTGGATCCTGTCTTGCCACATGTCCGATCCATTGCCACTTCAGACTTGCCACTCTTTTAACAACATCTATTAGTTTTGTTTTTTGACGTATGGTATGATCGTGTTTATGATGTTTAATAAAATTGAAGAATTGAATCTAGATTATTATGAATAAAATTATATTAACTGTAGGTATTTACATACTTATCTTGATTGTACTATCTTAGTATATTATGCAGATAAAAAAATTGTGGGTGTTTGGGAAGGCTTGAAAGGAAACAATGTTTTTGCGACGTTTCGTTTTAAAAAATTATTTTAAAAAATTATTTAATTTTGATTACTATCGGGTCCACATTATGATTCCGTTTGTTTGTTTATGGCGATGCCAACCGACCTGCACATATAGATAATTAACTAGGGCTCTTAAGAGCAACGAGAGAGAAATTAATAATAAAGGAAACACAAAAAATCAATCTATTACTATATATTGGTACCGAAATTAATTCAACTGGTGTCAGTACGACACAAACCGAGCATCGATGTATATCGGGCCAAAGAATACCTGTCAAGTTTCTGTTCGATTCGTCTGTATGTGTCTTAGTGTTGGCGGTTGGAGTCGCCATGAATGTTTGTTTGTAGGCATAATGTGGACTAATATATGTTTTGGGTAAGTGGTCAGTTAATCTTATTTTGATATTTTTTAAAAAACTGCTTCTCCTATAGTTCCTGAAGAAGTGACAATAAAGTCGCGAAACGTCGTAAAAAACATTGTTTCCTTTCAAGCCTTCCCAAACACCCACGATTTTTTTTATCTGCATATTAACTACTGGGAACTAATAGGAAAATGGAAACATAATATGTTTGAGTATTTTAATTATAGTTTATCTTTAGCGTTACTTTATGGAAATACTGTAGAAATTGTTATAATCAATTCTTTTACCTTTAAAATTTAAATCATCTTTTAAATTCTAATTTAAGCATAACTCTATTGAGTATCATTCACCCTTCTTTATAATTAAAAAAAATGTTATTAAAAAAAGAAGTCCGTTTAAACCTTCATTTATCTTTTATGCTTCAAAAACAAGGTTATTATTGATTTAAGCTCTCACGTAGTTCATTCGCTCCTCTCTTGAGCTATCTTCTTTATCGTTAAATTATTCTACATACAATCGAGGAATGTAAATTTTAATATTGGTTTGTGGAATGTAGAATGTAGAATGTTTAGAAGGGGAGTTAATCACCGCGACCTTATAGATCTATTGTGTGTTCCCCTTTCTTGAGTTATAACGAGTTATAACTCATCATACAGTCTCAGGGCTTTAAGCAAAGCCAGTATCTGAGACGGCTCCACAGAGGCCAGCTCTCCATCCTCGACATCAGACGTGCCAAGGTTCATGGCA
Organism: Sitophilus oryzae; assembly: GCF_002938485.1. Taxonomy (NCBI): domain Eukaryota; kingdom Metazoa; phylum Arthropoda; class Insecta; order Coleoptera; family Curculionidae; genus Sitophilus; species Sitophilus oryzae. Next base: position 2,300,053 of record NW_022146163.1, on the reverse strand, counting down.
CGAATGGTCGTCGTCTCGGCGCACTCAGTGATAAGGTGTTCTGGTGTTTCCCCATTTTCCCCACAAAATCTGCATTCGCCGTTGGTTCTCAGTTTCAGCCTACTGAGGTGTTCGTTGAGGAGACAGTGTCCTGTTAGAAACCCCGTGACAATCCGAAGATTGTTTTTACTTAAATCAAGGAAAATCTTTGATTTTTCTCGGTCATAAGTTCTAAGGAACTTTTTCGAGTGTCTTAGACCGTTGGAGGACACCCATTCCAAGTTACGGATGGAGTCTTCCAGATTCTTCAGTTCCGCTTTCAGTTGGTTCCCGTTTGGAAAACAGAACGGTTCTGGTCCAGTTAGTGGAGTGTTCGTTCCTTTCCTAGCTAGATCATTTGCTTTTTCATTGCCTTCTATCCCTTGGTGAGCAGGCACCCAGAGTAGGAGGACTTTATTTTCTTTGCCTAATTTGTTGAGCTTCTCTAGGCATTCTTTGACCAACTTCGAATTGATGGTTACTGAGTTGATCGCGTTAAGTGCTGCTTGACTATCGGATAGGATGGCAATTTCCTGTTTTCGATAGTTCCTATCCAAGATAAATTGTACGCATCTTTCGATAGCGCAAATTTCTGCCTGAAGGATACTGGGGTAGGTGCCCATTGGTTCGGAGTATTCAGTTTTCGGCCCAAATACTCCTATCCCTGTCCCTGCTTTGGTTTTGGAAGCATCAGTATACCACGTGATGGTATGGTCTTTTATATGCTGAGTAAGCGTTTCTTTCTTCCAATCCTTTTTATTACTCAAACTACAGTGAGGTGTTTCTCAAAGTTGTAAATTCTTGGTATGTCATCCACTGGGAGTTGGAGAAGTGGAATTTTCTTTTTGAGGGTGTTCCAAGCCCCTGACCTGAAAATTCTCCCAGTACTGTTTCCGTCAATGACCATTCTAATCATTGTCGCATTGACATAACTACCGACGACAATATGCAGTGGGGTTAGGTCTAGAATGACCTCCATTGCTGCTGTTGGACATGTTCTCATGGCACCTGTGATGCAGATACATGCCAGTCTCTTTACTTTGCACAGGTTTTGCCTTGCTGTACGTTGCTCTAGTTTTGTATACCAAGCAACTGCTCCATAAGTAATCATGGGTCTTACTATCATGGTAATACAACCAGCGCAAAATGTTAGGGGCGCAGCCCCACCTATTTCCCCCCAGTCTTCTGCATATCAGAGAGTCTTTGTGGCTTTGCTAGTAATGTTCTTAATATGCCTGTTCCAGAGAAGTTTACTATCCAGGGTTATTCCCAGATATTTCACTTCCAGCGATGGCAGTATTTCCTTTCCATCTAGATACATTCTTTTCAAGTTTTTCAAACTTCGCTTTCTGGTGAATGGCACTACTGCTGTTTTATCTGAGTTAATACTCAGCCCGACAGTCCTGCACCATCTCTCAGCGATGCGGAGTCCTCTTTGGATAATATCACACAGGGTGCCTTCATGTTTCCCCCGTGCAATGATGACTATGTCATCTGCATACCATATGCAGTGTATTCCCGCTAGAGTTAATTCTTCCATTAGTTCATCCACTACCAAGCTCCACAGTAGGGGGGAGGTCACTCCACCTTGTGGAGTTCCTTGCGTTGTTTTAACAACTACAGTTTTGGTACAACTGCTGTTCGTGTTGAGAGCATTTCCCAAAACCAGCGAATTATCGTACTGTTCACCCCTCTTGTTTCAAGAGATCGCTTGACCACGTTGTGAGGTATATTGTCAAATGTACCTCACTGCAATGTCCAAGAAGGCACAAAGTGCTGTTTCTTTGCTATCCAGGCTTGCCTGTCTTAGCTCAGTTAACTGGTACAGAGTAGTTTCTGTGGATCTACCCGCTCTATATGCATGCTGACTATCGTGCAGTGGTTTAACCTGTAGATGATTTACTCTAATATGGTTGTCCACTACTTTCTCCATCGTTTTTAATATGAACGATGTGAGACTAATAGGCCTAAATGATTTGGGGTTAGCCCAGTCAGTTTTGCCTATTTTGGGTATGAAGATGACTTTAGCTCTTCTCCAGATGGTTGGTATATATCCCATCGCTAAGCTGCTTCTTGTAATGTTTAATAGATGGTGTGTAGCTATTCCCCCTGAAAAATCCCATCTATTCCTGCTGTTTTATAAGGCTGAAAGGTGTCAATAGCCCATTTCAGTTTTTGTTCTGTTATTACTAGCTTGGCCGTCTCCCAGTCTTCCCTGCGAGGATTGTGGGGTTCGGTCGGAGCTACTTGCGTATCAATAGATATGCTACCTGGGAAGTGTGTATGAAGTAGGAGGTTAGCTCTCTCTTCATCTCCTTCCGTGTAGCTTCCGTCAGTTTTCTTAAGTGCCATGTTGGGGATGGGCCCACACTTGGCCATAGCTTTCTGTAGCCTAGCTGCATAAGTAGTTGAAGTGATGTTTTCGCAAAAGCATCTGAAGTCAGACCGCTTTGCCCTTCTAATCTCCTTATTATACTCAGTTAATTTCTCGGCGTAGAGCTGCCATTCGCCGCTGGGTTTGGCTCTGTTGAAGAGTCGTCGGACCTCCGATCTAAGATTGGCCAGCTTTTTGTTCCACCAGGGCTTGTTGTTACTTTTTCGTATGCCCTTACTTGTGGGGCAACTAGATTCATATGCATCCAATATTGCACCACTGACTTCCTTTGCGTACCATTCTAGATACAGGTGGTTCCTAGCCCTACCTGCATCTATTTGGTCCAGGTTGTCTACGAGATTGGTGTGGTATAGTTCCCAATCGGTTTTTCTTGGATTCCTTCGAATTTCAGTTTGGAGTATGATTCCTCCTAATTTGAACTCGATGATTCTGTGATCTGATAGGGAAGGTTCCGTTGAGACCCTCCAATCTTTCACGTAACTAGTTACACTAGTACTCCCTAATATTGGTTTACATATTGTAGACGAATTATAATAGATATAAAATAAAATTTTATTTAAGTTATTTTTGTGTTCAATTTTGGGATAAAGTCCGTTTAAGGCTTCATTTATTTCGAAGCTTCAGAAACAAGGTTATTTTTGCTTTAGGCTCTCACTTAGCTCATTCACTCGTCACCTATCTTCTTTATCTTTAATTATATTATATTCTAGATTGTACTTTATAATTATAATTTATCTCTTTCTTGACTGTAATCTTTTTTTTAAACTTAAAATTTTAATCATAAATTTAATTCATGCATAATTCCATTGACTATGATTTACCTTTCCTTATAATTAAAAAAAATGTTTCTTTAAAACTTCATTTATTTTTCGAGGTTCAGAAACAAGTTTATTATTGATTTAAGCTCTCACGTAGCTCACATTCTATCTTCTTACTTGACCCATAAGGCTCGTTTTTACTAGTCGATTTCAGTTGAAAGATTTTTATGAATCAAGCAAAAAAAAAGTATGAATGTGAACCATGTTTTCGATTTAAGCTGATTAATTTCAGTTGAATCGATAACTTAAGTTCATCAACTAAATTCGACTCTTGAAAACGCGCATTTAACTTTATATCAACATATATTTATAATATGTATATGTTACAGTGAAAGTCGGAAATTCAGTGATTGGTAACATTCACTAGGAAATGCTAACAATTACGCATTGTACCAGTGAATGTGGTATTTTAAAGGGATGTCGACTTTTCCTAGTAATTTCTAACATTTACTATAGTGAAAGTAACATTTCATTAAGGTCGCCAGTAAATGTTATTCTATTGTACAGGACGAGTGTGGAGAGGAAGAATGTTGGTGGAAGTTAGAACAAATATAACTTTTAAGCATATTGGATCATCTCAATATTCAAGCTGATCCACATATCTTAAAATTACAATTTACTTGTTTGGTATATTTATTAAAAAATATAGAAAATAACGACATGGCCATCTAAATATTAAAAGCGATAGTAAACGTTTTAAAGCGTACAAAGGAATTAAAAAAACATTCAGAAACATAAGATTACTTATTGGTACAAGTTTTTTTTAATAAAGTTCCTCATCGTTGACAAAATACATTTTATTGTATTTTTTTTATATCCGATTACGCTACCTAATATATTCTTGAAGTTTTAAATTATTTTATGAGAAAATCGCTTCTCTATAAATAGTGTCTTATGTCAATATGATTTGTCAATAACAGTGACATAACATAAATCATAAACACTATTTCATAGAACTCCAAACTTTTACCAAAATAACATTTTGTGTTCCCTCATATATTTGACGGATGGAAACTTGAATTTTTAATTTAGAAAGAGCTACTAAAAAGCCAAATAATTTAGCTACAATTTGCTTAAAACTTCATCAAAACCGGCCAACTAGAACACAATATATAAAACTTTAAAATACATGAAAATTTTAAGGTGTCCGTGTTTCGTGCCGGTGAGTGTAGATTAATATTTTATGGACATGAATTAGAATTCTTTCTTTACTTCTCTTTTAAGTGCAACAAAGGTCTGAATTATTATTATCTCCGTTTTATACTGAGTTTTATTAAAAATTCGTCAGTCACTTTTTTTAATTCTGCTCGGCCAGTTTCAGTTCCCCAAAGAAACTCATAATTATTCATATTGCAAATTGGAAATGAATCGAATAAAAAGTTTACCCAGACCGGTGCTGAATATTCAGCGATGTTAATAAGGGCGGAGATATTAAGAAATTTGTTATTTTCATGGAGAAATATGACAACCGGCAAGATCTCGAAAGTTATTTTCATACCAAAAGACGAATTTCATTTCGGTTTTATAAATATGGATAGAACAAATAAGTCCTATAGGTATTTCGACAACACTGTAAGAAAATCTACAAAATCAAACAGTTATTTTTTTATCACTTTCCTTCGTCGGAAGCAAAAAAAAATACAAAGAATAAAGAATAAAACTATTTAAAATATCTAAATGCAACAATTCGAGAACACTTTAGTTTTTTTTAAACAGATACGTCTACAAAAATCTTTCATTACTATGATATTAACGTTATGTTGATGATATTTTTGCAATATGGCAACATAACGTTTCTGAATATGGCGAACCAACCATAAAATTTCACAAAAAAATATATATATATATATATATATACTTTAGAAGTAGAGATAGATAATCGTTTACCATTTCTTGATGTTATAGTGTCAAAGTTTCAAAATAAACTAATTTTAGATGTTTACAGAGAACACAAATACAGACAGATACTTAAATTTCACATCTAAACACAGTATAAGTGTAAAATAGGTGGTAAAGGTGCAAAAATAATATGTTCAGACAATTCACTAATCAGAGATATAAACCACATAAAAGTACATTAATAAAAAAGACTATCCACCATCTTTTATTGACAAAACATTAAACGAAATACAAACCCCAAATCATAAACAGAATACACACTGTAGTGTGATCTGTGCTTAATGTGATCTGTGGTTGACAGAACTTGGACATTGACGTTTGGACAAGCGCTAAATAGTCAGTCGTAAACAGGTTAAGGGTTAAGAATTATTGTAATCACATTTTGGTGTAGTAGTTTTTAGTAGCTTTGTTAATAATAAATAATATAAAATCAAAGCACTTGTGTTTATTAAATTATAAAACTAAATCAAGGTATAAATAAACACAGACCCTTTCAGTTACCGATTTAGTTGCACGATGGCCGCTAGATGGCGACTTCGTTAAGAACTCACCATAGACAAGTACTGAAACGTACTTGACGTGCATTTTCTGTTTGGAGCTTGTCAGGTTGAGGCATAAAATAATTAACTAGAAAGAAGTGTCAACTCTGGGTTAAATCATGGTACAAAGAATACAAGGTATGATATTGCGCAGGTTGTTCGCTACGTCACAGGTGATAACAGGCGCTATTGGTCAGCACGCTCCGCGCGCCAGTTCAAATCGTCAAGGTATTGTTATAAACCTGTTTTTTTTGTTTATATACCGTCATTGAATTATCGCTAAGCAAGTTATTGTGGAGCAGTGCGTAAGGAGTTGGGCTAGGAAGCGAGAGACCGGAGTTCGAATCTCGGCGAGACATAACTTTTTTTTTTAATACTGTTGTATTCTATAGTTTATTTTTGTAGTATAAAAGAAAGAACTATTTATTCTGTTATTTTTTAATCTGCGGTATTAATATAAATTGATTGTTGGTACAATACCTCATTTAATATAAAATAATATTCTACTTTTTGAAATGTATCTGGCCCTAATTGTACCTAAAAGTAATATATTTTTACAGTGATATACCATATTGTAAACTATTTAATATTTCAGTCACTTAAAAAGTTAATTTGCATTGAATAATTGCCTACCATTAAAGGAAATTTGAGCTATATAATCCTTGATGGTCATATTCTGGGTATGCAAATACTTCCTCTAAATTTTGGGTTTCGTTCAACCGATTTATTCTCAAAACCTGAAACATCTACATATAAAAAGAAGCACAGGTCACTAATTATAATAGACTTCACCCTTGGAATTACTTCTATCACAATTACAATACATTCATCTGCATTGGCATTTTCTACTTTTCGATGGGAAACTTCAACTTCCCAACATTTTTTAAATGATGTAACAATTCCTCTTGTGGTTACTTTTCCATAGATATCCTCATCTCTGTCCTCATGTGAATTCAGAGGCAATGAACATGAAAATTATTTACCATAAACATCGCAAACTAAAAACCTAATAAACAATTTTATACCGAATATAGAAATAAATTTAGTATTCTTACCTATTATTATCGTCCAAATCCATGTTAATAGATAATTATTTTTAAATATATTTTTGGAACTGCTGGTTTTAGTAATTATTAAATTAAACGAACTAAAAAGTCTTAAAAATAACCAATTCTTAACCATAACCCCAAAAAATGCAGATATCCTGTCAACTTTCTTTATTTTTTATTTATTCATTATTTTCCTAGTGACGTCACAGGTGGTATGCGCGAACTGAACGAAATTGGAGCCGCTATCGATCATACCTTGTATTCTTTGTACCATGGGGTTAAATCGTGGAAACACGATACGCCACCGAAAGCCTTCGTTGTCGTCTGGAGAACTAATTTTCCAATTGACAGGTTGACATGATAAGGACATGATGGCTTAATTTTCATTTCCGTTTCCGGTTATTCAATGGCGGGCCCTCTTTCAGTTCAAATGTATTTTGTATTTTTTCTTTTCATAAATAAAACCAAAAAATAATTTATTCACATATATTTATTTGAAATATGGAACAACGTGACTAAATAAATATAAAAATATAGAGGATTGTATTGTTTCAATACCAATTAGTTAATTATATGTACTTTTAACGTAAATTAGTTAAAGTATAAGCATGACTTACAGTAATTTGTAAATAAACACACGTATTCGCAGACTTCAAGGACAGAAAACGGACACAGGGACATGAAAACGGGAGCCTTATACAAAACCTGGGTATACCAAAACCTGAAAACAGAAAAACAAATTTTTTATACTAAAATTAACAATGTAAAAATATCAATATTAAATTTATTTAATATTGATATATTAGGTATAAAATATAAAAATATACTGTTTAAAAAGCGTCCATTATTCCCAAAGACACCTGGCTTATAAATCAAAAAGAAGCAAAAAGAGACTTTTAATCGGATAACATAATCAGATTATCAGTCCGATTTATTGCATTATTGACAATAAATCGCACATACTGGAGATAACTAATGTTGGCTATAGTTAAAAATGATCTTACCTTGCTGTAAATTGTTTCCATTTTCAAAAAAATCGCCGATCAAAGAGATTATAACACCATTTTCTTGCATCTAAAAAATATAAAAACTGTTTATTTACTACCTATTTTTCATATACATGGGACATACCTATTACTGCAGAAACGTCATTTTCTCCAGGATTCTTCATGTAATACATATTTTATATACTTTATTACCTTTATAATTATAAATTTCAGCCGAAATATTAAATTGAACTTTCAAAACGAAACTAAACGGAATGAATTCAAATGGCGTCGAATATTTTCGAATTTGTTCTAGAACAAATCTGAAGTTGTCTCTGAAACTGAAATCTGTCAATTCTAAACTGTGAAGTTAGACAATAGTTAGACAAAAACAATGCTGTCCTTGTCTAGGCGGCCATACTTGTCGTGAGGAGAATGACAGGAATGACACTAATGACTGTTTCCAATTTTCCTATTTCACTGTCACCCCCTGGGTTGAGGTAGACTATCAAAGTCGTCCTGATAATGGAGTATAACTCCGAAACCGATCGACGAATGGATAGTCTCCCATGGTACAAAGAATACAAGGTATGATATTGCGCAGGTTGGTTGCTACGTCACAGGTGATAACAGGCGCTATTGGTCAGCACGCCTCGCGCGCCAATTCAAATCGTCAAGATATTGTTATAAACCTGTTTTTTTGTTTATATACCGTCATTGAATTATCGCTAAGCAAGTTACTGTGGAGCAGTGCATAAGGAGTCGGGCTAGGAAGCCAGAGACCGGAGTTCGAATCTCGGCCGGGACATAACTTTTTATTTATTTTTTTAAATACTGTTGTATTCTATAGTTTATTTTTGTAGTATAAAAAAAGAACTATTTATTCTGTGATTTTTTAATCTCCGGTATTAATATAAATTGATTGTTGGTACAATACCTCATTTAATATAAAATAATATTCTACTTTTTGAAATGTATCGGGCCCTAATTGTACCTAAAAGTAAAATATATTTTTAGTGATATACCATATTGTAAACTATTTAATATTTCAGTCACTTAAAAAGTTAATTTGCATTGAATAATTGCCTACCATTAAAGGAAATTTGAGCTATATAATCCTTGATGCGCATCTTCCTCTAAATTTTGGGTTTCGTTCAACCAATTTATTCTCAAAACCTGAAACATCTACATATAAAAAGAAGCACAGGTCACTAATTATAATAAACTTCACCCTTGGAATTACTTCTATCACAATTACAATACATTCATCTGCATTGGCATTTTCTACTGTTCGATGGGAAACAATAAACTTTCCAACATTTTTTAAATGATGTAACAATTCCTCTTGTGGTTACTTTTCCATAGATATCCTCATCTCTGTCCTCATATGAATTCAGAGGCAATGAACATGAAAATTATTTACCATAAACATCGCAAACTAAAAACCTAATAAACAATTTTGTACCGAATATAGAAATAAATTTAGTATTCTTACCTATTATCATCCAAATCCATGTTAATAGATAATTATTATTTTTAAATATATTTTTGGAACTGCTGGTTTTAGTAATTATTAAATTAAACGAACTAAAAAGTCTTAAAAATAAACAATTCTTAACCATAACCCCAAAAGATACAGATCTTCTGTCAACTTTCTTTATTTTTTATTTATTCATTGTTTTCCTAGTGACGTCACAAGTGGTATGCGTCAACTGAACGAAATTGGAGCCGCTATCGATCATACCTTGTATTCTTTGTACCATGATAGTCTCCTTGGCCTGACAAGCTTTAAGCAGAAAATTCGCACATAAAACAGGTGTACGGCTATTAAATGTTTTTCAAACTATAGCCCTGCTAAAAAATGCGTACGCCATTCAAGGTATAAATAAACACAACACATACAATGATAACAATACACAATATATACAGCTTACACTTCCATACATACGAGGCGTTTCGGAAAAAATAAGAAGGATAGGAAACCAATATATTATATATAACATAACACCATATAACATATAACCATGGTATAAAGAAAACAAGGTATGATCGATAGCGGTTCCAATTTCGTTAAGTTTGCGCATACCACCTGTGACGTCATACAAACCATACAACCATACAAAAAAATATCCATATTGCTCAATTGCCACTAATAAAAAAAGACCTAAAATAGGGAAGAATTAGGACATAACCCCAAAAGTTATGTTTTGACATCGAGCTTGACATTTGAAAATTTATTTTCACATTTTGACACAATCAAATTTCGCAGATGACACAATCTGTTTGACAATTTGAAATTGGCGCGCAGAGCTTGTGACGTAGTGACCAACCTGCGCAATATCATACCTTGTATTCTTTGTATCATGACATATAACATACGAACATCTTTCAAAACACAAAATACTTAGATCCATTTTAACGCACACTAAACCAATGAACACTGGACAACAATGAACACTGGACAACAACAAAATGTAATATACAATATAGCATGTGATGTCATAAATTTTATATTGGTGAAACATCTAGACCCTTAAATGTTCGAATTAAAGAGCATAAAGATTATTTAAGAAAGGGCGACGTACACAAATTTAAGATTTGTCAGCATTCATGGGACACAGGACACAGGATAGATTTTATATATATATATATATATATATATATATATATATATATATATATATATATATATATATATATATATATATATATATATATATATATATATATATATATATATATATATATATATATATATATATATATATATATATATATATATATATATATATATATATATATATATATATATATATATATATAATCGAAGGCTTTCTACCCGAAGGTGTAGGCTTCTAGTAGCTACTTCTTTCCATAAACAAAATTTTGCCAGTTCTTCTTGTCCAGTGCCATGCTTGATGCTTCGGCGCAGCCGATCCCTCTAGTTTTGAGTAATTTTGCAATATTCTGATCCCACGTAGTTGCAGGTCTACCCTTTTTCCTCTTTTCCTGCCTTTTTGCCTCCCATACTCTTCTTACTCTTTGTTTAATCTTTTCAAATGTCCGTACCATCTCAACTGGCAGTTTTCGATAGTAGTTAGTACTGGCTGGACTTTCAGCTGCTCTCTGATATCGGAATTGCGTAGTTTATTCATCCTCGTAACCCCTAGCACTTTTCGGAGGCATTTCATTTCTACTGCTTGTATTAAGCTTTCTTGTCTCTTGGTGAGGACCCAACTCTCACTACCGAATGTTAATATTGGAACGAATATTGAATTAAACACGCTGATTTTGGTCTTCAATGATACCTCTTTTTTGCCTAGAAAGGTGTTCTTTATGCTATGGTATAGGTTAGCGGCGCTTTGAACCCTTGCAGTTATTTCTTGGTTTTGGTGTCACTGACTTTCTATCTGGACTCCCAAGTATTTGAAAGAATTTACCTGCTCTATTATTTGATCATTTATTTCTATGTTAACTACTGCTTCGCTCTTTCCGCTAATCATTATTTTTGTTTTGTTCTCATTTAATTTAAGGTTTTTGGTAGATAACTTGTTGTTCCATGTATTAAGCCATGTATTGAGTTCCATGTATGATAGCCTCTAAAAGAAAAATAAAACAGGTTTTTTAATACCTACAATCTAATAAAAATAAATGTATTTATTGCTCATGCATCTGTAACGTAGTAACTAAAATCTGTTAACTTGACACAATGTCATTTTCACAGAACGTCAACGGTTTTTGTAGATGTATCTGTTTAAAAAAAAACTAAAGTGTTCTCTAATAGTTACATTTAGACATTTTAAATAGTTTTTTCTTTGTTTTTTGTACGTTTTTGCTTTTTACGACGGAAAGAGATATACTATCCAAAACGTTAAGCATTTTTTTGTTAGGAAAATTTGTTTATTAGTAAGCCACTGCTGACAGTTAGTCTCCGTTGGATTAACGCAGCAGTGCTTAAAAAAATAACTATTTTATTTTGCAGATTTTCTTATAGTTTTCTTATAGTGGTAGTTACCCATAGGACTATTTTGAGGAGATGAATCCGCCTCAGAAATATAGATTTTTTTTTAGATATTATTATAAAATACATTAAGTTCAAATTATTTTAAAGTGACTAAATACATAAAAAGGAAGCTTTATTCCATTTTTAGGTTAAAAATAAATTATCTAGGACAAAGTCGTAAATTGCACATTCTGAGTTTATCCATAAAAAGTAAGTGCATGTTTATGATCCATTAGAAGGAAAATAGTCAGTTGGAAAATAAAGACATTTTTATTGAAGTTTTAAAAATTTAAAAATAAAGTTTGAGCTAGAAAATTTGAATTAATACGGAAATTTATTTTATCAGTTCATTTTTAATTTAAAAAAGAACATTAATTCTAATGCATAGTTTAATGTTGACGAGACTCTGACTCTCAAATGTTATTATTTATTTAAATAAATACACTCTGTTTATTTTAAGGAAAGATTTCAACAGACGATGACAGAAAAAAGCAGATAACGTCTATGTAGAATGTAGAACGTTTAGGAGGGGAGTTAATCACCGCGACCTTATAGATCTATTGTGTGTTCCCCTTTCTTGAGTTATAACGAGTTATAACTCATCATACAGTCTCAGGGCTTTAACAAAAGCCAATATCTGAGACGGCTCCACAGAGGCCAGCTCTCCATCCGCGACATCAGACGTACGAAAGTTTATGGCACGAAAGGTCGTCGTCTCGGCGCACTCAGTGATAAGGTGTTCTGGTGTTTCCCCATTTTCCCCACAGAATCTCAGCTCCAGCCTACTGAGGTGTTCGTTGAGGAGACAGTGTTCTGTTAGAAACCCCGTGACAATCCGAAGATTGTTTTTACTTAAATCAAGGAAAACCTTTGATTTTTCTGGGTCGTAAGTTCTGAGGAACTTTTTCGAGTGTCTTAGACCGTTGGAGGACACCCATTCCAAGTTACGGATGGAGTCTTCCAGATTCTTCAGTTCCGCTTTCAGTTGGTTCCCGTTTGGAAAACAGAACGGTTCTGGTCCAGTTAGTTCAGTGTTCGCTCCTTTCCTAGCTAGATCATTTGCTTTTTCATTGCCTTCTATCCCTTGGTGAGCAGGCACCCAGAGTAGGAGGACTTTATTTACTTTGCCTAATTTGTTGAGCTTCTCTAGGCATTCTTTGACCAACTTCGAATTGATGGTTACTGAGTTGATCGCGTTAAGTGCTGCTTGACTATCGGATAGGATGGCAATTTCCTGTTTTCGATAGTTCCTATCTAAGATAAATTGTACGCATCTTTCGATAGCGTAAATTTCTGCCTGAAGGATAGGTGCCCATTGGTTCGGAGTATTTAGTTTTCGGCCCAAATACTCCTATCCCTGTCCCTGCTTTGGTTTTGGAAGCATCAGTATACCACGTGATGGTATGGTCTTTTATATGCTGAATAAGCGTTTCTTTCTTCCAATCCTTTTTATTACTGAATACTACAGTGAGGTGTTTCTCAAAGTTGTAAATTCTTGGTACTATGTCATCTACTGGGAGTTGAAGAAGTGGAATTTTCTTTTTGATGGTGTTCCAAGCCCCTGACCTGAAAATTCTCCCAGTACTGTTTCCGTCAAAGATAACGTCCATACCAATCCATTTATTTCACTAAAAAAAGCTTCTATTTTTTAAGTTAACTATGGAAGGTTTTATATATAAATCCGTTATGCATCGTCTCTGTTGTTTTTAACCAGTTTTATTGATTTATTTCAAAAATGACAGATCACATTTTAAGATTATTGGTTTGACGGGACGATGAACGACAAACGGACGCCGAGCCGATGCGTATGAACTCGACTTAAGATTTTTGAGAGTTGTCAAACTTTTGCCGAATTATAGGTTTTGATTTTATGTCAAATTATGTGAAATGGAAATGCATATTTTGCATTTTGCATTTTGGACTGTGTTATTACGTGTGTTTCGTGTTTTTTAAAATTAAGTGGAGGAAAACTCGAGGAAAATTAAGTGTTGATCCAGGCCATAGTTTACAGTTAATATTCAGTGCCCAGAGACACAGTTTACCGGAGTTATACCAACTTATTTCTCTGTAAAATAAAATAAACTACTTTGAAATTAAAATGACAGACACATCTATCGCTGTCAAAGATTTTGTCGTTGGACAGACTATACCTGTAGATTTGTATACATTTTTCACAATTTCGTTAGTTTTAAGGGTCGGTATTTTTCCTAAGTTAATAAAATAAGGTAAATAATATTACAATATTAAATTTGACCAGAGTATTGTCATGCAAGTAATTAAAAGTATAATTGGCCATATTAATATTTATGATGTTGTTTCCATTTAATTTCGGTATTTGCCGCAGAAGTGAACTTATATTGCAAATATAAACGTTAATGATGTGTGCTGAACTTTGTTTGGCATAGGAGCGAGATACGTTTACCGACAGAAATATTTAAGTTATTTGCCTTCTGGTTATTTAGCGATATTCAGAATTTCCTATCGATTTCTTTTCAATTTTAGAAATTATGAATTAAATAGTTACATTATAATATAAACAATATGTGTCTCATGGACAATGAAATTATGAACAAAATTTTAATATTCCTTTTTATCTGCAGATAGAAATAATAACGTTTTACATTTTATTTTTCTTTGGTGTAGCTTTGTTTTTTTTGTAAAATTTTTATTACTGTAAAGCTTGTGTAAAAGAGAAATAATTGGAGTATCAATTTCGCTCATTCTTATTTTTATGGCGTTTATCTTTACATTCTCAAAAAAATAAACTCTAGATAAATAGAAAAAATCTAAATAAAACAAATTCCGGTCCAATTCTAGAAAATTACTGAAGATTTTATTAGGTAGTGATGCTAATCTATCGGGTGTTTCTCAAAAATGACTTACCTCTCCCAACTTTTCTATTTTTTCACATAAAAAAGAGAGATTTAATATGTTAGTATAACATAAATTAGGATTGATTGTATCCTTGGTATTGTTTTACTTTATTGGATAGAAAATGACACTCTGAATAGAATGACATATCATATGTCAACTTTTGATATTTCGCTGAAAAACTCGTATTTTAAATTTCAATTTAGAGTGCCATGACTGTTAAAAACACTAATTTTTAATCAAGAAGCCTTTTAAAAATGGATTTGATCGTTTAATTTTTTTTTTCCTGTTTTGAACAATGGTATATAGTACGAGGTCTAATTAGTATATTTGAAAAAAACGACGAATATTTATTAATTTTTATAAATTTTTGTTAATTTTTGACGAATAATTTGATATCACACACTTGGTATTTCGAGTCAAATTGTCGTTATGAACCGCCAGTTACAATTTCAAATAAATCGTACTCGAAAATGTCAAAAGTTGACGTGTGATATGTCATTCTATTCAGAGTGTCATTATCTAGCGAAAAAAATAAAAACCAAGGGTGTCATTTAAAAATCAAAAGTTGTAGTCATTTCTGGTGCAACAGAAAGTGACAGAAAACAACTGAATACGACAATTAATCCTGATTTATGTCATATACTAACGCACCAAATCTAGTTTTTTTTATCTGAAAAATTTAACAATTTATAGAGGTGAGCCTCTTTCGAGAAACACCCGGTATATTTTTTCAAGGATCTTCTAAATATATAAAAATATGTATATTATTTTGTTTGATGGAATAAAATAATAAATATCACTTAAAATTAAAACTGATATAATAAACTCTCCAAGGAACATTCTGTCTTTCAAACTCTTTTTCAATCAATCAGTTTATTACAATTTTCTCTTAATAATAAATTACGGGTTTAATAAATATTAATTGCAGGAATGGTCATATTAGAAATTAAACGGATCGGACGGAACGG
Source organism: Sitophilus oryzae (assembly GCF_002938485.1). NCBI lineage: Eukaryota > Metazoa > Arthropoda > Insecta > Coleoptera > Curculionidae > Sitophilus > Sitophilus oryzae. The sequence continues at coordinate 2,284,504 of NW_022146163.1, read as the reverse complement.
ACGGAACGGATCGGATCGGACGGATCAACTTCAATCGGACCAACAACTTCAACTACTTCAAATAATAAAGGCATTTCGAAAAAGCATTTAAAAGATAAAAAACGCTGCAAAGACTATCAAAATGTTGATCTAATAACAATTTGATGTTTATACTATTCCGCGAAAAGAAATTATTAGCTTTTTTCCAAAGCCTACCATTACTTCACTGAATCATCGTTTCTTGTTCACTATTATTAATACCTTATTAGATATTAATACATCTGGTATTATGGTATTCTGGTATTTCGTCGATTTTAAAATAAACTGTTTCTATCTTATTTTTTTATTAGAATGTAAAGGAATATTCTATAATAAAGGAACATTCGTAAAGAAAAATCTTATCAAAAACATGCAAAAAAATTAATTTGGATAGTTTAGTTTGTTTAGAAACTTTTTTATCTTTTGTATTTTTTTGATAAAACTCACCGATTTGAAATTAAAAAATAAAATATAAAGCATAAGCCCGCGGTTACATTGGACGCGGGTCCGTGCGTTTTTTTAAACGTGTAAACGTATTTTATTTAAGTGGTTACATTAGATGCGCGTTCATGGTGTCCTGTGTGTCGAGTTTGTCAAAACGGACGCCACTACTTTGATGCTGTCTGAGGATTTAATGTTAAAATAACTACTTATGAACAGAAGAAAATGTTAGGTAAATGATTTATATGTAAGAAAAGGCGAAGAAAATGAATATGTAAAATATTTGGTGAAGTAAAACAGCAACCGGTCAAATTTTTTGAATATTTTACAATGTTTCCAGCAACATTAATATAACTAAAATAAAAATAAACCTGGTATTCAAAGATATTCAAATTTTTCGTGAATGTATTGGGCCCAGAGATATAAAAATTCGAACGCTCGGACGTACACGTATTAAAAAAACAAACCATTTTGTTTTCATCCGACCAACGGAAATCGACCTACGTGCACGGACGCGCAAACTCCGATGCAATGTAACCGCCTGCGTAGATACCATTTGTTTGTTTTTTGCTGCGTGCACGTCCGAGCACGTACGACCAAAAAAACGTACGGACACGCATCCAATGTAACCACGGGCTTACCATGTTAGGACAAAAAACATTTTTAGATAAAGTATCTGGTGGGCTGCTGTAATTTTTTTAGGAAAAAATCTAGTCGGCCGCTGTCACTTTTTAGAATGTTTCTAATATTATTTGATTTGACAATCATAATGACAAATTTAATTTCATGGTTAGGTTTTCCTCTTGTAAAAACAATCCGGGGACATACTGTAGATGCTCGACGTACTGTTAATACCCGAAATAGAAATATACACAGTAATCCTATTTTAGTAATTCGTCATTGGAACTTGCTAAAACCCTAAAATGCATCGAATAATGGATTCTCACTTTACCAGCTTTTTTTCGTACCTGTATTAACGCTTTTTAATGGATTTCATGATGTTAGCTATGCGCCGAGATTCACAGTATCGTACCAAATGAACCAAACCAAACCAAACCAATGGAGATAATTTGATTATATACATTTATTACCTTTTTTTGTACGTGAGAAGTAGTTCAGAATTAAAAAAGGTAGTTTATTACCGTATATATTATCCACGTTATTCTGATATATTATCTACGATTTTGTTTTGGAGGCATGGCAATCGAGAACAGCCGTACAATATTCATTGAAAAAAATTTCTATACCTCTAGCGGATTTATTCAAAAAATCTTCAAAAAGTCCTGTGGGTATTTCGCCACTTGCACTCCAAGAAAATCTACAAAATAAAATAGGACTTTTACCCATAGGACTTTTTTGAAAAGACATATTCTTTGAATTTTGACTGCCTTGAATGTCTTGGTTTTAAATTTGAATGTCTCACATCAATTTTTCAGTCAGCTGTTGTAGGGATCGGCTCTGATAGTAATACACTTTACCTTTTTTACGATTTTGGTTTTGTAACATCGATTGCTATTATTGGTTTGATAATAAAAGTACTTACTTATTTATTGACCTACTGATATTATCGGTAGGTAGGTATCAATTTATAACAAAGTTGTTGAATAGGTATTTCCATAGAAACTAAACAAAATAACTTATGTTTTTGATGGGATTTTGTTTCCTCTTGTAGGTTTTAGGGTCCGAGCAGTATATCTTTCTATACCGGGTGCGTCTCAAAAGGGGCTTACCCCTATAACTTTTTTATTTTTCAGATAAAAAAAAACGAGATTTGGTATGTTACTATATGACATACACTAGGATTGATTGACGTATTCAATTCTTTTAGGCCACTTACTGTTTCACCGGAAATGACTACAATTTTTGATTTTTAAATAGCACCCTCGGTAGTTTTTTACTTTATTCGATAGAAAGTGACTCTAAATTTAATGACATATCGTATGTCAACTTCGGACATTTTTGCTTAAAACAAAATTGTATTTTAAATTTCAATCTAGAGTGCCATGGCAAAAACACTAATTTTTAAAACTTGGAAAATAGATTTGATCGTCTAACGCTTTTAATCTCTTTTCCTGGCCGGTTAAAAGCTTCCCAAATCGTATTTTTAATCATATCAGCATATTTAGCTCATTTTTTTAAGCATATTTAGCTCAGCATATTTAGCTCATTAGCATATTTCGAAAAAGAATTTTTACGAATTGGTACCACAATTTGGTACCACACACTTGATATTTCGATTCAAATTGTCGTTATGAATCACATTTTGCAATTTTAAATAAACCGTATTTGAAAATGTCAAAAGTTGACATTTGATATGTCATTCTGGGAGTCAATATGACCCCTACTAATAGAGGGCGCCACCTACATGTGTTTTAACTGTTTTGAAGCGTAATAACTTTTTGTACGTACCCGTATAAAACTACCGAGTGGAAAAATATACATCTCTGTGACTTTTTACGTAAAAAATATCTCTTTGTAAAAATCGCTACGAGCAACCGTTCTTAAGATATTTAGAATGGAAATAGTCAATATATGTCATTATTGACGAAAAATATACACGATGAGTAGATAGTTATTTCACTGAAATAATAAATTTGGGAAATTTTTATTTTTTTAATTTAATCATAAGCTTTTCTGCAAAAAATGATGATAAAACCGTTTCTGTTGAACTTTTGGCACAAAAACATTTCAAATTTATGATTTCAGTCTAATAACTATTTAGTCAACATGTTTAATTTATGTCAATGATGACAGGTATTGATAATTTCGATTCCAAATATCTTGAAAACTATTACTCGTAGCGATTTTTACCAAGAGACCTTTTTACGTAAAAAACGTCGTAAATGTATATTTTTTTACTCAGTAATTTTATACAGGTATGGTCGAAAAGTTATTACTCTTCAAACCAGTTAAAAAATATGTAGGTGGCGCCCTCTACTAGTAGGAGTCATATTGACATCAAAATCAAATTTTTCATGTCAAAAAACTACCAGACACCAATTTTCATCCAAATATTGACTTTACTTCAGAAATTATTTGGAAAAAATTGAGATAAAAATGAAACTTCTACACCTGTATCTCCGAAACCAAGCATTTTAGGACATACTCATATACTAAGGGCTGGCAAAGGTTAGTCTTGGGTCGATATTTCCGTCTGTAAGAAGAGTACAATGCGTTTATAATGTACTGAACAAAGAGAGGACAGTAAACACGTTGCCAAACGTATGAAATAAACCGAGAAACTGTGCACATCGCTAAGAGACGTGGAAGGTGATATAGCAGATTTGTCGCAGTTGACCGGTCTACCCAATCAATACCTTTGTAAGTACTCTGTAAAGTTCTAGGGAGAGGTGTACGTCATGCGTTCAGCTACGATTTGATTACGTCTCGTGATACTTAATTTGTTTATTTATTAACGAGTCGTTGTAATTTTCCCTCTAGCTTGAATTTTTTTAAGTGCGAGCTAGAAACACTTGCATTTTTGGTAAAAATAAGTGGAATTGAGTGGGTGGTGGATAGTGGTCGCGCTATTAGAACTCTGAATTCAAAAATCGATATCTCGAAATCTAGATTGTAGTTTGTTCAAGAACTGTGTTAATATTTCTGCTGTATTTCTTGTAAACAGTTGTCTTGTGAAAATCTTCATCAATAAAAATATTACACGATTGCTGAAAATTGCTATGCTCTAAAAGTAAATGGATGGATTGTTTACAATTTTTGAATGGAAAAAACAACCTTAACGAATTTTTCTTATGAATACAGTTCGGACCACCCTGTATATGTATTCTGCTAAATTTAACATTTTCCGTGACAAATACATCCTGATTGGAATCTAGAATTTCGTAAACAAATATTCCGATTCAATCAAAACCCGCTCGAAATCATTACGTCGATAGATATACAAAATTGGTTTAAAATTAAATGCGTACATCCGTTTTTGCATACATTGCAAATGGTTTGGTAATATTTTAGGACAACTGTATTGATAGATCGCATATTTGTTTACGTAAATATCTGTTTACAGAGGATGAGCCGGATAGTTCATTTATATTTTATCAGTTTTGCAATAATTTTAATTGAAATTTACAATACGAATACCGAGAATAAATCTTATAGATAGCAAAAAAGAGTTGTAAAAGTTACACGAGGAGATAAAACTGTACTACATATTATACTACACTTGATCAAATGATCAATAATTGAAGGGCTTGTTGTAATAACATGATAAGCCACTCAACCAGAAATTAGTTTTATTAATTAATAACTAGTGTTTTTCTTGCCTTTTATCCAACAAATTTGTTAGATAAATACTTAGCCAGTTAACCTAAACTATCTCTAAAACGTCTTCAAATTTATATTTATTAATATTTATATTTTCACATTTTTTTCAAGACTTCAAATTCTCAATAATTCAGAATTTTATATACGGATTTGTGACATATCATGTCATTACAATAAGGCCCTTCAATTTTTGTTCTTTTTTAAACGTCACAAAAGAATTAACTTTTGCGCGTGATTGACAATATAAAGAGGTAATTTTAACGCCTAGGCATAAACACTTTTTACAAAAGTATACAAATCGTATATTGTGTTATTAGGAGTGTAATGGTATTCAAAAAAAAATATATATACATATATTTTTTTTACCGAAGTAATAGTCTAATGCCCACTTGCACCGTTTGTATAAACTTTGTTTAAAGGCTAAACAGTGATTAACTATACATATTTTATTATAGTTAATCACTGTTTAGCCTTTAAACAAAATTTACACAAACGGTGCAAGTGGGCATAAGAGCTAGCAACGTTTTCGAGAAAGTATTTTAAGACGTCTGGTTCTTTGATATATCTTTTACTATGCTCTCTGGAACAGCATGCGTCCCGTCTAGCTGCCGATACCCGTTGCGTTCACTACTGCGCATCGGAAGAAGATCCTATATTTTTTATTAATTTAGTCCTATAAATTCTAGTATTGAATATAAATAGAACATGTCTCCATAGCGCAGTGCGTAGAGTTTCCGACCACCAACCGATGATTCAGAGTTCGAATCCGGGTCAGGGCAAAGACTTTTTTATTTTATTTTCGTTTATATTCTGAAAGTAAAGTATTAAATAATTCTGGTAATTAAAAAAAACAAATATTTATTACTTTACTATCAGAATATAAACGAAAATAAAATAAGAAAGTCTTTGCCCTGACCCGGATTCGAACTCTGAATCATCGGTTCGTGGTCGGAAACTCTACGCACTGCGCTGTGGAGACATGTTCGATTTATATTCAATACTAGAATTTAAAGAACTAATAAAAATATAGAATCTTCTTTCAATGCGCAGTAGGGAACGCAACGTATACCGGCAGCCAGACGGGCCGCATGCTGTTCTAGAGAGCGCACTAAAAGATATATCAAAGAGCCAGACGTCTTAAAATACTTGTTTTTCCCACGTTGCTAGCTCTCGTACTATAAGGGGAGTGTAATGAAGTCCGTATATTTTTTTTACTTAATCTGTTAAATGCTAGGCGTGAACATAAATCGAACACGGCACGATAGCTCGGCGCGAAAGTATTTCGCTGGTACACCGAAGAGCCAGGGTTCGATCCTGCCTCGGGACATAACTTTTTTTTATTTCTTTTATCGTTAATATTCTGATTGTAAAATAGTTAGATATTTGTTTTTTTGATCACCTGAACGGATAGCGTTTGTGGATTTATGAACCATACTGTATATAAGTAGAATTTGATATGTTTATTTGTTTTGAAGGATTATGGTAACAAATAATTCTTAGACAAGCTTAGTATGGTTTATTTTTATTTTTAGAACTGTTATGATAGTCTAAAACCGAAAAATATTTTTAATACTAAAAATTATTTGCTGATAAAATTGTGTTAAATATTTCGTCGATTTGCATGGATACGTTGAAGTTTTTTTTTGGTACAAACAGCAAATGGTTTTTTGTAGAATCGACGGGTAAAAACCGTTTTTTTACTGTAAGGAATCTTGATGGGTCGTAAGGACGATGGTAACCGAACGTGGTTCGTGGTTCCCGACGGGAAAGATTAATTAAGCGACGGGAGCGCGAAAACGGGGGCCTTCCTGTTGAGACTAAGTACCGGTGATCTTTACTAAGTAAACCTCGTGAGTTTAAGTCAATTCTGATCCGTTATTTTTTTTATCAGCGCTGCTGTAAAAAAACGAATTCTTGAGTTTTAAAGTAAAAGTACCGTATCTCCGTTTTTGATTTTAAATAAGTATAAATCGTGGTCCTAGAGATTTGATTTAAAATAAGTGTAAACCGTATTTCTGATTTATGAGTATAGATAGTTAAAAACCGAGCGTTTAGTTTTTTTATAACTGACCGTGGATAATTAGTGTGACCGGATTCCGGGCTGCTGTAGGCGATTCAGACTGTTTCGGCACAACCAGACCGTTTCGTTTTGATCCGACGCCGATTTTCTTAAGTTTTCTTTATACCTGACCGTGAATAATTAGTGTGATTCCGGATTCAGGAGTCAAAGTGATATTTTTTGTGGCGAGGTTGTACGTTTGACATACAGGTGGGGCACAAAAAGTAATTTTTACTCCGAGTAGAACATGCTATTTTTTCCAACGCCCACAAATAATTTATTAAACAATTTCAAACGTTCCAAATAATATAAAAAGATTTAAAATAATACCTCGTAAGTAATTATACGAGTATATCCAGAAACTATTAATATTTTTGTGACGTTAGAAAAAAATTATTTCTGACCTTTGAAAAAAAATAGCATGTTCCATTCGGAGTAAAAATGTACTTTTTGTGCCTCACCTGTAATCATTGAGGCTGTCAAATGTACAACCTCGCCATGAAGGTATACTATTTTTGTCTGGATATATGATTAATAAAGTTTTTTTCTTTTTTCTTTTCAGGAATTAGGAGGCAATTAAATTGAAGATAGAAGGTAAGTTTTGTTCAATTGATATTCATAAGTATCACAGGATTTAATAAGTTATTGCCCTTCAGAGTTGATACATTTTGTAGAGACCAGTTAGACCTACTATAATATTGTCAAATTTTAAAATTAAGTAATTGGCGCTTATCAAGTTTTTCCCCTAGAACCTTTAATTATAATAATTTTAATGTTTTAACGCCAAGATGTTGGTCTATTATTTTGATATTTCCACTTATAGTCCAAGAAAGTAGGCCTTTAAATACAAAATTTTGGTAAAAACTGGTATTTTTGATGTAAGTTACTTTAAGAGATCTAAAAACGAATTGTGAAAGATTTTTTCTTAATTCACCCCCGGGAAGGGATGAAATAAATAAATAAAATGACTTTTTCGAAATTTCGGGGAAACGGTAAGAACTAGAATGTAGAGGTTTGTATATCTGAGATAGCTTTGTTTTTACAGTAAGGTGTGTATATTATTTGTCTCAGTAACAGAGCATCGTAAAATTTTATTTTATTTGAATATATATCCCTATAAAGACAAACTCTATAACTGAAACAGAACAAGCAAATATCGCTTAAATTTAAAATGAGTTCTTTGAGAAACAGGATAAAGCCAACCGAATCAAATAAAAAATATATTTATTTGGTTTTGTTTTCCCGGCCTCATTTCATTACGTTTTGCCTTTGTTCGGTTTCTCATCAATGAAATATAACAAAAAAACAAAAACGCAGCCGTCGACAGAAGACAAAAGATTTTAACATGTAGGGCGAGCTTCAATCCAATTTTCTTTATTTACAAGTTCGATATGGAGAGAAAAAGTCGTTTTATATTATTTAATTTCAATAGAATGTATTTTCGTTGGAATTAAATTGAACAGCGTCTATGCATTTAATTAATAGCTAGGTAAATAAAATACTGGCCTAACCTAACCTAACAAAACAAATGCAAAAAAACTTTAAGTGGTGATTCATTGTTAAAAATAAATAGTAGTTTATTATACAGGATTATTCACCACATACGATACGGAGTATTGTAGCTAAACGATTAAATTTTAACAAATTGTAAGTTTTGGGTTCGTTGAACGACTGTTAGAGCTACAATTTAAAAATATTTTGACAAGATACAGTGGTTTCAAAATAAATAAAAATGTCAAAAAGTTGTATTTTTTAAATGGAACACCCTTATTACATTTTTAGTTTCTGGGATTAAAATAAATAGGTTTTATTTTAACATAATATGTATTTATTTTTAGATTTATTTTCCTTTAACTAAACGTACAAGTACCTTGTAAGAAACCAATTAAATTTGGTCGCGTCTTAAAAAAAATCGACGCAATATTTTTAGATATTGACCTCCCTACAATAATAACCACGAGCCGCCACTGCAGGTAAACGATAAAGATTCCGTTAGTTTTATGTCGCAGGTAAGGCGTTTTGTGTTATATTTATAAAACATTTAGTCTATATTTTTGATGATTAGAGGAAAATATGTTGTTTATAAATATTTAATTTATTAAAAACTGTATATCATATTTTGTTCGGTTGTGAATATTATTTTATTTTTTGTTATTGAAGAGCGAGACTGATCTTGGTCTTGGTCTTGCATAAAAAAAGACCAGAAAAGCCTATTGGAAGACTTAGGCAGGACCATTGGTATCAGTTATAGTGAAATAACCAGAGATTTATTAGTTTCCTGTTTAAGGGAAAATTTAATAATTATTAACAAAAATTATCTCAAAAAATTATAAATAAATATAATTTCAATAAAAATATAAAAGAATTAAAAAGCAATTTTAAATTATTCGACAGTATAAATCCATTTAATAATTGTTGTTTGTTGTTACTATTTGTACAAATACAAGCCACCAAGAAGTTGGGTCCGTTGAATTCTCAGCCCAATAAAGTTTTTTTGCCTGTAAAGTATTTTTAGTTAACGTATTTTTTTTGCTGCTAGGGGTAATATAAACGGGGTCTGTTTACGCGGAATTCGAACCGCGATTCTTGGCCATATCTTTGTTAATGAAATCAGTATTTATATATTTTAGTACATTGTTTCAGTGGCAAAACATCCACCTGTTTCAAATATCAAATATCTTATTTCGATCTTAATAGGATTTATCCCCGAACTCTCTGATATTAACGAAATTATCAACGGTGCGCGGTTAATCTGTATCAAGATCCATAATAGATTAACAGTGGCCCTGTATAATACCCACGGGGAAAAGCGATTTCTAAAATAAGCAGTCAAATTTCAATTAACTTCTGGCTGTTGGGACGGAAATTACATTTAACCACCGAAACCAATCAGTCTATGAATATAGAGTTCCATCGCAAATGATATTGGCATGGCGTGGGGTTTTAGGTTCTATTTTTATATTTTTACTTAGCATGATATTTTTTTTTATAAAGTTACTGGTTTATATATATTTCATATTTGGATCTTTTTGAGTCTGATTTTAATTAACACTTTTTGGTCATATGTAAGTCATATGGTCAATATTTAAGTCGGCACTTCGCGATGTTCGGCAGTTGAAACGGTAGGCAATGAGTAAGCGCTTGTTGATCACGTGAAGCACAGAAAAGAGATGCATTGGAAAATGACCCTTGTTGTTTCAGTATTTCTGTTTATGTAATGTTTATATTTTGCGCAATGTTGGGTTATTATGTTTGAACTTTGTAAAATATTGAAATTATTTTTAAATCGAAAGAAAAACGTTCGAAATCTTCACAATTCCAAACCTAACCTAGAATCGAAACTGACAGTTTATAATGACGGTCGTGAGAGGAAAAGTGATAGCGGTCGTGTTGCCATAGCTACTCCGTTCGGGGTAGATCTATCCCTTTGCAAAATAATTTAACCCCGCTATTTCGTGATAATCTACCCCGATGAAAAATAAGTTTATGACAACACTGGGTAGCGATTTGTGCCCATACCGCGGCTAAGAAAATCAATATAACAAACTTGATACTGTACCAACATTTATGAGTACCAATATCCTTTGGTTGTGTGCTAGGAAATAAATTTTCATGCATATTTTCATCGATAGGTTTGTGGCTTCTGAATAACGGTCTAGGTAAGGCATTAGCTCATTTGCCAGCTGAGAATTAGAATTTAGAGTTAGTAACTCGTATTTTCATTGGAGGATACTGTCATACTTATTTCAAACCAATAATAGAGAATATGCGTATAATTTAATAAAATTACTGTAAATCACTAAATAATGAATAAAAATCAAAACATTTAAACAAAAACAGACTTTCCCTTTAAATATGCGCACATAGTGCACACGCTATTTTTTTATTTTGTAGATTTTCTTCTAGTGGCAAAAAACTTAGAAGTATTTTCAATAAAATGATGGTATTTCAACGAAAATTTTATTTATAATAATTAAATATGTTTATTTGATATTTTTAACTAATAATTTCACGTAATATAGAACTTGTAGAACTTTAAGGAAATATACATTTTCTCTTTGATATAGTTCAGTACTAATTATTATTTATTTCTTCAACATAACATTATTTAAATATCAACATCTAATCTTTAATTAATAACTTTATCTTATTTGAACAGTTAGGGCACAAGGATTGATAATAGCCCTAGGCCATATTTCCCCGCAGTTTGGATTTTCAAATTGGCGACCCTGTTCATATTAATTAAGTAAATATATGCTGTTTAGCGTGTTTGAGTGCCAAGGGTCCTTAAATCTATATTAGCGCCAGGGCTGCAGTCAGTAATATCATTTTATAGACAAAGTGGTTGGGGAATGGTAAACATTTGAATTGCTTTGAGGCGGAAGTTTGGAGGTGTCGCTTGATTTTCTAATAAACGAATTTGCCTAACAGTCAAAAAAATGCTTAACGTTTCGGGTCGTTAGAAGCAAAAAAACAAAAAGAAAATTCCTGGCCTATTTTAAATATTTATTTTACATAAAAACTTCGTTATTACGTTATACATACAACACTATGTACTTTTTAAAATAAGTCGAAGCAGATTTAAATGCTCTTTCAAACTATAATATATTAGGGTTTCCAATACCTATCTGGCACAGATTTTGAATAAAAAGCGGGTTTTCAATACAGTAAGTATTTATTATTTTATAAAGAAAAATAAAGAAATAGTTCTTTGATTTATACTACCATGACTTGTAGATATATTGGATTTTCTATAAAAGAACCAATTAAGGCAAATTCATTTTCTTCGCTTCGACGACAGGTTTCTGCCTAATAGGATTTTCATATACCACACTATAAGCTCTGCGAAATAGGAAAAGTAGTTTTTCAAAGGAATGCTTGTCAAGAAAATTCCTGTATGGTTTTCTTTTAGCATAAACCCTTCATGCAATTGTCTTCACAAAATAAAATCACTAATAACTATATCCATTCCTTCCGTCAGCAGATACTGCTTCATTTTTCTTGATAAAATAATAAATACTTTCTTATTAACTGTAGGTAAATTAAATTAAAATAACATGTTATAAATTTAAATAAAGCCCATAAACTAATATCGATTTTGAAAAGAGCTACTAAGTGTCACTAAAAGATTGTCATGGCGACACCAGCCATCTTGATTACAATTTTATTGAAAATTGCTTTATATTCAAAATTTGAGCCAGATTAGGGGAAACCCTAATATAGTTTGAAAGAGCATTTAAATCTGCTTCGGCTTATTGAAAAAAGTACATAGTGTTGCAATTGAAATAACGAAGATTTTATGTAAAATAAATATTTAAAATAGACCAGCAATTTTTGATACCCCTGTATACATTTAAGGAAGCAATCAAATTTTTTAATAGTTTATTTTTCTGGGTTGAAAGTCAGCACAAGAATTAATTCTGAAAAGTAATGTACAAGGTGTTGACAAACTTTTTTATTATAGTATGCATATCAAATATCTTTAAATATCTCAAAAACCAAAGCTTTTAAACATATTAAACCCTTATAATAAATGCCTTATTTTAAGCTCAAGAATCCAAAAATGAAACAAAATACCGGGTGTTCCATAAGAAAAATATGGATCTTAGTTCTGACACCCTGTACATTTCATAATAATTTTAAATTATGCACATTGCCTCTCTACATTCACCCATATTTTTTTTTGTTTCTACATCTTTCTGTTTTCGTATAATCAACCGATGCGAATGAGGTGCGCCATCCCTATATGTACTATAAATTCCACGTTTTCAATAACTATTAAGTAATTATTGAGATGCTTTTGGCAATATGTCTAACTAATTAACATGCTCAAATGATTCTCCTTCTGCTTAAACGTCCCTATCTAAACCGCCAAATCGAATTTCATCCAGACCTTAGAGGAAATGGCATTTGACCTCGGAGAACGGATATTCAATTTCTGATTCCTCTTTGCGTACACTTCAAAATCGATACATATTTGTAGGTATATTATTTCACTGCTCAAATTTACAGGGTGAGTTTTCTACGATATTCTCTGTGGCTGTCTTGGAAACTACTGGAGTAAAAATTTAATTTTTGTGAGAACAAATATAGCCGCCTTTCGGATTTTTGAAAAAGTTTATGGCTTACTAGATATTTCTAAAAAAACAAATTTCGGATGTTTTAAAAACATTTTCTAATCCCATTATAATTAAATTAATTTTTAGTTTCATATTTTTAGCCGACCATACCAATAGGTATGGTAGGCTATTAAGATCGGCAAAAAAAAAAGTTTTTTTAATTTCACTCAAAATGAGTTATTTGCAAAATATTTTCATGGTGTCTGTCTGTCTGTCTGTCTGTCCGTCTGTCCGTCTGTCCGTCTGTCTGTCCATCTGTAACAGGATAACTCAAAAACCGCTAAACCGATTTTAACCAAATTTGGCACAAAAATACTGTGGCACCCGAGAATCTGGCTATTAGTTTTTGGTGGGGGTGGGGGGTTGTTAAGGGGGTATGGGAGGGGGTTAAAAATTTTAAAAAATAGTAAATCCAAAATTACAGTAGCAATCGAAATGCGGTTTTCAATTTAAGATTAGGAATAATATTTGCAACAAAATTTATAATAACATCAAAATCAAATTCGCAGTTTTTGAGATAAAAAAATTGGAAAAAATCCTTTACTTTGAAACTAAAAGAACTGCCTACCAACTTTTTATTAACATATTTTAGTATGGCCGGCTATACGTGCCTCCGGGCGTCAATTTTTTTATAAACTGAGATGCAAAAAAACGCAACGGAGAAATTTTTGGTCAAATTTAAAGTGTTATATTTTTATTATTTTTAGCTCTATTTTTACGATTTTTTTAACAATATGTATAGTATAATATTTGGAATAGTATAATATTTGGAATATTATACAGGGTTAAACGAGGGGTTGTTTTTTTACCTTAACTTTAAAACATCCTGTGCAATAATTTCGTGTGTAAATTTTCTTAAAATATAATTTTACGGTGAGAACATGTCTCTTGAGCATTTTGTTTTTTGGATCATGTCAATACATGCTTTGGTTTATTTTTAAGAACGAAATGAACTTGCCTCCAACAATTTGCAATTTTTTCAATTATCATTTCTTTTTTAAGTTATTTTTCAATATGACAAGGCGGCTTTGGTAATTATTGTGAACGATATACTACTATGAACTGCCCATCTGCCTGTCGACATTTGGGAAATGCTTTGCAGGAGGTTTAGAGGTCGCGAAGCGGTACCAGTTTCATTAAATTAATTTTGCTTGGTTCTTAAAGAAGAATGGTAAAGCATAACGTCATATGATATATGTATGCAGCCTCAATGACAGTATCAACGGACATATACAGGCAGTTGTAACAGCCAAGGGAGGCAATACAAATTACTAGAATATTTTTTACAATTTTTTTTCTGTTTGTATACTTGAGTATTACAGAGATGTTTCTTTAATATCGTTAGTTCTCTTATCGTTATGAATGCTTATTAAAACCAGGACTGTATCGTTAGTCTTTAACGCTTTTTTTTTAATTTAGCATAGAGTATCCAATGCAGCGTAATGTAACGCTACGATAATAGTCACCAAAACCATCTCGCCGTTGATTGAAACAATAGCAAATTGATGGTGATCAGTTCATTTCGCTCTTAAAAATTAACCAAAGCATGTATTGACATCAAAAAACAATATGCTCAGGAGTCATGATTCTGACCGATTCTGACCGTCATGACAGTCATGATTCTGACAGTCATGATTCTGACCGAGGAGTCATGATTCTGATTCAAATTATGTTTTAGGAAAATTTACACACGAAATTATTGCACAGGGTGTTTCAAAGTTCAGAGTAAAAAAACAACCCCTCGACTAACCCTGTATAATCTGCCAAATACTAAAGTTTATAAAAAAAACTGAGTTTACGAATTAAAGTTGATATAATTATCTACAGTTTAAGCAAAATAAAAACACTAAATCACCACAATACACCAAAACACTTTTACTTTTACACTGCACGCGCGTTTCGCTAACCATGTTAGCATCATCAGCAGATGATTTGCAGCAGATGATTATAAACTAATTTTAGATTTAGAGTTTATAATCATCTGCTGATGATGCTAACATGGTTAGCGAAACGCGCGTCCAGTGTAAAAGTAAAAGTGTTTTGGTGTATTGTGGTGATTTAGTGTTTTTATTTTGCTGTGTAACACCAAAGGTTCCAACCCTCAACTGTAATATATCTACAGTTTGCTAAAAAAAATATGAAAAAAAGGGGTTCTAAAAATAACAAAAATATAACACCTTTCTTCGTTGCTTTTTTTGCATCTGAGTGTAATTTGTCGATTTTTTAAATCAATAAAAACTTAATATTGGACTAAAATTAAGTAATGACGTCATGTAAAAGCTCTCCTTGACAGCAAATTATTTCTGTCTCAATTGTATATATACAAAATTTTATTTTTATTTCCGATGAAGAATTCAATGTCGAATATTATTGCAACTCACAAACATTCGTTTCGTATTTTCGCAATTAAAAATGTTATATCCTGCCTTCCACGGGAGGGTTGAAGTGGCAATTAAATAAGCTGAAACAGAACTAGTTATTAAAGTGGAATTTCAGTACGATTTTAACGGTTAAATATGCTTTCGAGTTAAAAAAGTAGAAAAAAATTGAAGTACAATCAAGGGAAACAATTTAATTTCGTTCATTTAGGCATGTTGATACACGAACTTATTTTTTAATGTTGGATTAAACCCTATAGTTTTTGAGCCTTTCAGCTATTTTAACTTACTTTTTGTTTATAATAATTCACTTATAGCAGGGGAGCCTACGATGCTGAATGGATTAAAGGGAATTTCTTGAGCGTCGCGCGTCGTGGGAACCTATTGTATTGTGAAATTTAGATGCTAAAAAGATAAAATTGTATGTGCACTATCTGCGTATATTTGAAGTGGTTCGGACGACATCAACTTTTGACGTTTCTTACGTCAAAATTGCCACAGTGACACGTGTCATACATGGCCAAGTTGGCCTAGGCTCAATCTATTGACATACCAAAATTCATTTAAACCGGACGATTTTTTCGAAGCCGTATAGGCTGTCCTTACCCCTTTTCCTCTCGCCTGATATGTCGCGTGTCGTGTCACGGCCTTAAATTTTTACTCCCAGCGCGCATAAAGAAGTTTCACTTAAAAAAACTATTATCAATAATTTATAATCCTATTTTATAACCCACTTTTAAAATATTTATATTTTATTAAATTTATTTAGTTATCACTGTGGTGGTATAATTATACAGGGTGGTCAGAACTGTATTCCGGAAACTTTGGCAGCATATTTTGCAGATAAAAATAAGTAAAGAAGTTCGTATAAATGTATGTCCTAAAATGCTTAGTTTCGAATATAGGTACACGGTGTAGAAGTTTCATTTTTATTTCGATTTTTTCCAAATAATGTCTGAAGTACCGTCAATATATGGATGAAAATTGGTGTCTGGAAGTTTTTTGATATGAGAAATTTGATTTTGATGTCAATATGGCTCCTATTTGTAGGGGCCGCTACCTAAATGTGTTTTAAAGGTTTTGAAGATTAATAACTTTTCGTCCGTACCTGTATAAAACTGACTGTGTAAAAAAATATACATGACATTTTAACTCTTGTCTCTTGGTAAAAATCTCTACGAGCATCCATTCTCAAGATATTTCGAATGGAAACATAACAATACATGTCATTATTGGCAAAAAAATAAACACGTTGAGTAGATAGCTATTTGAAATAATAAATTTGGAAAACTTTTATTTTTTTAAATTAATCATAATTTTTTCTGTGGAAAAGTGATGATAAAACAGTTTCTGTTGAACTTTTGCCACAAAAACATTTCAACTTTATGATTTTAGTCTAATAACTATTTAGTCAACATGTTTAATTTATGTTAATAATGACAGGTACTGATAAGTTCGATTTCAAATATCTCGAGAACCATTACTCGAAGCAATTTTTACTAAGAGACTTTTTTGCGTAAAAAATGTCGTAAATGTATATTTTTTTACTCAATAATTTTATATAGGTACGGACGAAAAGTTATTGCCCTTCAAAACAGTTAAAACAAATGTAGGTGGCGCTCCCCTCAAATAGGAGTCATATTGATATCAAATTCAAATTTCTCATATCAAAAAACTCTCAGACACCAATTTTCATCAATATATTGACGTTACTTCAGAAACTATTTGGAAAAAATCGAAATAAAAATGAAACTTTTACACCCTGTACATCCGAAACTAAGCATTTTAGGATATACATTTAGAGGAACTTTTTTATTTATTTTTATCTGCAGAATATGCTGCCGAAGTTTCCGGAATACAGTTTTGACCACCCTGTATAGTTACTTATAGTAATTTATTACAAATTTTATCATACACTGGCATATAAATACAGCACTAGTTTTTAGGTGTATCTTTATAGCATTGTCGAAAATACTTTTGATTCTAAATTGTCCTGAAAAATATTTTCACAGTTAAAAAAAGTTCGTAAAATTAATATATTCACAGAAAAGCAAAAAATTTAATGTCGCATTGGGCTAATAGGACAACGGGTTTCTCTACAAAATAGGAAACAGTCCTAAATAGTGTTAATCTGGATCAATTTTAGTTAAAACGGACTTTGCGAAAACACCGAATATCCTAAAATAGCACGGTGCTCATTAGGTAGCAAGTTTTGAAAACAAACTGTCCTGAAAAAAAAACTAGAAGAAAAGTTGTTTGTTTACTCAGTCGGTATTAATTAACTGGAGAGGAAGTTTCAATTAGTTTTAATTAGATGTTATAGAAGCTATCTAAGTGCAACTTGACATCTTTGTAATGTCGGAGTGATAGAGAATAATATGTTTAGAGATGCACTTAGGGTTTTATTATGCCCTAATTGAACAGAGAAAATTTTAAAATGAAGTATTTTATGGAATAGCATTAATATTTTAGGTTAAGTATTAAAAATCATTGTCAGTATTATCATCATTTTTAGCTTAATCAACCATTTCCAATTATGGTTTAGCCTTCCTCACATATTTAGATAATCCCTTTGTAGTCGGGCCTATTGTTGTCTATTGTTGGCTATGCGGGCCTAAGTTATCCTTGCCAATTTCCTAATATCATAGTCCCAGCTCAGATTTGATCTTCTTCTAGGTCTCTTAATTCCTTGTGGGTACCTAACCTCAAAAGAAAAGAAAGAGTATATCTGCCAGGTATTTTGCGAATACGAAGGGTTACAAGTTAAGTATTAACAGAAATTGAAAGAAGATTCTTGAATTTTAAATATTTCTATGAAAAAAATTAATGCCAGCGATAATACGAGTATAAAAGTAGTAACTAATTGTTTTTTAAGATTCATATTTTTACTCTATAATATAACAGTAATTCTATATCTCTATTAGATAGCTAGCTTAGAGCATGTACTCAAACAGATTCGAGTAAATCTCTTTAGCGGAGTTTGGATATCCACCCTAAACACATATTTGACTAATTTATCTCTCGACAAACTACAAATAACTGGTCAAACTTGTCAAATTAACCAATAATTTATGAGGAACCGTTAAATTTTAAATACCTATATATCATGTGTATATTTATATTAATAATAATCCAGTTCTATCGTTAAAGTTAAACTTATGTAAGACGTACATGATGCAAATAATATGCTGGGGAATAACAATGGATGATAATTTTGGCGAGACCAATCTCTAGACGTCGTTTATTAAAAGTTGACATAAAACTTGTAAAAAAATTAACACTAATAAAATTATAGAAGGATTAAAAAAGGATAGAACGTTTCCATACACAAATATATTTCCAAAAAATATGTTCACTACACTATTTAAAAATTATTTTTACTCAATATTAAAATAAATAAATGCAACGGAAAGTTGGAGGCTAGAGATTTGGGAAAGAAAAATACTGAGGAAGATTTTTGGAGGAAAGAAGATAGATAACATATAGACAAGAAGAATAAATGAAGAATTAAAGCAACTATACCAAGCACCGAGTATAACGGGAGTAGCAAGAATACAAAGAGAGAGATGGCTGGTACACATTGAAAGAATGGCTGGAGCAACAATTCCTAGTATGATAATGAACGTTAAATAGGTGGAAAGAGAAGGAGGGGTAGACCGAGAACCAGATGGAGAAAGGATGTTGAAGAGGACTTGAGAAGGATAAGAGTGGATGGGTGGAGAATAAAAGCAAAAGACAGATACAAATATGGAGAAAGATAACCTATTATATATATTAAAATAAATTACAACCTTTCTAAGACTATCTAGCAATGACGGACCAAGCAACTGACATCTAGAGTAAAAATGCCATCGATTATCATTCTTTAGACGTCTTTGTCGCCATTTTGTTCTCGATTGTACGGTATTGGTTAATACATTTTTCTTCAGTTCTTACTTTTTTTAGAGGGTTACACTTATTTAAGACTCACCTTGTATAAGCATGTAAAAGTGAAGGTTTAAGTAATCCTTATGCCTTAAGTGAGCCCTATTTAAGTTTCTCTTTTTAAAATATATTTTATTACCTTGTTAAGAAACCTAATAATATTTTAGCCATCCGTACAAAAAATTTAGTCATTTTGGTCAGTAAAAAAATAATGGGTATCATATATTTATGAATTATGTAGTAGGATAAAGTTTCATAAAAGTTCCTTTACGACCGCACATAACATATAAATTTGTAATTTGACATACAAGATTATTGTTTTAAAGAGATAAATAGTTTTATAAATCAGTTTACATACAAATTATAATCTACTTTATGGTAGTATATTTTTAGTACGTTTAGTTATAATCCAGTTTTAAAAAACTTTTAAATTTTATTAAATTTCGTAGATTATAACTGTCCTGGTATATTATAGTAATTTATGGCAAATTTTATATAATCCCTGGCTGGCTACACTTTTAGTTTTAATACGTTTTTAGTTTATGGTGATGCCAACAATATTCGCTTGCCTTAAACCTCTCTTCAAAGTAATCAACTGTTATTTTTTAATTTTATATATTTGATTGTATCATATTTAACATGTATTATTAAACGTATTGTATAGTCTCCCAAATGAATACAGGGTTCGGCAATAGTGCGTCGGGCATCTGTAGCTCCTAGAATAAAAACTTGGGAATTTTAACTTAAAGTATGTACGAGGATGTATTTCAGGAAATTATTTTAACTTCTGTAGGGTGGCTCAAATAAGTGTGAGTTTTTGATCGTGATGATTTTTTTAAACGCAATATCCTGTATATTATTTTTTATTAGACGGAGAATTAAAAAAGGATTTTTTTTGTATTTAGAGTATTTCAAAAATTTTAACGGTTTTGCAGACCCACAGTATTATTTCATAAGACTTTCAACGGTAAAATACGAGAGAAAAATCATCGGGTGGCTTTGATAAAAATTGCTGAAGAGAGCGGAGTTAGTCAAAAGGTTAATCAGTATTTAGTCAGACGGTGGTGAGATAGTGAGTTAGTTGAAGAGTCAGCAGTCAGCCAGGTAAGATGTTGCTGTAAGTAGCTATCTCGGCATACTCTGTAAGTCTTGA
Source organism: Sitophilus oryzae (assembly GCF_002938485.1). Lineage (NCBI taxonomy): Eukaryota > Metazoa > Arthropoda > Insecta > Coleoptera > Curculionidae > Sitophilus > Sitophilus oryzae. The sequence continues at coordinate 2,264,131 of NW_022146163.1, read as the reverse complement.
CATTTCCAAGAATTGTTCTTCATACTTATTTAAACTACTGTATATTTTTGCACAATCAATATATATTTTTCTAATGATTGTTTTAATCGAAAGAAAGAACCTGGTCTAAGCAATCGTAGCGGACAACCCCCAAGCTAGGTCGCGACAATATCTAGGGTATTTAAAAAAAACGAAGAAAAATTATTATATATTTTAGAAAGTTTGGCGTAGAATTTTGAGTATTCTGTGTGATTTACGATTACAATATTTATAGCAAAGTAAGTACAGGCCATCTAAAGTAAATACCTAATATAGTTTTGATTTCAGGACAGTTCTTGTGTTTTTTGAATATTTTTTAAGAATGGGTGAAAAATATATATTTTTTATTCATTTATAAATATCTCTGAAACAATCGAAATATATTTACTCATATCTTAGGATTATGTAAAGTGATCTGAAAGGAAGCCAAAAATGTAATACTATACAGGATGTTCCATTTAAAAGGAATCATCCCGATCCACTCACACTTTTTTGAGCCATCCTATCGAAGTGTAAATATTTTCCTGAAATACATTCTAATAAATACTTCCCAAGTTTTTTTATACTAAGAGCTACAGATGTCCGACGCACTATCGCCGAACCCTGTATATCAATTCGAATTAAACCTAAACAGTTTGATGAATGTGTGAATCGTTTTAATAAAATAATAATAATAAATTTGAATTAACTTTTGTTTGTAATATTAGAAACACCACTTATTGAGCAATAATTTTAAGAGCTTTACTGACTGGCGATATCATTAAAATATTATTCTATGGTGTTTAAATCTTCAAGTAATTCTACGTACGGAATATCGTCAAATATTAGACTAGTAATCTATATAAAATGATTAATGCTAATTTGAACATTAGAATAATCGGATATGCAAGCATGAAAGGGCAATGTAAACTCGGCTTAAAACAAACACCGTAATGCGACCTCAAGGTATATTTAATATTGATTGCATTCAATGGGCCAACTGAATCATTTTGTAGTCATTGCATTGCTTAGAAATATATTAGTTAGCTCATTTATGAGTAACTAAGAAATTGTATTTATGTTCTTACGAAAATATTATAACAGAATATCGAGTAACTTTATCACATTTCAATATTTAAAGTAAAAAATAATGTTAAAATTAAAAAGCTATACTAGGATTGGCAAGGTTAAAGTTTGGGTCGAGATTTCCATGCGTAAGAAGAGGACAGGGTGTCCCATTTTAGGTGAAATCATGCAGTATCTCCGTTATTAGTGAAGATAGGAGGATGCGGTTTGCACAAATCTGTCCCAATTTTTTGTCAAACGGAAGATGCCGTAAACAAAATTTTCATAGCCTTCTTCGTTTCTGAGCTACGGGGTCTTTTTGAAAATTTTGCAATTTGAGACACTCCCCGTATCTCTGTTATTGTGAAAAGTCTCGAGAAGGAGAAAACTGTTTCTTGTAGAAATTTTTACGTAGAATACAGTGGTGTAGTTTGATTTTCTAGGAAAAAATATTTTTGAAGATATAAAGTTATATTTTCTTAAATGGAACACCCTGTATATTTATGAACCATATCGTCGGCTTTATGACGAAAAGGCGTATCTCGATTTTTGGCGATTTTGAGATATCAACGTCATGAGATGCCCAATGGGTCATATTTTAACATAGCGAATTTGCGAATCTCAATATTGTACCTTTTTCATTTTATATTAGTTTAAAAATTTGCCCCATCTCAAATACTACAATTCTTCGTTATGACGAAGAGACGTATGTTGAGATAGGGCTCTTTGTTATATCAATTATTGTTATACCAATTGTTATACTACAAGAAAGATGGAATTTGAGATAGGTCCTTTTGTTTTAAGTTATGAAAATGCATGCGAGAGAAAATCACACCATTCTACCTAATTATTTTCTGACGGTTGCTTGGGACAAAATAAAACTTCTATCATGGCAGCAGCTCTCTTTTACAGTGTGATTTTAGAGTCTATTTTTTTTGCCAAAAACCATTGTTAGAATGAGCTAGACTATGCACATAGCTGTATCGGGTATGCAAAAGATTGTCCGAGAATAAATGGCCGAATTAAAGGAAAATTTTGATCGAAAGCAACAAAACAACGAAACGAAAATTGCCCTAATGGAAAATTTCCCGAAATCATAATTTCTCTAAGAACATTTTAGCGAACCAAAAACTTGCCAGAAAAATACAATAATTTTCATTTCATTATCATTGTCAGGCCATTGGCATTGTCATCCCTACCAATTTTTGGAAAATTTTATTTATTTTGCCTATCATCATCCAGCATAAACACGTAGAATGGAAGTCGAATTTGTTATCATTGAACAGGGAAAACAGAAACTGTTACTCCACAGTTATTTGTATAAAAAAACGAATGAAGAAACATGTTTCGTTTTTGTTTAGTTTGGTTTTTATTATATTGATCGTGAGTTTAAATGCCCCGTATTAATGCCCTCAATTAACTAAAAAATTACTAAAAATATATTAGTTAAAAAAATGCATTTTTGTATAAAAAACAATATTATTAAAATAAGCTAGATAAGAGTATTTTAATTGATTATTGTCTTTGCTTCTGGCATGAAAATTGTCTTTGTTTTCAGTTGATCTAATCCAACGCGAATAAAAGTATTTAAAAATATTTGTTTCTGATTTTTTGGCGATTTTCAGATTTTTTCTTGTATGTATGTATTGTATTTTCTTGTAATTATTCCATAATGTGAATATTGTATCATTTTTTTTCTTATTAAGAACACTTTACCGTCATTTTTAAATTTATTTTACATGGGCGTATGTATACTATTCGTTCGGAAATAAATTTATTATTATTATAACAAAAAGGCATCTATCTCTATTAAACAACTAAAAATAAATTATTTATTAGAATTTACGCTCAATTTATCTTCAGAACGTTTCCCCAATGTCTCCGTTTAAGTGTTAATACAAAAAAAACAGTATTAAAAAATTAAAGACTTTACATTTATTGGCCAAATAAAGTAAGTGATTTTTTTTTAAATCCCTCTCCTGAAAAGTAGCAAAAATCGAGATACGCCTTTTCGTCATAAAGCCGACGATATGATCTGGCTTCCTATGAGTAAAAATGATAGATAATAAAAAAAATCAAAATGGTATTTATTAAATAATTATGCAAATATTAGAATTTTATTTGGGACTAAAATATTTTGATTTTAAACTGTTACCACTGAATCTCTAAATATATTTTCTTTTTTTATAACGGGATTTATGATAAAGGGATAGGTTTGCAAATATCTAAAAGCTTGTTTGATAGCATTTTCCAAGTCTTTGACATTGTTGAAGTTGCGACGATATAATTAATCTTTCCAAAAATCCCTAAACACAGAAATCGAGAACGGACAAATCCGGGGATTCGGGAAGCCACCGTATGTGTGTGTTTGGGTCCATTGATCCAAATTCATTGATTTGGGAAACAGTTATTTTCAAAATTCAAATTCTCCAATCTTCAATGATACTGGAGATAGCTTTTGATTTCAACCAAAATGGGACACCCTGTACCATGCACTTATAATGTATAATGTACTGAACAAAGAGAGAAGAGTAAAAACGTTGCCAAACGTATGAAATAAACCGAGAAACTGTGCATATTGCTAAGAGACAGTCACGCCGCATAAACTTAAAATTAAAATTTAACTTCAGTACCTGCCAGTACTTGAATTCTAGGAGAGTGTGTACATCGTAGGTTCAGCTTCACGATTTAATTAGCTCTCATTATACTCTATTTGGTTATTTATCAACGAATTGTTGTAATTTTCCTTGTAGCTTGTAAATTATTAAGTGCAAGTTAGAAATTACTCCTCAGTTTGATTTGATACATTTTTGCCTTTTCTGTGAGACAATAGGTACTATGGACTCGAAAGTCCATTGGCGAATAGAAAAAGAGATTAGGAACTAAGCCCGAACCGCAAAAATTCATTATCTGAACGTTTTACGATGACAATTCGACAGAAGTGTTATTGGATTGTAATTATAGTTATGTTTTCTCTCTGTACAGAGTTGTTCATTATTGCAGGAAGTTTTCCTTTTTCACTTCATTTAAATTTGATAGTTTAAGAGTTACCACCCATAATGTGCTCTATATACTTTTCTCTCTTAAGAGTCCATTTCACTAGTCCGAAAAAGTAGCAAAATAAGCGTTCGGCATTTAACGTTTTATGTAAAACTGGCTAGGTATTTTTACACAAATCAAGAAGGAAATTAAAAATAAAGGTTTATACTATATCTGTATAGTAGCACATTTTTAGACAACTTCTTTATTTTTATGATTTGGATGATCAAACATCAGCAAAATATGCCTTATTTTTTTGGACTAAATTTTCTCGAAAATAGAGACATAATTTAAAATTCCGTTACAATAAGCAAATAGATAAAAGTTTTGTGATTACAGTGATTTATAATTTATATAGTTTTATTACAAATTGCTCGCTATTTTATGGCAATTGCTGAAGCTCTGCAAACCTTAATCAAAGCACGTGTGTTTGGAATTTTGGATGTGGCTTAACACGACAGGATCGGGCTAAGCCTTAGGCAGATTTCTGAAATATAATATATAATTCATTCGGCCACACACCTGCTTTACCCGACCCCTGAGAGCGACCCGAACAGTAGGTAGAGCGTAATAGACTCTTAAGAAGTGGCATTGGATTCTTTCATCTGCAATTATACCCGTACTTGTATTTACACATAAATTAAATATAAAAAAGTTGTTGTAATCACTGTCTATATGACATTTAACTTAAAACTAAAAAGAAATTAGAACTACCAGAAAATTTTCCTCTAAAATACTTTTTTGGGTACAATCTGACTAGACTATTCATAGATTTCCGATTCCTGTTTTATAGCGAAGATGTATAAGATTACCCGAACAGATTAATTTCTAGCGGATCTCTTCCTCCAAAGCTTGGTTAATCCGGGATTGTGCTCTCTCTCTCTCACTCACTGCCACCGCTGTTGCCAGCGACGCTTTTCTCGTTTCCCGTCGAAAGTTTGCCGAAAGGGAAGTTGACGTGTGGACGGGCTAATGAAAGTGGCATTAATTTGCCAAGTGCGGAATAACTAGAGGAAATGAGCCAGTCGATTGAAATGGCGGTGTATAATCGATCGTAGTCTATTTTTGTTGGACTCCTGCAACGAGACGTATCAGTTTCTACGCTGGATTAACGGGAGAGACATTTTTTGGTATAGGCGAGTGAGGATTTAATTAGTAGATGCACGCATCCAGGAAATGTGTTGTTTTGAAAATACATAAAGCAGGCTCCAGGCTATGCGTCAGGTGCCTTCCAAGGTTGGATGCGTCATAGTCGGACGCATAAAGGTTGTTGATTGACGTTATCCGACATGTAGAATGTATGGGAGGAGGGTTAATCACTGCGACCTTACAGATCTATTGTGTCCCATTTCTTGAGTTATAACTGATCATAGAGTCACAGAGCTTTGACAAAAGCCACTATATTTAAGGCGGTTTTATAGAGGTTAGTATTCCATCTCAGTTACGAGGTTTGTATGATGTAACGCTGTTTCGGGTAGTAAAAAATAAGCGAAAAAGAATCCGAACTAGGGCGTCGCGTGGTGCTGTGTTGTGACAATTTCAAATGTAAATAAAATTGCCGAAAAAATGTTAACGCGTAAAGTATAACGTAATTAGGGCGTTGTTGGATGCAATAACATCTAATAACTCAACTTTCCCTGATATTTAACTCTTCGGGAACAACATTTTATAGCTTCATAGTTTCTCACACTAATTTTATCAAAAGCAAAAATGGATTCAAGCAGTATGACGAAACAAGTGAGTAAACAAAGTGCACGTTACATTATCAAAAAAATAAATAAACATAATATACTATGAGAGGATAAAATATAATTCGCAATATTAATGGTATACTTTTTTTAATCAACTAGTGATTAAATGTTTTATAAACATCTTCTGAAATTATAATTATGTACCTTTAAAAAATTTTGTCATAGCCGAAATAGCCCCAATTATGCCCCAATAGCAAAACCGGTGATTAAAACTATACTCGCTACCGTAGTTGAACTCGTTTAAAAAGTTTTTTAACTGGAATAATAAATTATAGTACAATTTAGACCTTCTGAAGATATCAAAATATTTACTTTTTAAAAAATTCCGGAAAATTTGAGCTTTTGATATTAATATTATATTATAATCGATTATAAGTGATTTTCTATTTCCCATTTAAATAACGGGGAAACATTTTCATCATGCGATATGTAATATCATAACATAGACAAGTTACTGAAAAAACAAATTGCGTGTTTCAATTGGTTTAGTCTTAATAGTAGGCAAATTAGACAATTATTAAAATAGCTGAAGAATTATAAAAAAGTATTTTTTTAGTACTCGTCCTCTTAAAAGCGATCAACTCAGTAACTCTCAATTCGAACTTGGTTAAGAATGCCTAGATTTTAAGTTGGCTGGCTGTCTGATGAATATATTGTGGTATTTCTAGGGATAACACATAATTTTTGTGTTCACAAAAATAAGTAACACATAGATATATATGAGATATAACACCAATGATCAAGAATTATATTAAGATATTTTAGTGAACACGCTATAATCTATGTGATGTATTAGATGCAGGACTAATGGATTTCGCATTATAATCGATTACAATTAGATTATGGATGGATTATTAGTGACCTGGGGATATAAATTAATATTAGATTGATTAGAATTTACTTTAGTAACTGGTAAACTACAGGATTTGGATACAAAATTCAGCTCCTAAAAAACTTATTAAAAAAAAATAAATGTAAAGAATATTCTATTAATATAAATATTATATTTTCAATAAGAATTACAATTACGGACTAGTGGAAAGAAAATAATTTCTAATAAATAACTCAACACTGGAATTAGTAGAAGAATATAATATGTATGTATATTTGGGACAACTATACACAGCTCTCAGGGATCTCTACTACCAGTAATGAGACAATACTAAAACCCACAATACCCTAGACAAGGAAAGAGAGTCTCTCTTTCCTTCTCAAAGGACAAAATACTCGGAAGCTGAAACGCGCAGCCGCGGTTTACGTCAAACTCAGCTGAATTTTAGAATGGACTTTTAAATAATACAAAAAATACTAAAAGCACTTTAAAGAAGATTTACAATTTGTGAATGTATTTTGGGGATCCAGCGATTCGTAGAACTTTGATAATTAATATTAAAGACTGGATTATTTTTAATTATTTTTATTTGTGTTGTTTCACTTAATCTTGTGAAAAACACTATAATAAGAAGAAACGTATTATTTGCCCTCTGTTTACTCTAAATATGGTACTCTCTATAGTTTCTGGAAGTTGCAGTATATTGCAACAACATTTGAACGTAAACACCATGAAGTAAAATTGGTAATGGAAACGCATAACTTTGCCTATGACTTTGCTACAAAGCCTACAAAGGAAAGTTATAAACTGTGGTACGAAAAACAGAAGATTAAGATAAATTATTATGCATTCGCCAAGTCAAGAAAATATAATGTGTATGTGGAAAAAAACTTAAACAATTATTATTGTAATCATAGTAAATCAGCGAGGTAGGTAAAATATAAATGAAAAAAAAGCACTATGCCAAATAGTCTCTTTTTATTTTTAGGATACATCAGCAATTGTTCTAAATGAACAGAGAAGGCCAGTAGTTCAATAAAAAGACCATATAATGAGCTATAAAAGGAAAATGGATAAGCAAGAATTATTCCGAACAAAGTGAAAGAGGTTATTGGTTTAAGGCTTTATTTATTTTGTTTTTGATCTTAGTTAAGTAAATATGTATTGACTGTTGGTTAAGGGTTTTATATTTATTTTGTACCTGTACAATGTGGTATTGTTTATTGTTAAAATTATTGTATTTTATTGTTGTAATTATTGTATTTTCTGACATAGAACACCCATGAGTTTCTTGCAGTTTCTTCTTATAGGCCATAATCGAAACTGCAACATTCTAATAAAATTAGAACTCTATAAATTTGCTTTTTTATTTCTAATATGTTACAGTAATTAAGCTAACAAATTTTCAAATAAAACGTTTATTTCCCCCATGAAAATGTGATTCAATTCACGAACTGATATTTTAAAAGACTTCCAACTTGATTCGGGACATAATATTTCTCTGCCCTGTACTGTATTACAAATTTTTCTAACCGGTCTTCATTCATATATAGGATATAATGATAATAACTAGAGTAGAATTCGAGAATAATGAGCTCTCTTCAAGTAAAGCTATGGTTCTCACTTATGCATCAAATTAGATAGTGATCATGCAATCTGCAAATGAAACAATATTTTAATTTACCTACACCAATAAAAATGCAACTTTGACTAAAATCACTTGATGTAGGCAATATAGGCATATTACCAAATATCAGCCAGATACATTAACCATCTTCCTTCTCTAAAATGAGCAAATAATAACAAATTACATTTCGTAACTTTAATGATATTTGTATGTTTTAAAAATATATGAATGCAGATCAGTTTTTAAATATAGCCGTATTTCTAAAAATAGTCTAAAAACTATAAAAAACAAAATGAACAACCAAAACAGTTAGCAATTTATTATTATTCATTATGTTCAAAATTCCCGCAAAGCGCTTTTCGCCGAACAAAACCGAACTCTCCGTGTAGGATCCAGTAATGGCCCAGGCATGCAAAACCTGGACACTTAAAACGGACATCATAAGGAAACTGCAGGTCACACAAAGCTCAATGGAACGAAATTATACTGGTATTAACCAAGAGAGACCGTAAAAGAATAGAGTGGATACGACAAAAGACAATAGATGTCATCCACAGAGTTAAATCCCTCAAATGGCAATGGGCAGGACACTTGGCAAGTAGAACGGACAACAGATGGATCACAAAAATTACAGCATGGTACCTACGAGGAATTAAGAGATTTAGAAGAAGACCTAGCAATTTTCTATGTCGTTTTTAATTCAAATCGATAAAACAAAAACTATTGTTGCAATCAAATATCACCTATATAAATATTTTAAAAACTGTACGAAATGAACTTTATCTATGACACTTGTATAAAAAATACACATTCTACGAAAGTATGACATGAAGAAAACAGGTAAATAAAACTCATTTATCTAAATAAAACTCATTTAACTATTTATCTTTGGAGCAAAACAGAGGCTTCGAAATACTATTTTTATATTCAAAAGAGTAATCCTTCATTTGCATAGCCCATACTATGGACACCATAAGAGTAATATAATCCAAGGATATCTTTTAATTAATAAAAAATACCTTTTGATAAAGTGGAATATCTATTTATCATACATGAAATGGTGTTGTTTTGTGTTTTAGTAATTTTTCAAAATACCAGTAGTATTAAGCTATACATGGCTATATACGTATGTTATATTTGAAGGCTTTTATATCCAGGCATATTTATTAGGTTTTTTTTCTTGTTTGGATTCTGTTTTGTAAACGTGATAATTAATTATAAAACAGAATACAAAACTAGGCAGTAGAATAACAGAATTGCAGCGTAATAACTCTTTTTAAAAATATGTTCTTTTTATGCAAAAAAAACTGAAATAATTATTAATTTGTTAGTTTAATTTCATATTTGTTTTTTTTCTATTTACAATCAATTTCCAAATTTGTTGTTATTTTCATTTCACATGTCATTTATATATTTCTCTTTCTAAATTTATAAACATGAATTCTTTCTATTGAGTTTCTTTGTAATTTACAAAAAAACGCTAGTTTCTACGGTTAAAATATTAATTAGTTTTCAACGTTTAGTAGTTTTTAATATAAATAGAATTTTCAGAATCTCAAAGAACGTTTGAGGATTTTAACGTTACCCCATCAGCCATGTTACAGTGATTCTGGTTTCCTTTATTGCACACTAGACAGTAAGAAATACGAGACTTGATTCGAAACTAAATAGATATAAACTTTAATGTCTGTCCTATAAAACCGACATAGAGGAAATAAATTTTAACTGGTTCAGTTTAAAAAAAGACACACTACTTTGTAGATTTATAGAAAACTTTAACAATGTGAATGTATGGTCTAACTCGAAAATTCCGAAACTGTCTTATAAATATTACTACTAGTCTAAGAGCTAGTAACGTTTTCGAGAAAGTATTTTAAGAAAGCTGGCTCTGATATATCTTTTACTATGCTCTCTGGAACAGCATGCGGCCCATCTGACAGCCGGTACCAGTTGTGTTCACTACTGCGCATCGGACGAAGATCCTATTTATTTTTTTTATTTAGTCCGTTAAATTCTAGTATTGAATATAAATCAAACAAGTCTCCATAGCGCAGCGCGTAGAGTTTCCGACAAAGAACCGGATTTAGAGTTCGAGACCAGGTCAGGGCAAAAACTTTTTTATTTTATTTTCGTTTATATTCTGATAGTAAAGTATTAAATATTTGCTTTTTTTGAATCACCAGAATTATTTAATGCTTACTATCAGAATATAAACGAAAATAAAATAAAAAAGGTTTTGCCCTGACTCGGTCTCGAACTCTGACTGCTCGCTTGATAGGCGGAACCTCTACGCCCTGAGCTATGGAGACTCGCTCGGTTTATATTCAATACTAGGATTTAAAGGACTAATAAAAATATAGGATATTCTTTCAATGCGCAGTAGGGAACGCAACGTTTACCGGCAGCCAGACGGGCCGCATGCTGTTCCAGAGAGCATAGTTAATGATATATTAAAGAGCCAGCTTTCTTAACATACTTGTTTCATTTCTCGGAACTACACCACCAGTGAACTTGCTACTAATAAAAATTAATAAAATTTAATGGCAAAATAGCACCTTTAATTTGAAAAGTTTAAATAAAAGAAGCATATAGCTACAAAATATTAGTTTTGCCCATACAATACAGTGCGCCGCGCTTTAATAGCGACACAAACAATTTTTTTCCCGAATATAAAGTAAGCTTAACGGTTGAAGCGCGCCAAAGTTTGAACAATGCCGCCATAATGCGATAAAAGCCGGCTTCGGGCCGGGAAATTATTAAAACCGGTTAAAACTTAACGGCGCTTGTCCTACGAACAATATATGATTTAGGGCAAGTTGCGCCGCCATTTCCAAACTGAGCCGTAATCTCATCAGGGAGCGGATGATAGACTGTGAAAAACTGGGTTAATACCATGATACAAAATACAAAAATTTAAAAGTTGAAAAATATGCAATTTTACAACAATTCATAAGAACACATTAGAATGGGACTAGGGATTGCAAATTTACCGGTAACTTAAAACACGGAATTACCGATTTACCGGTATTTGCCGTTTTTTTTTCTTATCGGATATACAGGGTGGCGCCTCTCATACGCCCTGGAAGCTCCAAGGAGAACGGTAGTTTATATTGAAATGAAATTTTGGCAGCATATGTAGGTTAACTGAAAGCATTTTTTAAAAATATATAGAATTATACAGGGTGTCCCCAAAAAAGTTACATATCAAAGTTGTGTTTTTGCCAATGGAACATCCTATATATTAATTGATTTTTGGATTCTAGGAAAAAAATAAAGGTGAAGAAGCATAATATACTTAAAATCTAAGGATTTTGACATATTTCACATTTTGTGAATATGAAGAGTAAATTTTAAATTTCGATAACAGCTACCTAAATTTTAGTTGACTTTGTATAGACTGATATTTAATTACTGTAACCATTGTATGTTAAATCAAATTGAAATTTGATATGAAAAGTTATACAGGGTGAGACAAAATTAATGTGGAACATTAGTCACTTTTAAAAACAAGTTACTCCATTATTTTAAATGGAACACCCAGTATATTTTTCTGGTATTCAATGGGGAATTTATATATCTTCAAAATATTACTAAGGTTGCCTACCCCTCAGAGAAAGGTTTTCCTAGATATTTTAATTTATATGATTTTGCGTCAGTAGATCTTTATTATTTGAAAAAATCTAGGGTGGTTGTGTGATATACCTTTTGTTAATTTAACAAAATTAAAGATTGTAGAGTAAAATACTCAACAGTAATAAAAAGATACGTTTAAAACATATTTTAATTATTACAGAATTAAAACTAGATATAAATTTATCTAGATGAAATCAAATGCTTAAAATGCTTCCTTTCCTGTTAACTGCATAAAATGATTGTCTGTTCAAAAGGATCTTTTCATTTTAAAAAGCATTTTTATGTGGATTTCTACCTCAAAAAGCAGCTAAAATAATTTCTCTCATGTTGTCGACAATAGTTGGTCGAGTTTTGTAAACACTGTCTTTAACATATCCCATAAAAAAACAGACTAGATAAAATCAGGAGCATTTAAGTATTCTATTAATTGGCGAAAGCACACTGCATTCACCAACTAATAGAATCATATCAATTCTCTCTGATGTAGGATACGTTTGCATTTTCGGCAAATTTCTGAGAATTTTTTTTTGTTTTAACTGACACAAAATGATAACTAGTTGTTAAAGTTGGACTAATTAGACAGCTATGTTGAAGTAACGTCAGACATATCACAGCCACCTAGATTTTATCAAATAATAAAGATCTACTCAGATCAAATCATGTAAATAAAAATATCTATGAAAATCTTTGAGGGGTAGTCAACCTTAATAGTATTTTGAAGAGACACGAATTCTCTTTGTTGGCTGTTGCTTTTTTTCTTATTGAAATTAACAGATTTTCATTAATTGACAACAGAGTTTCTGTCAATGTTAAGGGAACCCGAATATTAACGCATTCAATAGCGTTTTTGTTCGATATTTGTATTTTGCACTTTGGGATGCGTTGAACTAGTCACAGTTTTTCTGAAGTCAATTGGAATAGGATGGAACCCTTAATTTTGGTACTGCCTTTGTGGGCGCCATTATCAGTATCGTCTGAACAAACGAATTAAGGGTCCCTATGTTTCCAATTGTTTTTGGAAATACTATACACTATTGTCATTGTTATTGTTGATTTGGTTCTAGTAGGTATCGGTCACTTGAGCCAGACAGCAGTTTTTTACTGAATGCGCTATCTGCTTTACTGTACTTGTTGTTTGTTTGACAGTTTTTAATGCCTGCTTCATACTTTTTGACGTCTATTTTACTGTTTTTTTTTCTTCTTTTGTTATCTATTTTAGTGTTTTGGTTACCGGTGTTTCGACGTAGTTGAGCCGTTGCCCAGAGAGGTATAGAAGCAAACAGTAAAAAAACAACAAAAACAGTAAAGAAGGCAGCAAAATCAGTAAAAGTCTGCTGTCTGGCTCAAGTGCCCCTATACCTACTGGTTCTATTTATATTCCGTAATTTTTATAATCAGGTTGTTTGCAATTAGGATTGGTCAACGATCCTAAAGATTTAAAGATTAAAAGATTTAAAGCAAAATCTGTTATAAACTGTAACTTTTAATCCACTTTACTTATAATTTAAAAAGAGCAAATTTCTCTTCCTATTAATCCAATTTAATCTAACCCCTGCCAATTCTATACCGATTTTTTTTTTCGGAACTCTACCTGTTCGATGTTCGAAGCAATCGACTTTATAACCCCGAGATATTTCCAATTGTTGTTTCAAGTGTTTTCAATTTGCATTTGTGTGATTTGAGGCTGTTTTTTTTAATTTGCTGAGCGCTTTCCCCAATTTTCCCAGACCACCTACTCTGTTTATTTATTTGGTTTGTATGGATTCGATGAAGCCTTAACGATTTAGGCATAAAAACATCTTGTAATAAATATTCAATACACTTAATGCTTAGGTAAACTTTGTTCAAGTTAAACATAAAGTTTCTATGAGGTTGAATCTAAAGTAATTAATATAAAGTGTTTTGAGTTTTAGGTGATTTATCTTTTAAATGCTATATTATGTTTAGTACCCGGTGACAAAAAATATAAAGCAGGAAAATACCTCTTTCAAAGATCTAAGGACAAAATTATATCTCTGAATTTCTGAATTATTTATTATGCATATTTATTTTTAGAAATTTGTAGTTGCATAATTGTTAAGGTACCGGGAGGCGATTTTACTAAATATAAACTATTACAGCACCAGACACGCCCCCAAATACGTCGTTGAAAAATATAATCTAGCTCAGCACATTCCTCCAAGATCTAACCGGGTGGCCAACTAAGAACGGATGCCGGCTGTATCTCAGAAACTACTTATCATATAACTTTGGAAAAAATATTATTAGGTAAATCGACTAAGATAAATCGCTGGAAATTATTTTCGAGTTCGAAAAATGTCCGCTAGGGGGCGTTTCTCTGATAGCCAATTAGAAAATAGGGGTTTTCCTAAAAATATGCAGGTGAACAGGTATTTTAAATATTACTATTGTAATCATCGAGAATTTGATGTAACCAATTTACCTCTTTTTATTTCCTAGCCTACTACTATAATTTTTATACCATAAAATCCTAAGAGGCAGCCTAACATGATTTGTTCTCTTAATATCTCCGGTTAGAGAGAAGATAGAAAGTTGCGGTTTGTGCTGATATTTTGCAATTTTGTGCTCTATTTAACTGTACAAAGAGAAATATAGCCTCCGATTTAAATTTTTTATGCAAAAGCGCAATATCTGTTTTGATGTCAAACAGTGCCCTCTAGCTACCACGAAAAAAATTATGGAAACAAAACTTATACTGGAGATCATTAAAGAAAGCTCTTTTAAACGAGCCCTGGTTTGTGTAAATTGGGTAACCCAAACCACACACACACATAGTTATTCTTATTTTAGTAAAAGGAAGTTTAACCTTCCCCCGCCACTTTATTTTATGAAATAGAGCAAAATACTCAATATCAAAAAAATTACAGATTTCTTGATGATTACAATAGTAATATTTAAAATACCTGTTCACCTGCATATTTTTGAGAAAAACCATGTTTTCTGATTGGCTGTCAGAGAAACGCCCCCTAGCGGACATTTTTCGAACTTGAATATTATTTCCAGCGATTTCTCTTGGTTGATTTACTTATTAGATTTTTTTTCCCAAAGTTATACGATACGAAGTAGTTTCTGAGATACAACCGGCGTCCATTCTTAGTTGGCCACCCGGTACGTACCTACAAATAGAAAAAAATATAATAAGAATAAAACATGAAAATAGAATAACAGAAAATAATATAATAATAAAGATAATCGATTATTTTTACATTACACTGAAACCTAAAGAACATATTATGTAGGTACTTTGACGAATAATTTATTTAAACTTATACACCTAATGTATTTTTAACTAGAAATATAGCTATATTTCTGTTTGTTAGAAATATAGCTATATTTCTGTTTTGTTGTATTTTCTTACATTTATAAACTCATCAGACTTTATTTGTCCTAAATATTTTTCAATAATTTATGAACCCTATTTATATAAGTATATAAAAATATTTGAGCCATTAATAAAATATAAATAAAGTTTATTTATGTTGCTCGTTAATGTTATACATTAAAAACGTCAATTTTCATTATGAGTTTATATAGAAAATATTTATTATACATTAAAGTTGTCAATAAAATAAACAGAGAAGGTACTATTTATTAATATAAACTAAAAATACAGCTACATGATTGTAATATTTCAGTTCGCCGCCGCGCCGCCGCCGCGCCGCTTTATTAGACAATTATTTATAATTATAATTTACGTATATTTATTTATTGCTTGTTTCTATTTGCTTAATTGTTTTAATTTTTGTTAATATTTGCCGTGTGAGGTAGTATATTAAAGAGTTCTTAAATTATTTTTTTTAAGATTTAAGCATTTTTAGCGCGTTATGCCTTATCTTTTCGTTATGCATTAAGGTCGATTTATAAACTGAAAACGTTGCGGTTCGACGCCCGACGTTACGGTCGGTAAAATGTTTGTTAATACGCAGGATGTTTTGTTGATTATAAATTGTTCGGTTGTTGTTGTTGCGGTTGACGTTTTACGTCAAAAATTAACCAATTTTTAACTTCGACAGAAACGCTGACCTTGAAACGTTAGTAATAGCAAATAGAAATAATCGCAACCGCAACGTCGAACCACACCGTTTTCAATTTATAAATCGACCTTTATACTTGCTAATCATGCGCACTACTAGCAAAATAACGAATTACGTTTTTCTTATCGTCTTCTGAATAACGTTCTTAGTGCTTAACTATAGGACGTACTACCGTTTTTTGAAAAAATAACAAGATGCGCAACCTTATGGGCGGTTTCGTGGCCTGTCCGAGATATAGATGGCGTTACCGTCAGCCTGTCCGAGAATTCCGAGATTTAGTTTAGATCTGTGCCGCTGCGCGCTTATAGTCGTTTACAGCGCAGCGGATAAATAATACTGTACCCTAGTTCCACTTTCAGTCGACAGAGTGGTTGACGGAGACAGTGTTGCCAGAACTACTGATTAATCCTTAGATTTACGGATTTTGGGTACAGTACGTTAATAATACGGATTTTCTATCATTCAAGAATTGGCGTCAGAGTTGGCTTGGAAATCGTCAATAATCGTCATTTCCAAGCCAAATGACTTTTTTCGATCATACGACATATTCAGTACTGATAATAGAATTTTTATTTTTGATGTTTATTCTATGTTTAACACGAATATATTTTTAATACATACACGCGGATTTTTCATACAAAGATACAGATATTACACATTTTAAGATGTTAACACTGTCGCTTTCAGATTCACACTGTCTTCGATATGCCTTCACTAACCGAATTAGAGCAAATAAGTGTTTTGCGTTGACCGCAGAAGGATTGGTGTCTCCACCATACAGCACTTGAGACGTAAGGGAAAATCAAATAACCCTTGTCACGAATTCGCCCAGTAGTTTGCGTATCTTCTCAATTCTTTCAATAAACGGTATAAGGTATAATGGAATATGCTTAGAGGGCCTTAAGGCTTCCTATTAGCAATGATTTATGACTTTGAGATGTGTAGAGAAGTTTAGATTTATATTGGTATAAATAGTAGCAGAGTACATGTAAACAGAGAGAATAATATAAACAATTTGTGCTAGTGACGGTACAGTGTACCATAGATAGTCCTGGGGAGAGTAGATTGGATAGACCGTGTTGAATAGTACATTCTACCAGCCCAGCCCCACTCCCACACTCTTACTCTTCCGATTTCCTAGTGTACCATACCAATGTAAACAGGTACTCTCAGTGGAGAGTGTTTTTTTTTCAATAACAAGGGGCCATCCTCTGCCGGAAACACTGCGACCTGTGAGTCCTATTGTGTTTGTCTTGTGCCCTGCACTAACTTATGCAGGTCCTTGATAGGATGGGAGAATAGTGCCTCCCGTTCTAGCCTAGTTCCGGTTCTAGCCTAGTTTCAGGATCTTTATCGCAGAGTCTTCAGCAAAGACTTCCTTGACACAGGTTGAGCTTTTGTTCAGGTAACATTTGACAGCCATATGTGTCCTGTTAAAAAGCCTTTTGCAATCCGCATTTTATTCCTGCTTAGCATTAGCAGTTCTTTTACAGTTTTAGAGCTAGGTCCTTGGATAAAGGCCTTGTTATGCCTGTGCGCTTGTCTGTTACTCCAGTGAACATTCCGCATTTCCCTGATCCAGAGTTTTAGTGCACTACGGACCATACATTTGGGTTGTCCCAGTACTGGCTCTGGACCAAAATAGGATGCCGATGATCCTTGCCTAGCTAACTCATCGGCTTTTTCGTTGCCTTGGATGCCGCTGTAGCCCGGCACCCAGAATAATAATTTAATTTTGTTCCTTCGTGCCAGAGCTCCCAATTCACCTAGGCATTCTCAGATGAGTCTCGACGATACCTTTGGACTCATAAGCGCCCCAAATGCCGCCTGACTGTCTGAGCATATATATTTTGATGAGCTTATCTGAATAAGTTCTTCTATTATTTGTGGAGAGTGTTTGGATACGTATCTTGTGCTTGCCAGTCTTTTTGTTACTTAAAGTGAACTATCTTTTCAAATTATTGGAAACTTGTATAGAAATGAGCAAAATGAGCAAAAATATTGTAGAAAAAATGTATGATAGTGAACTCTACTACAATTAATACCAGTGTAAACCGGCCTTTATGACTTGACTGAGTATATAAGAGGTCCCATATTTCTTCCATTTTCCGGGTATGTTTAAACAACATTTCATATCCTAAAAACTTTATTCAAATTTCATTTAAATAGATTAATAAAAATAAATATGTCCTTTTATCAGCCATAAAATGTACTCGTATCTGTCTCATCTACTTCAACGCCAAAATAAATTCGGATTTATTTAGTACATCCGTCAGGCCGTTGTGACACCACCGCCTCTATTCAAATTAGCTTTTAGGGCCTTATTTGATAAACTTCCATTTAATTTTGAACGCGCAACGATAATGGACCCTCAACACCGGGGGAGAGAATTTTTTTAGCTGTCCAAACAAAAGCGAGGAACGGGACTAAATGCCCTGGGTCGTAAGCTCTAATTTTTAGCTTTTTGTATTTGAAAGGGAAAAATAAAAGTTCCGTTCTGAAATCTTCTGTGCAAAAATGGCAATTTTTTTTTTCATTTTTGCGTTACTTAAAGTCTATAATAGAGGGTGTATAATATAATACAGGGTGTCCCAGGCTGAGCGTGCATTAGAAGTTTCTAGAGAACTACAATATCTACATCGGAGATTTTTTGCTTTTTTTATTTTTTTGTTTCACAACGAAATCTATCGATTAAAAATATTTTCAATATGGCGGCACTTCCGGAAATACCGTAAGTTGACAGCAACTTATTTTAAATTGATGTCCCCATTTTTATTGCATACTTAAATTCTCTGTAAAATTTTATGAATTTTGATATTAAATCCTCTTTACCTAACATTAACCGTTTTTGAGAGAAAAAATATTTAAAATTTTTGGACGGAAAAAACTGCCTGTCGAAAAAATTTGTATAGCCTAAACATTAAATTTATCGATTACCACAGCCACTATGACATAAAGAGAAGACATGTGGCTATCTACTTCCAGAATTAAATTGTTCGAATGTCGTATAATAATGGCGGTAGCTGTCACGAAATTGGGCGATTAAAAAATTATCATAAATATATTTATTTTCAAATGGAAATCCACTTTTTTTAATTGACTAGTGAAAAGGTTTTTCAGTTCGTTACGAGTCGATATACATAGATAGTTTTAGTGTTACGAATGATAATTTTAAAAAATATGTGGTCATGTTTTGACAAGTTTATTTTAGTTTATTAATTATAGTAAACATTATGTTATGTGTGTTTGTGAATTTTATGTATGTAATTTCTGGATTATGTTCGACACTGTTTTTTTTATTTGACACTACATTGATAAAGGCTGTAATGTTTGGCCGTAACGTTTGCTTTTTCTTTTTAAAAATGAAATAAAGATATGAAAAACTTAATGAAAACTTAATTAGAGTTTCCCCGAACCTAAATCCCAAGAAAATAAAAAATCAGAATATCAAATATTAGATATCACTAAAGAGTGAAAGTACGACATATATTTTTAATAATACACTTTTTAAACTCTCAAGCAGGCAGTATTTATAATATAGATAATTCAAGTAGTTAGTTTTCTGACAGATGGAAATAAATTGTCTGATTTGTTTGACACTTAATGTCAAAGCAAGATAGACAAAAACAAGGAAAATATACGTTTTAAAATTAAGTCTTAAATAACGTAAAAACGATATATTCTAGATATAGGAATATGTATAGTTATAAAGTATCGAAGTGAAAAACCTTTTCACTAGTGAAATAAAAAAATGGGTTGATTTGAAAAAAAATATTTATGATATTGTTACGTTTTTCGTCGGTTCCGTGTGGATAGAAAGTCACAATTTATTTAAACACTATTTATTTAACACTAATTAACAAAAACAATAACGATAAAAGACTTATAGAACTATTTACAAACGATTTATAACTAAGAATTTATTTTGAATTTTCGCGCGTCAACTGCACTGGTATATTTATAACTGCCCCCTCTAGGCCACTGCCGCCGGCTTTTATACCGACAGGTAAAAGAAATCTAGAATAGTCCATAGATCGTTAGGCGCATAGAGAAGGTTTTCGAATGTTCTCGTATATACTAGTCCATTCTAGTGGGTCTCGATTCTTCTCGAACGAATGAATCATTGCGGTGTCTATGCGATGTTAAGGTCATCCGAGGGCGGGCCATATTGTGAGGTTAGGTCGAGTCCACACCGGCTCGCAACAATATTTTTTTTTACCGCTATTATTATATGGCATTCGAACAATTTAATTTTTAAAGTAGATAGTGTAAAATCGCTTATTTCTGGGGCTTACTCAACCGGGTCTCACAATGCAAATTCACCTCAAATATCCATTTAGTTGGTCATTGGCAAGCACTCTCTCATTGTACATGAAAATAACAAAACAAACATTTACTGATCTGGATAAAATTGATAGTTAAATAGTAAGACTCACCCGGGGGTACTCCGCCCCCTAGCCACTGATATATTCTATTCAATATATCCCATTCCATATTTTCCATCTAATTCAAATATCATTCATGGTTAATCATCTTCAGCAACTAGCTAGTGTCACCTGAAATAGTATAGGGGCTTCCCCCGGACGCAATTCTGCCGCTAAACAGATTCGCATCCCAATCGAATAAGCTAATTGGGGTACCTCACTAGTCTCTCTACCTCAACGCCGCATCGTGTCAATCGAGAAGACAAGGGAGACCTCAAACTCTCAAGACCAACCTCGAAGGCAAGACGTCACAAGAGGTTTTCTTCTGGTCAAACGACCCGTTGCCTTACAGTACTTGCAACGTTTATAGTCAAAAGACTCTCAACCCCCAAATATCAGCTCTATGACAAAACACAACACAACAGCCGGCTGGCCAGTCTACTACTGACCTGCCGCAGGCAAGCTAAGCCTCCTCTTACATCACAATGTTACCTGATCATAAATATTTACATCGCTTGCCAATGAATCATACTATTTTCTCTAATCGACTTTAAAATAGAGTGTTTTAGCATTACTAGATAAATAAATAGAGAGTTTCTGAAGGAATGCATATTGTTTATTAGAATAGTGAATAAATAAAAGCATTATTATAACAAACTTATTTTCCAAGTTTTACAATAGCCACATGTCTTCTCTTTAGGCAACAATGGCTTTGTTAACTAATACATTTGACGTTTAGGCTATACAATTTTTTTCGACAGGCAGTTTTTTTCGTCTAAAAATTTTAAATATTTTTTTTCTCAAAAACGGTTAATGTTAGGTAGACAGTGTTTAATATTAAAATTCATAAAATTTTCCAGAGAATTTAAGTATGCAAGAAAAAAATTCCGATATTTTCGGAAGTTCCGCCATATTGAAAATATTTTAGTCGATAGATCTCGTTGTGAAACAATGATGTGCAAAAAATTTTTGATTTAGATATTGTAGTTCTCTAGAAACTTCTAATGCACGTTCAGCCTGGGATACCCTGTATATGGTCGAAAAAAGAGCGTTAGAGCTGGTTTAACAACACAGACATAGCGGGTGTTTCGCAAAAGAGGCTTAACCCTATGTAATCGGGAGATTAATGTATTTAACAGAAATTGATATTTAAAATGTAATTCTAACTAGCTTGACAAACAATGTCTTCTCTCCGGGCCGAAACTGGCCGTAATCAACAATCTCTGACATTCAACTGTTTCCAAAGCCTACTACTCCGCTACTCGCAAACATCAGCGGACACGGGGTGCAGGCACGGCGTGAAAATGACTGCCTATCATAAGGATCATAGGCGTCGATAACATTCGGCCATTCCTGACTTATGAGTGTCCTCACTCCTCTCAATCACACTAAAAGGACATAAATAATGAGAACCTTTTAAATTGCATTTTTAAATGCTGAAATAAAAATATTTATTAGCTTGTTTGCTGCTGAGCCATATCTTTATCAGCTACTTCCTACCATTGTTACATCACACTAAAAGGACAAAAATAATCAGAATCGTTTAAAGGACATTTTTAAATGCTGAAATAAAAATATATTATGTTAGATTGTTTGCTGCTGATACTAGACAATTGATACAAAACCAATTGACAAAACCTTATCAGCTAATTGTTACCATTATTACAACACACTAAAGGGAGAAACATAATCAGAATCGTTTAAGGGACATTTTTAAAAGCTGAAATAAAAATATATGTTAGATTGTTTGCTGCTGATACTAGACAATTGATACAAAACCAATTGACTAAACCTTATCAGCTAATTGTTACCATTATCTCAACACACTAAAAGGAGAAACATTATCAGAATCGTTTAAAGGACATTTTTAAATGCTGAAATAAAAAATATATGTTAGATTGTTTACTGCTCATACTAGAGCTACGTCTTATTTGCTACTTAAATATGGCGTATTATAAAGATAAAGTTCCTGATATACTGGCGAAATACCTGAATTAAACTGAAAAACTCTGAAATATAATGAGGTGGTTAAAATTATATTATAATAATTGAAAAACTAATGTAATACTTATAAATTATGTGAATTTTTGATATAATTCTCAAGTGAATTTGCAAAACCTGACGTTCGGAACCTATTTAACTTTTCTACAACCATGTATTTATTCAACTACATAAATAGGTACAAAACAAAATAACTTTCTTAAAGACTACATTAAAAACAGCATCTTAAAATAAATTTTCAAATATTAGATCGAAAATGCGTGTATACTAGGAGGATTATGAGGTGTCTAATAATAAATTAATATTAGATATGCCTTAATAAACGTTTGATTTCATAAATATTCAACTTTAAATTTTAAATATCTACTATTTCTCTCTTGTATTCACCAAAGATAATTACCAAGTACATTCATGTCGCATGTTTCATGTAATACCTAGTATATTATTGATATAGCAATACTAGACTACCTAAAGTTGAAAGTTTCAGTAAATTAAAAATATAGCTGAAATATTAATAACATCTATAACTAAACTTAAAGTAATAAAATAAGTAATAAGTAAAATGGGGTATAATTAAAAATGTATATATGAAAAATATAAATTATATATTTATGAAACAATCGATAGTAGGTACTTCTGAAAAACTGAAAAACTTTTGAAGACTTTTTTTACCTTTCCACATAAAGTCTTGAATATACCTGTATACCTATTATACTTGATATATTTTTTATTTACCTAATAAACAATGAAATTATTAAATTACTGTTCGACTTTTGGTTTAATATTTTTAATTAAAAAGCTCAACAAAATATTTCAAAGCACAATAAAAATCATGTTTGAAAACCACCGTTCCACGTTTCGGCTTGATCAAGAAGTTTAATGAGAATAAAATAACACATAACTCTAGAAATGTTATTCCTCAGGAGGACCATAGATGGATATTTATTTAACTTTTAATTTTAACAATAAAATTTTACTTTTTACGTGAAAAACTGTCTGTTTGTGCCGAGGTTCGCATCCATCTTCTTTCGCAAGCGAAATCGACCCTTATCAACCAACTACGGTAGCGCCCTCTCTTCGAGACCTCTTGAACCACGAGGCGATTCATATCACCGAAATCCGAAATCGAAAAATCCGAACAATTACTTTAAACTCAAATCTGTCTCCATGGCAACAATTTTTACTGTATAAAAATACTACCTTAGAATTTATCTCGTAATTACCTAATTTATCTGATTTTTTTTCTAGCCATTTTAAAATACCTTTTAGAAGAGATTTGTTCAGATAATGTGTTGGCTCACTACCTTTTCCTGTTATCTTCCGGAGTCTGTAACTTGCAGGGGTGATATGACCCTTCTTTCCAGCACTCCATTTTTTTCCGCTAATATCTTCGAGCACTAGAACTAGCAGAATGATCCCTCCGGTTTTCTTTTCGCGCTTCGCCGATCCGACGACGGTATCCGAAATCCGACAGGTACCCGTATCTGAGACGACCGAATAGATCCTCGAAACCGACGCATTTACGAAACGATATGGTCAAAGGTCAAAGTCAAGTCAATAGTCGTCAGTAAGTCAGAAATACGCCTGTACGGCCTAAGAACGCTGGATTAAACTCATCGCCACTTCTGATGTAATCGGGAGATTAATATATTTAAAAGAAAATGATATTTAAAATGTAATTCTAACTAGCTTGACAAACAATGTCTTCTCTCCGGGCCGAAACTGGCCGAAATCAACAATCTCTGACATTCAACTGTTTCCAAAGCCTACTACTCCGCTACTCGCAAACATCAGCGGACACGGGGTGCAGGCACGGCGTGAAAATGACTGCCTATCATAAGGATCATAGGCGTCGACAACACCTATAACTTTTTTATTTATTCAGATAAAAAACTGTGATTTGATACATAACATAAATTAGGATTGAATGACGTATTCAATTGTTTTCGCTCACTTCCTGTTTCACCGGAAATGACTACAACTTTTGATTTTTAAACTCTTGCAAGAAAAAAATTATGTTAAAAATAACTGAAATTCACGAGTTAATTAGAACTTTCAGTGAAAACATTTCATCAGTTTACTAAAATATTTGTTACGCCACAACAGATTTCGAATCCCTCTTAAAACGATTACGCAAGTGCATTTTAATTGAAACAACAAAATTTTAATTGCTCGAGTTCGGATTTATTTTTATGGCTTGCTATACTTCCTCTAATCACAAAATTGTTTTAGAGTTAATTCAATTTAATACCAGTTTTACTGCAAACGATCAAATACAGTTGAAAACACAATTAATTACCTACAATATTTATTTATATGAATTATAATATATTGTATCTAATTTTTAAGCATTTATTTGTATATTGCCTATTATTTAAATTGAACTCTTGTAAATAAATTAGGAAATTTGTTTTAATATTTGTTTTCTGTTATGTTTGTTTTTATCTCAATTTTTAGATTAATTTTTGTTAAAAAAAATGACAACAAAACGTACGGGAAGGGTTAAAACTACCCCCACTCCTACATAAATCTTAGTAGAAATCTTTTCCTACTCCACCGACCACTGATTTTTTTGTAAAATGATCATCCTTGTATTTACTACAGTTTTGGTCTCTTATAAACAAATACCAGATTGCATAGTTTTTGAGAAAATAAAAATCGAACAATTTTTTTCCAAAGCAGACCTACAAAATATACAGGAGTTCTAATATTTCTGGACATAGACAACTTTATATTTTTTGAATCAAAATAAGTTAATTGGCCACAATTTACTTCAATACAAAAATGCTTTTTGCCATTATATCTCCAATTCTGGTAATGTTGCTAAAGAAACATGGTCTATTGTGAATGATTTGAGAAACAAAGCTTCTTCGTCTAGCAATATCTCTACCTCACCTGAGAACCTTAACGATTACTTTGTAAATGTAGCCAAATATTTAACTAATACCATATGTTCTTCTCTTGATCCACTTAAAATTAAAAA
Source organism: Sitophilus oryzae (assembly GCF_002938485.1). Taxonomy (NCBI): domain Eukaryota; kingdom Metazoa; phylum Arthropoda; class Insecta; order Coleoptera; family Curculionidae; genus Sitophilus; species Sitophilus oryzae. The sequence goes on along the minus strand of NW_022146163.1, from coordinate 2,238,724 downwards.
TATTAACTCTTCCTTCCTTATTTATATTTGAATCCGTTTGCCTAATACGTAAGCGTGTATCAGCTTCTCAAGATAGGCTCACGCTTATCCAGTCAGAAACGCGGAGCAAGATCTTTATCTACCTACCCCACGCTCAGAGTTAGTTAAAAGTTCAATATTATACAACTCGAAAAAAATGCACAATCGCCTGCAATTTGATATCAAATCCATAACATCATTTTCTTCATTTCGCAAAGCATTGAAATCTTATTTACTAGACAAGGCTTTCTACGGCGTAAATGACTTATATTTTGATAATCGAATTTGATCTTGTAAACACTGGTCTAATATTTGCTATCTCTATATATTTACTATAAACTTACTAAATATTTTTGAATCCTATTTTTATGTTATTATTCTTTGACATTGTAAACATTTATAAATGTTTATTTTAAACAATAAGACTGACAATGTAATTTGTATACCTGTTTTGTATTCTCTTTTGTTTGTGTACTTTACCTTTGTATACAAATTGTAAAATTTTTTGACAATAAAGCCACTTATTTATAATCATTATAAAATTTCTTTCTCTAAAAGCATTTTCCGAATGTTTATTACGCTTTTGCGCTTATATTGACGTCAAGTTCGTTGTAAAGCAGCAAATTGTGGTTTTTCACCATGTTGTTTACGCTTAGCTTAGAAATGTCACGTTCCGCCTGTTTTCTTGCTACTTACTGCTTTTTTTGCTTCAAGCAATTTTATTTATTCTGTCGGTGTTACAAAATTCATCCAAGATAAAGACGTTACTTTATTTAGTTTTTTATCGGTAATAATAAATATGTCATTTTATTTAAAAACTATTTAATTTATTAAATATATTCTATTATCCTATAGGCTTGGTGCCTTCTCGGTTGGTGCTGCCACCACCGGAAAATATCGAGTATACAAAAAATTATTATATAATTACGCTAAAAGTGTTAGGAAGTGTTATTTGTGAAAATTCTAAAAATAAAACTAAAAATAAAAAAGTAAATATTTTGATATGTTCAGAAAGTCTAACTTGTATTATAATGTATTACACTTCAGCTAAAAAAACTTTTTAGATGAGTTCAACTACGGTAGCGAGCATATTTTTAGTCACCGGTTTTGCTAGTGGGGTCATAATTGGGGCGATTTCGGCTATAACGAAATTTTTTAAAGGTACATAATTATTATAATTTTAGAAGATGCTGATAACACATTAATCACTAATCGATTAAAAAAGTATACTATTAATATTGCCAAATTATGTTTTATTCTCTCATAGTATAAATAATAAGTGTAATTTTTACTCCAAATAAAACAATATACTATTTTCTTCCAGTGTTATTATTTTTTTTTAATGACACTGGGTCATTCCTTATCAAATTTTCAGTGTAGCAAACTAAATATATAATGAATATTCCTTATAATTTCTTATACTAGACCTTACTTTATAACTTTACATTATGCACATTTTATTACCTACAATAATTCAATACTTTAAAAAAATATGGAGATACTGATGAAATTTTACGCTTTGTAGAAATATTTATGCCTATGCTAAAAATGTATTTAATTAAAATCAAATAATGTTTTTATGTTAAAAATAACTCTACTATTGTAATTTTGTTTCCATTTAAAGAAAATATTTTTAATTAGATGCGAATTGCAAGTTTAAAATGCTAAAATTAGAATATTTAATAAAAATAGATAACAAAAAGAATTGGCTTTGGTATTACAGTTGAGGGTTGGAACCTTTGGTTCTAGCTTTATTTTTGTTGGAGATATTCGTTTTTGAAGACGACATTGACATTTTTTCGTACTTTTTACATTAAAACCATGCCTTTGCTTTTGGTTCTAGTCAACAGACTTTCTTGACATAAGATTTGCTTTATTTAATCTAAGCTATTGCACTGAGATCTGTTAGCTACAAAATTTTGATCTCTATCATCTTTAATTAAATCAACAATAGCAGATACAACCTAACCAATCATAAACACTATAGGTCTGACGACTGTATCACCAGTTTTGCCGCTATTGCTGGACAAGTGAAAATGGCGGTGCTGCCAAAGAATTTTCCAGAGGTTGCTCTAACCACCGACCAGCAAACGTCTCTAGAAGAGGCTATACTGAACGAAGTATTGGCGATCGGATCGCAACACAACGATCTACAAAATGTGGGTTAGCTGCGTTTTGCGGGGATACACTTTCGGGTGGTCCTCATAGTTTGTGTATCTCAAGAATCGGCGAATTGGTTGGTGGAAATCGTACACCTAAGCTTAAAAATTGGCAAGGGCCGGAACTGGTTGCGGTGAAGGGAAAAAACATCCCTAAAGGGGCAGCCATCACGGTCTTTCTGTCGAGGAGCAAGGGGAAAGACACCACCTACCTGCTGAGCCTTATCCAGGGTCAGAACTTCAATGTAAGGACATCGATTTGGCGAATCATCAACTCGAGGGAGGGGGGTCATGGTCAGGTCCTCACAATAGGAATTGACCTCAAATCCAAGGAGGCAATGGAGAAAGAGACATATCCTCTATTATAGATACGGGACAACACCGGTATCAGGTCTAAGGAAAGACCAAGTTAAAGAGGTGGAGAAAATAGAGACAGATCCTCCAGCCTCCACCTCACGGGTTCCTCCTCCACCTCCTCCTCGACTGTGAAGGGCGGAACGGAGGGCCAAACTCCAACCGTGGAAGGATGTGTACCCTCGGAGGAAGAACTGTTGTTAGAGGAGGATGGAAATACCCTGTTCCCTCTACAACAGGGTATGATGGGTTATAGACTGTGTGATGACTCAAGGAAGGGGGGCACAATAGATATTTAAGGTCGCAGTGATTAACCCCCCCCCCTCTTATTCATTCTACATTCTACATTCGACCGGGACCAAAAGCAAAGGCATGGTTTTATGGGGCCATCGATCAACACACTGAGGAAGCTACAGGAACTATCAAAGCCAAGCAGCAAGAGACGTGACAAAACCGTAAGTACTGCGCTACAGCTCGAAGACTGTGGCCAGTGGTAGATAAATTATAATATTCTTTGGTATATAGCAAAAAGACTAAATAACTAGTAGAGCACCAAAAAAACCTAGTACGCATAATAATTGTAGGTGTCGTTACTGGAAACTGCCTCAAGGGGGTAAACCTGGTGAGAGGGAAGATTTCCAACGACGACTACTGCTGAGAATGGGGAGAGGAAGAAAAAACGATAGAGTACCTGTTGTGCCTCTGTCCGGCACTGGAAAACCAACGCTTTAAAACTTTATGGCACGCTTTTTTTGAGGGACTAGAGGAAACAGTAGAAGCCAACATCAGCGACACCGGGAACCTTGCTGGAAGAGCTGCAAATACTTACTTAAGTACTAGACTTTAACGCAAAGAAAGAAACAGAGGAAAATTTGGTATACAATAATACAAACCCCGGCAACCTAACGGAACCTAACCTGTGGTACGAATAACTAATTGCTTTAATACATGATAGATATTGTAGAAAGTAAAAACGCCAGTTTTATTTTTTCAAAATTCTGCATTGTTTTTAACTTCTCCAACGTATTCCTTCATTAGAACTTGTTAAAATTTCAGGGACGTTTCGATAACAGTAAAAGTTTTATTTATACGGGCAAGGAAGCGGGGCGAATGCCCATAAAAAGGTTCAATCGCCACGAAAGGCTTGCAAAAATCTCCATATTAAACAACATTGAGTATTCCGGCTGCCTCCGGTTCAGTTTCAACGCCGAATTGGATGAGGGCAATCGTTCCACGACTCCTCATGCATATGCATGCGTTTTACAGCGTTGTTTTTTGCTTCGAACATATGTGATATTGTTGAACACCGATATTCTTTAATATTAACAGTGAATTAAAAGAAAAACTAGGTATCTTCATATTACTTGTTATAGAGATATGTATTTATTCAATTTATTAATAAAATCTATCTAAATTGGAATTTGCCCGGTATAGCCTAATATGTAGTTAAATTAAGGCTTCCCTTCAGTAGACAAACTATAACACCTGCGGGGAATACCAAGAGACGAGGTAGCTTTTAAACTAACAGAAGGCGGTGCATCGACTACTTGCACTTGCGAATCTCTCGATAAATCCAGGGTCAACGGCGCGGCGCCTAAAATCCCAACGGTGCGCGGTGGACCATATTTTATGGAGAAATTATTTTGCTCTTAGATATTATTCAATATGTGTTAAAATTACAGAGTCAATACAAAATATGAAAAAATTAACAATTATTAGGCCAAAGGAAATGGTTTATACAGGGTGTTACAATATTAACACACATAAAAAATCATATTTTCGCAGATTCAGGTCAAAGTCACACCTTAACTAGTTTCCAAAAAATGTCGGAGCCTAGAAGTATAAGCGTAAAAAATTTTGTTATCTCAAAAGTCAAAAGTAATGAATTTTTTATAAAACTAGTTTTTTCTTACAAATCGATGTTTAAGACTTTTGAGGCAATTGCATAAAAATATGATGAGCTGTACCTTCATTTTATTTGTAATTATTTTGAAAAGACAATATTTCATCAACTTTGTTGACTTATTGAAAATATATATTTTTTATTTATTTATTAATATCTCTGAAACTATCCAAATATATTTACATCTTATCTTAGGATTATGTAAAGTGTTGTTACAGGTTAGAATGAACTTTATGTTGTTACAGGTTAGAATGAACATGGAATCGAGCCGATCGTTGAACCAGACCGAACCACTGCGAAGCTGGCGAGACAAAAGCGAGAGAAGCGAGACCAGCGGCGCCTCGATGGGGCTGCTCAGGCGATGAGTGGGCAACGGCCCCTTGGAGGCCCATGGACCGTCACACGACGGTGTTTTTCAGTGTGGGGCAACGCGTCGAGGCAGCGCTGTTCAAATCGAACACCCCAGTAGAACAAGTCAAAAGTAAGTGAAGAATGCACAATTAATTTGTACTTGATGTTTTTTTCTTCTTCTCACCCCTTGTGCATACTCAGATTACAAGAGACCCTTATCCACTTATGGATCACAATTCTGTGATATATGTATACAGGGTGTTTCAAAAAACATGTGCAACCTCCCGTGGGGAGATTCCTCACGTAAAAATAAGATTTATTTTTCATATCGCATCGGTTCGATTCTGCTTTGTTTCGTAGCTACAGGGTGTTAAAATCTTAATAATCTTTCGGTCTATTATTATACTTTTCTTCCAAGTACTTTTAGTGGTTCGAATGAAATTTTGAGGGTAGAAAGTTACTATAGGTGTTACATATTTCAATGCTGAAAAAGTGTCGATAAATTCATCAGGGGAGACTGAATTATGGGTTATCACTGGAATATTTTTCAAAAAAAAAAAACATGTGCACCACTGACTTTTTTCTTTTGATATCGAATTTGTGTAGTTCGTACCATGTTACCGTACGTTTTAATGCCAATTACAAGTTATCTCTTGACATTTTGTCGAATTCGGTCTCATGAGATAAACGCAATTTTATTAATCACAATTAATAAAATTAAAATAAAAATAAAAATAAAATTAATAAAATATATATTTTGCCTATTTTATTATTAAATATCATTTCTATTAGTTATTATTAGTATTAGTCTAACCTACACCAATTTAAAATAAAAAATATTGGTATTTAAGATAATTATATATATAATTTTTTAAATTATAATATCAAGAGATAATTTATAATCGGCATTAAATTGCTTACACTATTTCGCTAACAAGAGAAAAAAAGTCAATGGCGTACATGTTTTTTTTAGAAAAATATTCCAAGGATAATCCTGTGTACACGTCCCTAGTGAATAGTTCGACATTTTTTTGGCTTTAAAATATGTTACATTTATAGTAACTTTTACCCTCAAAATTTCATTCGAAACGCTAAAAGTACTTGGAAGAAAATTATAATAAATCGAAAGATTATTAAGACTTTAACACCCTGTAGCTACGAAACAAAGCAGAATCGGACGTATGTTGATATGAAAAATAAACCTTATTTTTACGTGAGGAATCTTCCCACGAGAGATGGCACATGTTTTTTGAAACACTCTGTATATAATTATGTATGCTTAAAATAACTAAAAATATAGCTAATTACTAAGTCACTGTATGCTTTATTTGCGGTATATTTTTACTTTTACGGCATTTTCAGTCTTCCAAACTTTTCTACAGCATTTCCTTACGTCACATGCATATTTCAATAGCCTCACGAAGTTTTTTTCCGCCTACAAAACTAAATTTAAAAGTTCGTATATATCGAACAGTCAATTTCGACGAAACTATTCTTCGTTCTGAAAAAGCGATGAATAAAACACATTCTGGAGGTTTAGAAAGTTATATTTGTTGTTTGTCGATTTATATAAGTAATTTTGCTGTAGAAATAAAAATACAGAGTGTCATTTTAAGTAAAAAGATTTTATCTAATATACCGGATGCATCTCAAAAGTGGCTCACCCCTATAACTTTTTTATTTTTTCAGATAAAAAAACGAGATTTGGTATGTTAGTATATGACATAGATTAGGATTGATTGACATACTCAATTGTTTTCTGTCACCTCCTGTTTCGCCGGAAATGACTATAACTTTTGATTTTTAAATGGCTGTCTCGGTATCTTTTTACTTCATTCGATAGAAAATGACATTCTGAATAGAGTGACATATCATATGTCAACTTTTGAAATTTTTCTTTAAAACAAAATTGATTTTTAAACGAGATTTTAAATTTCAATCTAGAGTGCCATCGCTGTGTTAAAAACACTAATTCTTAATCAAGGAGTCTTGGAAAAATAGATTTGGTCGTCTAATGTTATTCGTGTCTTGTCCTGGATGGTTAAAAACGGCCAAATCGTATTTTTAATCATATCTCAATTTTTTCAAATGGAACGAGGGTGGCTCATATTTGGAAAAAACATTTTTTTACGAATAGTTTGGAACCAAACACTTGGTATTTCGGGTCAAATTGTCGTTATGAATCGCATGTTGCAATTTCTAATAAACCATATTCGAAAATGTCTAAGTTGACATATGATATGTCATTCTATTCAGAGAATCGATCGAGTTTTTCTATCGAGTAAAGCAACAAAAAGACGAGGGTAATATTTAAAAATCAAAAGTTGTAGTCATTGCCGGCGAAACAGGAAGTGACAGAAAACAATTAAATACGTCAATCAGTCCTAATATATGTCATATATTAACATACCAAATCTCAATTTTTTATCGCAAAAAATAAAAACGTTATAGGGGTGAGCCACTTTTGAGGCGCATCCGGTATATTATCTATAAAAAAAATTATACTTTAATTAATTATTAATTTAATAAAATATATACTTTAATTAATGTCCGTCAGTTCTGAAGGAGGGTAATTTCAACCAATATTATACAGGGTGCTACAAATTCGAGGTACGAGCATTGGTATCTCGGTAACCGTAATAGATACGAACATGGTTATTGGGGCAAAGTTGCCCCGCTTTGGGATGTTCAGCAAGATACCATCAAAAAAGTTTTAAAAATTTCACGGATTGCTGAGTTTTTTGGAAAATACGGATTGCTTTGAAAATTAATTTTTTTTTCCTTTCAGCACGGCGCCGAATATGTCCATGGTTGGCAACAATGAATTTAAAGATCGGGCTCTCGATTACGTAACTAAGTTTAATTGATATTAAATATAGGTCTTTGTAAAGAGTAGGGGAATATATAAATAAACAAACTAAAGTCATCATATGCCTTGTAGTCCAGTCATTTTAGTCGAAATAGGGTAGGAATCTGGGAATACAAGATAACGGGCTGTAAACTCGTATAAATCGTTATTTTAATATCCTAAAACATGTATCAAAACCTACACATGATAGCATGTGCGCGACTTGTAGATAACTGAGGTCAAAGGTCAAAAAATCGATTTTTTGCGCATTTTTTGCAAATATCTCGTTTCTTTTCACATTTACGGTATTTGTATTTACTATAAATATTGTAGAGGATAAAATTCTCTACAACTTTTGTTTCAAAAATTTTTTTGTACCTCAAACCCTTTTTTGAGATAGAAGGCGGTGAGCGCGCAGTCTTTCATTATACGTACGGTATCATTCAAGTTCAACCTGTAGTCTCGGTCAAAAACATGCCGGCGCCGTATAAAGTCCGTTAATTATTGAAAAATATATAATTATAAATAATTTACATTTTTTCATAAAAGATCATATTGAATATAATAATTTTTTTCATAAATTAAGTATATCTTCATTTAGTAACACTTTTTTTGTACAATTAGAAAATTATTAACAGAAATACTTTAATTACATTTTAATTATAGTTAGATTTACACTAATTACATTTTAAGTAAATAAAAATAATAATTAAATTAAAATTAATAATAAGAAATACATTTTTAATTTATATGTCTATTAAAAAATACGATTTCACACATTTCTCATGGTTGAAATTAAAAAATTTGAATAAAAATAAAAAGAACTCCTATGTTCTTATTTTTAGTTTTCTTCTTCTTCTTCATCATCGTCGTCTGGTCGTTGTGGAATTTCAAATTCTTCTTCAATTTCATCTTCAACGACATTCGTCTCCAAAACTTCTAGGATTTCGGGGTCAAATGTACCATCTTCATTGACATCACTCTGATAGGGTGAAGCATTGAGACAAGTTTGCCCATTGCACTGGCCGCAAGCTAAAGAGCACGGCAACCCTAATTTCCTGCATCCACATCGCGAACCACAACCATTCTTGCAGTTGCAGAATATTGTGTTCAGCAAATTCTTTTTAGCAAAATTATTATATTCAATATGATAAAATTAAAAAAAATATGAAAAAATGTAAATTATTTATAATTATATATTTTAATTAATTAACGGACTTTATACTGCCTGTTTTTGACCGAAACTACAGGTTGAACTTTAATGATACCGTACATACTGAAAGACTGCGAGCTCACCGCTCTCTATCTGAAAAACGGTTTGAGGTACAAAAAAATGTTTGAAACAAAAGTTGTAGAGAATTCTATCCTCTACAATATTTATAATAAATACAAATAGCGTAAATGTGAAAGGGAACGAGATATTTGCAAAAAATGCGCAAATATCGATTTTTTGACCTTTGAATTGTTAAAATAAAGGTTTATACGAGTTTACAGCCGGTTATCTCGAATTCCGAGGTGAAACCCCTCAGATGTCTGGACTATTGGTATGTGAATGACCTGTAGTAGAATATTATTAAAGAGTTCTGCGACCGCCATGCCAGAGTAATTTGACAAATAAACCAAATGCGTTTGAAAGTTTGTCAACAAACCTACCTATTTATTATAGCTTGAAATAAGAGTAAATCTGCAACATTTCAAACATCCCCTTTCGTAATAACAGCCAGCTGATTCGGTTTCATGTTATCCGAGCGTGTTATTAAATTCAGTCCACGGTCCGCCCCGCCGAATTAGGCCTCCATTCATCCGTCGTGGTGGCTTTTGAATTTCGGTCGACGCATATCCAGCATATACGTGTGTGATTGACGGGAATTAACGTGAAAAAGCGGAGGGAATGCAAACGAGGAGACGAAGAGACTTGGAGACGCAAATAATATTGGTGATAGCGACACTTTTTGATTGTAAACAAAGTACCGTATGATCGAAAAAAAAAACCAGTTGTTGAGTCCAGTTGGCTGAGAAATGACGATCGATGACATTTCCCATTGATATATAATAAAGCTGCCGTCTTGACATGTTCACCAAGATGCCATCTAAAAATTTTTTAAAATTCATGGAGAACTGAGTTTTTTGAAAAAAAAACACGGATTTTTTTGTATTTAGGTCATGGTTTATGACCCAAATAACTTATTTTGAGTGAAATTAAAAAAAAACTTTTTTTGCCGGTCTTAATAGCCTACCATACCTGTTGGTATGGTCGCCTAAAAGTTTAGTTGGCCTCTGTATCTCACAAATTATCAGCTAATTTGAAAATCTAAAAAAACTTCATCACCATCAGATGGCTCTAACAAAGTGGCTACCCAACAAACATTTGAAGTTAAAATTACATTAAATTAACCACCTGAACTATTATTGACCAACTGGAAATTGGTCGAAATTTCCAAGAATTGACGTTAAAATTCCCAAAGTGGGGAATAAAATTAAAGTAATTTGGAGGTTAAAAACAGGTAAACAGGTTATAATGTCTTGTATGAAATATGGGCTATGAAGTCAAAAATAACCGACCTGAGGTCATAACATGGTAAAATAGAGGTAAATTTTACTAAAAATAGTCCTAATTTATACTACCTACATTTTAACATGGGAAAGAAAGAGAAAGAATAAGTTAAAGTATTTTTCTTTTTAATATGTGTATGTAAATGAATTTCCCAATAATGAACCAGGAAGACAAATAAGTGTAGTAATAACTGGCATGGCCGTTTGAACATTAATCTAATATGAATGAAATACCTACATATATGCACTTCCTAGTAAATGGAAATAAGTTATTGGTAAGAAGTGGATTACTGGATTCGCAAGATAATTATGTCTGCGGAGAAAATTTTTCTGTGAGACGTAAATACGATAAAAAATTATGCGCCATTAAAATTTTATGTATTTTCAACAATTAATTTTAGAATAAATCGTTACTTTGAAGTTTCTAACCTAACTTTTTTTCAGCTAACTTCCTTGGTATACTTATAGTTCTTATTTAGTTAATTTAACTTGTGGTAGGTAGTATTATTCATAAACGTCTGTTTATTTTTCTCAATAGTTTAGAACAGTATCACAAAAATATTGTCTGAAAACAAATTGGATAAGAAAATGGCCGCTAATGGTGTTTTTAACCCTTAACTGGTCCGGTAATAAATATGTATCATAAACGGTCCGGCGTAGTCTGTGGGACTACGCCTTCTAAAAGGTGAAAAAAACACACAAAAACTAAAAAATAACAAATTTTTATTTTATTGTATATTATATTATGTATTATTGAACTAATATAGACAAAAATTGGTTCAATTAATATAAAATTGAAGAAAATATAATACAAAATAACATAACATACATATAAATTTGAAAAAAAAACAATTAGATTTTTACTAAGCTCTAAAAAATCAAACCAAATTACTAACAGTCATTACAATACAGAAATATGTTTTTAGTACTATATATAAAAAAAAATAAGCTATAAAACTGAAGTTAAAGAAAAGGTTTTTAGTTACAGCATGAGGCAAAGTTCATTGTTTCCCTGAACATGTTTTACAAAATGGATTCGTACATTCTAGGCATTAAAAATAATTAAACTAGGACATAACATTGTCTTTAACTAGGATAAGAACTCTGGGATAAGAATATCTCCGTATGCGTGTTCTGGTTGTACAGGAATTGCAAGTATTATACCAATTGTAAAGTATATTTCTCTTGGAATATTGGACATTGTCAAACGTATTTGTCTGGCAGATTGTCATATTGTCACTGTCACAGTCCTCATCATATCATTTTAATAGAGTTTCTTCATAACTAGAGTCTCCTAAACGCACTCTGTTCGAAGGCCCGGCCATATTTTACAAAAGTTTGTCAAACACCAAAATCTTACGCAAACGGTCCGGCGTCGTCTGAGAGACTACGGCTTAAGTAACTTCTGCCATAACTTCTAAAAAATTAATCCAGTTTGGGCATAAATATGGCTATCAGTAGTTGACCGAGAGGGGGAGGATTAGCTGGAACGCCAATTGTGTGGGCGGTCCCAGTAACTAATGAGAATGAGTTAATTATTTGGCGTAGTCTGTCAGACGACGTCGGACCAGTTAAGGGTTAACTATTCGTCTATGAAGTTAGGTTTTTCGTAATTTTAAAACCTTAAAGTCCGCTTTCTTTTTGCGAGGTTAAGATCTCTTTAAATTAATAAACTCACAGGTCAAGATTTCTTGCTTAAGGTATTTTTTCTTCAAGGTGCAAGTTAAAAAATGGGCTATATTAGGTCGAAGCTCATTTCTCGAAGGCCTGACTTTTGGAGTATCGCCGGTAAAACAGAAAACTTTTATTTTCTTTCAGTGACAGTTCGGTAATTACATCTTCGAGCAATTCGATTAACTTTTCACAGTAATCATGTGTCCTAAAATGAGAATATTTATTGAGAGTCACGTGACATGTCAAATTTTTATCCTTTTGCTAGCCGATGTAATTACCGAACTGGCCTAAACTAGAACACTAACTAACTAGAAAACCAAATTAGTTTTATTTGTAAAAGTTTTGTGTTTTGGGATTGTGAGTGTTATTATAGAAAACTTTTTGTTTTTATTGCACATAATGGACACGTTTAAGATTGTGTCGGTAATAAAAATGAAACGCATTGAATATTCTTTCGTTCCCCGCCAGTGGGAACAAGGTAATGTGCTATGACGTAATAATCCCTCGAAAACTATTTTAAACGGAAATCACCCCGAGGAAACTAAAAAAGGTAATTTTTAACCTGCCGTATGTCTGACTTTCTTCCAAGTAAAAAACTAAGTTACTTTTACCTTTGAAGCATAATAGCGACTTATGGGGTCGAAATAAATTTAATTTTCAACCTAATTTGAACTCCTCCAAATAAGGTCCCATTTAAAGTTATTAACAACTAAATTTTAAGCTAACTTGAAAACCAAACAATGCCTTCGACCTCCGAGACAAATTTGAGGTTATAATAAAGTAACATTTGACCTACTTTAAGTCCCTGTAGTCTTAATGCCCTCAATAGGTTATCAGTAACTAGATTTTAACAATGCCAGCTAACTCCAACGTTACTACTTTTCAAAGACATAATTTTAGGTTAGTATTAACTAGTTTACGACCTCATTTATAGATATCTCGCACTTTATTCCCTACAAGAAATTTATTAAGTTAAATATAAGTAATATTTGGTTGAATTTTACTTATATTTAACAACAGTGGTTAATTTTCCGTGGTCAGTGGTTTTTTCTCCTTCCTATGCTACTTGGGTATGAGAAAGTGCAATTAGTTTTTTCATTTTTTAAAAAGTAACTACAAGAAAAAATAAAATTGATTTTAAAAAAATCGTGTTTTCCAAAATACTCAGCAATTTTTTGAACATCCCATCTTGGTGGACATCCCAAAGCGCAACTTTGCCCCAACTTAACCATCTTCGTATCTATTACGGTTACCAAGATACCAATGCTCGTACCCCGAATGTGTAACGCCCTGTATAGTGAGAAAATAAATTCGTTTAAGTAAAAGTGTTTTATCGTGAGTTTAAAATAGAGGACCTACGGAATTCGTAACAATATTATCTATTATTTAATTTTTGGATTGTTTTGACGCTATTTTTGATTTGAAAACAGCCAAAAATATTTGATTTTCTTCAATTTATTGCTAACTAAACGAGCAATATTATAGCCGGAGAGCTGGCGACATATTTAGAGAACATATTTTAGGCAAGTTAGAATAACAAAAAAAATAAAGTTTAATAACTTGCGAACCCAGAATCCTAAGTCTGGCTGGGGGGTTGGGAGTATTTCACTACTGCGCAACCCCATAACATTTTCACAAAAATAAATCCAAAAAACATTCTTTAGGCAACTTGAAATTTGTTTATTCTTAAATTTTAGCATCTATTTAACTTAGAAATAAGTATGGCAGACTTTTTTTTCGGGTTTGAAGTGTAACCCGACCATTCCAAATATGTCTAATTATTATACCTGGAAAACATACTTTAGGCATTCTAAAATTTTTACAGTGTGTTTATTAGATTATATTAAAAAATATGTGTTAATTGCCAGACGAATTCAACGGGATTTAATACTTGCCAGACGCGAATAAAGATTTTAAATGAGCGAGAAAGATAGTTTATTGAGACCCGTCGGCGTCGGCAGCCGATGCGGCTGACGTAACAGTATTTTGGAGTACCTAATTTTCATAAAAACAATTTTTTTTCGGTTTCATTTCAATTATTTACAGGCTTTTAATTCAGAGATTATTTTGTTGAAATTAAGTTACCATGTGCAAATATGTATTTATAAATTAAATATTGATGTGCATAGTATAAATAGTTTAGAATAATTACTTAGTTTAGAATAGTAACTATTAATTTCACTACTAACTACTAAATCACAATGGATAAAAAACATTTAAGTTGTGTAGTTTATAAAAAAGTTACTAGTGACAAAGTTATTGTTTTTGATGAAGGCAGACTACAAAAATGCAAAGAATTTTTAAAAGTGCGCCAACAACATGGTTTAAAATTTAAAGAAGTGGTTTTACCAGAAAACGTAGTCCCGACAAAAGGGTATCATGTACAGTGCTAAAAAAATAAGTATTCTGGAATTTTATTAAAGTACCATTGTTAATCTTTCTAAATAGATTCAAAAGTAAGTAAATGTGCTTTACATTTATGCTTAGGCGTTAAAATGACTTTTTTATATTGTCAATCAGGTCGCAAAAATTAATAATAATATAATATGTCACAAAAGTGTACTAATTATTATACTTTTGTGACGTTTGAAAAAAATATATTTTATATTATGCTAATTTTTAAATAATTATTGGTCTTTTTATTCTTTCAGATACAAAATACTTAAATTAAAAAGTCTTCTTATTGAAAGGATTTCAATCATACATTTTCATTAAAAAATGTTTCTTTTTATTTATTCAATATTAGTTAGTTTTTTTTAAATTTTTACGACTTCAAAATGCTATTACGTCAGCCGCATCGGCTGCCGACGGGTCTCAGTAAACTATCTTTCTCGCGCTTATAGATACTCATAAGACTTTCTTATCGCGCTCATTTAAAATCTTTATTCGCGTCTGGCAAGTATTAAATCCCATTGAATTCGTCTGGCAATTAACACATATTTTTTAATATCATCTAATAAACACGCTGTAAAAATTTTAGAATGCCTAAAGTATGTTTTTCAGGTATAATAACAATAATACATATTTAGAATGGTCGGGTTACACTTTAAACAAGAAAAAAAAGTCTGGCATACTTATTTCTAGGTTAAATAGATGCTAAAATTTAAGAATAAACAAATTTCAAGTTGCCTAAAGAATGTTTTTTGAATTTATTTTTTTGCAAATGTTATGGGGTGCGCAGTAGCGAAATACCCCCAACCCCCCAGCCAGACTTAGGATTCTGGGTTCACCAGTTAATAAACTATACATTTTTAGTTATTCTAGCTTGCCTAAAATATGTTCTCTAAATATGTCGTCAGCTCTTAGGCTATTAGATCTGCCAACTCTATATCAATCGCTCATTACGTATACTTCTCAAGTAAATATTTCTTAATTTAAAAAAAAAGATTTAAAAAATTTTACTTTTATGGTCAATTTAACTTTTATTGAAGAGAATACCTGTTTTGACTTGCTTTTTATTCACTTTTTTATAGAGACACTGTTTTATTTGCTTTTTATAGGGAAAGTATTTCGCTCGTCGCTCTGCTTAAATGCTTGGCTGAAAATAAATTGTTCGAGCAAGGTGTCTCCGGTAATCTATTATGCAGTTCTCCACAGACGTTTATGCTCCATCCCAAAGATAAATAAATCACCTACGGAGACGTTTTATTCTGTGTTATTTCTTCTTTCGGGATTCGCCGTTTCCTTTTCTCTTGCGGCATATCATTGTGTTCAATAAAACGGTATTGTTGCTGGGGAAAATCGAACATTAGACGACGCTGAGTATCAGTTTCCGGGTGCTTTTCTTATTGGGCCTATGGGCAATTGAATTTTACCGGTTTCGATATCGAAACAACCAGAGGAAATTGATATTTACTTTTATTTCGTCTATGTTTTCATAAAATATCAAATTATTAATAAGATGCAATCATATTATTAAGTAACGAATTCGATGTTAACGTATTAAAATTTTAATTAAAATAAGATTATTATGAGGGTTCAAACCATAGGGTTCCAAGCGACATTTTTTTTCAAAATTCACTTTGTTGCAGGAATCTCTTCTATAGATTATTGTTGCAGGAATCTCTTCTTTAATTTGCTGTAAAAATTTCTTTTTTTTCCATAGCAACTGATAAAATTGCCTTATATCTATACAGGGTGGCGCACTTCATTCGCCTCGGTTGATTATACGAAAACGGAAAAATGTAGAAACAAAATATTTTATGGGTATATGTGGGGAGGCAATGTGCACAATTTAAAATTATTTTGAAATATACAGGGTGTCTCAGGACTAAGATTCATATCAAAGTTATATTTTTTCTTATGGAACACCGGGTATTTTATTTCATTTTTGGATTCTTGGGCCCAAAAAAGGCATTTATTATAAGGTTAAATATGTTTAAAATCATTGGTTTTTAAGATATTTAAAGATATTTAAATATGCATGCTACAAGAGAATTGATTATCAACACCCTGTACATTACTTTTCAGAATTAATTCTTATGCTGAGTTTAAAGGTAAAGAAATAAACTTTACTGAAAAGTGTTTTTGTTT
The DNA here is from genome assembly GCF_002938485.1 of Sitophilus oryzae. Taxonomy (NCBI): domain Eukaryota; kingdom Metazoa; phylum Arthropoda; class Insecta; order Coleoptera; family Curculionidae; genus Sitophilus; species Sitophilus oryzae. The sequence continues at coordinate 2,222,331 of NW_022146163.1, read as the reverse complement.
CCTTAAATTTATACAGGGGTACCAAAAATTAGTGACCTATTTTACGGATATATTTTACATAAAAACTTTGTTATTTCAAATGCAACAGTCTGTATTTTTTTAAATAAATCGAAGCAGATTCAAATGCTCTTTCAAACTATATTAGGGTTCCCAAATACCTATGTATCTATCCCAGATTTTGAATAAAAAGCGATTTTTAAATAAAATGGCAATCAAGATAGCTGGTATCGCCATGGCAATTTTCTAGTGACAGTTAGTAACTATTTTCTATGGACATTATTATTTAAACAGTTTAATAAAATTTACCCATAATAGTTTAATAAGTAAGTATTCTATATTTTATGACGAAAAATAAAGCCAAAGCTGCTGGTGGAACGAATGGATATGTTGTGTGTAGTGATTTTGTTTTGTGAGGAAAATTATTTCTTGGCCTCAAGAGCTAATGCTCAAAGATATCCAAATAGGAATCTTCCTGATAAGCGTTCCTTTGAAAAACTACTTGTCCTATTTCCTATTTCGCAGAATTGGTAGTGTAGTTTATAAAAATCCTATTAGGCAGAAACCTGTCGTTGGAAGTGAAGAAATTGAATTTACCGTAATTGGCTCTTTTATAAAAAAAATCATGTATCTACAAGTTGTCGTAAAATAAAACAAAGAACTACTTGTTCCTTTTTCTTGATAGAATAATAAATACATATTAATAAATATTATTTATTAAACTATTGTAGGTCAATTAAATATAAGTAAACTGGTATAGATTTAAATAACATCTATAAACTAATATCGATTTTGAAAATAGTTACTAACTGTCACTAGAAAATTGCCATGGCGATACCAGCCATCTTGATTGCCATTTTATTTAAAAATCGCTTTTTATTTAAAATCTGAAATAGATAAGTATAGGAAACCCTAATATAGTTTGAAAGAGCATTTAAATCTGCTTCGATTTGTTTAAAAAAATACAGGGTGTGTAGCAGCCTAAAATAATTTCTTATTTTTGTGCTACATCTCTAGCAGAAAAGCAAATAATGCCCATCCCTAGTCGGTACCGCTGCAATTTTCGTAGTACCGTCAATGCCGTTCAATGTGGTGGCGCAGGGTTGCCATTTATATTATTTTTCAGTAAAGTTTATTCTTTTGCCTTTAAAGTCAGCACAAGAATTAATTCTGAAAAGTAATGTACATGGTATTGATAATCAATTCTCATGTAGCATGCATATTTAAATATCTTTAAATATCTCAAAAACCAATGATTTTATACATATTTAACACTTATAATAAATGTCTTTTTTTGGGCCCAAGAATCCAAAAATGGGATAAAATACCGGGTGTTCCATAAGAAAAATTATAACTTTGGTATGGATCTTAGTCCTGAGACGCCCTGTATATTTCAAAATAATTTTAAATTGTGCACATTGACTCCCCACATATACCCATAAAATATTTTGTTTCTACATCTTTCCGTTTTCGTATAATCAACCCAGGCGAATGAGGTGCGCCACCCTGTATATCAAAAATAGTAGATAGAATAGTACTTTAGCCGCTAGGGTAGTTTAAATGATACTTTAACAGCGAGGATAGGTTGAAAACTTTATTTCTTCACGCACGTTTTTTAATTGCTTCCATTTTTGAAAATTTGTGTATTCCTTTTCATAAGTTATTCGGGATTTAAATGGAAGTGGTTTGAATATGGCGTTTGTCGCCTCAGCCTGAATATCTGTTGGTGATTTACTTATTTCGTTTTGAGCCATTTCCGGCTCCAATTCAATCAGCAATCGACATGAAAGAGAATTAGAAAATAGTTGACTCAAAACTGACAACTAAAGAGACAGCTTTGTCACGTATTTCACATTTTATCAAAATGAAGAATAAATTTTAAATTTCAATAACAACTACCTAAATTGTAATTTACCATGTTTAAGCCTTTTTAACCACAGCGACGATGTGTGAATAGAACTTTCTGGTCGGATTTTATTCAATATAGCCCTAATTTGTTAACTGTAGTCTATCTATTGCTTTTCTAAACAATTTCAATTCAATATTCGATACACAGCATACCACAAAATACAGTATTACTAAATCTGAAATGGAAATTCATCCTCTGCGTGAATAATAAACAAAATATATTTGTTTATAATCGCACTGTCCTAATTGATCGATATGCGAAAATTATAGCTCGCAAAAAACACCCCGGGCTATTTAACGTTGATAACGGTATCGAAACTTTGCAAACACGAAAATGTTAATCCCTTACCGACAATCGCCATATAATTCAAATTTAAAAATCGAATCCGTATATTCCAATTATGAGTTGGGATAATTGCCGGGGGACAGTTAAAAAGCACCAATTTTCACTTTGGTTTAGGCGGCGGCGGCCATTTTAAATTTCCGATCGCTTCGAAAGGAAATTGAAAAGCGAGTTGAAAACTTTCATCGACAGGGAGTGGAATAAGAAATCTGTAATTCGTGTTTAAGATATTTCAAAGGTTAAAGTTCGATTTCAAGACGATTTATTTTCTAGTTACGAAATAAATACACTCAAAGAAAATTAAACAATTTGGTAAAATCATCCAAAAAAAGAATATGAAATCCAAAATCCCAAACCTATAGCTTTGTAGATAATTTTTAACCAAGAAGTAATAGTTAATTATTTCTCTTTTTCGTTACTTTACAATCTTTATTGTTACTTACCTAAGTAACATTTTTGGACATATTTTAGGTAGTGTTTCTAATAATCGTGTCATACGGTAAATAGAAAACATTTTTGAAACATATATATTTTATATGGCTTTATTATGTGTGTTTCCAATGTGGTGGCACTTATTAATATCAAGGCATAAAAACTTTTAGAGGAAATGTTTCGAAACATTTTCTGCAATTTGTGTCCAACATGTTCCCGTTTTAGCAGCCACTGTTTCTAAATGTGAAGAAACAAAATACCAAACTAAAATAGTCTATGTCCGTGTGTGGATTTCAAAATAAAAACAACCATCAACAATTAATTATTAAAACAAAAAAAAAACATAACCATCGACAATGTCGACCTCCGCCATAATTTTTTTTTTAAGTTTTCTAGCAAAAAAATTGTCTGGCAAAAGCAAATTCATCGTCTAATTTAATAATGTACTTTCATATTTTTAGTGCCCCTTCTATATATCATTATTTATTGCTATAAAATATTTTTGTTTGAAATATAGATTTTTATTTTTATTTATATATCATGGTTCTGAAAATAAAAATACATGAATTATGATTTTTTAGTTAAAGTATTACAGTTTTAGGATTTCTTTTATCGTATTTCGTTTTTCTTTTTCTTTTACCAGAACATCACTTATGTATTTCCCATGAAACCGTATCGTTTTCACGATATTCTATTTCAAAACAATAGGACTTTTTCTTTTCACAGCTTCATTTTTTGAGAGGTAGATGGCTAAAACCCAACTTTGTGAGAGTGTTAAATATATAAAACTGAGTAGTTAACATTATATATTTAAAGAGTCTTATGAAAAATATTCTTAAAATTATTCAAGTCTTGCCTTTTTTTTGCTTTTGCGCGATTCATCACCTGGGAAGTGCCACCTTTTTGTATTATTTGATATTCTTCAAACCTGCGGCTATTTTGCCTTTATAATGCTTTTATATGGAAATATCTCGTATATAAAGGTATGATGGATAGCGAGAATATTCGTGCGCCATTCGAAAACAGCTTTTTGGATTTATAGGATCAAATAGCCCTAGTTTAGGAGGAAGGTTAAATATGTATTTAGTTTCAGGGGAAAAGATAGAAAAATAAACTGATGAAATCAGGTATAAGGCAGGCAGTCTCATTGTGATTCGAATTAATTCTATAGCTAGATGTGTTATCAAAATATTTGTATATACCTATCTAAAGCCTTTTCTGCGCAAAATTTAACAGTTACAGTCCTTTATGTAATATAAATTTAAAAGTAGATTATTTCTTTAATTTTTTTTAAAGCGGTCTGTATGTTTTTAGACCTACCATAAATGACAGGGTACCTATATGTAAGCAATAATACTTTGTAGTTACCGCAAAGTGCCAACCGTATCTCGAAATAAATTTAAAAAGTACAATTTTGTGTGATTTTAGTATGTACTTTATTTACAAAAGAAAATATGATACCCAGTAAAGAAAAGAAAATATATGGTCATCGTAACCTTTTAAGTTGTGTAAACTGGAATAATTTTATTTATATTATAGGCTTGGTGCATTCTCCGCCGCTGCTGCCACCATCGGAGAATATCGTAAAGAACTAGTATATACCAATACATGGGTTTAAATAGCGAGTGTACGAAAAATTTGTTATATAATTATTCTAAAAGTGTAAGGAAATACAATTTGTGAAAATTCCAAAAATAAAAATAAAAAAGTAAATATTTTCATATCTTCAGAAGGTCTAGCTTGTATTATAATTTATCATTTCACCTAAAAAAACTTTTTAGATTAATTCAACTACGGTAGCGAGCATAGATTTAATCACCGGTTTTGCTAGTGGGTCATAATTGGGCTATTTCGGCTATAACGAATTTTTTTAAAGTACATAGTTATAATTTTAAAAGATATTCATAAACATTTAATCACTAGTCGATTAAAAAAGGTATACCATTAATATTGCAAATTATATTTTATCCTCTCATAGTATATGTCTATTTAATTTTTTGATTATGTAGCACTTTGTTTACTCACTTTTTTCGTCGAAGTGCTTGAATCCATTTTTACTTTTGATCAAATCGGTGTGAGAAACTATGAAGCTATAAAATGTAGTTTCGGGAAAGTTGAATATCCGGGAAAGTTTAGTTATTGAATGTTATTGCACCCACAACACCCTAATTACGCTCTCCTCTGCGCGTTAACATTTTTTTGGCGATTTTATTAATATTTGAAACTGTCACAACCTTTGAATAAGAAGACTAAGGAAGGAGCATATCAAAAATCTTAGGTACACCGCGATGGGCCTCAAATATGGCCGACTTAAATTCCGGTTTATCAGTGTCGTTCTAATTTTATTTAAAAAATGTAAAACTATGATGTAGGGTAGACGTGGGGTAGACTCAATAATTTGTTGTTTTATTTTATGTTGTGAATAAATGTTGGTAGTTATTAAAATTGTTATAAAAATATATAATTCTAATAAAAATAGATAAGTTGTAATAAGTATTTATTAACACAAACATCCGATACGCTACTGAAGCAGGTAAGTCAAATTAACGTATCTAAATTCTTTGACATCTAATCTTTGACAAGTAATAAATAAAAGCTAAAATGCAAGAAAAATATATAATTTAGTTAATTTAAGTGAATTTCATAAATGATCGGTTTACTACACGTATGTATATTATATAGTCACTTACTAGCGAAAAGTTGTTCCATTATTTCACTCAATTTTTGCCGAGATCTACCGCACGCTACACAACCAACTATTTTAGAGTCTTTTCGATAAATCGCGATAGTGTCACTGTTAATTTAAGTTCTGCCACAATTTCCATCTAGATTTACTACCTTTATACAACTATCAGTAGTAGAATAAATAATAAATAACATAAAATAAGCTCCGTAAAGACTGACAAATCCACAAAATTTCAAATCAAATTCAAATGTGTCAAATGAATCGTCAAACAGAACTGTCAAGGATCCCCACCCTAGAGATCAAGGATCCCCACCCTTTTATGGTGGCTTTTCCGCCCACCATGCATGAATACATGGATATCATTATGCTCCTTCCTTAGTCTTCTTATTCAAAGGTCACAACACAACACGATGTCTAGATGTCAACAATGCACTAGCAAAAAAATAAAATTCTTAAATATTATGACAAAGCCACGATTTTAATATTATTTTAATGCGCTCAACATGATTATAATCGGGGCGGCGCGGCGCGACGGCGTGAAATACATACTGATAATTTCTGATTTCTGCCGTATCGAGCGCTGCGGTCGGAACTTGTTGAAATCAACTGAATTGCACCAAGCCTATACTCATAGTCACTGTTTAATACAAAACGTAGTCTTGTCTTATGGAGTTGCTGGTTGTTAAAATGTTTAAACACCACACCAAAACAAATACTTAGTTATATGGAAATGTGTTTATTTTACCGGAGACACGTTTTTTTGATTTTATGACCATATATAAAATTCAACACTAATTTTTGTGGAGAATACTAAAAAAAATAGTTTTTAAAAGTTATCTACTATTTTTTTCGACCTCTATATGTAAAAAATAAAAGACTACCATCGTAAAACTTATTTGGAATACATGTGTCTGTCATTTTAATTTCATAATAGTTTATTTTATTTTACAAAGAAATAAGTTGGCCCAATTGGAACGCACAATTAATATATTTAAAACTTGAGTGACACGTGATTACTTCAAAATATTGTGAAAAAATATGTATAAATTAATTAACTAATCGAGTTATTTTATTAAAAAAATACGGTATGTGTTAATACAAAACAAGCAAGGGTGTATTTTAAACAAAACGCCACATGCCAATAAAAATTAAAAAAAAATCTTACTTTTAAGCTCAAGCAACTTCCTGCATTTATTATTACATTTATCAATTATTTACCTATCGTGTGTGATGATATTTTACAGATACTCCAGTTTTTGGTACCTACACGAGATTGTATACAAACTTTATTTCTGGCTAATTCAACTCTCTGGCCATAGTCTCTGACAAAGTGTGTCTCTAGCAGTCTCTGAGCACCGAATATTAACTGTAAACTATGGTCTGGATCAACACTTAATTTTCCCTCCACTTAATTTAAAAAAACACGAAACACAAGTAACAACGCAGCCCAAAATGCAAAATATTTATCATTTCTATTTGACATAATTTGACACAAAATTATAACCCATAATTTGGCAATATTTTAAACAAAACAACAACAAAAACCTTAAGTTGAGAAAACCTTAATCATACGCATCGGCGCTCGTTTGTCGTTCCTCGTTCCGTTAAACCAATAATATTGAAAGTAATTTAAAAAAAGTAAAAAAAAAGTAAGTATTTACTTTTAAAGTAAGTATTGATCTGTCATTTTTGAAATAAACCAATAAAACTGGTTAAAAACAACAAGAGACGACGCATGACGGATTTATATTTAAACCCATCCATAGTTAACTTTAGAAACTTTTTAGTGAAATAAATGGATGGTCATCGTCTGTTGAAATCTTACCTAAGAAAAAAAAACAGAGTATAAGTTACGTACAATAAAAATATTACAAAAAACCGTAATAAAAGTTTTATTTAACTGTAATTAAATTTTAGATTGAGGTAGAATTCCTAGATTTTACCTTCAAGACCTTCTCAGGTCTCTGATTTTGACGTAGACAATCGGCTTGTAGTCGTTTTCTTTTTAAGTCGACTTTTCTTTATTTGTTTCGCTCGCAATTTTAAACGCGACTTTGTTTGAGAGACGAAACGTAAGTTTCACCGGTAATAGAAGTTTACGTGGACTTTGTTACTAAGACGCTGTCTCTGGGAGAACGGACACGATCCGGGCGTCCATTAAGGACACTATTTTGTCGTCTTTATCTGAAAAATAGCTAAATTGTGTTACAGCAGATTTAGAAGTTTAGTTAGAATTTTCCGCTATTGTATCAACCGGAAATTTTTAAGTTTTTTTTAAATAGATATTTACGTTAAAAGTTCGGTTAGTCAACATTTTACACTATAAGTGAAATATATTATAAAATTTTGAAACGAATACTCTAAAAGTTAATTGGGAATGAATGACGTAAAGGGTAAACAGGAAACCAAAGATAAATTAATTATAAATATATAAACAGAATAAAATTATTTACATCAACAAAACTCACGTTCTTAATAGCACTTAAGGAACATAAAGGGCCATTACTACCGCTTTCCCGTTCAAAATATTCCAATAAAGTTGCCATGAGTTTTTACGGCTATTAAGCTAGCTTATACACTTTACACTAAAAGAGGTTCTAAAAAGAACAATGCTCAACTGCAAAGTCTGCTAGTAAACATTTTTAATCTTAAAGTATCACAATATTATTTATTTAAACCAAAAACTCGTAATACAAAACTAAAGTGTCAAAACGATTGACAATGTCAGGACATAAATAAGTAAATGTGGCAACTTGACAATTTTTACATCAGAGTTACCACCTTAATCCCCTGCGCAAAATTTAAATTCTAGTTGGTCAGGTTGGCTAGTTGTCATGGTTGCCATGGTTGGCAACAATGAACTTAAAAATCGCTCCTTCCATTAGGGAACTAAAAGTATAATTGATATTAAATACTACAACTATATTTTATATTTTAATGCGATTTCGGTTATGTTAATTTATTACTGTTTATTTTGCAGTTAAAGAAATACAAAAGTTCCTCTTTATGGTCAAAATTGGTAAGTCAATGCTAGTAGTCAATAAAGACATAAACATCGCCAAATATGCAGAAGTGAGATATCTGAAGAGTATGAACCGTTCACTTCATTGTGTTGAGAGAAGTGTAGTCCGGTAGTAATATACCGGACTTATTACTGTAAATGTTATTTTTATTACTCATGCGGGGAAAGTAGTTTCACTTTCTTTTGGAGTCGAAAAGACGCTAATTGCCCACTTCAAAATGACCACACGAGTTTTGAGGAAATTTAATGTCGATTTGAGTGCGACAAGTAAACTTCTCGTATCCAAATTTTCATTGGCACACGCAAATTGACAAGCAAAAAAGACAGTCTCGAAGTGTCAATATTAAAGAAGTGAGGTTGACATTCAAATAAATTATTTTGTACTCGCGTTTTAATAAGCTAAAATAAAAATTAAAAGAAAGAAAACATAAGTAATAATCCCGACTGGATTCCGGAAACTGATGAAAGTGATAATGATGAATATATACCGCCAGAAATTCTTGAAACGCCAAATAATGAGTCTATACCGTCTGAAATTCTTAAAAGCGCAAATGAGGTCATTAATAATCTGACTCCTGCAACATCACGGATTAAATATGAATCAGCATACAAACATTTTATGCATTGGCGAGTAACACAACGAATTACAAGTCTCTCTGAGGTGTTTTTGATATATTTTAACTTTTTCATTATTAGCAGACCATACCAATAGATTACTATTAAGATCGGCAAAAAAAAATGTTTTTTTAATTTCACTCAAAATGAGTTATTTGGGTCGTAAATGACCTAAATACAAAATATTTTCATGGTGTCTGTCTGTCTGTCCGTCTGTCCATCTGCCGTCTGTAACACGATAACTCAAAAACCGCTGAACCGATTTTAACCAAATTTGGCACAAAAATACTGTGGCACCCGAGAATCTGGCCATTAGTGTTTGGTGTGGGTGGGTGGTTGGTAAGGGGGTATGGGAGGGGGTTAAAAATTTTAAAAAATTGTAACTCCAAAATTACAGTAGCTAGCGAATCGCGGTTTTCAAATTAAGATTAGGAATAATATTTGCAACAATATTTGTAATAACATCAAAATCAGTCAAAATCGCAGTTTTTGAGATATTAACATATTTTAGTATGGGCGGCCATACGTGCCTCCCGGCGCCAATTTTTTTTTACTAAAATTACTACTCTAATTATCCCCGCATACGTAATAAAAAATAATATATGCAAGTCGTGCGAAGTTGTCGATTGTCCACTCGAGCGAATCAACTTCGCTCTCATGGGCAAACGACACTAGTTGCACAATATACTATTTCTTGGCTGAAATCAAGTATGTAAAGATGTTTTTTCGACACAATTTAAAACAAACAATTTCTTTAACTATTCCTTAAGAACATGTCTTATTTTAAAAAAGTATTTTCAGTATATAAAGGCTTAATAATGAACGTATATAATTCCTTGGAAATGAAGAAATATAATCCTATTTAAAGGTTGTTGTATTTTTAAAAAGTAACATAGTTGATCAAACATTCAGGAAGGTCACATACATTTTGGAATACCTATGCTCTAAACAGATGGTTTTTGAATATTTTATTTCGGTGCAAAGGTCAAATTTTATGATACTGAATCTTGTCTCGCCAGCCAACCGTTTTAGATGCTCTATTAATTTATTTAAAATTTACTATTTAGAGCTTCAGGTAGTATGTTCGAATACTCGGAGAAGGGGGGATATATTTTCTTTATATTGGTTTTCGTTTTTCCGGGACTAGGTATAAGTTATATTTTGACTAATATTAAAAATAAAATAGCACTAATCTAAAGCAAAAAGAAAAAAAATATGGAAGTTATATTGAAACTAGAACATTTTTATGTTTTTCAGAGATACTTCTATTCAACCGCTAACTGTTGAATTTAAAGAATGATTTCTTTTTTACTTTCTTAATTTTTATATTATAATTAGTTTTTTTTAATTTCTTAATGCATTCATAATTCGTTTAAAACATTTTTATTTCTATCCAGTGAGGCATAATCGTGATATATTTTAAAGTATGTTTTACGTCATGGTGCTTCAATTACTGAAGAGCTTTACTAAAAGGTTTTAAATGTTTCTAAAGCAACAGACATAATAGGACCGCATTATATTATTTTTTTATTTTTCTTATAAAAACAATAAAGTCGAAACAAAACACCCGTATGATTTAAAAATCGTATTAACTATGGTTGATACTATAAGAATTAGTAATAAATTTATAGAATCGTTAATTTATAGTAGATTTACGAAGATTAGTAGAAGACGTTAGGGCAGACTCAATTTTGATTTTTTTTCACAATTCAATATACTATGATACATGTCTTATTGTTTTATCCTGTCGTGTTCTTTTCCTTAGAAAGCATACTTTTATCAATTACTTTGAGGTTTTTATTATCAGATACAACAGAATTTTAAAAAAATTAAATATTTGTTTTAATGGCTTGTCAATTCATATAGGCTTGGTGCATTCTCCGCCGGTGCTGCCACCATCGAAAACCACCAACAAAAAATTTATTATATAATTATCCTAAAAGCCTTAAGAAATATAATATGTGAAAGTTCTAAAACTAAGAATATATTATAAGAAATATGTATGAATATATAAGGAAAGTAAGAAGTAAATATAAATAAATAAATATTTCGATATCTTCAGAAGGTTTATTATAATTTATTATATAAGCTAATAAAACTTTTTAGGTAAGTTCAACTGCGGTAGCTAGCATAGTTTTACTAGCATAGACTTTGCTAGCGGAGACATAACAGGGGCTATTTCGGTTATAACGATTTTTTTAAAGGTACATAACTATAATTTTAGAAGATGTTCATAAAAAAATTAAGCACTAGTTGATTAAAACAAGTATACCATTAATATTGCCAAGTTATAATAATTTATCCTTTGACATTATATGCCTATTTAATTTTATGGTTATGTAATGGGCACTTTGTTTACTCACTTGTTTCGTCGAGCTTGCTTTTGATAAAATCGGTGTGAAAAATTGTGAAGCTATAAAATGTTGTTTCGGGAGAGTTGAATATCCGGGAAAGTTGATTTATTGAATGTTATTGCACCCACAACCACGTAATTACGCTATAATTTTAGAAGATGTTCATAAAAAAATTAAGCACTAGTTGATTAAAACAAGTATACCATTAATATTGCCAAGTTATAATAATTTATCCTTTGACATATGCCTATTTAATTTTATGGTTATGTAATGGGCACTTTGTTTACTCACTTGTTTCGTCGAGCTTGCTTTTGATAAAATCGGTGTGAAAAATTGTGAAGCTATAAAATGTTGTTTCGGGAGAGTTGAATATCCGGGAAAGTTGATTTATTGAATGTTATTGCACCCACAACCACGTAATTACGCCCTCCTTTACGTGTTTACCTGTTGTCTGACGATCCTCGTATGAGCTAAACACGTGTCACTGTTTAACTTAATATATGCTTGGTGCATTTCAGTTTATTTCAATAAATTCTGACCGCAGCGCACTCTACGACAGAAATCAGAAATTATCAATAAATAGTTCACGCCGCCGCCGCCGCGCCGGCGCCGCGCGCCGTTATGTCGATCGTATTAAAATAATATTGAAATCGGGGTTTTGTCGTAGGTAATCTATTACTATTATATAAAATCCTTAAGTGACTGACTCACTGATTAATCACGATCCTGCTCAAACCACTCAACGTAAGAAGCTCAGTTTTGACATACAGGTTGATTCTAGAGTGTAGAGGTTCGATAAGAAGGGATTTTTCGAAATTCCAGTTCCAAGGGGGTGAAACCACCCTTCAAACATTACAATATTTTTTATTTAAGAAACGGTCAAGTTTCCGACAAAACACGTATATTTTATTTTGTTCTTTACATATTTTAAGATTTTTTAAAAATGTATACAGGGTGTTTCGAAAAATCTAGTCATTTCGAAAAATCACGATCCTGCTAAAAGCGCTTGACGCATTAGGCTGTAGAGGTTCGATAAGAAGAATTTTGAAAACCGATATTTTTTGAAACTCAAATTCTAAGGGGGTGAAACCACCCCTCAAATATTAGAATATTTTTTATTTAAAAACCGGTGAGTTTTTCGGAAAAACTCTTAAACACGTATATTTTATTTTGTTGTTTTACATATTTTAAGATTTTTTAAAAAATTATACAGGGTGTTTCATAAAATATGATCATTGAGTAATCATGATTCTGCTTAAACTGCTTGACGTTTAAAACTGATTTTTGGTAAACGGATTGACTGTGGGGTGTAGAGGTTCGATAAGGAGCGGTTTCTCGAATCCCAAATTCCAAGAGGGTGAAAACGCTCCTCAAATATTACAATATTTGTTATTTAAAAAACGGTTAATCTTTCGGTAAAACGCTTGGACACGCATAATTTATTTTGTTTTTTTTACATATTTTCAAATTTTTAAAAAATTCGTACAGGGTGTTCCAAAAAGTTGGGTAATTGATTAACCATGATTCTGCTTAAACCGCTTGACGTAAAAAGCTTATTTTTGGCAAACGTATTTTTCTAAAGTCAAATTCCAACGATATGAAACTACCCCTCATATATTACCAAGTTACATAATAATATCTTGTTTTTTTTCTCATGCTGACATAAATGTGAAAAAACTTTATCCAGTTTATATGTTAATGGAAATTCTTGCTTTGCTTTATCATCACCATTACAAATGATTAATTCGACGCGAATGAAGTCGCGGGTACACGCTAGTATAAATATAATACCTAAGTATTTTACACACCTGACCTCAAAGCAAGAATTTATTTAAAATATATTTCATAAGGTCAAAGAATAATTGAAACTAAAATAAATTGCTTTATATACGTAAACGTTTACGAAAGAAACATACTTTCAAAAATCAAATAAAACGTTTTATAATTGCCCAATTATAAAGCGGGTGATTATTTAGAATCAAACTGGCAGAAAACATTTGAGACGACTGAAAAATAATGAGGTGGAGACTGAACAGTCGATTTTTATCGGAGACGACGTAATGGATGTTAAAAGTTCTTTGGCTGGAAGGGTAGAAAACCGGGACTTTTTATTGGTCTGTGATTGATTACCATGGAAAACTACTAATTGAGTTGGAGCTAACGTTATCTATTTTTCCTCATTATTTACATTGTTAAGAATATCGTTGGTTGTTAAACAACTGGCCATTGTTAAGACAAATCTTAGAGTATAATGATTAATTTAATAGATAAAAAAAAATAAAAGATATGCTTTATACTGATAACTAACTAGGATTTCTGGTTTCTCGGCTTTTTTATTTCTCAAGGGAGAAATAATGTAGTGTTAATTTTTGAAAAGATTTATGTCAATTTTTAGTAAATTCGTCTACAGATTGGCCTCGACAAAATTATTATCGATTGTCATTCCAGCCATCTTTGATGCCGTTTTTTTTCGACACGTTATATTTTATATATTTTTATATATCCTATATTCATACCAAGAATATTAATAAACTAATATATTATATAAGCTGTTCTGCTCGAAGATAAAGAATGAATGTTTTTTCTTTCGCCTTGCAAAAATACAAAGAATTTCCTATCTTCCCCTATTACTTTTGCTCTGCCCATAGGGCTTCTGCAGACGCAATATTTCAAAGGCTCTGATGGTAATGATATCAAAAAAAGGAAAAAAAGACTCGAAAATAACGGGCTATTCTTTTTTCTCCCTTTCTTTAGGAAATATTTTCGGTTGAAAAGGACGGGATCCACTACCAAATTGGAAAAAAATAATTTGAGGTCACTCATACGAAATTAATTTTAAAAAGGTAATTATAGCACAAATAACATATGATCGAAATAAAACGGTGTCAAATTGGCTTAGAAATGATAGCGATATTTCTTTGACGCCCTCACCCTTTGATAATAATAATAATAATAATGATAATCTTTATTTCTCGACTGATTCATAATTTTTATACTCTATACCGGGTGCGTCTCAAAAGTGGCTCACCCCTATAACTATTTAATTTTTTCAGATAAAAAAACGAGATTTGGTATGTTAGTATATGACATAAATTAGGATTGATTGACGTATTCAATTGTTTTCTGTCTCTTCCTGTTTCAATGGGAATGACTACAACTTTTGATTTTTAAATGGCACCCTCGGTATTTTTTTACTTTATTCGATAGAAAATGACACTCTGAATCGAATGACATATCATATGTCAACTTTTAACATATTTGCTCAAAAACAAATTGTATTTTAAATTTTAATCTAGAGTGCCATGGCTGTGTTAAAAACAGTAATTTTTAAGCAAGGAGCCTTGGAAAAATAGATTTGAACGTCTAATGTTTTAGTGTCTTGTCCTAATCGTATTTTTAATCATATCTCTCTCAATTTTTTTTAAACGGAACGAGGGTGGCTCATTAGCATATTTGGAAAAAGCATTTTTTTACAAATAATCTGATACCACATACTTGTTTTTTCGAGTCAAAATGTCTTTATGGACCGCATGTTACAATTTCAAATAAACCATAATATGCGAAAATGTCAAAAGTTGACATACGATATGTCATTCTATTCAGAGGGTTATTTTCTATCGAATAAAGTAAAAAAATACTGAGGGTGCCATTTAAAAACCGGAAGTGACCGAAAACAATTGAATATGTCAATCAATCCTAATTTATGTCGTATACTAACATACCAAGTCTCGTTGTTTTATCTGAAAAAATAAAAAGTTATAGGGGTAATATACACCGTTGGAATTCTGCAATCACTGCATTTTTTTTCAATTCTAGGTCAGATTTTTATCGACCGAAAAATTTCGTATAAATGTGTGTCGTAAAATGCTTCATTCTGAGATACGGAGTGTGGAATTTCTATTTTTTCCAAATAACTTTTGAACTAACGTGGTTGTTAATGTTATATTAATAAATTTTATTTTTATTTTTTATGGTTTTTTGATTAAAAACCTCTTGAAAAAATCGCTACGGTTGACCGTTCTCAAGATATTTGGAATGTACATTATCAATACATGTCATTATTAATAAAAAATAAACATATTGACTAGATAGATATTTGACTGAAATGACAAATCTGGGAACTTTTTATTTTTTTAAATTAATCATAATTTTTTCTATTAAAAATTACAGACACCAAATTTAATTCAGACATAATCGTTAGTTTAAAAATTATTTGGGAAAAATCGAAATAAAAATGAAACTTCCACACTCTGTATTTCCAAAACGCAACATTTAGGACATAAATGTATACGAACTGTTTTACGTATTTTTACTTGCAGAATATGCTGCCGAAGTTTCCCGAATACATTTAGACTACCCTGTATATAAAAACGTTTATATGCTTAAATTAGAAAGATGACCGTAACTTTGGGGACAAAATAAAAATAGACAAATTTTTATTAATGTTATAAAATGCATCAAAATATTATATTATCTATAATATGTGTGCGTTGTAATGAGTTATTACAACGCACAACGAACAGCAAGAAAATAAAACAGTAATAGTAAAGTTATATGTATATTTAACGTAGCATATTAAAACATGTTAACATATGTATATCCCGTTAAAGTTTAATTACTTTTAAAAGTTACTTCCAACTCTAATGTAGTTTTTAATGGCACACTTGCATTAGCTTTAGCCAAATAGTTATCATATAATTTATATTACCAATAAAACTCACTAGTTAGTTCAGGATAGAGTTAATATATCATTGAACAGAAATTTTATTTTAGACTTTTTTAAATATAATCTCCATAGGGTTTAATTTCAAATAAGGAAAATATTTGCGCAATTTTGAAAAAAAATGTATAGAAATATATTTCTAATTTATGCCGAAATTCTTGGGAATGCAGCTCAGTTTAAATAATAGACATTATATCTATGTCATATTATATTTTTCTAAAGCCGGTCCCAGACACTACGTGCAATTGGCGAATATTCGGTATTCGAGCTTATTCGCGTAGCGTGTGGGAGGTTACCTTCGACGAAGATTCGTACTTCGTCATTTTCCCGGCGATTGTCGGTAAACTGGCACGAATCAAAGGAGCTCGTAGTGCGGCGTAGTCAACTTCGGAATTACTCCCAGACGCTACGGCTATTTGTTCACGTGTTTTTTTGTTTTAGCGGCGCGCTCCCCTCAGTTCACTTGTGTATTGCATTGGTGGCGGGTTGATTTCCATTTTCTTTATTACTCCAAAATGGAATGGACAAACGACTTAACTTTAGAGTTTTTGCAATTATTCGAAAGTGAACCAGTGATTTGGAATCCACAGATTCCAGATCATAAAAACAGGAACAAAGTGGCTGATGCCTGGAGTAATATTAAATCAAAGTTCAGCGTGGAGTGTTTGAATGTGCGTGGTAGTCGAATTAAAAAAAGAGTCTTTGATGGCAATGTCTCGCCAGTTGTTTAATAAAGTGAAAGCTAGTTTGAAGTCGGGTTCTGGTAGAGATGAAGTCTACAAACCTACGTGGTTCGCATACCAAAGCATGGCCAATTTCCTACAACCAGTTTATTCTTCAAGAGACACATAATGCGCTTGGTGTCATTGATGACGCGCACCCAAAGTTGTTTTAATTTTTCCATATAATCTTTTTTTCTTATTTAAGCGGGGAAACACCCTGATTTTTTCCCAATACTGATGAAACACCCTGTATAAAAATAAATAGGTAGTTAAAAATTTGAAAAGGAAAATGCCGAGAAAAATCTTGGGCCTGTAACGTCACTGGTAAATACATACTTAGAACGGCTTCTATTTCAAGACAACATCCACCATCTTCTTTTACGTTCTTTTTTCCTATTTCGTAATAATAAAACCCTGCTGAAAACTAGCAGCGACAATAGCTATCTGCTCTTCTTCTTCTTCTTCTTCTAGTGCAGATCCATTAATGGATGTTTGCGATAAGATTTTCCATTGCTTTTCTGTTACGGGCGGTGTGTATTAACGACTGAACATCGAGTAGCCCTGTCCACTGTCTAATATTCCTCAGCCAAGACATTTTCTTCCTTCCGATACCCCTCCGGCCTTCGATCTTGCCTTCTATCAACAAATGCAAGAATTGATATTTGGGGTTCCGCATTATGTGCCCCAGGTATGCGGTCTTTTTCTTTTTAATCAATTCAAATAATTCACGCTCTTTGTTAACGCGTCTGAGAACTTCCTCATTTGTCAATCTAGCCGTCCAAGGTATCTTCAGGATTCTGCGATATAGCCACATCTCAAAAGCCTCCAATTTGTTGATGGTAGCTGCTTTCAATGTCCAACCTTCCATATCATAAAGAAGCACCGACCATACATAACACTTTACGAATCTTAATCTAAGGCTAAGGTCAAAATGAGAACAGACAAGTACCTTTCGAAACCTCAAGAATGCCTGTCGAGCTTGTTCGATGCGACATTTAATTTCCTTGTCTGATGTCCAATCTTCGGAGAGCCAGATGCCCAAGTACTTAAATTTATCTACTCTTTCTATGGGCCTTGAGTTAAATGTTAGGATGGAGTTTATAAACACATCTGAGTTTCTGGATATAATCATAAATTTGGTTTTCTTGATGTTGATGTTTAAACCCATTGCTTTGCTCTGTTCTCCTACCTTGTTGACCAGTTGTTGTAGGTCATGTATATTGTCTGCAATTAAGACCGTATCGTCGGCATAGCGGATATTATTATTGCTACTGCTCTTCTTCACAGTCCATTTTGAACTGCAACAGCACTGAAAATTAAGACGTCGCGCGGCGGCGTTGCCTTACTAGGGGAAATATTTGTCATTGGACGCATTTTTACAAATAACGTAGCGTGTGGGAAGGTGGCCGAAGCCGCAGTATATAATTCGAATGTTCGCACATTCGCCAAATGCACGTAGTGTCTGGGACCGGCTTAATAATTTAGTTATAAAAACGTTTCAATCACAATCTGGTCTTCATCCGTTTCTCTACAATTGGTGGAAGAAAAAGAAGAAAAAAAAATCAGGAAGCAATACATTAAACAATTTTCTACATTGAACTTACCCACATATCATATTTATAAATTGTAAATCCACACACATAATTATACTAGAAGAGAGGCATTAATTGAAATTTTTAGTATGCGAACAAACACGAGAGGCGCTTTATTTACTTTTATTTTTTAACATGACAGATGAATTTTTGAAGGGGGTATTTTGCGATAGATGGTTCTTATTAATTTTTATTTTTTTTAACCGCTAGGGTAGATTAAATGATACTTTAACAGCGAGGATAGGTTAAAAACTTTATTTCTCCTCGTACGTTTTTTAATTGCTTCCATTTTTGAAAATTTTTATATTCCTTTTTATAAGTTATTCGGGATTTAAATGGAAGTAGTTTGGATATGGCGTTTGTCGCCTCAGCCTGAATATCTGTTGGTAATTTACTTATTTCGTTTTGAGCCATTTCTGGCTCCAATTCAATCAATAATCGACACGATGGAGAATTAAAAAATATTGATTCAAAACTGACAAGCTTTATTGATTTATCAAATTACATAGAAACCAACGCTAACCCAGCACAATATTTTTTCTACTCGTAATAAATTCCTTGAAATAATAATTAATAATTTAAATAATAATTTCTGAATATTTTTTAAAACGTAACTCGCTATGGAAAAAGAATTGTTTTATACACAACGATAAAATTGCATTATCGTCCCCCGAAATTAATTCACTCGCGATTTCATCGCCCGTGAATTAATCTTTTCGTCGACGAAAGAATACCATTTTATCGTCTTGTATAAAAAATAACTATTAACGTCATATTTTCGCTGTTTATTTAACTGTCACATTTTCCGATAACTATTATCGCCCTTTCCGTAGCATTGAACTAAATAAGTTTTGTGCTTCTCTAACATTTTAAAACAGCCAAAAATATGACGCTAATTAAAATTCTATCAATAACAATCTATCAAAGAATAAAATAGGGAAGATAATACCATAAAAATGCTCTTTGATTTTTAGGATTATTTTTTTAATTTTCTCTAAAACGGTATGGAATTTTGGAAAAGTATAAACGATATTAACCGTTTAAGAACAATCAAAAATTTATATGAAGAATGCATTCTTCTCAAAATGTCAATAATAATACAGTTTTTCCTCTTGTAAAGACAATCCGGGGACATACTGTATGTACTAGATTTCTTATACCTAACTAAGTAAGTAGATATTTTCTTTAAACTTATCGGTAGTAAATCCGAATACAGACAGACCTAAACCAACCGAACCTAAAGACGTAAATTTTCAGTTGTGTCGCATTTTCCACTCCACCGTCGCGTCGCCTTTCTGCGACGTTGCTTCCTTTTTTTCAGATTTGTTTCGGTTAGAGTACCGGTGCATAAATCACCCATTATCGCAGCCCGAAATCGCGTCTAAAAAACACCGAGCCGAGATTAAGTTTTATGGCCTTTCTCAGACTCTCTAATTTACCACCTTAAACGTTAAAAATGTTCCTGGCCGTATCGCGTATTCACATTAGAATCGCCCTTAGAAAAATAAAACAAGGGAAAAAAACAATAAAGTTAACTAAATATGTTTTTTTTAAATTTTGATTAAAACTAGTGATGTGTCGGTATTTGAGTAACGCGATTTTGGAGCGGTATTTTTTTGTAACGTCGTGTCACTCTCCACAATAAATCAGGAACATGTTATTGAAGAACGACGATCATAATAACGATAAAACTATAAATTATTTAAAATTTGTAAAGAAATTATTTATAATTGCTCTTGGAGTTAGCTCGAACCGCAGTAACAGCATAGCGCCGGATTTTGCCCTAGCCGTCGCGCTTCTAGGGTCGCGATTTTGACGGTCGCGAACAGTAGTAACTGGAAGTGGTAAGTACGTAGCGTCGCGCGATCTCGACCGCTTCGTCTGAGAGAGATGTAACTGGTAACTACCTAATACGGCGACGTACTTCGCTCCAGTGCCAATGGTCGCGCGACTGCCTGGAGCGCTCGTAGGGTCGAGTTTTTGTCGGTTGCGTAGAGTAGTAACTGGAACTGCTAAGTACGTAGCGTCGCGCTTTGATCGATCGCTTTTGGCGTTGAAGCTCCTGTTACGCTCGTTACGATACTTTCGAGATCGTGATTTTCGTTAGGTCTAGGTACTAGGCATTTTTGATTCATAATAAATACATGTTAGGTACATTAGATAGTTACAAATAAACACTTTTAGAAAAATAAGAAGAAATATGACAAAAAAAAAGGAAATTTGTAAAGCTACTGTCAATTGATTAAAAATATAATCCCAATTAGAGTTATATAGTCTGCAAAGAAAGAGAATTATATTTTACTAACATACGGGAATAAAGTAAAACTGATTTTATTTTGATTATCTGAAATGTATGTGATGACATGAATGATCAATGTATTTTCATGCATGTATCTTGTCAATGTATGTATTATACTTCTAGCTTTTCTACCAATAAGGAATTTATCTATGTATAAAAACATACACGTAGATGAAGAAATTTAGCATATGGCGTAGGTATCTCGAATAATGATTCAAATTATATCACTTTTTATTGTTTAAGCTAAACTATTTCTAAAGTAAACAGATTTTAAGAAAAAAGATAATTATAATAATTATAATTATCTTACAAATATGTATATTTTATTTTAAATTCTAACGGTTATCACGTTTATCATAAAAATATAAATCTAAATATTATTGACATAACAGGGAAGAAAGAAAAGCAATGTTGTCATTTCCATTATTCCAATTTCTGTGATGCGCATTAATCAAACAGAGAAAAAAGAAAAAAAAAACAAGAGTGAAACCAAAGCAATCAAAACGAAAAAAAAATGTTCTAGAACGTCCTATGTTCTAAAGAAACCTTTTTAAAAACATGTTCATAATTTTGGGATAATAAGTAAATACATTTTTTTAAAACAAAACAATGCGAACTAAGCAATAAAAATATGTAGTGTAATAATTTAGTAAAATTAGTAAAATTAAATTACTAATTTAAGTACCATTTATTATTTTTACACTAGCAGATTTTGCTATCTACCAAAATATTGCTAATAATATATAAATAGTTGTGAACATATTTTTAATGCCACAATAAATTGCGTATTTTAAATGCCACAAAATATGCCTCTCATATTTTAAGAAATTATGATAAAATATATTGGGATTTCGTAATTTTCTATTATTCAATATTCTCAGTTTTAAATTAATTTTGAGCAATTTATTTTCTAATAGTCAATACACAAGGTAAAAATTACTTGTTAAATTACAAAAAACTTTATTTGCGTGGTCTGTATTTTAATACATGCGACAGAGCCAAATATAAATGACCGGTTGACAGACAGAGAGACAAAATAAAAAGCTGCATACAGTGTTGCCGGTTTTTACGTGTGTAGGAAAATGTGTGTAGAGAAATATAAACTATTTTAAAAACGTCTATGTATACTGTTGAAGTGAAGATAATATAATCATAAGCTAAATATAATCTTAATAGATTATATGTAGCTTAGATATATTATCTTATTATATGATATTACAGAGCTGAGTAAAATGAGTAACTTGTGAAAAATAAAGTTCCAATCCTAGATGCAACAGTTTTCATAAAGGCCTACTTGTGCGGTTTGAAATTTTGATGCAATATCCGGCAATACCGCATAGGAGAAAAAAAAATTATCAATCCAATTTTTATCTCCTTTTAATGCATTTGATTTTTCATAAGCCGTTTACAACACTGTCTTATACGTTAAAGTCCAGACCACGCTTTTAGGATGACCAAATCGGTATGTAAAAGATACTATATGAAAAATATAAATAAATCTAATATAATTTACTAACCTCATTACCGGTAAAGAATATTCTTGTCTCGTATCTATATACATCGCAATAACAATAAACCGCTATACAAAAATAATAAAAAGCAAAGCTAGCTAATATTATAATTTGAAACGGACGGATATGAGCAAAAAACGAAAAAATTATATATTTATTACCCTGGTTTATAAGTTTTTTATTTTTAAATGAAAATTAAGGATAATATGAAAAAATAACTGAAAAGGTTCAGCCTTTTATATTTTAGAGGTTAATCTGAATATTTTTTGCCATCATGTTGTTTTATATAATATTTAATGTTTAATTTAGGACGACATTTACATCATGTCGATAATTTAGATTATTTTTAATTACTCAATTTAAAGGTAGCCACACCCACAGTAATGTTTATTATATAATTTAAATCAAGTAGAAAGAAATACATATTACATTCTACAAAAGGACTGAAAAAACACTAGAACTGATAATAGTTTTCAGCCCTACAAAGTAACAGTATTGAAAGAAATAAATACGTAACCATATAAATAATATAAATACGTTTTTTTTTAATTAAAACTGGAGACAGACAAGGAATGCACACTATCTCCTCTCCTGTTTAATATTGTGTATTTTTAAATCTGTCAGTTATTTCTTTAGCTAATTCCTGAAGTTGTTTGTATTTCTATTACGCTGTTTTATAAAACTATTGCGTATATACTTTACGACATTTCTTCAGACGCTAATGGAACATAAAAGTAAAAGCGCCCGTTACTCCAGAGCCCGCTATATAAAGACAAGTAAAAGCTTTTTATTAAAAGTCTAGGAAATGTTTCGCAGCAATTTTTTATAGCTTTTGCTTTCTAAAAACCCGTCGCGTAATGACCAATCTGCATTAATTTTAGCTGTAATAATATTTTCTAATCTTTTTTCACTAAGGACACTTTTTCCATACAAATAAATTCAATTTTTCCAGATTTAATTCATGGTGATTCTGTTAATGACGTTTTTTATAACTCTATAATTGAACTTTTTTCAGAGAAAGAAGAGCACTTTGACGCAACTATAAGTTATGGACAATAAGAATCAACAAAAAGTACAATTTTAAGCATAGTTTTATATATTTTTTTATCATTCTTGGTTATTTACTTCTGACGACAGGGTAAATTTACCTCTTGAAACGTTAAGTATGTTTTTTGTTTGTAAGTATTAAGAGTTGTTTGATTTATATTTATTGTTTCGCATTACTGATTTACGTTAAAGGTATTTTTAAAATTAATGATAGATGATAACATCTATGTCTTAATACTAATGAAAAAATGTCTTGCAGTTTTAGGTATATAAATAGGTATATAAATAAAAAAATTATACCAAGTGCGTCTCAAAAGTGGCTCACCCCTATAACTTTTTTATTTTTTCAGATAAAAAAACGAGATTTCATATGTTAGTATATGACATCATTTCTTTTAACTCTAAGATAATCCACAAATAGTTTTTAAGCTTTTTCCGAACCTACGGAAACACGGAATATCTCACAAACTGCGACTTTGACTGATTTTGATGTTATTACAAATTTTGTAGCAAATATTATTCCTAATCTTAAATTAAAAACCGCGTTTCGCTAGCTACTGTAATTTTCGAGTTTTTTTCGATTTTTTAAAATTTTTACTCCCCTCCTATACCCCCTTCGAACCCCCCACCCCCACAAAAAACTAATGGCCAGATTCTCGGGTGCCACAGTATTTTTGTGCCAAATTTGGTTAAAATCGGTTTAGCGGTTTTTGAGTTATCGTGTTACAGACGGACAGACGGAGAGACAGACAGACGGACAGACAGACAGACACCATGAAAATATTTTGTTTTTAGGTCATTTTTGAGTGAAATTAAAAAAACTTTTTTTTGTCGATCTTAGTAGCCTACCATACCTGTTGGTATGGTCGGCTAAAAATTGATAAATTTTTAAGTTACCTAAAAAGCATAATATCATGATGATAGGGCATCATAGGTAGTAGATTAAATATACAAGAAAGAAAACTCCGAGAAAATCCAGTGGTTCTCAAAATGTAACCAAAAAAACTTTTTATATTTTCAAAGTAAAGTAACTCGGATATTTTGGACATATTTGAAAAGCAGTAAAGAGAAAATATGTTTCTTTTATCGAGATCAACCAGCCCAGAAAATATTTGAACTTATTTAAGACTCCCCTGTATTTCTGTATAGCTAGAAATCAAAAACACATGAAAATTAAAATTGTATCATATTAGATATTAATTAGTTTTCGATATATTTTCTACTATTTTTTTTTTCAATATAATGAATAATTAAAATACATTAGGATTTTCTGCCTTAAAATTAATAACAATTATTCTCAGAATTGACTATTTAAACTGAAACCAATTAACTTGAAATATGATAAAGGAAAAACTTCATTCGGACTACCCTTATTAGATTACAATTGAACACTAAACTTCGGTCTCCGATCTGATTTAATACGATTTTCTCTTTCTACTCTTTTTGTTTCTTGCTTCGTCTTTCTTTTCCATTATTGATCGTTTTACAGACAAATTCTTTTTGTTTTTTTACTCTTCTATGTTCGTTACCAATGGCGTCAGTTTCACTAGAAATCAGTGGCGGCTTAACCATGAGGTCAAATGGTCAATGCCCTCCAAAAAAATCAAGAAAAAATTAGAAAAACTTATTTAAATTTTACTTTTTGTATATTACTTTTTTTTCATCTTAAGATATTCCAAACTACTCCTAAAAATCTTCAATTTGTCCAATTTTCGCTTGGAAATGTTTTATTTTACCCATTTTTTCTACCGGTCAAAATTTAATTTTGTCCTTCGTTCCCGCTATGTTTTACACGTATCTCCAAATGCCGCGGCTCGTGGCGCCAACAAGGTAAGGTATACTACGTATACAAAATATTATGGGTTAAGGTTCGATAGATATAGTTTTACCCCAGTCAAAATAGACATTTCAATTAACAATAACTCGCATAGAGCTGAAAATTGGTACAGGTCTTAAATACATTATTATAAATGATATCTGAAAAATCCCCACGCAACCTTGTAAGAAACTAATTAAATTTGGGCGCGTCTTAAAAAAATCGACGCAATATATTTAGATATTGACCTCCCTACAATAATGACTACGAGCCGCGACTGCTGGAAATAATTATTAATAGAAAATAACATAATAGCCAATAGACATTTAAAAACGCTATAATTTTTGTATTTAACTTTGTGCGGTACCTTGTATATTTTACCTAATAATCGACCGTTTCCATACATAAAAGCGAACCTGTATAGTAAGTCTCCTGTAAGAATGGTAGACTGATTATGAAGTTACAAAATAATATAGAGGAAGGTTAATATTAAAACTTTTTGAATAAAATAAGGAGAAATAAATGGAAAATAGCTATCTGGGAATTATTTCTAGCAGCGGAAATCGAAACCAGAACCAATTAATATGAAATCTGATAAAGGAATAACTTCATTCTACGGGCATTATTAGATTAAAGTTAAACACTAAACTTCGGTGTCCGATACGATTTAACGCGATTTTATCGCAAGAAACTTACCGTTTCCGCTTTTTCGCTTCCCTGTTTCATTCTTTTTTCATTCTTGTTCTCTCTGGAGAACACGGTTATTATAGTAATATTTTTAAAATATGCCATTACGAAACTTAAAAAAAGGAGATTTATTTATTTAATTGCCTTTATTAGAATTTATAAGATAACATTTTAATAGCATTCTTTCTTTGTATTTACTTTTTAAACTTTTTCTAAAAAAGTTTTTAAAAATAGTACCTAGTCTCTTTTTTTAAACATATTAATTCATAAACTTATTTAACGTAAGTATTTAATTGTCCAATCATATACCAAAATACAGGATGTTTTTCAATAGTAGCTCACTCCTATAACTTTTTTATTTTTTCAGGTAAAAAAAGAGATTTTGTAAGTTAGTATGCGACATAAATCAGGATTGACGTATTCAATTGTTTTCGGTCACTTCCTGTTTCACCGGAAATAACTACAACTTTTAATCTCTCCAAAAAATCCTTTATGGGTATTTCGCCACTACACGTTAAGCATTTTTTTCTTTGTTAGGCAAATTTGTATAACTGTAAACATAACTTCTGACAAGCAGTATCCGTTTAGGTTTAACGCAGAAGTGTTTACAAAAAATAACTATTTTATTGTGTAGATTTTCTTGCAGTGTAGTGGCGAAATACTCATAAAGGATGTTTTTGGAGAGATGAATCCGACACATAGGTATAGACATTTTTTACAACTTTTGAGTTTCAAATGACACCATCGGTATTTTTTTACTTCACTCGAAAGTAAATGAAACTCTGGTTAGAATAATATAGCATTTCTGAACTTTTGACATTTTCGCATATTGAAGTTGTAACATGCGGTTCATAATGACAATTTGACTCGAAATACCAAGTGTATGGTACCAAATTATTCGTAGAAAAATACCTTTTCCAAATAAACAAGTGAGCCACCCTCGTTTTATTTGAAAAAAAAGATATCATTAAAAATACGATTTGGGAATCTTTTAACCGGCCAGGATAATACACGAAAAACATTAGATAATCAAATTTATTTTTCCAAGGCTCCTTGATAAAAATTACTGTTTTTAATACAGCAATGGCACCCTAGATTGAAATTTTAAATACTATTTTTTTTATGAAACAAGAAATGACCGGAAACAATTAAATATGTCCATCAATCCTAATTTATGTCATACACTAACATACCAAATATTGTTTTTCTTTATCTGAAAAAATAAAAAAGGTATAGGGGTGAGCCACTTTTGAGAAACACTCGGTATAGTCATAATTAATTATTTCGTGTTCCTAGAATCAGAAAATTTACATACACTCTCCTACATTTTACCCCTAGAGGGATGATTTTCTAAAAAACTATTCTGTCTTTGTTATTGATGTCACTTAAAGAACCCCCTTCTAGATGTGATTTTTGGTAAAAAGCTATTATAAACACACCCCTTCAGTTATTCTGATCTGAAGTAGAGTAACGCTTTATAGACTGGCAGGTTCTATTTTTTTATTATATACGCTCTAAGATTTGGTTTGGTTTGGTTTTGGATATATGAAGGCTTCATTTTAAGCTCTCATCTGCCTATGGCAGCTATCTATATTATGTTTCCAATGATTGAAAATTATGGGACATAAACACCCCTTACCTTATCTTACCTAAAGCAATATGCCTCCCCTAGAAACTATTTTGACTGACATAAATATACAATAATTAGTAAAAGTCTTGAAAAGCATATTTTTATTTATATAGTTTTCTGTTTCAGTTTTCCTTAGAATATTTCTCTATAGGCTTGGTGCATTTCAGTTGATTTCAAAAAATTCCGACCGCGGCGCTGTATACGGCAGAAATCAGAAATTTTCGCTATGCATCTCACGCCGTCCCTGTTACAGTTCATGCTGATCGCATTAAAATAATATTGAAATCGTGGCTTTGTCATAATATTAAAGTATTTTAGTTTTTTCCTAGTGCGGTTATTGGGACTATAAAACACTCAGGTACGAGGTTTGTGTGATGGAACGCTGTTTCGGGTAGTAAAAATAAGTGAAAAAGAATTTGAACTAGGCGTCGTGTTATGGTTTTTGACAATTTCAAATGTTAATAAAATAGCCGAAAAAATCTTAACGCGTAAAGGAGAGTAATTAAGACGTTGTTGGGTGCAATAACATTCAATAACTGAACTTTCCCGGATATTCTACTCCCGAAACAACATTTTATCGATTCATAGTTTCTCTCACCGATTTGTTCAAGAGCAAAAATGGATTCAAGCAGTTCGACGAAACAAGTGAGTAAATAAAGTGCTCGTTACATAATCAAAAAATTAAATAGACATAAGGATAAAATATAATTTGCAATATTAATGGATACTTTTTTTGAATCAACAAGTGAATAAATAATGTTTTATGAACATCTTCTAAAATAGCGAACCTAACCTTTCCTAACCTAACCTGACCTAACCTAACTCATCTAAAGAGTTTTTTTAGCTGGAATATATAATAAATTATAATACAAGTTAGACCTTCAAAACACTTATATAGAATAATTATACATATAATAAATTTTTCGTATACTCGCTATTTAAACCAGTGTATTTGTATATACTAGTTGTTTACGATATTCTCCGATGGTGGCAGCAACGGCGGAGACCAAGCCTATAGAATTTATCTATTTCTTGTTTACTACATATTTTATCAGATATGGATTAATCATAATTATTGTTTCAATATTAAATTTTGTTATTAATACAAGGAAAAATAGATGTACACCATTTAATTCAGTGATTATAAACAAACTGTATTATCTGTCACAATTTACTAAGCTATCATTATCCCGGGCTATCACTCTTTCGTTCATTTACTAATCTCAGTACCAGGTGCAAATACATCATAATTTTCATATTAGCAGCTATCTACGTAAACAAATACCGAAATCTCGCTGCAATCAGTCATCGAAAAGTCTATATATCAGGATGGGAGTTTATAAATTCTGTCAACATCGGGATATGTTGTTAGAATTGAACTTGTTGTCTACCAGTGTACTATGTGATGAAGTGTTGGTCGAAACAAAAAATATGGAAAATGAATTGGATTATTTTTTATGGTTTATGTATACAATGTTGATTTAATGGCTAAAAGTAAGAGCGAGGGGATATAATTTTAAGGTATTGGACACAGATTTATTATATTTGTAATTACATATTATTAATAGAAAATAATTAATTATAGAGCATCTATTATATATTTATATATCTGTAGGTACTTAAAAGATATATAATATCATATAAAGCAGTCTCCCCAGCGCAATTTTTGGACAATAACTGAGTATTTCGCCACTTAAACTCTTAAACAGAAGACAAAATTTGGGAACCTTTTATTTTTTTAAATTGATCTTAAATTTTTCCTCAAAAAAATGATGATAAAACAGTTTCTGTTGAACTTTTGGCACAAAAACATTCAAATTTATCATTTCAGTCTAATAATTATTTAGTCAACATGTTTAATTTATGTCAATGATGACAGGTATTCATAATTTCGATTCTAAATATCTCGAGAACTAGCAAGAGACCTTTTTACAGTAGTTTTATACAGGTACGGACGAAAAGTTATTAATCCTCAAACCAGTTAAAAAATATGTAAGTGGCGCCCTATACAAGTAGGAGTCATATCAAAATCAAATTTCTCATGCTAAAAAAACTCCCAGACACCAATTTTTATCCAAATATTGACGTTACTTCAGAAATGATTTGGAAAAGATCGAAATAAAAATGAAAGTCTACACCCTGTATCTCTGAAACTAAGCATTTTAGAACATACATTTATACGAACTTTTTTACTTACTTTTATCTGCAGAATATGTTGCCGAAGCTTCCAGAATACAGTACGGACCACCCGTATATAATGAAACTATAGTTACTCTCGTTTAATTTAACACTTTATGTCAGTTTACTAATATATTTTCGTGCTTTTGTGCTTAGGCATAAAAGCGCCTTTCTTTTATACCTAGGCGTTAAAACTATTTTTTATATTGTCAATCACGTGGCAAAAATTAATAATTGTGTGACGTTTGAAAAAAATATTTTGTTATATTTGTAGATTGTAGAAATTTTAGGAGGGGAGTTAATCAACGCGACCATACAGATCTATTGTGTGTTCTCCTTTCTTGGGTTATAACGAGTTATAACTCATGATACAGTCTCAGGGCTTTAACAAAAGCTAGTATCTGAGACGGCTTCACAGAGGCCAGCTCTCTATCCTCGAAATCAGCCGGTCGTCGCACTCAGTAATAAGGTGTACTGCTGTTTCCACATTTTCCCCACAGAATATGCATTCCCGTTATTCCTCAGCCTCAGCCTACTGAGGTGTTCGTTGAGGAGACAGTGTCCTGTTAGAAACCCCGTGACAATCCGAAGATTGCTTGTACTTCGGTCGTAAGTTCTGAAGAACTTTTTCGAGTGTCTTATACCGGTGGACGACTCCCATTCCTGGTTACGGATGGAGTCCTCCAGGTTCCTCAGTTCCGCTTTTAGTTGGTTTTCGCTTGGAAAACAGAACGGTTCTGGTCCATTTAGTGGAGTGTTCGCTCCTTTTCTAGCTAGATCATTTGCTTTTTCGTTGCCTTCTATCCCTTGGTGAGCGGGCACCCAGAGTAGGAGGGCTTTATTTTCTTTGCCTAATTCGTTCAGTTTCTCTAGGCTTTCTTTGACCAACTTTGAATTGATGGTTGCTGAGTTGATCGCGTTTAGTGCTGCTTTACTATCGGATAAGCTGGCTATTTTTTGATAATTTCTATAAGCGTACAATTTATCTATCTAAGATACATTGTACGCATCTTTTTTGATAGTATTTAGTTTTTAGTTTAGTTTTTATTTTTTGGCCTAAATACTTATATCCCTGTCCCGCTTTGGTTTTGGAAGCGTATACCACGTTATGGTATGGTCTTTTACATGCTGAGCAAACGTTTCTCCCTCCCAGTCCTTTTTATTACTCAATACTACAGTGAGGTGTTTCTCAAAGTTGTAGATTCTTGGTATGTCATCCACTGAGAGTTGGAGAAGTGGAATTTTCTTTTTGAGAGTGTTCCAAGCCCCTGACCTGAAAATTCTTCCAGTATTGTTTCCGTCAATGACCATTCTAATCATTGTCGCATTGGCATATCTACCGAATACTGTGCAGTG
This sequence comes from Sitophilus oryzae, assembly GCF_002938485.1. Lineage (NCBI taxonomy): Eukaryota > Metazoa > Arthropoda > Insecta > Coleoptera > Curculionidae > Sitophilus > Sitophilus oryzae. The sequence continues at coordinate 2,191,413 of NW_022146163.1, read as the reverse complement.
GTGTTAGGTCTAGGATGACCTCTTTTGCTGCTGTTGGGCATGTTCTCATGGCACCTGTGATGCAGTTGCATGCCAGTCTCTGTACTTGGCACAGGTTTTGCCTTGCTGTACGTTGCTCTAGTTTTGTATACCAAGCAACTGCTCCATAGGTAATCATGGGTCTTACTATCATTGTATACATCCAGCGCAAAATGTTAGGGGTGCAGCCCCATCTATTTTCCGCCAGTATTCTGCATATCATGAGGGCCTTTGTGCCTTTGCTGGTAACGTTCTTAATTATTTGTTATATTTACTAAATTAAGTATTTTATGTTAGGATGTTCGATATTGCAATCTGAGCCCACCTACACCGTTCCATATATTAATTAATAGTTGTTAAAACTTTGTTCTTAATTAAAAGCTGAACGAAACTGCCGGTTGAAGCTTACGCGATCACTGTTAGCGACGCTCTAAAGCTGAGACGAAGATAAAGCTTATTGGGCCGGAACGGTGCCCGGCCCGTTGCAAGCTAGTAATTGAAATAAATCCAGGCCCGTTCTCATTCTCTTTTACGACTCTGTTTTCTACAGCGAAAAAGGCGGAATCTTAGCTATATGCTTTATTCCGCAGCATGCGGAGAGATTACGGGTTTAAATTTAAAAATGCAAATTGGACAGTGGGTAGGTAATATGGGGGTTGTTTAAAAGATTGCTCTAAAGAGCAGTATGTTTCGTTTTTATTCTACTTAATTTTGATATGATTAGAATAGAATATTTTCATTATTACTACAACGATATGTACAGGGTGGGTCAAATTCGACGCTTTTAAAGGAAAACATCCTTTTCCAGATAGGAGATAGACGAAAACTAATATCGGTGTCTGGAGCTCAATTTTTATCAAAAACATGATGGTATAACCGCACATCGATATCTGTTACCGTTTATGAGTTACGGGGTGTTTTTCAAAAATGTTAATAAATCGCTGTAACTTTTTTGTTATGGAAAATTTTGTATTTTTATTATATATTTCATATTTCCAAAGCACCAAAATATTTTTTTATATATTTCATATTTCCAAAATATTTTATATTTCCAAAGCACCTTTTTACGTAGAATTTAATGGTTTAAATATAATTTTTTTTAAAATGAATAATTTAAGAGAACAGTTAGTAATTTTATCAGCAGAAAATTTGATTTTTTATTTAGGAAAGCCTGTATATTTTTAATAAAATGAAAAGAACTTAAAATTACCTTTCCAAAAATATAGCACACTTGATATTTTGTTATAGTTTCCTTCGAAATATAGACTTTTTAAAAGTTCACCACTTTTAACTTTTAATTAGTAGAGAGAATTTTAGAATAGAATTTTAGAATAAGTGGGAGGGGGGTTAATCTCTGCGACCTTAGAGATCTATTGTGTCCCCCTTTCTTGAGTTATAACTCATCATACAGTCCCAGGACTTCCTACGGAGACCCGTGTCCTTCACAGTCGAGGAGCTACGACCCAGGCCGGGTAGACGAAACGGTAGCTTGTGTCGCCTGTTGAGTTTAGAGGTAGGAGGTAGGCTCCCGACCCTTGGAGGAGGTGGTAGCTTGTATGCCACTTGCGGAGGATGGCCTCACGCAAGTGTCAGTCACCTCTCCTGTAGTTCTCTTTGGGTTTGGCCCCTTGGAACTTTCATTGTTACTGTTCCCAGTGTCGCTAGGGGGTTTCCCCACAGCTTCACCGGTGATGTTTTTATTACTATTATTACCAGATCTCATAGTTTTCCCATGAGTCGCTAGGGACAGTCGGTCCACTTCTCAGAGCCCCGCATGTAGAAGTAAGTGGTAAAATACAATGGGGTGCCCCCCGATGCCCCAAGGTTGAGGCTGTCCGTAGCACCGCCCGGTATCGTTATATGTCTTGGTGCAATTCCCTGGCCACGACACTACAGTCAGGGACAAGACGACGAGTGAGATGCTTCTTAGACCAAGCCAAGTGCTAGGGGGATTCCCCCCAGCATCTGACCAGGAGCTTTCCCACCAACGACAAGGTCTTGCACCTCCAGGGGAAGTAGTAGAGAGAATAAAGTCGAGTAGAATAAATAGTCAAGGAATTGGAAGTTGCTATAAAGTATATATTTCCAATAAACACATTACTTTCAGAAATGCGTTATAATAAGCGAATTAATATGAAACTGTCGGAATAGGGCATAACGCCTCGTTCTGCTCTAATAACAAACTTCGGATAGAGTTAATATTCGATAGGATTTGCGATTCAATTAGTGTCAAGATTGCTCGGCCGTCCCAGAGATGGCACTAAATTGACATTTATCAGAGAAAATTTGCTAGAAACAAGCTAGCGTGTTTCGAAACTATATTTATTTTATTTTTGCTACTTTGTTTGATGCCCTTTCATCTAATTTTGATGACATTTTTAATTATTTTACTATTTATCAAAACTCAAGGAAAATATCCTGTCTCATGTATCTTTGTAGGTTATACAGGAGGGGAGAAGTTAACCACCGCGACCTTATAGATATATTGTGTCCGCTTTTCTTCAGTTATAACTCATCATACAGTCTCAGGGCTTTGACAAAAGCCAGTATCTGAGACGGTTTTACAAAGCATCTCTGATATCAGTCGTGCCAAAGTTTATGGCATAACTTGGTTGTAGTCTCAGCGTACTCTGTAATGAGGTGTTCTGGTGTTTCCCCATTTTCCCCACAGAATCTGCATTTGACGTTGTTTATACAGGGTGATTCACGGCTATGGCACGTTAGACGTTTATGGAGAACCGCTGATAGGATTTTTTAGAAAATTTGGATTTTTGCATAAAGGCACCTGGTCCATGTGTCTAAATTATTTTTTTACAGCATTACAGTGTTGCACCTGCTCCATCTTTCTAAAATATTTTCAGTATTACAGTGTTACCGCATCATACTAAAAGTGGTAACATCTTTGTTGTTTTAATTGGAACACTTGGTATATTACTATATTTTTGAAAACTACTTTGATATCACATAATTTTTATATATACTAACCTATACCTGTCTTTGATAGTTTTCGAGATACAAATTAACACATGTGTAAAATTGACAAAAACATGATCTTGAATAAGGATTGGTTAAATCGTTAATTCTGCATATTGAAAGCTGAAATTTGGTTTATACGTAAAAGAAAGTCGGCATATCCATTCAATCTAAATCAATTGATTGGATATCAAACAGGGAGGTCAGAAAAAATAATTATATCCGTTTGTCATAAAATTACTCAAATCTTTGTTATTTTAAATTCAACCCTATGAATATTTTTTAAAAAATCAAAACCCAACCAAAATTGCTTTTCAACGATATATCATGTTCCTATACCTAAACCTTGTGGTTTCTTCAGTAAAACCATTTCTTCTTCTTCTTTCTCAGCCTCGTTTGGTTCCATCCAGTGTTGGAACTTCCAGGATTTTCCATGCTTCGCGATCTCTAGCCAATCTTATCTATTCTCTTCCCGCCACTGTTCTGACGTCATCGACCCATCTCTTTTTTGGTCGGGCCACACTTCATGTTGTTCCCCTAGGTCTCCATAGAATGACTTTTTGAGGCCATCGCTCTGGATCCAGCCTTGCCACATGTCCGATCCATTGCCACTAAATTGTTACTAAATTGTCAGTGTCCCCATTGTCACTTGCCACTCTTTTAACCACATCTATTAGTTTTGTTTTTTGACGTTCCGCATTTTTTCCCTCAAATGACTCCTAACATGATTCTTTCCATGGCTCTTTATGCAACTCGCAGTTTTTCGGGTAATTGCCATAGTCTCTAAGCTGTACGTAAGCACAGGTAGAATGCAGCTGTTGTAAGCTTTTTTCTTTAGGTTGATGGGCACCTTTTTATTCTTCAAAATATCACTCATTCCAAATGCTACCCATGCCAAATGGATCCTGCGTTTGATCTCCGTATTTTGGTTCTCTTTTCCCAGCTTGAAACCATTTAGAAGATAATAATTCTATTATAATTGTTTCGTCTAAAGAAAATGGTTGCCATGACAAATATTCAAACTTTATAAGTACTTATCAATCAGTTTACGTGCTAAATTTCTAAAATTGTCATGGTAACGAAATTCTTGAAATGAAAATATATGCAAAAAGAACGCAACTGAGAAATTTTTGGTGAAATTTAAAGTGTTATATTTTTCTTACTTTTAGCCCTATTTTCATGATTTTTAGCAAACTGTGTATAATTATATCAACTATAATTCGTAAAAGTAAGTTTTTTTATAAACTTTAGTATTTGGCATATTATACAGGGTTAATCGAGGGGTTTGGTTTGGTTTGTTTTTTTACCTTAACTTTAAAACACCCTGTGCAATAATTTCGGGTGTAAATTTTCTTAAAATGTAATTTTACGGTCAGAAACATGTCTCCTGAGCATTTTGTTTTTTGGATCATGTCAATATATGTCTTGGTTAATTTTTAAGAGCGAAATGAACTTGACACCAACAATTTGCAATTTTTTCAATCATCAATATCTTTTGATGTAATTTTTTAATATGACGATATGGTTTTGGTGACTATTGTCGTATTACGCTGTATTGGATACTTTATACTAAATTATAAAAAAACGTGTAAGACTAACAATACAGTCTTGGTTTTAATAAACATTAATAACGATAACAGAACTAACGATATTAAAGAAAGCATCTGTAATATTTAAGTATACAAACAGGAAAAAAAATTGTAAAAAATAGCCTAATACTCTCCATTGCTTGCCTTGTCTGATATAATGCCTGTATACAGGGTGTTTCAAAACAAATGCGAAAAACTTCAGAGGGTGATTCCTTGTTCAAAATAAAGGGTAGTTTGCTTCATAAACGTTGGGTCAAAATCAACCATTAGGGAGATATTGCGGTACAAAGATGGCTGAAAAATAATGTTTTTATTTTTTATCTTGAAAACGAAAAGAGACAGACTAATAAAATTTTATGGAAGCATTACTGTTATGAAAACACACTTTCTGGTAATTTTTTCACTTTTTTAAAATGAGTGGAAGGGGTTGAAATAAACTACCCCTATCATTCTTGTTAACGAAATTTAAAGAAAAATCTTATCAAATACATGCAAAAAAATTAATCTGGATAGTTTAGTTTGTTTAGAAACTTTTTATCTCTTGTATTTTTTGATAAAACTCACCGATTTGAAATTAAAAAATAAAATGTAAAGCATTACATGTCAGGACAAAAACATTTTCTGATAACGAATCTAGTGGGCTGCTGCAATTTCTTTAGGAAAAAATCTAGTCGGCCGCTGTTACTTTTTAGGATGTTCCTAATATTATTTTATTTGACATTACTCTACTGCAATACGTTATTATCTAGATGATTATTATTATCGTTATTATCGCTAGATTCTTAATCTAAAAATGTTTTTTGTCCTGACATGTAATGCTTTACATTTTATTTTTTAATTTCCAATCGGTGTGTTTTATCAAAAAAACACAAGAGGTAAAAAAGTTTCTAAACAAACTAAACTATCCAAATTAAAGCATTTGCATGTGTTTGATAAGATTTTTCTTTAAATTTCGTTAACAAGAATGATAGGGGTAGTTTATTTCAACCCCTTCCACTCATTTTAAAAAAGCAAAAAAATTACCTGAAAGTGTGTTTTCATAACAGTAATGCTTCCATAATATTTCATTAGTCTATCTCTTTTCGTTTTCAAGATAAAAAATAAAAACATTATTTTTCCGCCATCTTTGTACCGCGATATCTCCCTAATGGTTGACTTTTGACCCAACGTTTATAAAGCAAACTACCCTTTATTTTGAACAACGAATCACCCCCTAAAGTTTTTCGCATTTGTTTTGAAACACCCTGTATATCTGGCTGCATATATATCATATTGTGTTATACTTTCCCATTCATCTTTAAGAACCAACCGAAATTTATTTAATGAAGCTAGTACCGCTTTGCGAACTCTAACCTTCCTGCCAAGCATGTCCCAAACGTCGAACAGTATGGGCAGTTCATAGTAGTATTTAGTTCACAATAATCACCAAAGCCGGCTTGTCATATTGAAAAATAACTTAAAAAAGAAGTGATAATTGAAAAAATTGCAAATTGTTCGTGTCAAGTTCATTTCGCTCTTAAAAATTAACCAAGGCATATATTGACATGATCCAAAAAACAAAATGCTCAGGAGACATGGTTCTGATCGTAAAATTATATTTTAAGAAAATTTACACACGAAATTATTGCACAGGGTGTTTTAAAGTTAAGGTAAAAAAACAACTCCCCGATTAACCCTGTATAATATGTTAAATACTAAAATTTATAAAAAAAACGAAGTGTAATTATATACAGGTTGCTAAAAATATCATGAAAATAGGGCTAAAAATAACAAAAATATAACATTTTCAATTTGACCAAAAATTTCTCCGTTGCCTTTTTTTTGCATCTGAGTGTAGAATTAATAATTTTTAAATAGCTCTACTTAAGAAACCGGAAGGTTTAGGTATAGGAACATGATATATCGTTGAAAAGCAATTTTATTAGTCTTTTGATTTTTTAAATAATATTCATAGGGTTGAATTTAAAATAACAAAGAGTTTAGTAATTTTATAACAAACGGAAATAATATTTTTGCTCTCTCTGTGTAATACCCAATTGGTTGATTTAGACCGATCGAATATATCAACTTTCGTTACGTTATAACCCAAATTTCAACTTTAAAAATGTTTAGTTCGTGATTTTACCAGTGCTTATTTTTCGATCATGTTTTTGTCAATTTTACATATATATTTTATTTTTTATCTTAAAAACTATTAGAAATAGGTATAGATTAGTATAATAGAAAAATGATGAGATTATGAAAGGTAGTTTCCAAAAATGTAATATACAAATATTATTAATATTAATATACAAATATACAGTAAATATACAGGGTGTCCTCTTTAAAATATGAAAGATGCTACCACTTTTCGAATGATCCGGCAACAATGTAATGCTGAAAATATTTTAGAAAGATGAAACAGGTGCCTTTATATAATAATGCAAATTTTCAAAAAAATTCTCTCACTGGTTCTCCGTAAACGTCTAACGTGCCATCGCCGTGAATCACCCTATACAGGTTATTAACTCGACAGTTACTTATAGGGGAACAGAATGGCAACAATGCCTACTGAGAACGCATGTACTTATAGGGGTTTCTGCCGACTCGTCCCGTCGCGTGGTCTGTCGACGAGCGGGCCGAGGTTGCCATATTTCAAACATAAAGCTCTTGCCGCGAGTAATAAACAAATTAACAACATCTATAGTGTAACTAACCCTTTTAACTAAACTTTTCTTTATTTAAATTTTGCATATATCTCCATCCAATCTGTTAATTATTAAGTGCTATATTAACTTTATATAATTACTTTAAAATAATCTCTAAAGCTAGCGTTTTGCGGGTTGGGTTGCGGCTCGTTTCTTAAACTTCAAATAAACTTAAAACCGGCTTTAACTAACTTAAGAGAATTACTCCTCTAATATGTAAATACTTCTTTCTTTTGCTTCGTTACTTCTCCAAGCTTGCTCGAATTAGTTCGGTGCATAATAGAGGCAAAAGTTGTAAACTTTGAGAAGGTTGCGGCAATAAAAACTTTCTAGATAATGCTGAAGGTAACGGTAGATATATTTTCGTTTCTCTAGAATACAAACTATGCAATTCTTTTATTCTATTGTATTAAAAAAGAGTTTTGGCAAGTTGTTGTAGATCAAGAACTTGATTTGAATAGAAAGAACAAACACATTTCATAAAAATTTGGTGGGTAGGCTATGTGGGTAGGCTACGGAGCACACGATCTCACCCTGCAAAATTGGATACGATGTTTCGTTTACATCTTCATCAGGGTGGGACTAAGTATTTGTTATTGAAGAAAAATGTGGGTCGACTTTGGCATAATTGGGGACGGGCTACAGGATGGCGCCCTCGACGTTTCGAACCGATGCCTCTAAATGGACGAAATCATCTGGATTTTTCTTAATTCTGGGTCGATTGGAACCAAACTCGGCACGTGACAGACGGTCATTTTAATACAAATTTTTTGAAAGCGATTTAAATTATTTATTAATTTTTAATTTATTACTTTTTCAACAATTTCAAACTACACTTTTTCAGACATGTCCTTCAATTTAATAGCTGTTCGTAAGAAGTTTCCACTTCAAATATGCGCACATAGTGCACACACATTTTTTTTTCCTTAATATTGGTAGTGCTCTTCTCAGTATCTGAGATTATAATACAAAATTTTGTTTCAGATATTTTTCGAGCTGCTGCAGAGGCCGGTCCAAGTGATATTCTGAAATTGTACAACGCTGCTGGTCAGCTGCTCAATATCAGTGCAGACCTGCTTCCAAATTCAAAAGAGACTCCATATTCATTACAGGTAAATATACACAGCTAGTACCAGTACTTTTAATAGTATATTAGAAATAGCGAAAAAATAATCGGATTCGGCATAAAATTCTGCTAATAGTACGCTATTTTTATTTGAATTACTATACGGTGTTGCCATTCTATTACTTATTTACTAAAACTTTGGTTAAAAACATTATATCCTAAAACTGTAATCTGTAATATCCTGTAATCTGTAATAAACATTTTTTTGTTAAAATGGATATGGTAAACAATGTTTATCGTTCAGACCCAATATTATTACAAATTCTTGCACATTTCGATTTGTGGTCTCTTGGGTTTCAGAAGAAATTTGACCATTGTTTTGGCCGTAAAATGTCTAGAAACATTATTTCACAGTTTAATAGAGTCAGAATAGTAACGCTGTCTCAACAGGGCTACCGAAAAGTTGCAATAGCTGAAATTGTAGGAGTTAACCAAAGCGATGTTTCGCGAATATTAAAAAAAAAATCAGGGAGACAAACGAGGTTACAGACCGGCCTGGAAGAGGTAGAAAGAGAGTTACTACTGCCTGTGCAAGACCGTAAAATATCCCTAATTGCACGACGCAATCCCCTGCATTCTAATACTGCTATTGAAAATGACTTAGTTCGCTTTGAAGGAGTAAATGTTTCAAGAAAGACCATAGCAAGAAGACTCCATGACAGAAGATTACATTTAAGGAGGCCTCTACGTGTTCAGAAGCTTAATTTACAGCACAAAATTACGCGACTGCAATGGGCTGAGGAGATAGGAGCAAATGGACCTAATTGGAATTTTGTCTCTCCATCGCAGTTTAGCGGTTCGCGAATTTTGTGAGGAAGAGGATATAATAAAGCTGTGGTGGCCACCGATGTCTCCAGATATGAATGTGATCTAGCATGCTTGGGACATACTAAAACGCCATATTGCTAAAAGGATGATCCCCCCGTACCTTAAATGAATTGAAAATTGCTGCGCGCGAAACATGGGAAACCATTCCTCAACATCTTCTGGACAACTTAATTGAGAGCATACCACGTCGTCTCACAACTTGCATTGAGGCTCGAGGAGGCAATACAGACTATTAGTATTGCCTATTAGTATTTAATTATTTCTCACAAGAGAAATAATTAAAATTGTTTTCAATATTTTCTGTTTAAAATGAAATTTGTTTTTGTTGATTCTCACTCATTATGAAATAAAATTATAATAACAGCCTAGCTGCACTTAGATTTTTAATTTTATATTAGTTAGTCGAGTAGTAAGCCAATATGCCCAAAAAGATATAAAGAATCATATTAGGTCCAAAATATAATATAAATATCGTTATATGCAACAATTTTGGCCATGTGTTTATATTGCTATTTATTTAAATGTGTTTTGTAGTAAATTAATCATACTCCAATATTGTGTCTGCATTCTTCAAATTCCTTTCATAGACACATACCCAGTAGACCCAGTAGACGTATTTTATAGTTTCTCTTGTTGTTTTAGGTGGTCGCAGCAAACGGTCTGGCCATGTTGCAAGAATCAACCTGCGCCGACCTGAAGGCGCTGGAAGCTCGCATTTCTGCTGTGGAACGGCAGATGCGCACGGAGCTCCCTCTACCGCCGGCCGTCGAAGAGCTCAGAAAAGAAGTCGACGCTTTTCGCGATCGACTCGAAACTGATCCAAACCTGAGCTGGCTCGGTAAGTACGTACATTGGTATGTAACGGCATGGTTAACCCAAACTCATGACCAGTAATTCAGACCAATCAGTGATGTATGTCAGAATTTTCATATTCTTGATTTAAAAATATTGTTTTTTCTGTGTAGTCGTTAGGTTAATGATAATGATATGGACGAGGATCATGGTTCGGAACCTCTTTTTACTTTTCGAAAACATTTTTACTTTTTTTAATTATTACTTAATCATCCGTTTTATTAATTTAGCAGTTTTAATTTTGTCTCTGATCCGCGTTAAAACGAGAACGAACGGCTGGGGTTAATTAAAGGTTTTATTAAAGCCGTTCTCTTTTATGATTGATAAGTAATAAAGTTTCAGACGTATCCAATTTATATCTTGGAAGATTACTTCCCTCTTTTAATTTATATTCGATACCTATAGATATTTTTTTCTGGTTGTGCTTTTTCATAACTCTGTTAATTACGACAGTATATCGAAAGGTTTAGATTTACCACACTTTCACTCGTGGTTTAATCAAGTTTTTCTTCTGTACTTACTGGCACGAAAAACTTAGGCTGTGATTCCTCATGTTGTAAGCTTATATTTTATATTACTTCGTGGATAAGTAAATTCGCTTCATTTTTGTTGAAGACACGTCAGCGACATTCGACTCTCTGATTATCTTTGTCTTTGACACTCACTGACCAATCGTCTGTCTTTCTTTTGCGTATATTTTATTTCCATATCATAAAATAGAAAATGTAAATATATAAATTAGAAAAAATAATATTGTTATTCGAATATTAATTATTTATTCGATAATATTTACTAGTATGTTAATTATTTAAAGAAAAAAAATCAAAGGTGAATTGCCTAATGTTTAAAGTGATTAAGTTACCTAACATTAGTGATGTGTCGGTATTTGAGTAACGCGATTTTAGAGCGGTATTTTTTTACGACGTACTGTCGTGCTTCACAACGAATCAGGAAATTGTTACTGAAGAACGACGATCATAATAACGACAAAATTATAAATTATTTATAATTTGCAAATAAATTATTTATAATCGCACTTGAAGTTAGCTCGAACAGTAGTAACCGCATAGCGACGTGTTTAGCTCCAGCCGTCGCGATTTCGTCGGTCGTCAACAGTAGTATCTGGAACTGGTATGTCCATAGCGCCGCGCGATCTCGATCGGGACGTGTTCGCTCCAGCCGTCGCGCTCCTAGAGTTGTAGTTCCCTGTCGCGAACAGAAGTAACTGCTGTAACTAGGCATCGACGCTGGACCTCGGCGGCGACCTACTTCGCTCCAGCCGTCGCGCTCCTAGAGTTTTAGTTCCCTGTCGCGAACAGAAGTAACTTCTGTAACTGATTATCGACGCTCGACCTCGGCGGCCACGTACTTCTTTTCCACGCTTTTAGGGTTTCGATTTTGCCTGTCGCGATTTGGTCGGGTCAAGTCGGTTACTATTGGCGTTGGTGCTCCCGTCGCTACGTTACTTTCGAAATAGCGATTTTTGGTATGTACTAGGCATGGTATAAAATAGTGTTGTTTGAAAGATGAAACGTAAAAGCAAATAAAATAAAATAACAATATTTTATTTGCTTTTATACATTTATGTAAGTTTTATTGTTTATATCAATTTTTAAGGTTAGGTTAGACCAATAAACGATTTTGACAGTGGTTTGGACTTTGTTCTTGATTTTAACATTAAATATATTATATTGCAGTACACATAAAAAAAAAAAAAAAAAAAAAAAGTACACAAAACACATGTGAGCTGTTCATTTATTTTATTTAAACGAAAATTGGTAAAGAAAAGAAAATAACAATAAATGTCATCGTTTTTCTAAAAATGAGATTGATTGGCTATACACAATAATTATAAACTCGATATTTGGAAAATGAGTGGCGGATAAAAGTTACATTAATCTACAAATATAGATAAGTTAGATATATTTTTAGCGAGGACCGCAACACTTTGGAAGTCGGAACCTCAGTTACAAAATCGCGGTATTTTGTCGCGGTATTTTTCTGGAGTGGCCGGCCGTAGCTCCAGCGTTAGTGTGTCGATCTGCGGAGCGGAAGGTACTGGGTTCGATCCCCAGCCAGTACGGTCGCTTTATTTATTTAAATAAAATTATTTATTTATCTAAATAGAGCGACCAACGAGCCGCCACCTCAAGGAAGGCAATGGCAAACCACCTTGAGTATATTTGCCTTGTACAGCCTCTCAAATATTGCCGTTCGGATTCGGCACTAAACTGTAGGTCCCGTGTAAGAAGATTTTTCTGGAACGGTTGCTATTGTAACGCGACTCATGTGGAACCGGTATTCCCATCACTACCTGACATAAATATATATTTCACTGAATTAAAAGTCGGTTTAAAGAACGATTTTAAATAATACATACCTTGTTGTTTGACTTTTGACTTTTCAATGTCAACACATATTTTATTGTTTCCCTGGTTACTGGTTAGATATTTTTCAAAGTAGTATTTTAAAACATTTTTAAAAAAAAAATATTGTTATATGATTTAATTTTTGTTTAAAATTTATTTTACCTTTACTTTGGTAAACCATTCCACAGGCTGTTTAAAACTTTCACCAACAGCAACATATTGTTTTCCCTCGAATAATTGGCAGATGGGGACTTTAATTTTTAATTTAAAAAGAGCCTAAAAACTGAAAACATCATGGAAATAAGCCCACTAGAACAAATATTGAACACTTTAAGTACATGAAAATTAAATGGTGTCCATTTTTCGTGTCAATCAGTGTGAAATTAATTTTAATGGTATTTTTTAAGAAGAAAACAAACATCTTTGTAATATTTTAAATCTAAAAAAAATTATCCATTCACAATTTTTCGTCATTTTTGTTTCCTTTTTAGTAATTTTCTTTTTAGAAGCACTTAAAAGCTTTAAGCTGTATACGTTCAGAATTAGAAAATTCAAATATAACTTCAATATATAAGCTCTCAAGCATATTCAACAAACGCTACGGTATCAAACTAATTTAAATTCTAGTTAGTTGTTGCCCCCATTGTATCGACATTTAATTAAACCTATTAATAACTCCAGGTCTGTTAATAATTATCGATGTTTTAATAAAAGAACAAGTGTCCCATCTTTTTCATTAGCTTCCCTAATGAAACGTTTAAATAAAATTAAAAGCTTGTTTGGAAAACTAATACGATTAGGTAGTGTGCTGTTTAGTTGTAAAATTGCAGCATAAAGCGGAGCTAAACTCAATTAGCGGCACTAAATGCATTAGAATGTTGCATTAAATTGGCGTCTGCTTCTTTAATAAACAAACATAATTATAAACAAACAACAAGCAAACTTCCGCTCGCTCCGTTCACTTTTATATGTATGCAATATTGTCATAGTTATAGGAAAATAACAACTATTGGAAAATATAGGGTGACTAACGGCGATATGGTAGTTTAGCCGTTTTTGGTGAGCTGGAGATAAGATTATTTTGAAAATTTGGATGTTTTTTCTTTTCCATTTAAGAAGTAGTGGTATCTTTTTTGTTTAAAATAGAACACACGCTAGGGTGGGGGGTATACAGGGTGGCGCCTCTTATACGCCGCGGAGGCTCCAAGGAGAACGACAGTTTGTATTGAAATGAAATTTTGTGAGCATATGTAGTTTAATTCAGAGCACTTTTTAAAAATATAGAGAGTTCTACAGGGTGTCTCCGAAAAAGTTACGTATCAAAGTTGTGTTTTTTGTAATGGAACAAACACCCTATACTAAAGGCTGGCAAAGGTTAGTCTTGGGTCGAAATTTCCATATGTAAGAAGAGTACAATGCATTTATAATGTACTGAACAAAGAGAGAACAGTAAACACGTTGCCAAACGTATGAAATAAACCGAGAAACTGTGCACATTGCTAAGAGTGGTGGATTTGTCGCAGTCAACCGGTCGACCCAATCAGTACCTCTGTCAGTACGAGTCGATGTAATTTTCACTATAGCTTAAAAATGTTTGAGTGCGAGTTAGAAATACTTGCATTCTTGGTAAAAATAAGTTGAATTGAGTTGATGTTCGACAGTGGTCGTGCCATGAAAACTCTGAATTCAAAAATCCATATCTCGAAATCTATTAGAAATAATTGATTGTAGTTTTTTTTAACTGGGTTAAAAATGATGGGTTATTTAAAATTTTTGAATGGAAAAAACAACCTTTTGTACGAATTTTTCTTATTTAATCATATTCTAAAAGATCTGATCTTCAAAATAAAAAAAAAGTTTCATTATCTAAAGTGGTTCTTAAGTTATGGCGTATTATGTGTTAAAAGATGGAGTGATTAAATTATCGCGATTTCTAACGTTTTCTCGTTATAAGTGTTTAAATTATCGCGATTACTAACGTTTTCTCGTTATAAAAAAATGAACACCCTAACGTTATCCTTATAATTCCATTTCAGATGCTCAGAAACATATCTAATGTTTTTATATAGCTATCTTTTCGAAAAAAATGTATTTTAAAATTAAGCGGTTTGCGATCGTGATTTTACTTTACTTGCTAAGGAAAGGCGTACCGGCAACGCCGCAACAGCACATCGTCGCATTTCTCTCTCCGACTTAATAAGATCCCTATTCGATTTACTTCCACGCATGTAAATACCGACCCAAAAGTAACAGTTGCCAGCACGGTATATTAACTGATTTTCGGATTCTAGGAGAAAAATAAAGGTGAGTTTTATAAAAGAAGTATATGACTAAAATGTAAGGTTTTTGACAAACGTTACGGGGCTCGATGAATTTGACACTTAACGCCAGTTTAATATTAATAATAAGAATGCTTTACTTTTAGCCCGCTTAAACGCAAGAGAGATGAGACGATTATTTTTTAACACCCTGTATAATAATTTCCCGACACGTTATTAACATTTTATATTTTGTTCAATATTCTACTACAACACTAATTTAATCACAAACACCGACGTTGCAACATGTTGCGCTAGCATGTCTAACACCTCTGATAATAACTTTCGTGCTCTGAAAAACCACGCGCTAATGAAGATTTAAATGGAATTAAGCTTGTTTAGAAAACTAATTTGATTAGCTTGTGTGTAATTAGTTCTAAAATTGCACTTTCAAACGAAAATGAAGTAAATTAATTGCAGTAAAAACTTTAAAATTTTGTATATAGACTCATATTTAGTAGTACTACTTATCATTAGTTACAGGAATTAGAGAAAAAGAATATTTTTCCAATTGTTTCCAATAAGCTGAAATTAGACCACTATGCTGCATGGTACTGATGACTTTCTGGTCTTGGGTGCCGATTTTCGTGTGTACGAAGAGTACGGTCAACACGCGTAGCAAAATAAGATGTACTGAATAAAGACAGAAGACAAGTATATTCTCAAGCGCATGGAATCTAGCGGCAGATTAAGTGGTTATGTAATAAATACATCGTATTTTTACTCACTCCCACTTACTAGATTGTTATAGCGATTCACTCCTATACATGAAAACGCCGACCCAAGGTTTCGCTTGCCAGCAGGGTATAATATGAAACATTTTACCATTTTATTTTTATTTTAGTTCCTCTTACCACAAAAATGAAATATAAAAAATGGACTTTTATTTTCTCACAGAAACTAATACTATTTCTGACGAAGAAAAAAAGCCACCTATATAAGAAAATGTTAACAGGTAGTGGGTTAATAAATTTTCCAAGGGACCTATTTCTTTTTGGAGAAAATACTTCAGTAGAAATATAGCCTTTAGAGGTGTGGCTCATCCCTCTAGAAACGATTTACACGTCTGCCAGAATGATATACTATTTACAGAACTGATATTAAAACAAGACCATTTTATTAAGAAATAAATATATTTTTTATCTCCCTTTAAAAAAATCCCCAATAAATAAAAATCAATTGTACAGTCTCAAAATTATCTGTTGATACAAAAAAGTATCTTTAAAACAATTTAAACTATTTAAAATTGGGTTGATATATAACAGAACAGTTATTTTTTGTAAAATACCACTTGGTTAGAGCTCCTCTTCTTCAAGTGTCATGTTCCTAGTGAACGTTGACAATTGCCATGTTAACAATATCTCTGTATCGCTCTTGATCTTGCGCTACATGGAGTAATTCATTCGCACTCAAGCCTGTTCATTGCCGCAAGTTCCTCAACCACAAAAGCCTCTTGCGCCCAATCCACTTCTTTCCTTCGATTTTTCCGTTAAGGATCAGTCGGAGAAATTCATAACGAGGTCTGCTGGTTATATGGCCAAGGTATTCAAGTTTTCGTCGCTTGATAATATTCAGAAGTAGTCTGTCGTGCTCCATTCTTCGAAGAACTTCTTCATTTCTGGTTCTGGTGGTCCAAGATAAAAAAAACAACGCTTTATTGTGCAAAAAGCCAAAACAGCTTCATCGACAAAGCACTCACAAACAACAAAATCACAAAAAAATACAAACAACAAAAATACACAATACAAATAATACAATTCAAAAAAATTTAAGTCTTTAAAATTACAAAAAGAATATACATGGACAATTTTAGAACAGTACGCAGTAAATAGATATAATTTTAAAGTTATAAAATATTAAATACTTGACCTTTGACCAGTGTGAGATGATCAAAATTTTAAAATTCAAAATTGTTCATAATTAAACATCAACAAAAAAGTCGTTTACCGCATATTATTGCATTATTACCGCATATTATTGCATTTATTTACCGCATCTCCAGTAGGTATGATTTTAGAGCTTTGCGAAATGCGGAAAAGAATGAAAGCGATTTGATATTCAAAGGCAGATGATTGTACATTTTTTTGGCATTGTACAGTATTGAACCTTTAACTAATTCTGAGCTCGGTGTTGGCAGATAAAGATCGTGCTCTGCATTCCTAAGTGGATAGTTATGAGATGGCCTTTCGGGAATAGCAGATATGTGCTTGCGGATTAAGCAAACGGATTCAAAAATGAATAAAGAAGGAAGAGTCAGTATTTTCAAAGGTTTAAAGAAATTCTGGCAGTGAGTTCTACTGTTCAGTTCCAATAAATATCGAACTGCTTTCTTTTGAAGTCTGAAAAAACGATCAAATTTTGTTGCGCAGCAAGTACTCCAGAATGGAAGGGCATAACGAAGATGTGACTCAAAAAGGGCATAATAGGCTATTCTAGAGGTTGAGAAGTTAAGTTCCTTAGAAACTGATCTTAACGCAAAACAGGCAGCGCTTAGTTTCTTTAATAGAGCTTCAATGTGAAAGTCCCATTTTAACGAGTTGTCTACAAGAAGTCCTAAGAATTTCACACAGGAGTCCACGACGGCAATAGTAGTGTTATTAAGTACAAAAGGTGTATAGTACTTTTATATGACAAAACTTTAGTTTTTGATAGGTTGAGGCATAGGAGATTAGAATCGCACCAAGACTTAATGGTGCGTAAGTCACTGGATATAGTATCATATAGTGCCGCAACATCTGGGCCGCTCCAAGTGAAACTAGTATCGGCCGCAAAGAGGCAGATTTTACCGCTAATGTCTAGATTTGCAATGTCGTTGATAAACACCAGAAACAAAATAGGGCCAAGTACTGAACCCTGAGGGACACCACATTCTATAGGCTTACAAGAAGACATAGACGTATCAATCCTCACAAGCTGCCTTCTGTTGCCAAGATATGACTTAAGCCATTCGAGCGGCACTCCCCTGAAACCATAGTATTGCAATTTGTTAATTAAGATATTATGATTTACACAATCGAAAGCCTTAGAGAAATCACAGAGAATTGTAGCTGTAGAGTGATGGTTATTCAGGCTAAAGTATACATTATTAAAAAGGTCGAACATAGCATCATTTGTGCAACTGTTACTTAGAAATCCAAATTGATGGGTAGTAAGTATTTTATATTTAAGGAGAAAAGATAGAAACCTTTTTTTAACCAATCTTTCAATGATCTTAGATAATGTGGGCAGGAGTGCAATTGGGCGATAGTTCGAAGCTTCATCTTTATCACCTCCTTTATACAGAGGCATAATTATTGCTGTCTTAAGGCAGTTTGGAAAAACTCCTTTTTGGAATGACTCGTTAATTAAAGTAGTAAGATGGTTTAATGTGCATTCAGGAAGTTCAGAGAACATTTTGAGAGTAAGCCCATCAGTCCCAGATGAGGATTTGTTTTTAATACTATTAATTGTACTACGGAGCTCATCTAATGCTACGGGCGTGAAGAAGAAACTGTGTAAATTCTCATTTGCTTTAGGGAGATGAATGAAAGATGATATGAAAGTGAATCATGGGAAGGAGTTATGGTGTTCACTAAATTTTTAGCCACATTAACAAAGTAAGTGTTTAAATCTTCAGGTGAATTAAAGACTGTGCCAGACGAAGTGCCTTATTCCTTAAGTCATTTACAATAGCCCATGTCTTCTTAGCGACATTACCGACTTTGACTAGCCTCGCATTATAATAAATGTCCTTGGCAGCTTTCATAGTCTTACGATAAACCTTTCTATAAAGTTTCACGTAATTATGAAAGAAGACGCTGTCCGTGAATTTCTTAAGGTGAGATAATGAGCGCATGTTCTTTACAGATATACGCAAGCCTGTAGTAGACCAGGGTATACCTTGTTTACTTTTGATAGGCCTAAGAGGAAACGCCTTGTACGCCAGATTAGACAAGGTATCCATAAATCTAGAAAATTTGGAATTGACGTCAGCTGAGAGGACAACCCACTCTCTTGTTAGACATAGGTGGTGAAAATTTAGATAATTTTCATCCGAAAAAATACGGCCCAATTTGCGCGAGATACGGCCTAATTTGCGCGATATTCTAAGCATTCTTCTATATGTCCGCATTTCAAATGTTTCGATTTTATTTATCGTTTCTTTATTAAGTGTTTACGTCTCACATCCATACAAAAGAATCGACCACACATAACACTTTGTAAACTTCTCCCGCATGTTTAGTGAACTATTTAAGAGCAGCGACTTAAACTTCTGAAATGTGTGATATCCAATTTGTTGCTTTCAGCAGATCGATTATGTATACGTTTCTTAACCTATAACCGAATTTTCATCTTTAAGTATGCTCAATTTATGATTTAAGCAATATTTATTCAAGAGAATGTTTGTGTTAATATTACACATTTTATTTTTGAAATGAAACTTCTTTACACGCGTTGGGAGTAAAAATTGTTTAGAGTAAAAAAAAGGCTGACACTCGGCTTTGAATGACGGCCGCTAGACGGCCGTGATGCGCGAGCTAGCGAGAGGAAAAGTGATAGCGCCGCTATATATCGTTACCGTAATGATCTGTGCCATACGCGGCTAAGAGAATCACTATAATAAACTTGATATTGTACCAACGTTGTGTGGTAGGAAGTAAATTTTCATGCATATTTTCATCGATAGGTTTGTAGCTTCTGAATAACGATCTAAGTAAAGCATCTAGCACATTTGCCAGCTCAGAATTAGAATTTAAAGTTATATTAACTCGTATTTTCATTGGAGGTCACTGACATATTTATTTCAAAGCAATAAGCAACGCGAATCTACATATATAAAGGTGCGTATTCATTATCCGAACGAACGAACGAACGAACGAATGAAAGTGCGGTATATCTAGACGGGGACCGAACGCATGCGGCCGTTCGTTCGTTCGTTCGCTCGACCATCCATTTCGACTCGGTACATTAAAGGCGTTCGCCAACAAATGCCTCCGGTCTTCTCGTGCGGTTCTATCGTACGGTCCCCGTCCATACCACTAGCGAACATTCGTTCGGATAATGAATACGCACCTTAAAATGCTAATGTTTCTCTGTTTCGTCTCTACTGAAGTAACAACTTGCTCTAGAAAGTTGCTTTTTTTTACTAAAAGATAGCTAATTGGCTTTTCTAAAAACTGTTGCCGCCGGATTTTTTGTTTTTTATTTAATTAAAAAAAATATAACGTATTTTTTTTCTTGATGTCGTGGCGGATGCGCCAGGCTTCAACTAGTATTCGTATAATTTAATAAAATTACTGTAAATCACTATAAGTAATGAATTGTTTGTAACTGAACTGTAATTTCTGTATTATTAATCCGGTAAATGATGGAGAAAAACAATTGTGATTGAATAAAATTTTATTTTAAGATGAAACTTTTGTTAACAACATTCTGAGAATTAGAATAATGAATTGAATAATAACAAAACCAGTGACATTTCTCGAAAAAGACAGCGATTTAGATTGACAATTGGGTTATGTAAAATTTAGAGTGACAATTTTGATTATGCAAAAGAAATACTTATTCTATGAGTTTGCCTAACGATTAACATTAATTTAAAAATAAATTCCCAACATGAATGACGAACAAAACATTTAAACATAAACAGATCACAGACCACACAAAACAAATTGTTGGTTAGTAGCAGTTAGTAGTAGTCAGAGATATAGGTGAAGTAGTATTTTGGTTTAATGGCCAAAATTTTAACGCAATAACTTAGTACTTTATTTTTAAAAATAAAGAAAATGTGTATCATACTCTAATTAATTATGCAATGATGAGAAGTTATTGAGTGTATAATTTATCTTGATCCGTGTATTATTATTAATTGACATCAACCCTTACTTGACTCTAATTCGCCGAAATATACCCAACAATAGTCGTTCACAATACGAGCAGCTTAACCATTATGTGTGTGGCATCAAGTGGCTATATACATGTTTATCAGAGCCGAAATTTTGGCTAGGATGAAAATAAAACAATGGAGGTTTAGTTAGTTAAAACGAAGTTGTTTGAATATACAGGGTCATGCTAATGCTCCTATAATAAAAACTTAGGAATTTTATTTAAGAGTCCATTTTACTGGTCCGAAAAAGTAGCAAAATAAGCGTTCGGCATTTAACGTTTTATGTAAAACTGGCTAGGTATTTTTACACAAATGAAGAAGAAAATTAGGATAAAGGATTATACTATATCTCTATTGTAGCAGATTTTTATACAACTTCTTTATTTTTAAGATTTTGATGGTCAAACATCAACCAAATATTCCTTATGTTTGGACTAAATTTTCTCGAAAAGAAAGACATAATTTAAAATTCCGTTACAATCGGAAATAGATTGACGTTGGTTTTGTAACAAATTGCTCGCTATGTTATGGCAAATGCTGAAGCTCTGCAAACCTTAATCAAGCCTTAATCAAAGCACGTATGTTTGGAATTTTGGGTGTGGCTTAACACGACAGGATCGGGTTAAGCCTTAGGCAGATTTCTGAAATATAATATATATTTCCTTCAGCTACACAACTGCTTTACCCGATACTTGAGAGCGACCCTAACAGTACAGTGTAATAGACTCTTAAGTGCAAATCTAAACTATATACTAGGATGTAGGATTTCAGGAAAATCTTTTGGCTTCTACAAAGTGGTTCAGAAAATGTGAGTGGATCGGAATTATTTTCTTTAATAGAATACCCTGTAAATTATTGCATTTTTGGCTTCCTTTCTGATAACTAGACATAATCCTAAAGATAGTATTATTTTTTTTATAGTTTTAGAGATACAGTAGTCTGTATAACGAATCCAAAAAATGATAGAAAATACAATTCATCAATGAATTAACGTGACTGACACAGTTGTCACTGTCCTTGGACAAACTACATAATATATAGATTAAACCTAAACTGTTTAAAATTTGTTCTAATATTTTAAAACAATATTAATCATTGATACATATCATTCTCAGAGAAACAATAAATTTAATATTAATGTACCACTATAAAGCTTGATTATTACAACTATATGTACAGGATGAAATATAAATATAATTACTATTTGCGGTAGAGCTATCAAATGCACTGATTAAATGTGCAGTGCATTATGCAATCTCAATTTACCTAAAGCTGGGCCACCATCAAGGTATTTCAATCATCTACGTACATTTAGCCCACATCAAATGTTAGCAAAATGTGTTCATTATTCCGAAATGTCCTAAAACATGCATTTATGCATATTATGCTTTGTGGATTCCTGCATGTAAATATTCGAATTAAATGAATTGGTGCGGTTTTGCAATATCTATATTATAGATCTATATTTAGAAAATGTTAATTTAAATTATTTCAGTTTACAGTGAATTATGCATTTGTTGTCTTTATAGATACGTTTGAAAATTGTATTTCTGATTTCTGCGCTATTTCGTTCAAATTTGTTATAAGGTTTTAAAATGTCGCGTTTTTCTTTCAAACAACCAAAGCCGCTTATCGAAAAAAAAACGAAATTTACAAATTATTGACGTTTATCCACTATGCATAGTTGTGCATAGTGGTATACAGGGTGTCCCAGGCTGAGCGTGCATTAGAAGTTTCTAGAAAACAACAACATCTAGCTCGGAGATTTTTTGCACATTATAGTTTTACATCGAGAACTATCGATTAAAAATATTTTCAATATGGCGGCACTTCCGGAAATACCGGAAGTTGACAGCAACTTTCTTATTTTAATTGGGTGCCCCCATTTTTTATTACATACTTAAATTCTTGAGAAAAAAAAAATTTAAACATTTTGGACGAAAAAAACTACCTGTCAAAAAAATTTATATAGACTAAAAGTCAAACTTAGTGATCATCACAGCCACTGTGACATAAAGAGAAGTTATGTGGCTATCTATTTTAAAAATTAAATTGTTCAAATGTCACATAATAATGCCGGTAGCTGTCATGGAATTGAGCGATTAAAAAATTAGCATGCATCATTTTTTCAAATGGAAACCCACATTTTTTATTTCACTAATGACAAGGTTTTTTAATTCGTTACTTTTTAACTATACGTGTTCCTATACCTAAAATAAATCGTTTTTAAGATATTTAAGATTTAATTTGAAAACGTATATTTTTCTTAATTTTATCTAGCTTCCTTTGACATTAAACTTGATTTTCATGCATCCGTTGTCCGACGATACGATGATACGATATTAATTTTATTGGTTGAATTTAAAGGCTTCGATTGGTTAACCGTTTCTAACCAATCGAAGTATTTAAATTCAACCAATAAAATTAATATCGTATCAACGTGTCGTCGGATAACGGATGCATGCAAATTAAGCTTAAGTGTCAACTGGTCAGATAATTTGTTTCCATCTGTCAGAAAACTAATTATTTGCCCATATTAATTTCCTATATTATAAATACTGCTTGTCTTAAGAGTTTAAGAAGTGTATTTATAAAAATATATCTCGTATTTTCGCTCTTTAGTGATATCTAATAGTTGATATTATTAATAATATTCCGTATGATCGAAAAAAAAAAACAGCTCAAAATTGGCTCGGAAATGATGCTGCTTTTTGAACAAAGCGACACTATATGACATAGCCAGATGCCAGATCTATTGTTTTACATCGCTTGACGTTTAAAGTCATAGGCTACTGGTTAAAATCAAGAAGAAGAAAACTAAATCTTAAATAACCTAAAAAACGATTTATTTTAGGTATAGGAACATGTATAGTCAAAAAGTAACGAATTGAAAAGCCTTTTCACTAGAGAAATAAAAAAGTGGGTTTATCCCCTTTAAATTTTCGTGGAGAATATCCTGATACCTTTTGAATTGTCCACCCGGTTTCCTCTTACCGTCTACAAGCTCACCGTAAAGCAGAGATTTTGGTAGGCGGTTTTCTTGCATTCTGAATACGTGACCAGCCCATCTTAGCGGGATTTTTTAATCATGACTTCAACGCATTCTCAGCTAGCTTTTTCAAGAACCGATATGTTTGAGACATGGTGGAACCATTTGATTCTTAAGAGTTGTCTAAGGTGTCTCTGTTGCAACTTGTTTAATGCGTTCATGTGTCGCCGATAGAGCACCCAGGTTTCGCTTCCATATAACATGGAGGGGATTATTATTACTCAGTACACTGCAAGTTTCCTTTTTGGTGCTCAAGTCATGATTATAGAAAACCCTGTCTTTTAATTTCCAGATTGCTTTTGAGGCGCTGCTATTCTGTGCTGAATTTCAGAGTCGATATTGGTCTCTTTCGAAATCAAACTGCCGAAGTAATTGATTTTTATAGCATTGCTGTGATTTTCCGGGGGAGTCCACATGATTTTAGTTTTATCGATGTTCATTTTAAGGCTTAAAGCCTCGTATGCCCAAGTATATATGTTTAATATTTCTTGTAATTGCTGTAAATGTTGCAACTAGAGCGCAGTCATCAGCGTATTGAAGTTCTGTAATGAATTTTGAACGTGTTTTTGCCCAGTGTTTTTTTAGTAAGTATTTCCTGCAGTTTGCTGTCTACTATAATGGAGAGCTCTGCCATGAATATGTTGAATAGGAGAGACGCTAAGACACATTCCTGCCTAACTAAATATGTAGATACATATTTAATACATATAAATATATGTATTAAGCTTTAATTTTATTTACAGATCATTTGAAAAAAAAATATTAACGAAACATATGGAAAAATAAATCGGAGAGATAAACTCTTCAAATATTAAAGTTGAAAAATATATTATTTATAATATTTATAATTGTTTTATTTACGACAACTAGTGTAGCGCATTTACAAAAATGATTGTGATAAATGGGAAATAATCCTAAATGAATTGGGTTATGCATTATACGTCATAATATTAATTAGAGAAGCCCATACGTGCATTTAACTTTTAGTTATAGCCTTTATCTGCAATGCACCATTTTCCAATTAAGGGTGTATTGCAATGCTGCAAAGTTTTGGAGTAATATTCTAATGATATAACAAGCCAATCAAGTGTACTTTTACAAGCTTTATATTATTTGTTCGTACGTAAGTTATCGGTTTCAAAATTTTAGATTTTTAAGCTACTTCTATTAAATATATTCATATGTAACTACAGCACCATTTTTAATTTTCATGGGCAATACAATATCCATAAATAAAGAAAACAAGTTTAGATTGGAAAGTGTCCATAAGGACAATGTAAATACTATTTGGCATATACGGGGTTTTTCAAAAAACATGTACCATCTCTCGTGGGGAGATTCCTCACGTAAAAATAAGATTTATTTTTCATATCAACATAGGTCCGATTCTGCTTTGTTTTGTAGCTACCGTGTGTTAAAATCTAAATATTCTTTCGATTTATTATAATTCTTCCAAGTACTTTTAGTGATTTGAGTGAAATTTTGGGGATCAAAGTTACTGTAAGTGCTACATATTTTAATGCTAAAAAAGTGGAGATAAATTCATCAGGGACGTGCATATGGGTTATCACGAGAATATTTAAAAAAAACATGTGCGCCACTGACTTTTTTTGTTTGAAATGAAAATTATGTAGGCCGTTTAATGCCAATTAAAAGTTATCTCTTGATATTTTGTCGAATTCGGCCACCTTGATGAGGTAAACGTAAATTTATTAATCACAATTAATAAATTAAAATTAAAATAAAATTAATAAATTATATATTTTACCTAATTTATTATTAAATATTATTACTATTAGTTATTATTACTAATAGTCCAACCTACAGCAATTTCAAATAAAAAAATAATGGTATTTAAGATAATTACAAAAAACCTAATTTTAAAAGGTTTTAACATCCTGTAACTCTAAAACTATGCATTTTCATACCCATATTTATAGGAACTTTATAGCAGTTTTTGATGAGGAATCAGTAAGTACTTATTTAACACTTTGGAAGTTAATGATCTTAAATTTTTTTAAAGGTTGCTTAAATTTTTTTAACTTGCATATTGTTGACATGAAAAATAAATATTATTTTTATGTGAATAATACCCCCACGGGAGATGGCACATGTTTTTTGAAACACCCTGTATAGCTTCACGTTAGTACCTATTTAATTTTTATACTGGGAAACTTTGTATATTCTGATAACTAAGATAATATTGCAAATATAGACTTTTATGATATGATCTAGTTTGTTACATATTCTTTATTTATATTTTCAAAGAAGATTGTGGACTTTATGACTATATCATTTATCAGTATTACTTACAATAGATACATAAAAATGATCTGTCAATAAGATAATGAAGGCTCATTATATCGACGATACGCCTTGTCTCCAGCTTAGAGTAAGTAGATTTCTGTAAGCTGCTTTGTTCAGTGAATACACATACTATTTATTTCTTCTGTTGGATATGTAAACATTATTTTTTACATAGTCAAAGCAGAATGTAAACGACTAAACGTTTTTCAGTAGTACACTAATTAAACGAACAATTCCTACAAAGAAAAACTGAAACTTGATATCATTCCAGAATTATACTGTCGTGTTAGGGAAAATCTCTTATCTGATACGTTGAACAAATTAAGCTCTTACTTGTTATTATATTTATAATATATATTTGTAAACAGGGCACTTTTATATAATGTAACCGTCAGATTTACACTTGAGGTGAAATTATATTTCGTTATAATTTCAAAAGTAAAGGAAGATGTTTTTGCTTCTGATCTAGTCGGAAAATACTTGTAGCTTTTTAATGATGATACACTGGTTTCTCAATTGTTGTTAAGGCGCTCTTCTTTAACACGGCAGTATAGATTTTAAAAAATTGCATTATGCTATTTAATGTTTTCTCACAACTTGCTATTGTGGGATACACCTTTATTTAAAAAAATAAATATAAAATTTTTTAAGAGTCTATTACGCTGTACTGTTCGGGTCGCTCTCAGGGGTCGGGTAAAGCGGGTCTGTAGCCGAAGAAAATATATAAATTATATCAGAAATCTGCCTAATGCTTAGCCCGATCCTATCGTGTTAAGTCACACACAAAATTCCAAACACACGTGCTTTGATTAAGGCTTGATTAAGGTTTGCAGAGCTTCAGCATTTGCCATAAAATAGCGAGCAATTTGTTACAAAACCATATAAATATCACTGTAATCACAAAACTTCAATCTATTTCCGTATTGTAACGGAATTTTCAATTATGTTGTAATTTTCGAGAAAATTTAGTAAAACATAAGTAATATTTTATTGATGTTTGACCATCAAAATCTTAAAAATAAAGAATCATTTTAAATTGTCGAATCGAAACCTAACAATTTTTTACAAAAACAAAGAATTTTATTTTTAACTTTCTATGTTTGAGAGAAAATATTCCAACTTAATCCAATTGAACAGTAGAAATTAATATTATGTATTTATTGTATTTCAGATATTAAAACATTTATCGGAAGATGTTTTAAGATCCTTATAATTTTTTATTTTGAAATAGATAAAATATGCACTGCGAGTTCTAATATAATATAATTATAACCAAATTTCTGTATAATGTTTGGTATACAGTGAGGGCTTCGAAGTTATGGAAATTTTATACAGGGTGGCGCCTCTCATACGCCGCGGAGACTCCAAGGACACTTTGTATTGAAATAAAATTTTGTGAGCATACATATGCTCACAAAATTTTATTTCAATACAAAACCTACATAGGTTAATTCAGAGCACTTTTTAAAAATAGAGTTCTACAGGGTGTCCCCAAAAAAAAATTACATATCAAAGTTGTGTTTTTTGTAACGGAACACCCTATATATTAATTGATTTTCGGATTCTGGGAGAAAAATAAAGGTGAGTTTGATTAGAGAAGTATATGACTAAAATGCAAGGTTTTTGACATATTTAACATTTTCTAGAAATAAAGAACAATTATTATTGTTAAATGACAATAAAGGAAGGCTACCTAAATTGAAATTTACCCGGTATAGCCTAATTTGTAGATAAATTAACTATTGTACTTTAAATCAAATTAAAACTTGATCCAAAAAGTTATACAGGGTGAGACAAAATTAATATGGAACATTAGTCACTTTTAAAAGCAAGTTCCTCTTTTATTTTAAACGGAACATCCTGTATATTTTTCCGGTTTTCAATGGGAATTTTATTTTTCAAAATATTATTAAGGTTGCCTCAGACAAAGATTTTCCTAGATATTTTATTTTTTATGATTTTGCGTCAGTAGATCTTTATTATTTGAATTATTCCGAAATTTAATGGAGAATTCATGTCTCTTCAAAACACTATTAAGGTTTGGTTTGATTTGGTTTGGCCTACCCCTCAAACAAAGATTTTCCTAGATATTTACATGATTTGATCTGAGTAGATCTTTATTATTTGATAAAATCTAGGTGGCTGTGATATATCTGATGTTACTTCAACATAGCTGTCTAATAAGTCCAACTTTAACAACTAGTTATCATTTTGTGTCAGTCAAAACAAAAAAAATTCTCATAATTTTTTCGAAAATACAAACTTATCCTACATCAGAGAGAATTGATATGATTAGTTGGTGAATGCAGTGTATTCACCAATTAATAGAATACTTAAATGCTCCTGATTTTATCTAGTCTGTTTTTTATAGGGATATGTTAAAGACAGTGTTTACAAAACTCGACCAACTATTGTCAACAACATGAGAGAAATTATTGTAGCTGCTTTTCGAAGTAGAACTCCACATATGCCTTTAAAATGAAAAGATACTTTTGAAAAGACAGTGAATTTATGCAGTTGACAGGAAAGGAAGCATTTTGAGCATTTGATTTCGTCTAGCTAATTTTTATCACATAATTATAGGTTTATATCTAGTTTTAATTCTGTAATAATTAAAATATGTTTTAAACGTATATCTTTTTATTACCGTTGAGTATTTTACTTTACAATCTTTAATTTTTGTTAAATTAACAAAAGGTATAACACACAGCAACCTAGATTTTTTCAAATAATAAAGATCTACTGACGCAAAATCATAAAAAATAAAATATCTAGGAAAATCTTTGTCTGAGGCAACCTTAATAATATTTTAAAAAAAAAATTCTCATTGAAAACCGGAAAAATATACAGGGTGTTCCGTTTAAAATAAAGGAGTAACTTGCTTTTAAAAGTGACTAATGTTTCATATTAATTTTGTCTCACCCTGTATAACTTTTTGTGTCAAATTTCAATTTGGTTTAACATACAATGATTTCTGTAATTAAAAAGCAGGCTATACAAAGTCAACTAAAATTTAGTTAGCTGTTATCGAAATTTAAAATTTACTGTTCATTTTCACAAAATGTGAAATATGTCAAAATCCTTAGATTTTAGGTATGTGCTTCTTTAATAAAACTCACCTTTATTTTTTTCCTAGAATCCCAAAATTAATTAATATATAGAGTGTTCCATTAGAAAAAACACATCTTTGTTGTGTAACTTTTTTTGGGGACACCCTGTATAATTCTATATATTTTTATAAAATGCTCTCAGTTAACCTACATATGCTGCCAAAATTTCATTTCGATATAAACTACCGTTCTCCTTGGAGCTTCCGCGGCGTATGAGAGGCGCCACCCTGTACAGTGTGGGTCAAATTCGACGCTTTTAAATGGAAACACCTTTTTCTGTAGGAGATAGACAAAAACTAATATCGGTGTCTGGAGCACAATTTTTGTCAAAAACAAAATGGTGAAAACCGCATATCGATATCTGTTACCGTTTCGGAGTTACGGGGTGTTTTTCAAAAATATGCATTTTTAACAAATCGCTGTAACTTTTTTGCTATGGAAAATTTTGTATTTTTATGAAAACATTTCCAAAGCACCTTTTTACGTAGAATTTAATGGTTTAAGTATAATTTTTTTAAAATTAATAATTTAAGAATTATCAACAGAAGATTTGATTTTTTATATGGGACACCCTGTATATTTTTACTTTATTGTAAATAATTTAAAATTACCTTTTCTAAAATTTAACACAGTTGATATTTTGCTCGATTCCTCTTCGAGATATAGAGTATATAAAAATTCGCCCGCTTTAAATAAGTAGGCTTTGAACGGCACCGGCTGTAATGCAAAAAAATTCTAGCTGTGAGCATCAATTAAAACGAAAATAATATTTGCTATGAGAGATGCAGAATTTTATAACAATTTAAAATATATTTAACCAACATCAACACATTTAAACTATATCTAATAACAATAAAAATAAGTAGCAAACCAAGACATGAGTTTTTGCTACAGGTGTTCGACATATCGACCGTCTTCTGTTATGGGCAGACGTGGCAGTTTTTGAACATTTCTCGCGGTATTCATTAACTCAGTGGGGGTGAAAGATACCCTCTCATAACTGCTAAGTATTTTTAATTCTTGTCTAGATTATACGGAAGAATAAGGGACCTTTATTCTTCCGCAAATATATCCATAGGATTAGATCCATGGGTACTGAGTCAGGCGGCCTCGACGGCCAACGGCTGAGATTTTGGTTAGCTATCCAATTATTCTTGAAATTGGCTGCAAAAATTTGCTGATAACTTCAGCGTTCAGAGGTGATGCGTCGTCTTGCTGGAAAAATATGTTTTCTAGTTCCATTAAAGGCATATCATCAATAAGGGGTCCAAAGCCTACTAGTTAAAAGTGGCGAGCTTTTAAAAATTCTGTATTGCGAAGGGGATTATAACAAAATATCAAGTGTGCTATATTTTTGAAAAGGTAATTTTAAATTCTCTTCCGTTAATTAAAAATATATAGGGTGTCCCAAATAAAAAATCAGTTTTTCTGTTGATAACTCTTAAATTATTAATTTTAAAAAAATTATACTTAAACCATTAAATTCTACGTAAAAAGGTGCTTTGGAAATGTATTCATAGAAATACAAAATTTTCCATAGCAAAAAAGTTACAGTTATTTGTTAAAAATGCTTATTTTTGAAAAACACCCCGTAACTTCGAAACGGTAGCAGATATTGATGTGCGGATTTCAACACCATGTTTTTAATAAAAATTGAGCTCCAGACACCGATATTAATTTTCGTCTATCTCCTATAGAAAAGGGTGTTTCCATTTAAAAGCGTCGAATTTGACCCACCCTGTACAGTAAATTATTGGTCTAATTTTACATCTATTAAAAAAATATTTAAAATTGTTATTATTATATTTAATATACAGTGATCTACGTTCTACATCACTTATTGGGGATTTTTTTTGCAAATATTGTATCTGTAGTATTTTCAAATATGCATTTGTAACTAATTTTTAATAAAACTTTAACTAAACTAAAGTTTGACATTTTAGCTAAAGAATCGACTAAAACGTTAATAGAGTTGATTGTAAGGTAAAAACAAATCTGTGTTTCTCGAAGTTTCGGTATGCTTTAACCTGTCGAGTTAAGCATAAACTTTGCCGAAATTTTCGGTCTACAAAGCTGATCTGTCAATTTGTCGTGTCATCTTGGCTCCCAGTTCAGTTTCTTAAGCGTGTTCAAAGTTTTAGACAGTTTTATTATTCTTAATTTAATTTCTCTGATATTTACGGAACCTTTATTGAATGAATGGCGAATAAATGTATAAAATTAATTTTAAGTTTTTGTCTCTTTGATTTGGACAAAGATTAAGTTTAAGTATTAATACAAAAATAAAAACGACTTCCATTGTCATTTTTTTCCATAGTAATAATCAATTTTAAATTTTTTAAATAAAACATATATAGGGTGTTTCAAAAAACATGTGCCATATCTCGTGGGGAGATTCCTTACGTAAATATAAGATTTATTTTTCATACCAACATAGATTCTGCTTTGTTTCGTAGCTACAGGGTGTTAAAATCTTAATATTTTTTCGATTTATTATAATTTTCTTCCAAGTACTTTTAGCGTTTTGAATAAAATTTTGAGAGTAAAAGTTATTATAAAAAAACTAGAAATAAAAGTTTTATTTAACTATTTTTCATGTCTAGCTTTGTTTTTAAAGAACAAATTAAGCTCTTTTAAATGGCACCAAATTTATTAAAATTGGTCATGCACCGCATAAAGAGTAATGTAGTATTTTTTCCCATACTATTTCTATTCCCCACTCCCTCCACTCTATTTTACTAATTTTATGTGGTTTGTTAAGATCTAAATACCTAATATAAATTTCCATCATAAAGCATAAAATATAAAAAGTTGCATGAAAATATACATAATAATAATACTTTATAATATATTTGAATAAATACCGAGTGAATTTAACTAAATTTAAATAAACTTCTCCTCGTCTATGCTCAAATATATGCTGGTGACGTACTCTCGGCCGTCGATCGTGCGAGTTCATGCGCGGCTAGCATCGACTTTTGGATCGGTCGTGTCAGTCGGTCGCGCCGGTACCTGTCCAGTGCGCGCTCAGCTTTACAAGTTACTTACATACGAACATTGCAAGATAAATAAGAAAAGCATTCACCGAAATCTTAAAATAAGCCAAGTTAACAACAAATAATGTTCTTGAATTGAATTTTATTATTAAACTTAAATTTCATCATTATTTATTTTCTTTTCAGGGTTCTACAAGGAACTTCCTGAACCTTTATCAAGTGAAGAATGTCGGCGACTGCAGTATCGCAGAAAAAGTGATTCGGTTAAGAAACGGGTGAAACAAAATTTTGAAAATATTTGGTAAGTAGTTTTTTGTCAGTTTTTTCTTTAATAAGAACTGATTGTTTAATTAATTGTGATTTATTTTTATTATTCTTTGTATTAGTAGCTCCGAGATGGATATTTTAAAAAATTATTGCCATCCAAAGATAATAAAAATTAATATTTTAGAGCATGCGATGATTTGAAACAATTTTCTTAAACTCCATTTTGCTGAAAAGATTAAACTAAAGGTTACTAACTAATCTGAACTACTATCTACGGTATGTCACGAGGTTTCTAACAGGACACTGTTTCCACAACGAACACCTCAGCAGATTGAAGCTGAGAAACAACGACGAATGCAGCTTTTGTGGGGAAAATGGGGAAACACCAAAACACCTTATCACTGAATGCGCCGAGACGACAACCTTTGTGCCATAAACTTTAGTACGGCTTATGTTGAATATGGAGAGCTGGCCTCTGTGGGGCCGTCTCAGATACTGGCTTTTGTCAAAGCACTGAGACTGTATGATGAGTTATAACCCGCTATAACTCAAAGAGGAGAACACACAATAGATCTGTAAGATCGCGGTGATTAAGTCCCCTCCTGTATTTGTATTTGTATTTTACTAAGAGTGAGTCCCAGGTAGGATCCTCCACTGAGGCCGCGAGGGCCTATTGTGGCTCAGTTTTTACAAGCTCTTTAATAGAAAAAGAGCATTAAAGTTCGCCCTCAAGACCCAGCCTTTTAACATAGGCCGTTATGTCCGAGGGTGATATGTCTTCTAGGTATGATAAGTCTAGCGTGGGTTTGCCAAAGGCCTCAAACCTGGTCCTGCCCCCGGCGGGGCAGGTACACATAACGTGCTTCATTGTTTCGTCATCTTCCATACAGAGTCGGCATTCAGCGTCTTCCACCAGTCCCATCCTCTGTAGGTGTGATCTCAGCCGGCAGTGACCCGTGTATACTGCAGTAAGCGTACACGCTCCGTTCCTACCAGCCTTTAGGAGTTCATCTGTTCTACGTTTGGATGGTCCTGCTAGGATTGTTTTGGCATGTTCCATTCCGGGACTGTCATACCAGTCCCGAAGCGTTACACCCCTAACCCATTCACAGAGCCTGTCTCTTGCGTGATTTTTTGGTACGCTAAGTGTCGGTTCTGGGCCCACGAAGCCCACGAAGGCGAGCCTGCACCAGTTTTGGCGAGGAAATCAGCACGTTCATTTCCCTCTAGGCCGACATGTCCCGGTATCCATATTAGCGACACTTTATTTCCATCTCCTAATATATTGAGTAGTTTCTTACAATGAAGAATCGTCCTGGACGTACTTTTCGTTGCCTCAAGTGCTTTCAACGCGGCTTGACTAACCGAAAATATGCTTATTGTTTTCCCGGTGTATTGCTGTTCTACCAGCAGTTGCACACAGGTTTCAATCGCATATAGCTCAGCTTGGAAAATAATGGTGTGTTTTCCAAGATTGTGGTAGATCTCAGTCTTTGGACTGCTGCAGTAAATTCCTGCGCCAGATCCTTTATCGTTTTTGGATCCGTCCGTGTACCAACACATTTCCGCAAATAATAAGCCGTTTCTCGGCTTATCCCATTCGTCCCTATTCGGAAACAGGACGTTGTAGGTGCGCGTCAAGAGTTGGATTGGTGGTGTGAGATCCGAGACCATTCCCAGAATCTCATCCGATTGTAGTTCGTCTACTAGTCGGTTTTGTATGAACATGATTGTTCCTTGGCTCTCTCGTGCCATATTTAGAGACCTATATGTAGCCCATCTCGCCTCCCTCTCCAAAATAATTTGAAGAGGAGGTAAGTCGAGTAGGGTTTCCTTTGAAGGCGTAGAATGAAAGGCACCAGTCACCGCTAAGCATGCTTGTCGTTGTAATTTTGACAGTTTATTCTTTGCCGTTGTTTGGTTGGCTTTCTGCCACCAAGCAAATGCGCCATACGTGATAATAGGTCTGATGGCTGTCACGTATAGCCAGTACATATTTTTGGGGTTTAATCCCCAGTTTCTACCACAAATTCGGCGGCATGCCCATAGAGCATAGCAAGCCCTTTTTGATATTTTTTCCAGATGGGAGTTCCAACTAAGTTTTTTGTCCAGGTTTAATCCTAGATACTTAACTTCCTCCGCAAACGGAATTGTCTCACCAAGAAGAGTGGGCGGTTTTAGTTTGTCTGTTTTCCTTCTTCTAGTGAATGGTATGATCACGGTTTTCTGTGGGTTTACACTTAATTGTTCCAGTGTGCACCAGCCGTGAATTGCATCTAAGACTTCCTGTATTTTTGAGGAGATGTCCTCCTCTTTTAAGTCCCCTCCTAAACGTTCTACATTCTATAATCCTAAACTCAACACCCTATATACAATTTTTATTTTTTTCCATCGACAATCGTATTTTTAAATACAAATATTCTTGTTGTTAGTCCTATTATTGTCTACCCCATCATCGGACATACTGTATAATATGTATTGACGCCTATATCAATATCAATATTTCACCATCATTATAAAAAATCTGTAAAAAATGCCAATTATAAAATAAACAGTTATAGTTATTTACAGTACAAGTGTGTTTATGAACATGATTACAACAATGAGTGTGAACGATTAGAACGACGAGGTCGTAGACCGAGAAAAAATCACACGAGTGTTTTAATCATGTTTAAACGCACGTGGCATGTACAACGTTTTATCTACAACCGAAAAATAAGAAAATGCTGTTTTAATTTTCGTTTATTAGTCGCCCACCTTTAACTATGACATTTGTCACATTTCTTTCTGAAAAGTCAGTTTGCCCTGCCAAGTAAACGCGAGCACTTTTTGAAAAAAATTACGATGAGCGATTCCGAAAGTCTCCCTTCAGATGTAGAAGTTCACGGAATCATTATTGCCGGAAAAGTTAATATATTTAGATGTTCGTAGTTGTTTTTCATTATTATAAAAACTAGTTGTGTTATAGATTCATAACACCACTAGTTGTGTTATGAATCTCATAACGTAACTGAAATACTAAAAAAATAGTGATGTAAAAACGTTATAACTGAACGGTTGTAGATAAAAATAAAAACATACTTTAGGCAATTTCGGTTTAATTGAAGAATAAAGAAATCCCAACTTCCAACAAAATAAAATTAAAACTTTTGAAATGTTGAACTTAACATTGCAAATAAAACAAATAATAGGTACTATAAATTTATTTACGTCAATAAAAGGCTTTACTAGTTAACAATAAAAATGCAAATAAAGGGATATTAAAAGTTTCTTGGAATAAACAGAATTTCTATTACTGTTTTATACCTATAATACTTTTTAAATCAAATCAAAATAAAGATAATAGCTTCCTATTTAAGGAGTGTATTTAAACAAGGAAAATAGGACTGTTTATTTTGTAGTAAAATGTTTGTAATAAAACGAACAGTTTAAACGACAGAAATAAAATACACTTGTGTAAATCTTACTTTATAAAATTACTTTATACATATGTTCTAGAGTGATAAACTAGTAAAAAATATTTTTTTAGAAAATGTTTAAGTTTAATTGACAACTAGTTATAGTGTAAGTCAACTATATTTCATATCAATTAAACTTTTATAGTCTGTCCAACGACAAGATCCTTGACAGTGATACATGTGTCTGTCATTTTAATTTCAAAATAGTTTATTTTATTTTATAAAGAAATAAGTTGCTACAACTGGAACGCATAGCAGGAAATTAATATATAGTCTGTGAAACGAATAACTTTGAATTTGACAGTTCCCGCGGGCTTTTCTAGTGGTAATTTTATTAGGTTAGCAACTTGCGGCCATACTGACGCAATGCCGTCTCTAATAGAACTCGGAGCCTCGGATCCTCGCCTCGGAGCCTAGCCTCGGAGCGAGATCTATGACCTCACGCTAGTTAGATACTACGGATTAATAAATATGTAATTAATAAAATGAAAAAGAAAGAAATAGTGAGGGAAATGTATAAAATATTTTACATATAAATTTTTTTTCTTCTTTTTTAATTATTAAATGTATATGTTGCTGTAAATGTCCGAAATGCGGCAAAAAACCTAGGATAACCGCGCTAAACCTAGGATTTACCAAAAGCATTAACTAATTAGGTTAGCCCGGTTATTTGGAGGGTGTTAATGCATTGGTTAGCCTGGTTATTTGGAGGGTCTTAATGCATTGGTTAGCCTGGTTATTTGGGGGGTGTTAATGCATTGGTTAGGTGGTTATTTGGTGGGTTTGGTTGGTTTTTACTACCACTTGCTTTTGGTAAATCCTAGGTTTTACCGAATTTCGGACATTTACAGTAACATATATATTTAGTATATTTTATATGTAATTTTTTGGATTATATTCGACACTATTTTTTTCATATGACACAACACTGATGAAGGCTATAATGTTAGCCGAAACCAAATGAAAATTTAATCAGCGTTTTTTTCCGAACCTAAATTCCAAGAAAATCAAAAACTTTAGAATAATTTTACATATAAAATGACAGCGATCTTTATTTCATAGCCATCGCTGACGCCTTTTTTTTCTATGATATTGTATTATTTCCAAATATAATTTTTGGAACATTGATACTTGCAAAATATGCATATAAATTTTGTGAATATAAATAATAATACATCACTATTAGTACCTAGATGTTGAATGTTTTTTGTTAAATTAGATCGATTTTCAAACCCCCAAATTTAAAATATATTTTAAATTTTACCCAATATCTTATGTACCTATTCATTATTTGTATATTGTAAAACATTTGCTGCATTTGTATGGTTCATAGTTTATTTGCCAAAGTATTTATTACTATAAATAGGTATATATGGGGAAATTAAAACTTTGGTTGCACATCATAATACGACCACCAGCAAACTCCATAAGACGACGCATGGTGTCATTGATGACGTGCAACGAAAGTTGTTTTAATTTCCCTTTTATATTATATTTATTAACTGTATAATTATGTATATTTCATGTAAACTATATCGTTTTTAAAATACAAACCAAAAATACGAGGAATAATTATGTTTTCCATGTATTCTACAATATATTTATTAATCCGTAATATCTAACTAGCGTGACGTCATAAATCTCGCTCCGAGGTTGTTCTATTAGAGACGACATTGGTCTGATATTTAGAAATGTCAAAAGCTGATGACATTTTACTTTTGACAATTATGTCATTTCGAGTTGATTTTTGCAAGAAGAGGAAGAACTGTCACTTATTTTATTATTTTCCTTTTCTATTTCACGAAAGTAAAAAGAGTTACCTATCTGATTCGTTCAAGCACTCAATTTAAAGAATATCACTAACTTTTTTGAGAGAGGGATCTTATATTTGCCATGTTGGTAAAAAATAACGGCCAAAATTCAAAGTTATTCATTTTATAGACTATATTTAAAATTTGATTGATAAGTGATTACTTCAAAATATTGTGAAAAAACTGTATAAAACTGAAAAAATATAATCGAGTTATTTTATTTAAAAAAAACGGTATGTGTTTTAATACGAAACAAACAAAAACAAAACACCACATCCGAAAAAATATAAAAAAGAACTATTTCTTACTTTCAAGCTTCAAGAAACTTCCCGCATTTATTATTATATTTATATATATATATATATATATATATATATATATATATATATATATATATATATATATATATATATATATATATATATATATATATATATATATATATATATATATATATATATATATATATATATATATATATATATATATATATATATATATATATATATATATATATACGTGCATACGTATCTTATTGGCCTCCATATGAAATACAGGCACCCAAGCCTCCACCATATCCATTACGTTTTTTTATTCATATTTGGTATATATAGGGACGATAATTGATAAGCTTTCTAAATTCCCCATGAGGGGTAACAAATTTATAGAAATTATATATACAGTTTTTCGCTAAACTTTTAAATGCAATACGTCTCCGAATATAAAGTGTCTAACTAGCCACCTACTTGTATAAGATTATAAGGGCTTCGCTCGTATTTGCCTCCGACAGTGTTGCCGCTTCTAACGCTCGCAGATGCAATGCAAAAAGACCGATTTGGCGACCTTCAGCTATTTTTAAATCTTTACTAGGCGATTCCTCGAAATCAACTCCACCCGTCTTTTCAAGACATTTTTATATATTTTTGATGTGATGCTCTGGGCTCTGATTATTTACATGATTAAATATTTTGTATTAGAGTTTGTTTTGTTAAATTGATCATGAATAGGTATGAAATTTTACATTAATTCCTTTTACATAAGATTCATAAAAAATAATCAAGTTATATAATTATTTAATTTCCTTGTAGACTCTAGCTACACAAGTGAAACAAGTAGTGTCGCGCATGGTTCTTTTCCGGATACAGATCTGGATTCAATAAAAAGTGACTGAGATGATTAGTTAGTTAAGGATCCTAATAATAATAAACGTCTTTTCTAATGCAA
This sequence comes from Sitophilus oryzae, assembly GCF_002938485.1. Lineage (NCBI taxonomy): Eukaryota > Metazoa > Arthropoda > Insecta > Coleoptera > Curculionidae > Sitophilus > Sitophilus oryzae. The sequence continues at coordinate 2,152,565 of NW_022146163.1, read as the reverse complement.
GACTTATGGGTTATTTATTATTGAAATACCTTTTAAATAACAGTATTTTAATATAATAATTGAACGTAACAGAATACAGAAATATTCGTATGGTACAATCAATGTCGGTCTATAGACTGCCCTCCCTATTCCTCAGCCAGTCTCTCTCCGAAATCCTAACATAAACAAAATAATCTTAATGGGTCTACAACAAGGTCCCATGCACGTTGGCGTTGACGTAAGCGGAGCGCTGCATCGTTTGCGTTTTCTTACACTAATTACAATTCTTCGCAAATATTCTAGATATTATATTACTTATGTTTCTTCCAACAGTCAAATACAAGACAATAAATCATTATGTGGCTTTGATAAAAATGTATTGAAAAAGCATTGTAAATGCGTCGGTAAATGCATTTGTGAAGAAAAATATTTTGAATACTTTACTTCTTGATTGTTTACTATAACACAGATATTATAAAAAAAAACAGCAGTGGGATTCTGTAAGCTTCGTAGCAAGAAATTTTCTGTCTAGCCTATGCTATTTGTATATAGGGAAATTAAAATAACTTTCGTTGCACATCATAATACGACCACCAGCAAACTCCATAAGACGACGAATGGTGTCATTGATTACGTACAACGAAAGTTGTTCCAATTTCCCTATACGATTGATGAGTCACTAGACAGGAAATATGTATACAGAATCGGTCCTCAGGAAGTACCTTTATAAAATGTCTGAAGGGTGGTACCTGTGGCTATTATGCTTATGATTAGTTTAGATTGTTAGAACGAAAGAGGATGATAAAAATTTGCAGCAATTTTTCTTACACGTTTCATTGCCCTTTTGGTCTTTTTATAGCAATACTATTGCATTATAATTTTAAAAACTTTTTTTTTGATGCATATTTTATATCAATTAACCAAATTTCTTCAATTTTTTTAACCTATTTTCTTCAAGTCTTCACTTTATATTATTATACCTAGTATATAATTTTTCTGAAAGAAAAGCAATTATTGCTATGATAGATTAATTAAATTAAATAATTATTTTGGCACTTAGGACACTACTTACTTCAAGTCTTCACTTCTTTATATTATACCTGATATATAATTTTTCTGAAAGAAAAGCAAAAAGCAAAAGGCAAAAAATTACATACACATTAAAAACAAACATATTTTGGAAATATTTTTGATATTATGTCTTCTAGATATTTGTTCTGAACCATTATTGCTTCCTGTCACAATGCTGCATCGCAATAGTTGCAAAGTACAGATTTCTTTAAAATTTTAAAGTTTTCATTTTCTACAAACCGGAAAATCTGTTAATTTGACTTATTATAACAAAAAATGTTTAAAATTCATTAATTCGAAAAACTCTTTGTTTGATTCGAGGACATTTAGATTATTTTTTTCATTAAAATATAGTTGATCGTTCTATTATTTTACTACTAAATCGTGCTGTATTGTTTCATTCAGGTGCAAGATTATAAGTTTCATTTTTCAGTTGATCGAATTTCTAGGGTTGGAGTTCAAGACGGTTTCAAATAGTTTCTCAGACGTTTGAAACTACTTCTGAGAGATTTAAAATAGCACTTCCAAAAAATATTAAAAATCATTACTTCTCGTACGTATTTTAACGTTGTTTTAATAAATATATTTTCATCGACTTCAGTATTTTGTTTTCATTGGATGTTAATATGATATTTGTCAACGCGTACGTACCTAGCTAGATCTTAAAGCTAACATAACAACGTGTCTGGATGACGAACGCGTAGGGTTTAAACCTTATAATGTTCTTGATCTAAGTTTTGAACATCTCTTTGCAATTATCCCCCTTGTACTTGTGCTCTGAACAAAATTTACATTAATTTGTTCCACAAAATCAAAAAAGTTGCTGATTTCAGAGACGCTATGCTACTAAATTGAGCTTCTGAGCAGCACAAATATTTTATGTGGTAAGAAGTAAGGAAATGAACAATAATAAAGTGTCATAATCCAATTGGTAATGTTGAAGAGTAGAATAACGAGAAAATAAATATATCTGTACTATATGTAGTTGTAGCAAATCTCTACTTTTTGGTTATAGTTTGTATTTTACAGTACACAAATCGGTCAATCTGAATTTTTAGGTATGCAATTCTCTACCATTGAACACCGGTAGTTACGTCACTGTTAAAATTTATGTAAATCCTCTACGTTCTATCAAAAACAAACTTTTAAGAAAATATAGTGCTTATTGTTTTTAATAATATTTCGGTTTTATATATTTTTTTCTCGCTTTGGTTCTTACAAAACCAAAACTTAATATCATGATGTAATCTATTTTAGAATGTTCCGGAGTAGATTTATAATGGTAATAGAATTATACTACTGCTATGTTATTATTAGTTAGAGATAATTTAATTAAAAGAAAGATAAATGTATCATTTGTATTAAATAATATGTACAGAGTGACTAGAATTAGATTTACTTAACTTATACTTAGAATAATATCAGGAAAAAAAAAAATATAATAGGTCCCTGAGATCCTAAGGAAACTGGTTAAGGTATATTTAGGCCAACCAATGTTGCATATCCATTTACCATATTTCTGATATTGGATCAAGGCACCAATTTTGAATCACGCTGTACATTATTTTACTATATAATTCAAAATTGGTCAGAGAATAGAAAGTTTATACTTAATAACTGTAGGTTAAAATAAATAAAAAACAAGTTTTTTTTAAGTTTTCAATACTGAATAATTGCCTACCACATTCTATTAATATGCATCTGTAAATTGTTGGACACAAAAATATGTCGCCTCTCAGTAGCAAGTTAAGTATAATAATTATGAATAATGTTGATAGGCCCTTAAGTCTTTAAACATTTAAGTTCCATTATTACATAGTATAATCTTCTCTGCATATGAGTGTATTATTTTTTTTTTCAAATTATTATACTAAAGTTTCTTTATATAAAATTTGAAAATGCAGTATTACACAAATAAGCAAATAGGTAAATATCGAATTGAGTAGGTATATCTAAAATTGGTATTATATACATACGTATTTGCCTCCCAGCTATGTTGCCAGTTTTCCGGAGGCATAATATTGCAATTTTTGTATGGAGACCAGTCCGTACAACACACTGTCCTAGCGTATATGTGTATAAGATTGTAGCGCCACGTGGTGGAATTATGCGGAACTACGTTGTGTAACTGTGCGTGTGTAGACTACCAAAACGCCTCCAGGGTAAAATTGGTGACAATACACCTTAGGACCATTGAAACAACTTGCGACTGTTATACATGGCGATACGTATTGGACTCCGATTTTTCGAATTCGCCTCCGGTTTTGGAGGCCTATGAGTTTACAAGGTTTATATTTTGGAGGCGTATAAGTCAAAATGCAAATCTATATATATATATATATATATATATATATATATATATATATATATATATATATATATATATATATATATATATATATATATATATTTATCAATATAAGTTATGTACAAATACAAATTTGTAATATTACACAGGAATAAATAAAACAAACTATTTTATTAATAATAATAACACTTACCAAATTTTATACCTTAAATGTTTATTAATTAACTTTAATCTTAATTTTTTTAAACCAGTACCTTTTGACATTATTTTTCTGCAGTACTAAAATCCATTATGTACCTATCGTATGTACCTACTTCAGTAGTATATGTTTAGTACGATCCTTGTACCATAGACGAGATGCACTTATCTACGACGAGATGGTATACAAACTTTATTGATGGTAACTATATTTGTGTATAAGACTTTCTGCCTGGGCAGCGAGTATTAACTATAAACTGTGCTGTGGGTCTACAGTAAAATTTTCCCTCGATTGACTTGATCCACGATTCAATCGACGATTCCCTTGATCCACTTGACTTCAAAAGACACAAAACACACGTAATAACACGAATCAAAATGCATCATCTTCCAAAATTATAACCTATAATTTGGCAAGACTTTAACAACCCTCAAAAATCTAAAGGCGAGTTCATATGCGTCGGCGTCCGTTTGTCGTTCATCGTTCCGTCAAACCAATAAAATTGAAATATGATCTGTCATTTTTGAAATAAACCAATAAAACTGGTTAAAAACAACAAGAGATGACGCATGACGGATTTATATTTATATAAAGTTAATGTATATAAAGTTAATTATATAAAGTAAATTTATATAAAGTTAATGTATATAAAGTTAACTAATTATAGTTTAGTTAACTTAAAAAATATTAGTAACTTTTTTTAATAAAATAAATAGATTGGTATGGGACGTCATCTGCTTTTTTTCTGTCATCGTCTGTCGAAATCTTACCTCGAAAAAAACAGAATATAGTAACGTAATCGGGGGCGGCGATTTTTCAATTCATTGTTGCCAAACATGGAGATATTCGGCGCCGGGCTGACTAACTGGAATTCAAATTTCGCGCTGGGGATTCAGCTGGTAGCTCTGCTATAAAAAATGTCAAATTGCCGCATTTATTTATTTATTGTCTGACATTGTCATTCGCTTTGACACTTTTGGTTTAAATAAATAGTGTTGTGATACTTTAAGGTTAAAAATGTTTACTAGCAGACCTTGCAGTCGGACATTGTTCTCTTTAGAACCTCTTTTAATGCAAATGTACAAGATAGCTTAATAGCCGTAAAAAACTCATCGCAACTTTATTAGAATATTTTAAACTGAAAAGCAGTAGTAATGGCTCTTTATGTCCCTTAATTAATTGCTGTTGAAAAAGGTGAGTTTTCTTGATGTAAATAATAACTGTTTATATATTTATAATTAATTTATTTTTGTTTCCTAAAATATTTCAATTAAAAGAAAATATATAAAAGTGGCAAACGCTGTGCTGGTCAAGCTTAATCACGTGACTAAAAGTTTATTTGGTATGAGCTTGTACTTTATCATTGAATGTGGTAGATATCAAAACTAAACGAAATGCACTTCCATTGTCTTTATTTATTTTGTTGGGTAAATTTCAATAAATAAAAACAAGTTCTAAATTCTTGTAGTATTGAACATTGGGACATCCTGTATAGAAATCCATCCTGAGACTACCAATCTTACTTCGAATACAAACTACCACTCTGTATAGCAGCAATAGAATTTGACAGTCTTTTTAGCCAGTGGAAAATCTGGGGACACCAAATTAAAGCCGATTAAAGAAGGATCTGTCTAGGCCATTTTCATTATCCCCTTAACACTGGCTGAAACTTCTCTTCTCGATCTTAACAAATTTCAGAGATTAGAGTCATTACTTTTTTTGGGACTTAGTTCAGAAGTCATTACGAGCAGCGTTCGTTTCTTTTTGCGCGCTGGAGATAATATTTTATTTTAAGAAGTTCATTTTGAGAATAGAACAATCAAGAAATTGTTAATTTTATTTTTTCCATAGCAACTGTTAAAATTGCTTTATATCTATCAAAAATAGTAGATAAAATAATACTTTAACCGCAAGTGTAGATTAAATGATACTTTAACAGCGAGGATAGTTTAAAAACTTTATTTCTTCTCGCACGTTTTTAATTGCTTCCATTTTTTAAACGAGGTTTTTTTGCGCGAAATTTTTTTAATTTATTTTTTTTGAAAATTTGAATTTTTTTGAATTTTTGGTTTAAAAACATACTTTGTTGGTAATATGGCAACATATTATAGTAGATTAAATTTGCAAGAAAAAAATCCAGGATTCTCAAAATTTTAGCAAAAAATTGGATATTGTTAAAGTGAAATAACTCGGTTATTTTGGATTTATTTAAAAAAACGGTAAAAGAAAAAATATTATGTTTATTTTATCGACATTTACCAGCCCTGAAAATATTTGTACTTATTTAAGACTCACCCTGTATATAAATCAGGGAACTACCCTAATGCAAGGTAAACCAATGCAATGCAAATGCTATAATGCAATGCAAATGCAAATATTGTTAAGAATAAATAATGAATTATAATAGTTATATATAGAATATGGCCAGTCCGACTATATGGCCAGTCCGACCCTACGTCGATCCGTTCTGTAAATACGGCGTATCCGTAAAGGGTAAGAAGGGGAAAACGAAATTCTCTATATATGAGCAACTCATCGGCGTGCTATAAATATTTTATATATCATTACTTACTTGTACAAGAATTTCAAATATAATGACCGCACTGTTTTCCAAGGTCGGTCTACTACCGTTGTAAAAGAATTAGGATAAGCATTCCATCAATAGAAATTCGACTATTTGCAAGTGGCCAATATAATATCATTAGAATAGATTTCTTCCAGACTATAGAGCTGTATATTCTGGAAGGATTCTACTATAACTTCTAAGAATTATAAGTTTAATTTTTAAAATATTTTTATAATATTCATTAAGTCCAAAATGGTGCTACTTTAGTTCTTTAAGAATGCATTAAAAATTTATTCGTTTTTGGACTTGTATGTTTTGCTTCTAGACCGACGATATTATAAATATATGGTTATGAATATCATATTTTTTAAATTTAATTGATTATTTCTAAATATGTTTGGGTAATATTCAATTCCATTTTAAAAATTTCAAACAATAAAGGTTGCTATCTCCAGAAATATATTTATATTTCTTATTTCTAGAAGACGAATATCTGCTATCTCTCTATTTTGTCTGAAAAAAATAAAACAACACGAAATGTTGAGTTTTATTGTTTCTTAACAAATAATAATCTTATTGCTTTACCATATTAACGCATGAATATACTTCCTACATGTGTACATATTTTTTGTACCGTCTTTTTTGCTTTCCTGTAAAATTAGGAATAATGGAGTTTACCACATTTCACCGACGATATCCCCTCCCACGTCTCTTAGCAATATGCAGAGTTTCTCGGTTTATTTCATACGTTTGGCAACATTCTTACTTTTCTCTCTTTGTTCAGTACATTATAAAGGCATTGTACTCTTCAAGCGTACGGGAATCAGGACCCAAAGCCGGGCGTTGCCAATAGGGTATAGCACGAATATGATTGAAATGCTCCCTTCACATTAACTCTGACGATAAAAAGAAGACGTTAGCATTCAATACTTTACATTTACTACTAGAAATAAGTCAGGCTTAAACAATTTTGAACTTTCTATTTAGTCCCTGTTTTCTAAAGGTAAATATATTGAGACCCGATCGAGCAATCCGATCGGACCGAATGAAAAATTTCAAAGTAATGATGAAACGCTCGACTAGGAACAAGTCAATTTATCTTCGTCATTTTCAATTTGTTCGGGCAATCGAGTGGAGTGGTTTTGTTTACGGGCAATGGCTCCCGAACGGATTGGAAGGAATGTTTTTATTCGCCGGGCCAATAACGACCGATTGGCTGGAGCGAAAAAGAATGTTTCGAGCGATTAAACGTGTAATTTTCGATATCTATAGAGAAATACAGATAGTTTGATAAATATGTCTGTACTGGGTGCCGATTTTTTTTATTTGGATAAAGTAATTTTCGATATCTGTATAGAAATATAGATAGTTTGATAAATATGTCTATACTGCGTGCCGATTTTTTTTTATTTTGATAAAGTTTTCACGATTGTTTATGCAATAGAGTAAGGCGGTTAGGTTAATACGTGCACCCCCAAAATGAATGCTCCTTCTTGAGAAAGAATAATACTTAAGAAGAAAAATACTCGGTCACGCGAGTATTCAAATCCTTGGTACGAGGATTTTTTTCGATCCTCGAGGATTACTCGCCACGTTCATCCACGCACAAGAGTAACACCGTGTGGCATGTCGTGATCACGAGAATCGAGAATACAAGGCTAGGGAGCGCTGTCTTACAATTTAACAAATATTACGCGTTTTTTCGAAAAAGTTAAATGCGATAGTATATGTAATTTTAGCTGATACTAAATAGTAATAAAAGTTTAAAAATTCAGCGAAAACCCCATCTTGATATCTTTTTTCAAACCAAAGTTATTAGCAAAATTATAATAAATACAAAAAAATAAGCCCTTAATTACCTTATTTTTCTAACACGGTATCCCTAGCTCTCTTGATTATGACCATTCTAATAAAAAATAAGATAGAAAAGATTTTTTCATTCAAAAAATCGACAATGTACCAGAATACCATAAAGCTAGGTATGTTAATATCTAATAATTAAGATATCAATGAAAGTTACTAAGAAACGACGCGACGCCTCAGTGAATTCATGGTGGGCTTTGGAAAAAAGTTGCTTTTAAAGAGATAGTTTAAACTCAAAATATCATTATATCAACAATTTAATAGTCTCAGCAGCATTTTTTATCTTTTGATTGCTTTTCTAAAAATGTCTTTCTTCAAAAGAGAAAAAACGCTGCTAAGAGTATCAAAATATTGATTTAATAACTCTTTGACGTTTATACTATTACGTCATAAGCATCTTTTTTCCAAAGTCTACCATGACTTCACTGAGGCGTCGTTTCTTATTCACTGTCATTGATATATTAATTATTCACTGTCATTGATATATTAATATATCTGGTATTATTGTATTCTGGTATATTGTCGATTTTAGAATAAAACTAATCGTTTCTATCTTATTTTTTCTTACTACTACTGTAACCGTACTAAAAAAATAAGGTAATTAAGGGCTTAATATTTTCGTATTTATAATATTTTTGCTAATATCTTCGGTTTGAAAGAGGATATCAAGATGCGGTTTTCGCTGACTTTTTAAACTTTTTTTACTCTTTACTATCAGTTAAAATTATATATACTGTTGCATTTAATTTTTTTGAAAAAACGCGCAATGTTTGTTAAATTGTAAGACAGCGCCCCCTAGCGTCTACATTGAACAGCTTATTATTATTGTTTATACGCTATAATATAGAGTAAGTCTGCGAACACAGTGCAAGCAGGTTTACCGCTTACTGGTAGTCGGCGCCAATCTGGGTACCTATTCTTGACATCGTTCGCAACTTTGCGTATACGCATCACGTGTATTGTTATAAACAGGGTATCCCAGAAATAAGTGCAAGTATTTTAAAGGGTGGTAGATCTCAATAAAAGAAACATATTTTCTCTTTATCGTTTTTCAAATAAGTCCAAAATAACGAAGTTATTTTACTTTGAAAATTTAAAAAAAAACCGATTTTTTGCTAAAATTTTGAGAACCTTCTTCTTCATGTGCCTTCTCCTCATCGGAGGTTGGCGACCATCAATTGGAATTCCTCCCTGTGTTGAGCCAACCGGATAATTGTACTGTCTTCTCCTATATCACTGGCGCAAATTCCGCAACCAGGAAAACCGTTTACGCCCGATGCCCCGTGGTCCTTCAACCTTTCCCTCAACGATCAGCTGTAGGAAACTATATTTGTTATTTCGAAAAATATGACCAAAATATTCTGCTTTCCGTCGTTTTATTGTAGTCAATAGTTCTTGGTCCTTACACATTCTTTCCAATACTTCGAGATTTGTTTGAGAACCACTGGATCTTTTCTGGAGTTTCTTTCTTGTTAATTTAATCTACTACCTATGTTGCCATATTATCAAGAAATTATTTTTTTTAAATAAAAACTAAAAAAAATTGCAAAAAATTTTCAAAAAGTTCCGAATTTTCCAAAAAAAATTATTTAGAAAAAAACCTCATAGGCGTATTTCTGGGGTTGAACTATACTACCAGTTAAGTTAAAATACTTGCACGTATTTCTGGGATACCCTGTATATGGGTACATAGTAGCGCCGCGCCGGCCGCCTCGCGCTTATAACCTTGGAAAATTAAAGCGTGTTATCAAATCGGCTAGTTCACAGTGAAAGCAGGTAGGCGCCGTCAACCAGCGTTCATCGGCGTTCTTTTACCGGAACGAACATTTATTTATTTCTGCTTTTGCACGCGCCGACGGCGCGGCGCACAGAGGGTATTAAGAACTAAAAGTTGACCAAAATTATGTTTTATGATTTTTTGCTTTTTTGCTAGTAATATTAATTATTAGAGGAGAGGGGCTAATATGGAACCCCATTTTGTTTTTCCTACACAATATTTTTTCCTCTACTCTGAAACCCTTTCCACCGATCAAATAGGGCCATTCTGTGCAAAACCAAGCAATTGGATGAGGATGCTAGAACAAGAAAGTAATTTGTATATTATAGACGATATTTGAGCGAGGATGGGTGTTATAGGGTAAAGACTATTTCCTTTAAGAATCTATTTAAATCAATGTTTTTTTTTGGCAGTGGCAAATATTGGCAAGATTTCTGTACATATTCCAAAGCTGGAGACTTTAAGCATTGAACGGATACTAATTTCCATGCGGAATATTGCCGAATAGTCTTACACCTTATAAAAATGCCTCTGATGTTTTAAATATATAACATTATAAAGCAATAGAATAGAAGGAAACGTTTCAAAATAAAAAATATGGCATAAAACAGGACTTGCCAGCTGGCTCTGTATCCCTCATGACAGTTATTATAAACAATTTGCAAAAAAAGCACTAGAAACAATTCCACTATTTTATAATCTTAGAAATATTCAGAATACACTCAAGATAATTCATACTTATAACTGAAATATATTATTTATTTGATAGTAGACTTACGACTTAAAAAAAGCTAATAAACGTGCTTACATTTAGTATTTATAGATTTGTATTCAGTTAAGATAAAAAATGAAAATAAAAAAATATCACTTTTGGCCAGGTTTATAGACCAAATACCAAGACCGGCGGGCGCGGCGTTTGAATATGGTTAGGTTAGGTTAGTTAATCAGGTAAATTTCCTCTTAATTATCTACTTCCGAACCCTTCTCGCATCTCCGAAATAGCCATATACAATACACGTGATGCATGTACGCAAAATTACGCATCTGTGTATTGTTATATGGCTTTTTAGGAGATGCGAGATGCGAGCGATATTTGAAGATGCGAGTGGTCAAGAATAGGTCCCCAGAGACGGCGCTGGTTGCCGGAAAGCAGAAACCTGCGTCCACTATGTTCGTACCCTAAGAAACGCTCTTTCAAACGAGCCCCCATTTGTTAGATTCCGTTCATCCAGTCCGGAGTTATTAATGTTTAAATAAAAATAGATCTAACCTTCCCCCACCACTTTATTTTGGCTGATAGGGGAAAATGGTTATAACAAAAATTATGCAAAATTTACTGAAGATTATGAATCTATAATTTATAGTATCCGTTATCTAGGCAAAATTGTGTAAAAATTTCTTTTTCTTATTTTTAATAGCAGTAGCTCTACAAACTTGAAAATAATTTACAGCAATTTCTTATGCTCTCTTTAGTTATAAATATTTTTGTCCGCAAGCTCTACGACTAATACTTTCCAAGATACAGCCGAGAGCTATTCTTAGTGGGACACCCTGTACATCAAATATCGTCATTCTTTAATATGCCTAATTCTCACTAGGCATTTTGCGAAGCGACTGGAAACAGATAGGCACTTTATACAACTTCTTCCTTTTGTTAAAAATGCCGGCGATTTATAATATGCCTAGTATTTTTGCAGAAAGTCGAGTTATTCGATACGCCTGCGACATATATAATATAATCTTCCCACGAGAGATAGCACATTTTTTTTAAACACTCTGTATAAGGTCCTAGTGCTAGGGTACATTTTCCATGATATTTTTTTTTCAGCGACGCACAAGTGTCAGACGCCATCAGCCAATGGCTGCGAATGCCCACGTTCGACGCCCGACCCTGGGAAGACGAAGAACTGCTGCTCCTGCTCCAGCAGATGTACCTGGAGAACGACTTCTGTTCCAAGTTCGCCATCGACATCGCTACGCTTAGGAATTTTTTATACGAAGTTTACAAGAATTATAACGAGGTACCCTTCCACAATTTCCGGCATTGCTTCTGCGTCGCTCAAATGGTGAGTATAGATCGGTTTATTTGCCATTAAGAAATGTCGAAATCCGTCTAAACTCACATTTCGTATACCGAGTGCGTTTCAAAAGTGGCTCACCCCTATAACTTTTTTATTTTTTCAGATAAATAAACGAGGTTCGGTATGTTAGTATAGACATAAATTAGGATTGATTGACGTATTCAATTCTTTTCGGCCCCGTCCTTTTTCACCGGAAATGACTACAACCTTTGCTACAACTTTTAATTTTTAAATGGCAACCTTGATTTATTTCTACTTTATTCGTTAGAAAATGACACTCTGAATAGAATGACATCATATGTCAACTTTTGAGATTTTGGCTTAAGAAATTGTATTTTAAATTTCAATCTAGAGTGTCATTACTTTGTTAAAAACACTAATTTTTAATAAAGGAGACTTGGAAAAATAGATGTAATTTAAATTTTAACGGTTAAAAGATCCTTAGCAGATGGAGCGGGCCGTCCGCGTCTTCGAGCAAGGTTCCATGAGTTTATATCAACAACTTCACATGAGTCGCGTATGCTCCGTCCGGATGATTTCGTCCGACAGCTATCTTGAAAAAACACAACGGACGCTCCGCTTGGATGCTTCGCTCCATCTGAAAGCACTGTAAATCGTATTTTTAATCATATCTCAATTTTTTTAAATACACTGAGATGCAAAAAAACGCAACGGAGAAATTTTTAGTCAAATTTTTAAAGTTTTATATTTTTGTCATTTTTATCCCTATTTTCATGAATTTTTAGCAAGCTGTATATAATTATATCAACTTTAATTCGTTAATTAACTAAGTTATTTATAAACTTTAGTATTTGGCATATTATACAGGGTTAAAGGTGTTGTTTTTTTTTACCCTAACTTTAAAACACCGTGTGCAATAATTTCGTACGTATATATTTCTAAAATATAATTTTATGGTCAGAACCATGACTTCTGAGCATTTTGTTTTTTGATTCATGTCAAAACATGCTTTGGTTATTTTTTAAGAGCGAAATGAACTGATTGCTATCAATTTGCATTTTTTTTCAATTATTCTTACTTTGGATGTAATTTTTTAATATGACGAGATGGTTTTGGTGACTATTATCTCATAACATCACACTACGCTGCATTGAATACTCTATACTAAATTTAAAAAAAACGTTAAAGACTAACGATACTGTCCTGGTTTTAATAAATATTCATAAAGATAAAAGAACTAACGATACCTATGAAAGAAAACATCTGTAATATTCAAGTATACAAACAGAAAAAAAATGTAACAAATACCCTAATACTTTGTGTTGCCTCCCTTGGCTCCTTTAACTGCCTGTATACGTCATCCTTCTTTAAGAACCAAGCGAAGTTCATTTAATGAAGCTGGTACGGCTTCGCAATCTTTAACCGTCCTGCCAAGCATTTCCCACTCGTCGAACATGATGGACAGTTCATAGTAGTATATAGTTCGCAATAATCACTAAAGCCGGCTTGTCACATTGAAAAATAACTTCAAAAATAAATGATAATTTTGAAGACATTGCAGCAAGAACGGAGGTAAGTCCATTTTTTATGTTTTTAAGATAATCAAAAAAAACTTCCTAGCGTTTTCAAAATTCTTTTTAGAAAGTTTTTTATCTTACATTATATTCTTTTTAGGTATAATTAGGAGATACTCCTTCAAAAAATATAAAAAGATTTGAAATACGTGAAATATTAGCAGTTTTAGGTTGGACTTACCTCGTTCATGCACCAAAAATGGGAAAAATGCCTACCAAATATAGGAAAAAATAGCCAAAACTAGTCGCAGATATATTTTTCTGCGCCATAGCTGCCAGGGTTAAAAGAAATATGATCAAAATTAATGGTTTTTGATGTTTTATTTAACATGATTAATGAAATAGTAGGTTTAGGTACAAAAGTCTTCTGATCCACTGTTGTCGTCGCGTCGGTATAATCGGTTTCTTATTGATTTGCATTTTGTGACGTTGATGCAGGGTTTATTAAATTTCTGTAGTAAGGCATACAGTCTTCAGATACATATTTGGTGGCCAATGTCATTGTCATACTTGACCTTCTTTAGGGTAAAGTGGCCGTCATAAGCTTTATTTTCTAAGATTGGAGTGAGATTGGAAAGCAGGTACCCTTCTGCCGGATATCAAAATTTGAATATATTGGAATACCAGTGGACTGGCTGCATTGAATTTCTGGTGTTTCAGAATCATACTGAAATAGTTTTTGTTTTGAAATGGCAAATTTTTGTTTATTTTTATCGACAGCCGCTTTTTTAAAATACCTTCCGAGAACAGAGACATAGTTAAGAATCATCTCTTGAGTCACTTCAATCGTCACACATGTCTTGGAGGATTTCTCTAGATGCCTAATGTGTTCTTGTAAAGTGTACTCTACGCATGTATTTTTCAGACCTTCCGAATGAGCGGTCGCAAGGAAAAACACTGTGGCCGGGTAACGAGTGCTTGGTGCAAAAACGACGTAAGTACGGACTTGCCTCGTCTTGCAACAAGCTGCTTCGGAAGAGGTAAGTCCAAAACTCGGTTTAGGCTATCAGGTATGCACTTACATATATCGTTCTTGGACCAATCGATCGGGCTTGCCAAATTGTATTTAATGGTGGCAAAATCTCTTTTTTGCTAAAAAGTGGACTTACCTCGTTCTTGCAGCAATGTCTTCTAATTGTAAAAATTGCAAATTGTTGGTGGCAAGTTCATTTCGCTCTAAAAAATTAAGCAAAGCATGTATTGACATGATCCAAAAAACAAACTACTCATGAGGCATGGTTCTGACTATAAAATTATATTTTAGGAAAATTGCGAAATTACACACGAAATTATCGCACAGGGTGTTTTAAAGTCAGGGTAAAAAAACAACCTCTCGATTAACGCTGTATAATATGCCAAATATTAAAATTTATAAAAAAACTGAGTTTACGAATTAAATTTGATATAATTATCTACAACTTGCTAAAAAATTCATGAAAATAAGGCAAAAAATAACAAAAATGTAACACCTTAAAAAAATTTGACCAAAATTACTCCGTTGCGTTTTTTTGCATCTGAGTGTAGAACGAGAGTGGCATTAGCATATTTGGAAGAAATTTTGGAATTTTTTTACGAATAATTTGGTACTACACACTTGATATTTCGAGTCAATTGTCGATATGATATGACGCTTTGAATAAGAAGACTAAGGAAGGAGCATAATGCTATCCATGTATTCATGCATGGTTGGCGGAAAAGCCACCATAAAAGCTCTCTAGGGTGGGGATCCTTGACAATTCTGTTTGACGATTCATTTGACACATTTGAATTTGATTTGAAATTTTGTGGATTTGTCAGTCTTTACGGAGCTTATTTCATGTTATTTATTATTTATTCTACTACTGATAGTTGTATAAAGGTAGTAAATCTAGATGGAAATTGTGGCAGAACTTAAATTCACAGTGACACTATCGCGATTTATCGAAAAAGTGTCTAAAATAGTTGGTTGTGTAGCGTGCGGTAGATCTCGGCAAAAATTGAGTGAAATAATGGAACAACTTTTCGCTAGTAAGTGACTATATAATATACATACGTGTAGTAAACCGATCATTTATGAAATTCACTTAAATTAACTAAATTATATATTTTTTTTTGCATTTTTGCTTTTATTTATTACTTGTCAAAGATTAGATGTCAAAGAATTTAGATACGTTAATTTGACTTACCTGCTTCAGTAGCGTATCGGATGTTTGTGTTAATAAATACTTATTATAACTTATCTATTTTTATTAGAATTATATATTTTTATAACAATTTTAATAACTACCAACATTTATTCACAACGTAAAATAAAACAACAAATTATTGAGTCTAGCCCACGTCTACCCTACATCATAGTTTTACATTTTTTAAATAAAATTAGGACGACACTGATAAACCGGAATTTAAGTCGGCCATATTTGAGGCCCATCGCGGTGTACCTAAGATTTTTGATATGCTCCTTCCTTAGTCTTCTTATTCAAAGATATGACGCATGTTGCAATTTTAAATAAATCATATTCAAAAATGTCAAAAGTTGACATATGATATGTCATTCTATTCAGAGCAGATTCTTAATCAGCATTAAACGACCTACAGGATTTTGCTAACAAGAGATAAAAAGTCAGTGGCGTACATGTTTTTTTTAGAAAAATCTTCAGTGATAACGCATATGCACGTCCGTGGTGAATTTGTGGACACTTTTTACCATTAAAATATGTCGCAATTATAATAACTTTTGCTCTCAAAATTTTATTCGAATCTCTAGAAACATTTGAAAATCAAATTGTATCCAATATATCGAAAAAAAAAATACTTCAACCCCCTGCAGCTACGAAAGCGGAATCCGACCCATGTTGATATAAAAATATATTATATTTTTACATAAAACAGGGCTTATGTTTTTTGAAACACCCTAGGTATGTAATTTAATCTCTTTTATTGGAAGAAAAATCTCAAACTGCCTGACGAAATTAACAGCTCATTTACAAAGTACTTTTTGACATTATAAACTCCAATAAAAGATGAATCAATCGTTTAATATACATATAAAAAAAGTTTAATATTCAGACATTCTTTATAAGAATATCTGTATTATAATTTTTCTTTATAGTGGATCACCCTATATAAGAAAAACCCCTGCAAATTGAAAAGAAAAATATTATTGGTATTATACGCATTCGTTCTTTTTTCTTTTGCGGCGAAACGCAGAAGAAAATTGACCTAAATTTTTTAACATCCTTTTGTCTCTATTATTCCCTTTATAGCGTTTTTATCGTTGAAGAAAATGTATATATTTTCAAGGCGGTTTTTATATAACGACCAGGTAATAAAGGGATATTAACTTTTTCTCTTTGGTGGAAAAAAAAGGGAAATTGTAATTTATATGTGCCTATATAAGGTGAATTCTTTATTTCTGGAAAAATGTACCTATAGAAAATGTTACAATTAAAGATGCGTAGCAAAAAAGTAAATTCAGTGGATGCATTTTTGCAGTAATTTAATACTAAAAATTGTTATGTTGGTATTAATTAACTTATAAATTATTGCTAATTTGCTGATTTTCTGTGCAGATTATGTTTTAACTCAGTAATTTTGTTTTTTTTATTGCTTCAGCTCTACGCAATTTCCTGCAGTGTAGATCTTCCATCGAAAATTGGTGATTTGGAAGTGCTTATACTCCTTACTTCCTGTATTTGCCACGATCTCGATCATCCCGGTTATAACAACATATACCAAATTAATGCCAAGGTAAGTTTTGTTTCGAGTTAGCACCTGTGTTTTTTTTGGGCAAAATATAAATGTTATGATCTAATAAGTAGTTCTAATACTATTATTAATATTGCATTATTTTTTTGCTAATTAGTCTATAAGGAAAAATTGATGTCACCCTGTATAGCGCCATTCAGACCGATGAGCTTAGGAATCAACAGCTTGAGAACAAAACATAGTCGGCTATATGACTAAAGGGCCTATCACGATTTTTGGCAATTTCGGTATATCAGTTTAATGACACGGTCATTGGCGTATCTCAATATTACCACAAAAACACCTGTTTGATTTGATATTAATTTAAACATTTGCCCTATCTCAAATACTAAAATTAATAAATAATTAGAATTAGCTCTCCTAAAAAGTAGTAAAAATTGAGATACGTCTTTTCGTCCTTAAGCCGGCGATATAAAGAAATCACACAGATAGAGATAAATGTCATTTTTCTACAAACGTCAAAAAATTACAAGGTCCGCGAATTGATAGCAATGTGCGAAGTGACACTTTTTTTCATTTTCCTATGTTACCATGACACGGTGCGCGAAGTAATGCGCGAAATGCCTATTTCACACACTGCATGTAAATTATATGGGATTTTGGAATTTTGATTTTGTGGAAAATGAAGAACTAAATCATAAGTAATTTTTTATTTCGAAATATTCAAGAGTAAACAAATAACAAATATCAAACTTAACACTAATGCATATTCTAGTTATTATTTACAATATTAACATTAATAGTACAACCAGTACACGAACCAATATTTAATCCCAAACTAGAAAGTTCTGATTTTGCTTGAGATTCCTTTAAATAACTACCTACTCAACATATTTATTTTTTGTCAATAATGACATGTAATGACTATTTCCATGCTAAATATCTTGAGAACGGTTGTTCGTAGCGATTTTTACCAAGAGACATTTTTTACGTAAGAAAATCACGGAAATGTATAGTTTTTCACTGGGTAGTTTTTTATATGTACGGACGAAAATGTATGACTATTCACAGCAGTGAAAACACATGTAGATGACTAGACACATTTTAGGACATACGTTTATAGGAACTTTTTTACTTATTTTTATCTGCAGAATATGCTGCCGAAGTTTCCGGAATACGGCCGGAGTTCGGACCACCCTCTGTATTTATTTATTAAGGTGGGTTTTTTAACCTGTACTTTTGAAGTGTATTTTTTTTAGCGCGCACAAAAGTATATGTTAAAAAAATTATTTGCGCGGCACGGCGCGGAGCGGCGCAACCGGTGTGAACACACCTTTACGTAATCCCCGCATAAAACGAGGGGCTCTTGTATTTTGCTATTATCATTATATTGTTGAATTCTAAAATTATCCCCTGCTGTTAATCAACAATTATTTCCATTAACAATTCTTTCGCTATCTTTTTCTCGCAGAAATCCCACTTAATACCGCAATTTTCTTAAGAGATTTCCTCATAAAATAATGGATTTTCTTTCAATCCGAACTCGAGGGTACTTAGCCGAGTGCCAATACCAACAAACTGCTTTTCAAAATCGAATCGAAACCATTAGCTTTGTACGAAAAATAAAAAGGATCCGTAATTGGCTTCAATAGTGTCTGAAGTTTTCCGAGCCTTTAAAAGATATATTTTCGTTTTTCCACTAATGCCCGCAAGGAGTTTAGCCTATAAGATAGAGCACAGTCGCTGCTTTTATATTTTGATTATATTATTTCGTTGTTTACGATACAATTTCTAATTTTAGAACACCAGGCTAGACAACTTGGTATTTTGAACTTTATTACAAATGAAAGACCGTTTTTTTTTATTTTACAATTAGTATTTATAAACTTGGGTATTTTATATACTATAAGATACCAATTAAACTTTTAGTTACGTAATCAAGGGCGCGATTTTTAATTCACTGTTGCCAACCATGATCATATTGGGCGCCGGGCTGACTAACCGGAATTTAAATTTTCCGCTGGGGATTCAGGTGGTAGCTCTGCTGTAGAAAAAGTTAAGGTGCTACATTTATTTATATATTCCTGACATTGTCATTCGTTTAGACGTTTTAGATTTGTATTACGAGTTTTTGATTTAAATGACTTGTGTTGCTTTAAGCTTAAAATTCTTTACTAGCAGACCTTGCAGTCGAACATTATCCTTTTTAGAGAGTGTTTAAGATAGAGCTTAATAGCCAATGCAAAAAACTCATCGTAACTTTATTAGAATATTTTGAACGGGAAAGCGGTAGTAATGGCCCTTTATGCCCCTTAAGGCATTATTAATAAATTAAAGGAAAATATGTTAAAGTGGGCAACGCTGTGCCGGTCAAGCTTAATCACGTGACTAGAAGTTTAATTGTTATAAATTATAGTGTTTTTATTTATCACATTTTTGTTTTAATGAAAACTTTCTTGTAAATTTAATTTACTGCCTATGTTGACATATTATCAAGAAATTATGTTTTTTTTAACTTAAAACTAAAAAAATTTCCAAATTTTTTTTACGAAAAATACCTTAAAAAAACGTCATTCTTATTCATGGGGTTGAAAACTATTGAATTACTAATATCGCTATTAAAAAGTACGGGTTGGTGGTAGAAGGGTGAAAATTTAGGGTTGTATGTGTAAAATGTAGCCGTCATTTTTTAATTTTTTTTAAGCAATGTATGTAATTTTTTAATGCCATATCATAAAAAAGGTCCAAAAAATTTAAAAAAATTTGGGGTGGAACACCCTTATCACTTAGGGGTATAAAAAAATAGATAACAACCTATTCTCAGACCTACTGAATATACATATAAAATTTCATCAAAATCGGTTAAATCGTTTCGGAGGGGTATGGTAACTAACACTGTGACACACCACACGAGTATTTTATAGAAATATTTACATATGAATAATTGCGTATCGTAAAATATTTAATTATGAAAAATTTATTAATGATAAGAATAGAACTTGAAGCTACGGTTCATATCAAATAAACTTTTAGTTACGTCATCGAGGGCGCGATTTTTAAATTAATTGTTGCCAACCATGGACATATTCGGCGCCGCACAGTGGTTCTTGCATATGTTAAAGAGCGGCCATAAGTGATGTTAGAAAAATTAAACTATATGACACACTGTTAATCTTTTTGAATAGTAGTAGCATTGGTTTAAAAAAAACAACAATAAATTTTTTGAATAAAATTTGTAACCATGTTTTTTTTCTCTTAAACACGTCACATTTAATTGTCTCTTTATTTCGCTGAGTGATAGCAAATAAGAATCTAAATATTTCTGGAGGCTTTAAAACCCCGAGATGATTATTATTTTTTATATTTTAAAGAAAAGGTTTTCTCTACTTTTGGACTATTACTAAGAAAGTTCTGAAATTATTATTATGTATTAATTTTTCATGTTTTTTTAAACGTCGTTTTTATCCATATTTTCATAGTTTTCAAAATACCAAAAAAATACTATCGACGCTTATCGACGTTTCCTCTTATCGCAAATAATGTTGTTTGAGGAATGTATTTGTTTATAAACAAAAAATGGTCTGCCGAATTCTGCCTATTCATGCGATATATTTATTTGAAGAAGTCGGTGTTTCTCAATAGACCGCAACACAATTTTAAGTTGCGTTTTTTCAGAAAAGACAATAGTCGAAAATGTTCACGTTATGCCACAAATCAAGATGTTTTAACTGTCTCCTGATATCCTCTGACCCTTATTTGGCTGCATTTCGGCATATGTAGAAGAAAAGTGAATGTTTAGAGCTGGATGATGAAGCCAAAGAACTCCTTTTATAGAACATATTACTGAGTTGGTTGAGAATATGTTTTCTTACATAAATATTATTTTCCACTTTTACGTTCAGAGTTGTAATGGTGGTTTAGTTTTTTGTTTTGTGAAATATATATTTTTTTAATTTTATATTTCTTTAGGTTTATCCGAGGGGTAAACCGCAGAGGGAAAAGTGTACACCGTAATTCCTTTTACTCAAATAATTCCTCAGAATTCCTCGTAATTCCTTCGGAATTCCTTGGAATTCCTGGTCTTCAAGGTCAAGGTCAATCATTCAAGGTCTTCCTTGGAATTCCTTGGTACGAACTCGGTAACTCTTTCAGTCTAACCAGCGTTGCCACCTCGGTTTCGCAGTTCCGCTATGAATTTTCTGGTGATTTTTATAAATGTCTAATGTCTCTATAAGTACTAGATCTAACAATAAAAAGTACTATTACGAGATTTACGTTTTTTTAGTTAAATTTTAGTACCAATAGGGGATCATGAGGTAAAAATACTGGAAATATGTCGGCACTTACTTATTAAAATTAATTTTTCTCGGGATTTTTTGAAAATGAGAGGTACCTAGTTATACTCGTATCTATAGGAAAGGAAATTAATAAAACTTCAGTTGCACGTCATAATACGATCACCAGTAAATTCCATAAGATTACGCATGGTATCATTGATGAAGTGCACCTAAAGTTGTATTAATTTTCCTATAGTATATACCTAGGTATTATTCCGAGGAAATGAAAAAATCAACTTTACACTTTCTGGAGTACTGAATAAAAAAATCTTATGAGGATTTCTTTAAAATGGCGAAATCAGGGAACGTTATAACTAGATCTCTCGGGGGTGGTTCGGCCGTACTATTGGAAAATATTTTAGATATATAATCGAGGGTACAATATTAAATTAAAAGAATATCTAACCTGTAGATATTTGATATTAGGAAATTTTGGAAGCGAAACGAAAAAACGGATAGTAAAAATCGCCTGCAAAACGTTTTTCTTTAAATTTAGTACTACCTATTATAGTATTCATGGTTTACTAATGTTCGTTAATTTTTATAAAGTTGCTTGTAATTCCTCTTAATTCCTGTGGAATTCCTCTAAATTTCTAAGGAATTCCTTGGAATTCATTGGAATTCTTACGGAAATAATTGGAATTCCTAGTAATTCCTATGGAATTCCTTGGAATTCCTCGTAATTCCTTGGAATTCCTGTAGAATTCCTTCATAGTGTACACCATAATTCCTCTGCGGTTTACCCCTCGGGTTTATCTTAGTATTGTTTAAAGTTTCTTTTAAGCATCGAAATCACTTGATTTACAAAATAAAACTTTTTTAGAAACATAATTAAATTATAAACACTTCTTCGTCTGCACGCATATAATATATTTTTTACATACCATTGTTAAATTAGTATCTTGTTATTTTATTTTTTGAGGGGGGGAACTACTTGATTTTTTTTATTAAGAAAGATCTAAACAAACAGCTAGTGATACAAGAAGTGATTTTTAAAGAATTTATAAACTTATCTCTTTCACCTTTCACTTGCTCACCCTATTCAAACATTTCCCGAAACCCATCCCCCACGTTCACCCTTTAAAGGAGGGGGCGTGGGGCTGTTAATGTAAGAAAAACATTTTTTGGAGTTCACCAGGAGTCATTATTAAGCGATAACGGTAAATCTACAGGTGTGTACCTTTACCGATATTATATTATTAAGTGACACACTTTACAAAAAAAAATAATTTTTGCAGTCATAATTAGACAGGCGCGCGGCGTTTTGCTAAAATTCAATTAAAATTATAGAAAAATCTAGAGATATTTTTCTTTTCGCCATAAGTAAAGCAGCAGGGCTACAAATTATTTATTAAAGTATTTTTTTCTATTTATGACCGCTATATCCCTATACCTCGATCCACTGTGCGCCGGCGCCGTGCTGAATAAGTGGAATCTAAATTTACCGCTGGGGATTCAGGTGGAAGCAGAGCTGTAAAAAATGTCAAGTCGCCGCATTTATTTATTTATTTCCTGACATTGTCATTTGTTTTGACACTTTAAATTACGAGTTTTTGGTTTAAATAAATAGTGTTGTGATAATTTAGGCTTAAAAATGTTTACTAGCAGACCTTGCAGTCGAACATTGTTCTTTTTAGAACCTCTTTTAGTGCGAAGTGTACAAGATTAATATCTTAATATCCGTAAAAACTCATTGTAACTTTATTAGAACGTTTTGAACGGGAAAGCGGTAGTAATGGCCCTTTATGTCCCTTTAGTGCTGTTAAGAAGGTGAGTTTTGTTGATGTAAATAATAACAATTTATATATTTATAATCAATTTATTTAAGGTGCCCGGTGGCGTAGAGGTACAGGCTCTCGTCTACGTAACTCGATTACGTAACTAAAAGTTTAATTGATATGAAATATAGTAGAATCAAAAAAATTTCTAAATTCAATTATTTAGTGGACATTTACGCGGAATCAGATTTTACAAAATTTTACCGCATTCAATCTGAATAATGTTCGAACAAACACCGGTCCGACATTTGGCCGACCATCGACGACCGTTAAATAGTTTAGCCATAAATCTGCGGTGCGGCCGATCCGGTCCCCGATCGCCTATCGATTGGCGTAATGGCAGAACCGAGTGCCGCCATAAATTTGCAGTTTTCTATCCCCGCAGGAAATTTATATTAATTGGCAGACTCGCATATGCATAGTCCGACTTGTGGGCGCAGTGGCGTGATTTTGCCGGTGTTTGGACACTATTTTAGCATCAAAGTGAAAATTAATAGAGCTGTGACAATGCTAAACTGTTTTTATACCTACCCTATTGGCATCACCCTTATCAAAGATTGAGTCATCCTCGATACTTTAATTTTATTAGCAGCACTTCTGAATATTTTCTCTTCCCTTAGGTTTCAAGCTAGAACGTTCTGCTATATGCTCTCCCTCATTTTGATTTTACTGCAATATTCTAGTAATATACTAGGGTCGGCTAGGTTTGGGTTTGGGTCCAGATTTCCATATGTAAGAAGAGTACAATGCATTTATAATATACTGAACAAAGAGGGAAGAGTAAAAACGTTGCCAAATATATGAAATACAATGTGCACAGCTTCTCGGATGTGAAACGTGGACATTCAATGCAACGGAAAGTTCAAGGCTAGAGATTTGGGAAAGAAAAATACTGAGGAAGATTTTTGGAGGAAAGAAGATAGACAACATATGGACCAGAAGAACAAACGAAGAATTAAAGCAACTATATCGGGCACCGAGTATAACGGGAGTAGCAAAAGCACAAAGGCTGAGATGTGGCTGGGACACATTGAAAGAATGACTGAAGCAAGAATTCTTAGTATGAGAATGAAACGTGAAATAGGTGGAAAGAAAAGGAGGGGTAGACCTAGACCCAGATGGAAAAAGGATGTTGAAGAGGACTTGAGAAGGATAAGAGTGGATGGGTGGAGAATAAAGGTGAAAGACAGAAACAAATGGAGAAAGATAACCAATCAAGCCATGAGCCTTTTAGGTTTTTAGTGCTATTATGAACAATGTTCGACAGCAAGATCTTCTAGTAAACATTTTCAAGCTTAAAGTATCACAGCACTATTTATTTAAACCAAAAACTCGTAATTTAAAACTAAAGTTTCAGAATGAATGACAATGTCAGGAAATAAATAAATAAATGCAACCAATGACATTTTTATAGCAAAGCTACCACCTGAATCCCCGGCGCGAAATTTAAATTACAGTTAGTCAGCACGACCCCAAACATGGCCATGGTTGGCAACAATGAATTTACAAATCACGCCTTCGATTGCGTAACTAAAAGTTTAATTGATAAGAAATATAGTAGAGAAGTCAAACAAAATTCTAAATTCAATTATTTAGTGGACATTTACGTGGAATCAGATTTTACAAAATTTTACCGCGTTCAATATGAATAATGTTCGAACAAACACCGGTCCGATATTTGGCCGACCATCGCCGACCGTTAAATAGTTTAGCCATAAATCTGCGATGCGGCCGTGCCGGTCCCCGATCGCCTATCGATTGGTGTAATGGCGGAACCGAGTGCCGCGATAAATTTGCAGTTTTCTAGCCCCGCAGGAAATTTATATTAATTGGTAGACTCGCATAGGCATAGGCCGACTTGTGGGCGCAATGACGTGATTTGGCGGATGTTTGGACACTATCTTTATTATAGTTTATATCGTTTTTATCTTTTATTAGGAGAACTTCTGATGCAGATCAATTTAATATTTTAAAAAATGTCTATACCTATGTGGCGGATTCATCTCTCCAAAAAATCCTCTATGGGTATTTTGCCACTGCAAGAAAATTTGTCAAACGGTTCCGACGACGGAAAGAGATAAACTTTCCGAAACGTTAAGCATTTTTTTGCTCGTTAGGCAAATTTGTATATCTGTAAACCTCACCTCTGACAAATTTTCTTGCGATGGCGAAATACCCATATAGGATTTTTTCGAGAAATTTATTATCTGCAACAAAAGCAGTGGGTACCCCTTTTATCCACTAAAAGTGATTATTTTTTTTTCTTTTATTCGTAGCATTTTTGAATATTTTGTAGGTTTTATAACCAAAACATGCTGCTATACGCTTTTTGCCTTTCATTTCATACTGCAAATATTCTAGATGAATACACTACTCAAAACAATTATCGCATATTTGTATGCGATAATTGTTTTAGTAGCGTATTGTTTGTCAGCGTATGCCTTAGGCTATATACAACTAAATAGTCGGCCGACTAAAAATTACACATGTCTGTCAACGCGTAGGCATATTGTTTCTAATTTCCCTTCACAGTATCCAAACTATTTAAACTGTTAAGAGTCCATTTCACTAGTCCGAAAAAGTAACAAAATAAGCGTTCGGCATTTAAAGTTTTATATAAAACATATAAAACTGGCTAAGTATTTTTACACAAATGAAGAAGGAAATTAAAGATAAAGGATTATACTATATCCGTATAGATTTCTTTGACAGATAGTTGAACGTAGTACAGTTTTTAACGATATTGCAACAAAATTAATAGAAATTACTCTTATTTTTTCAGTTTTTAAGAACAATTATACTCAATATTAAAGACTATTAAATTGTAGCTATATATGTATAATTAAGGAGGAATTGCGCATCATAAGCCATTCAGTTATGAAAATTATTTTATATAATAATAAAATTTAATTAGAGCTTAATTATAAGGTTTATATGGTAAGTGTCATTATATATTTTTGTTATTAAGCTGGTATGAAACCCTTCTTTGTACGGGCTTTTATTTTTTATACCATACGATCGAAAAAAAACGGTGTCAACGATAGAATGAAAATTATATGGGGAATGTCATCGCTCGTCATTTCCAAGCCGTCACTGAACGCCGTTTATTTACGATCATACGGTATCTTTGTAGTAACCGTGTTGCTCAATAGCTATGTAGGTATATAGCAGATATTTTAATCGAATCTGTTAGACCGACGGACGACATCAAGACTCATATTATGCTTTAATTATCTAGATATCTATAAACTTAAATGATATGTTTGCCTTAAAATATTTTTTTTATTACTCTCTCCATAACTATTTATAGTATTTTTTTTAAACATCAATATATACAGTCTATTTTTTTTACACTTGATAAATACATTTGACAGTGATAAAATCATAATAAATGTCTATACCTATATGGCGGATTCATCTCTCCAAAAAAATGGGTCTCTTATATGGGTATTTCGCCACTGCAAGAAAATCTGCAAAATAAAATAGTTATTTTTTGTAAACACTGCTGCGTTAATCCAATGGAGACTAATTGTCAGCACTTAGGTTTACTGATAAACATATTTTCCTAATGAACAAAAAAATGCTTAACGTTTCGGAAAGTGTATCTCTTTCCGTCGTCGGAAGCAAAAAAAAAACAAAGAATAAAGAATGAAAATATTTAAATGCGACTATTCGAGAACACTTTATTTTTTTTAACAGATACGTGTACAAAAACCGTTGACGTTCTGATAAAATGACATTATATCAAATTAAACTTCAAAATTAACAATTTACTAGCTGATAACAATTACTTAATAAGATAAAACTAAAAAGCTTTCAACTTTCTCTATGATTGTTTTTAATTTGTTTTTAATTTTTACGTATCTAATGCTTATTTATGTTGTGTTCTTTAAAATCAAAGAAGCGATTGCCAGATATTGCCAGATATATTGGCATTTCACTGGTTTTGCATTATTACCTGTTCAGTTTTAATTTAAAAATAGATGCAGTTTTTCTGAAATTACTTAAAATCGGCTTGTCCAAAATTGCCCAAAAGCTCTAGTCTACAGAATAATACACGAGAAAGTTTTGAAACTACTGGTTTACAAATCTAAACATTTTTGTTACTTAAAGAAATACAAGATTTTTTCATTGTATCATAATGGATCTTTAATTGATCGCTTTGTCGTAATGTTAAATATTTGTTTCTTAACAAATTAATTAATTTGCTTTAATTTTCAATTATTCTCAATAAAGTTCTCGTTGGTTCTCGCAAACTATTACGACAAGGTCATAGATTAAAGGTCTGAGGTGTCGAATTAATAAATCTTTCGGCACAAATTGAAAAGTTTGTTTCTCGTTAAATCGCGAAGTTTGACTAGCGATAACTTAGTTTTGATTAAAATTATTCTCGACACCGAACCTAAGTTATGATTTCGTACAGCACTAAGTTTAAAATTAAATTACTTTCCGTATCCTTGTGGCATATTCGTCTGTGTTTCAATTTCTCGAAATTATTTGAATTAAACTTTACGTCAGGAATCAGTTGGTTTATTGGTTTGAGCCTTTGAATAAAAAGATTAAGGAAAGAATACTCGTATAATACTAGCATAGATAAAAGACTTATAATATTAAATAGATAGGCAACTTATAATACATTTCAATTTTATTATACAAGGGCGCCTCTGGTAGTCGGAGGAAGAAATACTAAGGGAAGAGAGGGGTGCGGGGTAGTGGGGTTGTTTTAGTTAATTAGTCATACATGTAAGAACACTTTGTGTACTTTTAATTAGGTGGAACATATTATAAACGATAAATCAACTTAATTAAAAGCATACAAAGTGTTCTTATATGTCGGATATTAATTAAAAAAATATTAAAAAGACTAGTAATAGTACATATTAAGTTGTTACAGTTATAATTTAATCTTTGGCGGTTTTCAGCAAATAGCAGGCAGTTTGACATAATTTTCCTCCCTTTGAAGTGAATTGGAAACGGCTATATAATTTTGGTGTAGGCAAGATTCCCAGTTAGTTTCCGTTTGAGACCTGAAATAATAAAAACAAATTAAATTAGATTTAACCTTCTGCTGATCATGCTAATATAACGCAACGCGCGTCCTTAATTCCTTACATGCACCGTAAAAAAAAATAACTGCTCAGCAAGTAGAATTTATTAGCATCCCTTGCAGTACTAATTTAAAAAACCTATAACTGAAAGTAGATATATTTAATTTACTCACCATTGTATCCTTCGGAAACCCGGTGTACAACAATTAAATTCCATGCTCCATGATAAAAAATAATTAACAATCTATACAAAACAGAAATTGTTTCACCATTTTTAAAAAACATTGTCTAAAACAGAATACTGCAAAAAAATCTAAAGAAATTACAATAATTCGACAAATCAAAACGAAATCAAACCGTAAAATCACAACAAAAGCGTCTCTGAGTGTCGCGTGTCAGTTAAAAATCAAATTTTATTATTGTCAGATATTGACATTTGCATTGTTGATTTTGACAGTTTTAATATTTTGCGCCTCTGCATCTTGGAGGAAAAACTATTTTTAATGAACTGTCATTTCCATTTAAGTTTCCCAGCCATGAATACTAGTCATGTATTCATGGACGGAATCTACATCATAGGTGACAGGTGACAGTTCTGTTTGACGTTTTAATTGAAATATTTGATTTCAAATTTTGTGGATTTCTTTTGTTTTTACTGAGCTTATTTTATGTTATTTATTAATTATTCTACAATTGGTTTTGTTTAGAGTTAGTAAATTTAGAAGGAAATTGTGTTAGAACAGTGCGTGCGATAGATCTCGGTCAAAAATCGAAGAAAATAATGGAATAATTTTTCACTGGTAAGTGACTATACAGGGTGTCCCAGAAATAAGCGCAAGTATTTTAAAGGGTGGTAGATCTGGTCAAAAGAAACATTTTTTTCTCTTTACCGTTTTTCAAATAAGTCCAAAGTAACCGAGTTATTTTACTTTGAAAATTTCCAAAAAAAATGATTTTTTGCTAAAATTTTGAGAACCACTGGATTTTTTCTGGATTCTCTTTCATGTATATTTAAGCTACTACCTATGTTGCCATATTATCAAGAAATTATGTTTTTTAACATAAAACTAAAAAAAATCTAAAATTTTTTTCAAAAAATTCCAAATTTTCAAAAATTTTTTTCGCAAAAAATACCTCATAGGCGTGTTTCTGAGGCCGAAATAGACTACCAGTTAAAATACTTGCACTTACTTCTGGGACACCCTGTATAATATACCTACATACGTGGAATAAACCGTTAATTCTGGAAATTTACTTATAATTAACTATTTATTATATAATTTTATAATAAAAATAATTGAGATACGTCAATTTGACTTACGCTTTTCGATAGTGTATGTGTGTGATATTTATTTGTATTATTAAATAATTATTTTAACTTATCTATTTTTATTCGAAATATATATTTAAAAAAAAATAATAACTACTAACATTTATTGACAACGTAATACCATATGATCGAACAAAACCGGCGTCAGCGATGGCTATGAAATGAAGATCGCTATCATTTTATATGTAAAATTATATGGGGAATGTCATAGATGATCATTTCTAAGCCAACTGGACACCGTTTTTTGACATAATATAAAAACATGACACGATATAAAACAACAAATTATTGAGTCTACCCTACATTATATTTTTGTAAGTTTTGAATAAAATTAGAACGGCACTGATAAAACAGAATTTAATTCGGCCATTTTAGGTCCCCGTCGCGCTTCACCTAAGTTTTTTGATATACTCTTTCCTTAATTGTTTTATTCAAGTTTTATTCAAAGGTTTGAACCAATAAAAATGCATCAGGCTCGAGACCGTATAGATAAAATCACTATTCCGACATACTTTTAAATTCTTTCTTTGTTCAGAATCTCAAAATTAGTAAATTCAATTATATTTTATGCTTAAGAGATCACGACCATTCACAATGTTAAAAAAAATTAATAGAGTGTCCTAGAAGCACCTTGCGGTAATCAGTTGTATCCATAAAGCCAATAATTAGCTTTTAAAACATTTTTTTTTATTTGGAAAGGCCATGATATACAAAGGCCATAATGATATTACTCGCACATGTGTAATAGCGTCTTCAATTATGATTAGTCAAAAATGTTAAAAGTTTATTAATTTTTTCTACTAATGGAAAAGTACTACTACTAATTTTTTGTGTAATTAGAGGAAAAAATTTCTACGCTAATTGAAACCACTAATTTATTCCACTAATTTTCAGATTCTGAATGAAGCTTAATTAAGGAATGAAGCTAAATTAATTTCGAAAATTATCGTGTGTTACGTAGAAACTACGTAGATCAGTAGTTTCTACTAACCAAACCAAACCAAGTACCTTATTACCCCTCTATTTTTCTTAATTTTTTTTTCATGCAGACCGAGCTAGCAATCCGGTATAACGACATCTCACCTCTGGAAAACCACCACTGCAGCGTAGCGTTTCGGATATTAGAAAACGAAGACTGCAACATTTTCAAGTCCTTCACTAGCGAGGACTTCAAGCAAGTCCGAGAGGGAATGATCAGATGCATTCTAGCCACCGACATGGCCAGACACAACGAGATACTCACCAATTTCAAGGACATTGTGCCTTGCTTTGATTACAATGATAAAGCGCACGTGAATTTGGTAAGTCTATATGCAAATTGTTTTGTTCGTGGGAAATAGATTTCAGACGTGTATATTCAGACATAGTTATCCGGAATTCTTTGAATTTTAACTTGTTAGATATAATTGACAACTAAAAGAATTTTCGATTATCGAATCGATTATTTTTAATTATTTTCGGTCAAATATACCTATCACTGCACGTTATCAAGTAAGTATATAACTGCTGGGCTTATACAGGGTGTTTCAAAAAGCATGTGCCATATCCTAGCATGTGCCTTATTGTGGAGATTCCTCACGTAAAAATAAAATTTATTTTTCATATCAACATAGGTCCGATTCTGCTTAGTTTCGTAACTACAGGGTGTTAAAGTCTTAATAATCTTTCGATTTATTATAATTTTTTCCAAGTACTTTTGGTGATTGGAATGAAATTTTGAGGGTAAAAGCTACTATAAGTGCTACATATTTTAATACTAAAAAAGTGTCGATAAATTCATGAGGGACGTGCATATGGGTTATCACTGGAATATTTAAAAAAAAATATGTGCGTCACTGACTTTTTTTTTTATATCAAAATTGTGTAGGCCGTTTAATGCCAATTAAAAGTTGTCTCTTGATATTATGTCGAATTCGGCCTCCTTAACGAGATAAAAGCAATTTTATTAATCACAATTATTATCAAAATTAAAATAAAAATTAAATTAATAAATTATATATTTTAAATAATTTATTATTAAATATTATTACTAGTAGATATTATTACTATTAGTCCAACCTACAATAATTTCAAATAAAAAAATAATGGTATTTAAGATATTTGCAAAAAAACCTAATTTTAAAAAGTCCATCATGTAACTCTTAAACATCCTGTGACTCTAAAACTATGCATTTCCATACCCATGCTTATAGAAACTTTTTTCATATTTTTTCATGAGGAATCAATGAGTACTTATTTAAAACCTTCGCAAGTTAATGATATTAAAATTTTAAGGTTGCTATTAGACTTGGATCAAGGCAAATTAATAAAATTGCGTTTATCTTATCAAGGAGGCCGAAATCGACAAAATATCAAGAGACAACTTTAAATTGGCATTAAACTACTTACACTATTTTGCTAACAAGGGAAAAGAAAGTCAGTGTCGTACATGCTTTTTTAAGAAAAATATTCCAGTGATAACCCATATGCACGTCCTTGGTGAATATGTCGACACTTTTTTAGCTTTAGAATATGCCGAATTTACAGTAACTTTTATCCTCAAAATTTCATTCGAAATGCTAAAAGTACTTGGAGGAAAATTATAATAAATCGAAAAAATATTAAGACTTTAACACCCTGTAGCTACGAAACCAAACAGAATCGGACCTATGTTGATATGAAAAATAAATCTTATTTTTACGTGAGGTATCTCTCTGTATACCAGAGCAAAGTATTTACCCGTGAAAAAGTTGGGTGCATTCCACTGAGAATACTCGCATTGATTCGTTTTATAAGTGGTTTCTCTCTCCACATTCACAGGATACTTGGTAGATGCTGATACCAACTCATCGCATTCGCAGGGTACCAGGTAGAGATGAG
Organism: Sitophilus oryzae; assembly: GCF_002938485.1. Classification (NCBI taxonomy): domain Eukaryota; kingdom Metazoa; phylum Arthropoda; class Insecta; order Coleoptera; family Curculionidae; genus Sitophilus; species Sitophilus oryzae. The sequence goes on along the minus strand of NW_022146163.1, from coordinate 2,120,147 downwards.
CAGAAAATCGCAAACTGCGATTTAATCGCAGCGACTGTAAATTCGCCATTGCAACCTGCGATCCCTTTTCATAGTAAACTGCGAGTTGCGATTGAAACATCTATCTGGTGATTTTTAGGCAACCAATATTACTTCAGTTGCAAATGGCAACTGAACACTGCGAGTTGCGATCGCAGCTCCCAATACTGCGATTTTTGATCACACCGGCATCGACACGCATACGGCGCCGGAGTCCAGCGCAATTCCCAGTCTAGAATACAGAAAAACCGATGAATTTTAATAATCGAGTACTCGAGTTTCAAGCGATTTCAATAATCGAGCGATCGCTCGAGCGAAATTTCGCTTGTATTTAAAGATACGGTTTTTCGCCAAGCAGTAAGCTGCGTGCGCAGAGCGCATATTCTTTCGATTATAGTGGCAAGCGACAAGCGACGAGCGACGAGTAGTTTCGCTTGATCATGCATCGAAGCCTTGTCGATGTAGGTGGTACAATTTTTACAGTCACAGAGTTACGTAACAGATAACGTCGGATAGTCCTATAATTAACAATGCGGTCCCAATCAAATGAACAATCTATTGTTTGAAGATATTTTACCAAAAATACTGTTAAAATATTGCCAATTTGCAATGCATGTAGCAAATTCGCTCGATAGGGTCGCTTGCGTTCGTAACTCGCAACTTGCATCGGTCGTTCATAATCGAGCGATGTCGGTTATTTCAATAATCGAGTACTCGAGCGAATTTTCGCTCGAGTTATCCTATCACTAGTCTAGACTAAATCGCAAAATCACATTCGCGTATTCGAAATTTTGTCAATATTATTATTCTATAGAGCCGTCGCAAATTATTTTTAAAATAAATTAAGTAAAGTGTTTTGATGAGTAAAGTATGTAGTAAAGCAAGTTTTGCACTTTTGGTAATTTTTTTGCCCCATCCTTAGTCAATCCCTAGCTACGCCCATGACATCTACTAAAAAAGTTTTGTCTTTGCAGCTTTGTATGGTTCTGATAAAAGTGTCCGACATATCGAACGAAGCGAGACCGATGGACATAGCGGAGCCTTGGCTTGATCGATTGCTGCAGGAGTTCTTCAAGCAAAGTGACGCGGAAAAACTAGAAGGCCTACCGGTAACCCCGTTCATGGACAGGGAGAAGATCACGAAACCCTCTTCGCAGTGCTCGTTTATAGGATTTGTTTTGCTTCCGTTGTTCGAAGCGTTAGGCGAACTGTTAACGGAATTGCAAGTAAGGATGTATTTTTTTTTTCATTAGTTATATTTCTATGTTGTCTATCAGTAGTAATTAACACTTTTATTAATCCCTGTAAATGAAGCTACCAGCGCAAAAACGGCCTAATCCACAAATTCGCAAATTTGAGCTGAATGATATTTATTTTATTAAATTCATTTTGTATCTAAATAAAGATAAGTAATAAGTTTTAAACTACAAAATTTGCTTCTTTAATAGTTTACATGCAATTATTAATATTGGCATTATTAATAATTTCATATTAGAATACATATAGAAACATGACAGAAAATACAATTTACGTGTGCATTAAAATAACAAGCACATCTGTGGCTGTATCCTCTGGTTGGTAACAATTTCAACATTCCAACAATCCGAAAATGGGATACTCTATAAATATAGTTTACTTGTTCGTATTTTATAAAATTCTTTAATTCACTGGTATATTTACAGTTTTATTTTCAACTAGATAAATATTTCTTTTTATATAAAGCATTTTTACCAATCAAAAATGAATTTTATTTCAGACCATATATCTGATGTCAGTACGTATGTTTCATTTTTTCGATAGTTTTTTTCGATGTTTTATTCACTTGTATAAAAAAATCCAAAAATTTAATTAATTTTGGAAATGAAGAGCTAAAACTAAAATGCATTTTTGAAACGTTTGAAAATATAATTATAACGATAGTATTTGCTATTCGTTTCAATTTATATCGGTTTTGTGTATGTGTAATATTTTTTTTACTTTAGTTTTTTATAATATACCTCTAAAACATTTTTTTTAGCTTTTGTTGATTTCATATTCAGGGTGAGTTTCCTACGATGTTCTCTATGGGTATCTCGGAAACTACTGGAGATAGAGAGTCGGTTAAATGGGGAAAGAATTGCAGTTTTGTGGGGTCATAAATATGCGCCTTTCACATTTTTGAAAAAGTTGGCTTACTAGATATTTCGAAAAAAACAAATTTTGGCTATTTTAAAAATTGTCCCTAATTCCATTATAATCTATTTTAGACAAAAAGTTTTCAGATAAAAGTTATAGATAATCACATCCCTAATGAGTTTGTGTTCCTCGATTTTTTTTCTAAAGCCTGTTACTTTTGACATATGAAACAAACATATGTTTTTTTTAAATGGAAACCATAGTTGGCCATGACTTCATAGATAGCGCCATTTTTTAAGCTTTTCACCGATATAAGCTATAGTATGTTATTTTCAAAAAATTACTGAATTGTAGCCAATTCTTATCTTTCTTGACTTATTTCACTTAGTTAGCCATGGAAACATGTTTAATCGTCGTTGCTCTCAAAAATGTGAAACTGTCACATCCAAACTTTGTAAATTAAAATAAACAAAAATTGTAAATATGAATTTTTCAAATGAAGAAAATCGTGTAGAATTATTGGTTCAACTTTTCTTGGTCGTACAGTTTTAAGGATACGTTGACCGGTGAACGTTACTTAGGTTTATTTAGAGAACGGTTTTCAAGAAAGAACGATGTTAAAAAAGTTAAATTTAGATACTCGCGCATTAATTGAGTGGTTTCAACACGACTTTCATTATGACACACCACCTCCCCCCCCACAATGAAAGAAATGTTAAAAATTATTTATATCATAATTTTGTAGACTCAGGGATAGAAAGAGGTGGACCAATTGCGTGGGCCTCCTCGATCACCTGGCCTATCTATTTTACATTTTTTTATGCGGTATTGTTAACAAGGTTTACAAAAGAACTTATGAATTAAGAGAGGCACTCGAAGAGAAGGTACAGGAGAAGTTTAATTAAGTCGACCGGTCGTTCTGTGAGAATAGCTAAAAATTCAGTTTTAAAAAGATGCATTTATATACTCAAAACAATGGCGGATATTTGAATATTTTCTAAAATAACTTAAAGTGTATGTAGTGATATTATTATTTAGTTTTAGTTTGTGTAATGTAAATTGTAAAGAGCCGTTTAATAACATATTTTTTATTTTTATAAGTTATAAATCATAACAAAATTAGAACACATGCCAACTAAGTGAAATTAGTCAAGAAAGATGAGAATGGGCTATAACTCAGTAATTTTTTGAAAATAACATATTATAGCTTATATCATCGAAAAGCTTAAAAAATAGCGCTTTTTATGAAGTCATAGCCAACTATGGTTTCCATTTTAAAAAACATATGTTTGTGTCACATGTCAAAAATGACAAGCTTTAGAAAAAATCGGAGAACACAAACTCATTAGGGATGTGATTATCTACAACTTTTATCTGAAAACTTTTTGTCTAAAATAGATTATAATGGAATTAAGGACAATTTTTGAAATAGCCAAAATTTGTTTTTTTCGAAATATCTAGTAAGCCATGAACTTCTTCAAAAATCTGAAAGGCGCATATTTGTGACCCCACAATTCGATATTTAACCGATTCTCTATCTCCAGTAGTTTCCGAGATACCCATAGAGAACATCGTAGGACACTGTATCATCATCACCCTGTATACTAACTACTAATAAAATAACTATTTTATCAAATTAAGAATCATAATATTAAAAGTTGACGAAGAGATAAAAGTTAATTCTCCATTAGAAAATTTTCCCAAGGAAAGAAAATAATGTCCGGTATAAAAAGCAAGGAGATCGTCATTACGCTCTATGAAAAATTTGAATATTTATATCGTTCTTCTAGCGTTTCTTGAAATAAAACAGCGGAAATGTTTCGAAAATAATTCTCTTTCTAGTAAAAGTTTGAGTCTCGACTGTTCCACGACGGAATGGAAACAATTAATAGGGAAAATTTAATAATTATGCTATCAAAAAATTATTCCGGTTCTTCAGACTTAATGTCTAAGGAAGTCAGTATAATTTTATTCTCGGATAAAAAAATCAATTATTTTAGAGATGGGGCATGATTTTCTTTCTATTTCTGTCAAATTAATTACTTCGGTCATTATTTCAGATGGTTTAAGGAGAATATAAATACTATGCAGTTATTTTTATTGGAGGGATATTTAAAAAGTTATGTTTTTACAAGTTTTGCATACGCATAAATTATACCATGTGGTGCATCGGAACGCCGGATACAAGAAATCCCATGTAAATTTTGAAAAGATCAAATAAATATTATCTCCCCAGTGATTTTATGCAAAAATTGTATTAGACTTTTTTGAAGAGGCGTTTAAGTTGTACTGTCGTCTGGAATTTCGTTTTATTTGGAATAGGCATCTAAAAGTTATTTGCAAAAATCTACCTTCAAATTACTAATCATTTATAATACGGCCCAGAGAAAGCTACAATTGAAAAACCAGCAAAAATATGATTTTGTCATTGTCAAATTCGATGTCACATTTTTTTTGTTTACGAGAATTACAAGGTGGTTAATTTTTTTCTGAATTGGAATGATCATCTACAAAAGAATTAGTTGAACTGAGGATAGTATTTGCGGTGTATGTGACTTGTTTGCTGTTCATTACTCGATCAGTCGCAGGCTTCGCCAATACCACATACATCCACAATAATTCAAGTGATAATCGAAATATTTGTAACACAAGGAACTTTATTAAACTATACTATTAATAAAATGTTTATATAATAGGCATGTTCACTAATTTCTAATTTCAATAAATTTCGATAGCTACATATGTGTAAAAAAACATGGCACTCAAAATTTTTCTTAAAAACTATAATTTTCTCACATAAACGCAAAACATAATTGAGAAATGCAGCAAGGCTAGAAAACGTACCCGGTTCGAGGCTACCTGTTTTTGACGTCACTGCTTTGATCGATCGATGGCATCCGTACGATCGTGCAGTTGCCGCATTGTTTTTGCATCAGACGTTCGCGAAGGTATATTGTTTATTTTCATTGTTTTGGTGTTTTGAAGAAGTAAAATCAGTTCAAATAAGTGGTGTTTTGTCCTTGGGTGTATTAATACTTCAAAAATGATCCACATAAGTTTAAATCGTTACTTTGCCTTGCAATCGCCCCTTGCAATTCTTATTTTCTACTTTTAAGTGCATTTAATTTTTAGCTTGTTTTTTAAAAGTTTTTTTATCAATTTTTTCAATGGAAGCAAAGTTGCGTATTTGTGTGTCCAAAAATAATCTATGTCTATTTTATTTTAAATCCATATCGGTTATGTAGATACAAGTTGAAAAAGAAAAAATGAACATTTTCGAAAAGCCACCATATTTTCTTTATTATTGAAGCTAAGGTAATCAAAATTTCAATATATGGGCAAGGCAACATAGCAATTTTAAAAATGATATCAAAAAAAACCTAGGCCTTCTATATTGCGCACGGCCGAGGTCAGCTTTTATTTTTCTTATGAGCGCCATATTTAAATTTGGCATTTTAAAAATCCTTATTAAAAATGTTTTCAACCATGTTTTTCATTTCAATATGGCGCCCATAGGAAAAGCAAAAGTGCACTTCGGCCATGCGCAACGTAGTACGCCTAGACTTTTTTGGACATAATTTTAAAAATTTCCATATTACCTTACCCCTATGTTAAAATTTTGATGACCTTAGCTCCAATAATAAAGAAAATGTGGTGGTGTTTAGAAAATGCACATTTTTCTTTTTCTCCCTGTATTTACGTAACGGTATATGAATATTAAATAAAATATACCTAGATTATTTTTGGACACACAAAAACGCAACTTTTCTTCTATTTAACCGATATTGTAACTTTAACGGTCTTCAAGATCCCCATTATTCCCCATGTTTGTATTATTATCTCCATTTTCAGCCAATTTTGTATTATTAAAAACCAAGTGTTGTTTGTTATCGCTTTCAAGTAAACCCGTCCTCCATCTCACTAAGTAGCTTTGTTTTTAAACTAGTAATAAACTCCAAATATTAATCACTATAAACCAAATTTAATATACAAACTACATCCGAGCACAACGCGATATGTCGTATTGTAGCTTGTTCTGTTAGAAATTCCACAGTGGCAGACAGCACCGTTCGTATGCCCATAAATATGGTTTTGAGTGTGCTTCACAGCAAGAAGTCTTTCGGTGAAAGATCCTGTGGTCTTTTCCTACTGTATCCCAAATAAACGAGAGTCAATGTTTTTCTTTTCTTCAACATGAAGAATATTCAAGTTATTGTTATTTTCTTCCTGTTTAATTATTTTTTTCTTCACAGTTTCATGTGCTTAATATCTTAGTGCCTTTAGTTTCAAACCTTCGATTTATTCTTTAAACTGTTGACTTATTCGGTATAGGCTTTCCGGAGACTGAGCTGCAAACATATCTATCACAGCGGGAATACTATTTTCAGCAAAATGCCGTTTAACCATCGTAACTTTGGTAATAGTTGCATATACGGTTTTCGGCTATTTTTGTATTATATGGAAAAAAATGTATGTACTCACATTCTATTGACCCTTAGAGATTGTAAATATGCAAGAGAAATTGTGTTTCTTTAAGTATTTTTTCAACCAAACAAACTTACAGGACCGAAGCGAATAGGGGCGCTGGGCGGGGTAAAAGCGTACAAACTGGTAAAACATGACATACAAATATAGAAAAATCGCATTTTCCATTTAAAAAAATTGAGAAAATATAGATTATGCACGGAATTTCAAAATATTTTAATTTAATATTTGACACATATTTGACGTTATCTGACGTTATGAGAATTTTAACACTTGATTTGACATGAAACCGACAGAAGAGCCAATGTTGCCAGTCCCACTTAATTTTCTTTAAAATTTTTATATCTGTAGCAAAAATCAAACTAAATTAAATAAAACAAACATTGACAAATATATTAATAATATTTTATAAAATGAAGTGTCTATTCTAATGCTGTTAAGGCAAACATAAAGAGCTTGAGTTGAGGAAAAATGCAATTTTGGTAAAATAAGAGAAAACATTTTCTAACATACCAAAAAAAACAAAGAATCAAACCAAACAAGACCAACCCAATCTAAACCAAACCAACCAAAACGCTCAGTGTGTTTTCATTGTTATAGATATAACTAAGAAATTCTCTATACCGCTATTTAGCCAATTTGTTAAACTAAAGTAAGTAAAAATATAAATAAAAATATTTTAAAACCTATGACGTCATTTTTCCCTTTGAAAAAAAAAGGATGCATGAAATTTCGGACAATTTACTAGCTGATTTGGCAACTATGCATCAATTCACAATGTTTGTCAAAATTCAACCTTCGCTACTGTCAGCATATCCCATATGCATATCCTTTAATGTAACTGCCCAACTTGCCAATGATTTCTAAATAAAACAGTTCTTCATAGATTTTTTGAAGAAATTTTACATTAAAAGCTTAATTAAAGGATTGTAAAATGGTTGTGTTATGAGTATCTCTAATCAGAATATTGTTTTTACCCCGCCCAGCACCCCTATTCGCTCCCCGGTCTCGTAAGTTTGTTTGGTTGAAAAATACTTAAAGAAACACAATTTCTCTTCTCCCCCAGCATATTGGCAATCTCTAAGAACAATAGAACGTGAGTATCTAAAAATTTTCTTATATAATCCAAAAATAGCCGAAAACCGTATATGCAACAATTACCGTAACTTTTTAAGAAGTTGCGAAATTCATAATTATTTTATACAAAATTACTCTGTTTGGTACCTTCAAATTTTTGTAAACAAAATGTGACATCGAATTTGACAATGACACAATCACATGTTTGCTGGTACTTTAATTTTAGCTTTCTCTGGACCGTATATTAAATTTTACTAATTTGAAGGTAGATTTTTGCAAATAACTTTTAAATTACTATTCTAAATGAAACGAAATTCTACACAAAAGTACTTTAACGCCTCTTCAAAAAAGTCTAATACAACTTTTGCATAAAATCATGTGGGGAGATAATATTTGACCTTTTCAAAATTAACATAGGATTTCCTATGTTCCGTGTTCCGATACACCACAGAGTATACCTATCTCAAATATATTTCTGCAGGATCTCATAGTTCAGCCTGTCCGTGACGCTCTAGACTACTACAAAAGACTAAACGAAATGACGAGAGAGGAAAGACTGCACCGCAAAAGTATAGTGGCCGAATTGGTGGCCAGCGAACACAACTCAGCCAGTCAGAGTCCGGATAGTGGGACTGCGAACGCGAGTCTTCCAAAATCCAATTCCAACATCAGTTTCAAGGGCAAATCGCTCGTGTTCCAACAAAACAGGTCGAGGTAAGATTTTCGTCTAGCTATAAAGAAAATTTTTTATTCTGGAAATATACTATATACAGGAGGTGCCCGGTGGCGTAGAGGTATCTCGTCTACCAATCTGAAGGTAGTGGGTTCGAATCCCACACTCGGCATTTCATCAGCCGACTATTTTTATTAAAATAAAAATAGTTTGGGTACCTAGGTCGACTCAGCCTTAAATGAGTACTTGGGATTCACAATCCTGAGGTGATAATAGGCGGTTGAAGCGTAGTGCTAGCCACATTACCTTCCTTGTATACCGAACGGCTCTAGTATGGCAAGCTGTACCTTGCTACTCCCAAGGCGTTAAACGCTATACATGGGAGCTATTATTATTATTACTATATACAGGGTGAGTCTTAAATATGTGCAAATTTCAGGGTTGGTAGATCTCGATAAAAGAAACATATTTTCTCTTTACCCTTTTTCAAATAAGTCCAAAATAACGGCGTTACCTATATTACTTTGAAAATTTGCAAAAGAAATTTGCTGGAATTTTGAGAACCACTGGATCTTTTCTGGATTTCCTTTCTTGTAAATTTAATTTACTACCTATGTGCCATATTATCAAGAAAAAATTCGCGAAAAAACCTCATAATCGTGTTTCTGTGGTCGAAATATACTACCCCTAAAATATTTACACTTATTTAAGACTCACCCTATATATCATGCCATATTTTTTCATATCAGAATAAATGCACAGCTATTTATTAGACAGCCAGTCAACTGAACTGAAGACAGTCAGTTGAACAAAATATATTAAACTTTTTAAATACATCAGTGTTTTAAAGTGCCCATTTTTCGTGCCGGTGAATGTATTTCAAAAACTAAACATTTTAGTCATATACTTTTCTAATGAAACTCGCCTTTATTTTTTTACTAGAATCCGAAAATCAATTAATATACATACAAGGTCCGGCAATAGTGCGTCGGGCATCTGTAGCTCCAAGAATAAAAAACTTAAGAATTTTGTTTAAGTGCAAACCTAAAGTATGTACCAGGCTGTATTTCAGGAAAATATTTTAACTTTTATAGGGTGGCTCAAAAAAGTGTGAGTGGACCTGGATAATTTTTTTAAAATGGAACACCCTGTATATTATTGCATTTTTCGATTCCTTTCAGATCACTTTACATAACCCTAAGATATGAATAAATATATTTCGATAGTTTCAGAGATATTAAAAAATAAATGAAAAATATATATTTTTCATATCTTAGGGTTATGTAAAGTGATCTGAAAGGAATCCAAAAATGCAATAATATACAGGGTGTTCAAATTAAAAACATCATCCAGGTCCACTCACACTTTTTTGAGCCACCCTATAGAAGTTAAAATATTTTCCTGAAATACATCCTGATACATACTTTAGGTTTGCACTTAAACAAAATTCTCAGGTTTTTTATTCTCGGAGCTACAGATGCCCGACGTACTATTGTCGGACCCTGTATATGTAGGGTGTACCATTACAAAAAACACAACTTTGATGTGTAACTTTTTTGGGGACACCCTGTAAAACTCTATATGATTTTAGAAAATGCTTTAAATTGACTTACATAAGCTCACAAAATTTCACTTCAATACAAACTTTTGTTCTCCTTGCAAACACCGCGTCTTATATGACGCGCCACCCTGTATAATTCGACTTCAATGATTAGAATATAAGCAGAATAATTATAGCTTATGCATTAGATTCCTTTATTTCCATAAATTTGCTTATAAAAAAAATAAAAAAATTAAGAAAGAAAAAACTAAGAATTTTACTTAAATTACTAAAATAAAAAAATAAAAGCAACGAAAAAAAATGAGTAAACATTTTAGTATTTTATCTATAAAACACAATACAGAAGGTTTTACATTAATACATTCACAGTAATTAAATTCCGAGGTAAAAGTCTCCGGGCACTCCACTAATACAAAAAAAATCTCTATTCCATATAAAAAAGTATTTGAGAAAATATTAAGGTAAAGTGTAGTTGATGCAGTATATAGTAATCGCAAAACAATTTCCATTGCACGTGATCAACTTTGAGTGACAAGGGATGGCGACAGCGCTGCCAGATTGTGATGGATTTATTAGATGAATCTTAATTTAAAAGTGACAAACAATATATTTATTATATCATTTTTTAAAGATTTTTACGTTTTATTTTTAACTTAATATTAATAACTTTAATAATAATTTAAACATTGTTGCCAAAATTTCATTTAGTCAGGTTTATAGACTTTAGTGTCAATGTCGATATGACTGATGACGTGCATCGGAAAATGTTTTGCGATTACAATAGTATCATGATGTATTGGTTTAATTTTGGGACACCAAAGATTCCAACTTAAATATCATTATTCTTTTACAGATCTCGTTCGACCGACGAGGACACCGAAGCCAGTTTCGCAGTCGGCGGTGATGGCGTACCAATCCACGAAGACCCGAGCCTGGAGGACGTCCTTGAAGACCCCGAGAGCGGCGACTCCGAAACCGCTAACGAAGTGGAGGTTTCCGAGAAAGCCCTCAAGTTCAAAATCTCGACCGAGTGCACCGTCGTCTCGTCCACCACCGGCAGGAAAAGCTACCCCGGTTCGCGCAAGGGTAGCAGGGAACGTGGCCAGCACATCAACCACAACGAGCTAACGCGTATGATGCAAAAAGGAAAACTCAAAACAACAGCTTACAGTTTCGATCATCATTATCTGTCGGATAACAAGAAGCTTTCCTTTGACAGTCCGACATTCCTAGACGAGTACTCGCTAACTCTCAGGAAAAAATTCGAGGAGGGTCTGAAAAATGACAACGACGCGGTGACAAATAACGAATCGGACGAAGAATGTGTTCTGTCAAAGGAAACCATTAACCTCAACAAGAGGAACTCTGAGCACTCTGTCAAAGTACCGTTTGAAGAGAAAAAGAGCATACTTAAAAGCTCTGACAATAAAAATCGCCTTCTGAACATCGATACATCGGGAACAAGTCCCAAAAATAACGTGTTTCATAAGAAGTATAAATACACGGAACAGGATGATAACGATATAAACCTTATAGGTCAAAAAGAAGAATTGAAATTGCAGTCGGTGTCTGTGGGTGAAAATAAGTCTTCAAACAAGTCGTCGATCTTGTCGCGGTTCAGGCAGTTCACTGACAGATTCGGGCTGTCGCAGGACTCCAAAATGCGGCACGCGAAGAATAACAACTGTTCGAAGAACTCGCCCAGAAAAGGTAAGAAATTAGTAGTAGATGATAGAATTGTAGTAGACATAGTAGTGGTACTAGTAATACAGCCAAACAAATACTTTGGTGCCTGAGATAAAACAAACTGTAAATCAAACTGCTTGTTTTCTTACTGAGTAGGGTAAGGTCTTATTATTGTCTACGAATTAACTAAATCTCGAGACAGTAATGGAAACTTTCTTCCGATGTATATCTGTTACCGGCAAATAATTATATGAAAATCCTAAAAATATTAGGCATTGTATGAAATAAAATATACTGTATAAACCTACTAGGTATTTTATAGAATACCGATTTGATAATCGGCAATGGTATGAAATATTGTTACGTTTTTCGTCGGTTCCGTGTGGATAAAAACTCTAATTTATTTAAACACAATTTAATTTACATTAAGTAACAAAACAATAACGATAAAACACTTAAAGAACTATTTGCAAACTTATTTACAACTATTTATCTAAAAGGGGTTTATTTGAATTTATTTTGAAAGGCGCGATCACGACTATCGACTCTGATTGATTCTCTCTTTGTTTTTTTGATGGTGCATAGACTTTGACTGTTTCTTTGTCCTCTTTAAGAATGGAAAATTTGATCTTAATATCCTTGATTGAGGGATAATAGTAAAACTGGTTTAGGTGATGGTTTAAATAATACCAACATCCCTGTACAGGGTGGGTCAAATTCGACGCTTTTAAATGGAAACACCCTTTTCTGTAGGAGGTAGACAAAAACTAATATCGGTGTCTGGAGCTCAATTTTTGTCAAAAACATGATGGCGAAAACCGCATATCGATATCTGTTACCGTTTCGGAGTTACGGGGTGTTTTTCAAAAATATGCATTTTTAACAAATCGCTGTAACTTTTTTGCTATGGAAAATTTTGTATTTTTATGAAAACATATCCAAAGCACCTTTTTACGTAGAATTTAATGGTTTAAGTATAATTTTTTTAAAATTAATAATTTAAGAATTATCAACAAAAAATTTGATTTTTTATATGGGACACCCTGTATATTTTTCATTTATTGGAAAGAATTTAAAATTACCTTTCCAAAAATGTGCTTAAACTGCTTGACGTTTAAAGCTGATTTTTGGCAAACGGATTGACTGTGGGGTGTAGAGGTTCGTAAAGGAGGGGTTTCTCGATTGTTTTTTCTCATGCTGACATAAATGTGAGAAAATTTTATCCAGTTTGTATGTTAACTAAAATTCTTGCTTTGCTTTATCATCACCATTACAAATGATTAATTCGACGCGAACGAAGTCACGGGTATATGTTAGTAGTATTATATAGTGCCGTAACATCTGGGCCGCTCCAAGTGAAACTAGTATCGTCCGCAAAGAGCCAGATTTTACCGCTAATGTCTAGATTTGCAATGTCGTTGATAAACACCAGAAACATAATAGGGCCAAGTACTGAACCCTGAGGGGCACCATATTCTATAGGCTTGCAAGAAGACATAGACGTATCAATCCTCACAAGCTGCCTTCTGTTGCCAAGATATGACTTAAGCCATTCGAGCGGCACTCCTCTGAATCCATAGTAATGCAATTTATTAATTAAGATATTATTTCAAATCACTTTGTTTTTCTTGTATTTTATGCAGCTGTTCATGCTTGCTTGTATTTTAGGCAAGGACAAATGCTGGTCATCCCAGGGAGACACGGACGACTCAGGCAAAGACGACGGCAACGCTTCCGACGCTGACAATCACTCCCTACCCTCCACGTCACAAATCAACAGCAACTGCGCCACTCCTGTACATCCCCCGACGAGTCAGAGTCACCAAAGTTCGCCGAGAAAGAGCGCGGCTAGTGTACCGGACGAAAAAGACTTCCTAGAGAACAACGTGGCGGACAAGTGTAAAGTGAAGTTGCAGGAGATGAAAAATGACGTCGACAAGGACGCGAACGTGATCTGACAGGAAGTCAACATTCCCGAGCGGGAATGCTTCTCTAGATACATGTTCTGTCACTGTTGTACATATAGGTCTAATTCTCGCGATGCTGTCTAAGAGATTTTCGGCGAAGGGCTGGTGAATGTTTTAGTTACAGTATTTTTTGGAAGCTGTTTATCTTTTATGTCAGTTTCAATGCACAATCTATTTAATTACGATTGTCATCTATTTCTCAAAGTTTTAATAACTACTAAGATAATAAAAAAAGTAATTTCTTTTGATTAATTATAAAATAGTTTCTTGAAAAAAGCTCGGGTATTTCACCACTGCAAGAGGTTACTAAATTTGGCTCATAACTTACTAGGAACTAGACACAAAATGAAATTATTTATACACTCAATAGCTCTAAAAAACTTTAGAAACACATTTTTCACAATTAAAATAAAATAAAATAAATAAAATGGACAAAATAATTAATTCACACGTACACAGCAGAATGGTAAACAATCCGTCGAAAGCTACGACTGACGTCACAAAGCGAGGAATTTTCGCATGCACATTGCAGACATTTTCGGCTGAATGAGTAATTTTGTTAGGTTACCTGTTCTTGGTCTTGTGTTAAATTTTAGCATTTGTTTTAATAAAGCAACATTTAAAATATTTTATACTTTTTATATAAAGCATATCGTCCCATTGCTGCCAAAAGTCACTAACTTACTTTTTATTACTTCCGAGAAAAATGCGTCTAAAGATGAATTGCATTGCATAAAGATGTTATAGTTAGTAACTATTCGGTATTAAAATAAAACATAAATTGCCAGAAATCGTAGTTAATGACTTTTGCAATCGATTCTCCGCTTCAAAACATAGTGATTGAATTTGGTTGTTCGGAAAAATGTTAGTTAGTGACTTTTGGCAGCAATAGGACGATATGTATCTATCTGTCCATACAACATTTTCCATTTCACACTTTTCTTTATTACGTTAAAGAAGTTGTTTGTGAGTAAATTGCAGTTATGTTCACTTCATACTTAGTTATTAGAATTTGAATCAATAATATGTCTGTACCTTTTTGGCAGGTTCGTTTCTCGAAAAGTCTGCGTCTTTTTGTCAATGGAAGAGTTATTTTTACAAAATAACAAAGTTACTTATTAACTTAACTTACTTAGTACTTATAACACTGCTTAAACGTTCAGTAAATTGTTTTTCTTTGTTTCTAATTTTTATGTTATTTTATTTTATCTCCAATAAAAAAAAATTGGCGCCGGGAGGCACGTATAGCCGCCCATACTAAAATATGTTAATATCTCGAAAACTGCGACTTTGACTGATTTTGATGTTATTACAAATTTTGTTGCAAATATTATTCCTAATCTTAATTTGAAAACCGCGTTTCGCTAGCTACTGTAATTTTGGAGTTACGATTTTTTTTAAATTTTTAACCCCCTCCCTTACCCCCTTACCTACCCC
This sequence comes from Sitophilus oryzae, assembly GCF_002938485.1. Classification (NCBI taxonomy): domain Eukaryota; kingdom Metazoa; phylum Arthropoda; class Insecta; order Coleoptera; family Curculionidae; genus Sitophilus; species Sitophilus oryzae. The sequence continues at coordinate 2,105,128 of NW_022146163.1, read as the reverse complement.
ACCAAAAACTAATAGCCAGATTCTCGGGTGCCACAGTATTTTTGTGCCAAATTTGGTTAAAATTGGCTCAGCGGTTTTTGAGTTATCGTGTTACAGACGGCAGACGGACAGACAGACAGACAGACACCATGAAAATATTTTGTATTTAGGTCATTTATGACCCAAATAACTCATTTTGAGTGAAATTAAAAAAACTTTTTTTTGCCGATCTTATTAGCCTACCATACCTATTGGTATGGTCGGCTAATAATTAAAGAAGCTAATTAATGATTTTTTGTCGATTAGGCAAACTTTTTTTTCTAGTAAAAAGCCACTGACAAGCTTGTTTCCGTTAAAGGCGGACTCTCACGACTCGTGTACACTTGCCAAATACGCCAATATTTGCGCACTTGGCAAGTATGCTATCTTTGTGAACAACATTTTTTGCAACAAGCCCGGCGTCTACGCGGCGCTGTGAGTGACAAATAATTGCACAAGGAAACCGCTCACGATTCGCAAGTACACGAGTCGTGAGAATCCGCGTTTAGATTCAACGCAGTGGTGTTTAAAAAAATACCTTTTTTATTTTGTAGATTTCTCTCGCAGCGTGGAAAAACAGCCTTTTTTAAGACTTGAATCAATAATTTAACGAAATTAATTTTGAATATCATTTCACGAGAACGGTATAATAATTATTTGGCGCATTAAACTATTATGACAAATATACAGCTTTTCAGAAATAGAAGCAAATAAAACACTCAACAGCTCTTGCTCTATCTGTTTTCCTTTTGTGTTCTATTTATTATTTAGTTATTTATTACGTTACTTGTTAAAATTCTACTCATTTCACCTGTATAGAGAACATTTTATAACAAACCTAGTTTGTACGTAGGTCGATTTAATATTAGTTGACGTAATTGGGAAAAAGAAATCATACAATTTAATTAAACATGCGCTGCTGTTTTTGAACAAAAGCAGACTTATTGACATTATTATAATGCTAGGAATTTTGTGATATAAGTATTTTCCTTGCGTAGTGTGCGCAGTGTACAAGATTTTTTCTTATAAATATTTAATCTTACAGGGTGTCCCACTATTCTCTGGACATATAACTACTGTAATATTAATTTACCATTTTGCTGATTATCATGACTAATTTGATTATTAGAGTGTATTAAGTCTCTTATCTACAGGGTGGTCCGAACTGTATTCCGGAAACTTCGGCAACATATTCTGCAGATAAAAGTTAGTAAAAAAGTTCGTATAAATGTATGACTAAAATACTTAGTTTCGGAGATACAGGGTGTAGAAATTTCATTTTTATTCCGATTTTTTCAAATTAAATTTCTACACCGTCACCGTCTCTCCGAAACTGAGCATTTTAGTACATACATTTATACGAACTTTTTCACTTATTTTTATCTGCAGAATATGCTGCCGATGTTTCCGGAATACAGTTAGGACCACCCTGTATATATCTGGGTGTCGCAATAAACCGCGGACATAGAACTACTACGTATTTTTAGAATCAAAATAAATTTATTTGACACATTTTACCTCTAATAAAAAGTACTTCGTTTGTCCGTTAGAGGGCCGTCAATAGAAAATAAATTTAACGTTAATTAACGGACACACGCAGTACTTTTATATAGATTTGTGTGCAATTAACCCATTTTGATTCAGAAAATACGCAATAGTTCTACATCCACGATATATTAGCACACCCTGTATGTTTGCACAAAGTTATTGATCTCAGTACAATTACCTCTTATATTAAATTTATTTCAATCTGTAATTTAGGTTCAATAGAAATATAAGAAAAAATCTTATGCTATCTAATTTATATATTATTTTAGTACACATTACTTTATTTGATTCATATCCTTTTATTACAATAACGAGTAATTTAACTTTCTACGTGCCAAAGTAATTAAGTTATAGAAAAAAAGATAGTTTTGATCATAACGTTTATTTTATATGAACATCTTAATTAATAAAAATTAGAAAATGTTTTATATATCTTTTTACCCATAAATTCATAATAATTGCATTTCTTTTAGATAAATGGACAATACAAATAAAGTTGAGTGCAATTTAACTGGAGTGATGATTTTTTTACTTATTGTAATAAAAGGATTTTTCTAATAATTCATATGAAATTAACAAAAAAAAATATTCTTCCCTTTGTATTAAAATTTAGTTTGAATTTTCTTAAAATGTTAAAAACATTTTTTTTTACCAACCCTGTAATAATTAGCCTTGCTGACATTTTTTCATTAAATACGTGGACCTTGTTGTAGCTAGAAAAACAGTAAAAATTTAATTATTGTTATTTGTTAGTCTGATAGTAATTTATTTTTTAAATTGATTACAATATATTGATTTAGAATTGCGTAGCTTTACTAGTACCATAGATATTTTGATATATAGTTTTGTAAAATTATACAAAATAATCTATATATTTAGACATAAACCTATTCTGTTACATCCAATATATCTAGTTCATACTTCATCCGTACTTCATTTTAAAAAAATAAATCGTGATTTTCATGTTTTATTATACATACCTAATAAATTATTACTTATAGAAATGATAGTAACAATGTCTACGGGGTGCTCATTTTTTGGAGCAGTCCATAGAATAAGATATTTAAAGAAAACAATTATTTCATCTTAACACAGGGATATAAATAATTATTTCAAAGTATACTGGACATTGCAAAATTCATTAAAATATAACGTATTTTGCAAATAAAGTTTTGCTTAAAAAAGTAGACCATCCTGTAGATATATAAAAACTAAAGAACTTCAAATGGGTTTGTAAAATATTCAATAAAACATAATTCAATCCAACAACAAATGTTATTGACATTCGTTGTTAAATAAAAAATATATTATATTTTAACTTCTCTGATCATATAATTAATTATGTTAACTAATTAGGTATATCTTGTTTCTATTTCAAATTATTTCAAATTCCGTCCTATATAGATAGGATGTCCCAGAAAAAAGTGCAGACATTTTAACTGGTAGTATATTTCGGCCCCAGAAACACCTGATGTTTTTTGTTGAAACTTTTTTTTTATATTTTTCTTGCCATTTTCCGGGATTTAAAAAAGAAAATTTTTAGTGCCACTTGTTTATTCACCTGAGATTTCTCTACGGTGTATCTAAACCTTGCAGTGTTGCCACCTCCTACCTTAACCATATTCAACATATGGTAATCGCAAAACAATTTCCGATGCACGTGATCAACTTTGAGTGACAAGCAATGGCGACAGAGCTGCCAGATTGTGATGGATTTATTAGATGAATTTAAAATTGACAAACAACATATTTATTTTATCATTTTTTAAGAGTTTTACGTTTTATTTTCAATTTAATAACTAATATTTTAGTGATTAATTGATTTATATGTTTTATAGCTAATTTTAGTTATTACATATTAGCAAAAACTAGTCCAATATGAAGATTATTATAAGCGTTATTATGGGTTATTTATTTATTGATATACATCTTACAACGCCATAAGTGGGAATAACAAGTAAAAGGGTGCTATTAATGCACAAACTAATAATAACAGAATTTAATAAAACCTAACTTTGAACGTATAATGTGCTTATCAATCAAACTTACTTTTCTGACTGCAGTCAAGGCTAATAAAGGACCTTTATTGTCACGTTCTCGTTCAAAATAGTTAAAAAAAACAGGGAAGCTACAAGCTCTTTGCTCCGACTGTTTAAATGCTTCGGCATATTTTCAACACACAATTTCAAGAAATGCAATACAAAAACTCGAAAATTTAGTTCTTAAAAGAACTGTTTGTGCTTAAAAGTGCAATTTTTTAAAAAAGACTATGGAAATAGGCAACAAAACGAGAGTTATTCACAAAGATTCAACAACAACAAGATATTATACAAAATAATGACTGACACTAGGATAATTGTCAAATAATAAAGGACAACATTGCTGAACACGGCACAATACAAAGACATTATAAAGATAGACCGAACATCTCATTCATAAATACTCGTTGGTAGTGTATCAAACATTCCAATGTGTCAAACAAGGACAGAAGAGACAGAGAAGTCTAAAATTTCCGACCCCGGCAACTAGGCGCATTTGGATTGTTCTAATGGCCAGTGGCGTATCGTTTTTTGGAACGAATTTAATTAGTAAAGTAAAAGTAAAGTAATTAGTAAAATTTTTACTCCATATTAATATACTACATTAACACTTTTTCGTTAGATGAGTTTTGTTATAAGGTCTAATATAATAATATAATTAATATCCGACATATACTTATGTTGAAACGTTAGTAGGTAGTTTTCGAAAATCGCTCCAACGCAACGTCGATATTCAATTTAAACTTTCAGTTACTTCTATATAAACACTCAGTTACTTTTGAATACTTACAGGGTGACTCAGGCTGACCGAAACAGTTCTATATTAGGTTTGTGGTTAGTGACTCTTCTTTCAATTTTTTTTTTAGAATATGGAGGCAATGTTAAAGCACGTTTTAGACATTTTTGTAATCATAGGTGGCCGGAACATATTTTCAAACTAAAGTTGTAGATTTGCCATTAAATTTCCATTCCAGAAATACCTAGGGTTGTCACCTGTCCTTTTTTGAAAAGGACAGTCCTTTTTTGGAATAACTTGTCCTTTTGACTTTTTTTGACTTAAAAAGTCATTTTTATTTACGTATTTTCCCTGAGAGAAGAAGAGAACTTAGAACTTCCCGTTTAATCTCTGAGAAAATTACCTACAGCAAACAGAAATATTATATATCTTAACGAAAATCATGGTTATACTGCAAAATAACTTTATTTAGAACTAGATTTAATAAAATTATTCATACTGAGATCAAATAAAAGAAAATACCAACATGTTTATCGGAATTCGCTATTCGGAACATCGACAGGAATTACAGATTTCACTAATTATAGCATATACCTATTTCTTTTGACTATCTGGCAACACAGCGCGTCGAATAAGCTAAAAACCCTAGTCAAAGAATGGCGAGTTATCGCCAGCGGTTCTCAAAATGTTGCCATTATTTTTTTTCAATTTTCAAAGTTAAATAACTGGGTTATTTTCAATTTATTTTAAAAATGGTAAGAGAAAAGATGTTTCTCTTGACCAGATCTACCATGCCTTAAAATATCTGCCCTTATTTCTGGGACACACTGTATATTCTTCAGAAAATTATTAAAGACTACTAAACTTGTTTGAAGTTCATTTTCTATACTTTTCTAGTCTTCCTCTGCTTTATCGATTTGTACGATTCGTACTCATTCCTGTTATATTTTAGTTTAAAAAAAATTACTATAATAGATTGTTTAAACATATACCTACAAGCAGGTAAATTACTGAAAACTGAAACTAATCCATCTGAATGAATGTTTGTTTAAGATATTTTTTATAAGAATTTATTACATATTATTGTTTTTGTTTGATCATAAATAAAACACATATTAATTGTATATTAAGTTATAAAATTTAATATATTGTGTTCCATACTATACCCTGTCGGCAACAAGGAGTCTTGGGTCGGTATACAGGGTGTCCCAGGCTGAGCGTGCAATAAAAGTTTCTAGAGGACTACAATATCTAGATTGGAGATTTCTTGCACATCATTGTTTCACAACGAGATCTACCGATTAAAAATATTTTCAACATGGTGGCACTTCCGAAATTACCGGAAGTTGACAGCAACTTTCTTATTTTTTTATGGTTTATTACATACTTAAATTCTTTGCAAAATTTTATGAATTTTGATATAAACACTCTATACCTAACATTAGCCGTTTTTGAGAAAAAAATATTTAAAATTTTTGGACGACAAAAACTGCCTGTCGAAAAAATTTGTATAGCCTAAACGTCAAATTTATTGAATACCACAGCCACTATGACATAAGGAGAAGACATGTGGCTATCTACTTCCAAAATTAAATTGGTCGAATGTCATATAATAATGGCGGTAGCTGTCATGGAATTGAGCGATTAAAAAATTATCATAATTTGTTTTTTCTTATTCATTCTCATTCTAACAAATTAATTTTTGAAGTAGATAGCCACATATCTTCTCTTTATGTCACAATGGCTGTGGTAATCAATAAATTTGACGGTTAGGCTATACAATTTTTTTCGACATCTTTAATTTTTTAATATCAAAAGTGCAAAAAAATCTCCGATTTAGATATTGTAGTTCTCTAGAAACTTCTAATGCACGCTCAATCTGGAACACCCTGTCTAGGAGTGATTCACTATAGCGATCTAAGTCGGAGAAAGAAAAATGCGAAGTTTTTATCACATTTCATGCGTATGAGAAAATACTTACTCTTCTCTCTTTGTTCATTACACCTTATTGTATGTACTGAACAAAATCTGCACCCAAAGCAAGGCGTTGCCGACCCTGTATATATATTTTACTGCATTACTTGTTTTTTTCTTTACTCATGTACTTTTGGCTTAAAAAATATATCCAAAAATGTAAGTAATATTATTTTAAAAATACAATCTACACTTACCGGCACGACATACGGGTACCTTAAAATTTTGATGTATTTTAAAGTTTAATATACAGGGTGGTCCGAATAATTGTATTCCGGAAACTTCGGCAGCATATTCTCCAGATAAAAAATAAATAAAAAAGTTCGTATAAATGTATGTCCTAAAATGCTTAGTTTCGGAGATACAGGGGGTAGAAGTTTCATTTTTATTTTGATTTTTTCCAAATAACTTCTAAGCTAACGTCAATATTTGGATGAAAATTGGTATCTGGGAGTTTTTTGATATGAAAAATTTGATTTTGATGTCAGTATGACTCCTACTTATAGAGGGCGCCACCTACATATTTTTAACCGGTTTGAAGACTAATAACTTTTCGTCCCTAACTGTGTAAAACTACTGAGGAGAAAAAATATACATGTACGACATTTTTTACGTAAAAAGGTCTCTTTGTAAAAAGCGCTACGAATAAGGATTCTCGAGTTATTTGAAATCTAAATTATCAATACCTGTCATCATTGACATAACTTAAATATGTTGACTAAATAGTTATTAGACTGAAATCTTAAATGTTAAATGTTGTTGTGCCAAAACTTTAACAAAAACTTATTCTATTGTCATTTCTTCGAAGAAAACTGTATGATTAATTTAAAAAAAAATAAAAAGTTCCCTAATTTATCATTTTAGTCAAATAACTATCTACTCAGCATGTTTATTTTTTGTCAATAATGACATGTATTGACTATTACCATTCTAAATATCTTGAGGACGGTTGCTCGTAGCGATTCTTACCAAGAGACATTTTTTACGTAAAAAATCATGGAAATGTATATTTTTCATTCAGTGTAGTTTTATACAGGTACGGACGAAAACTTATTATTCTTCAAAACAGTTAAAACACATGTATGTGGCGCCCTCTACAAATAAGAGTCATATTGACATCAAAATCAAATTTCTCATGTCAAAAAGCTCCCAAACACCAATTTTCATCCAAATATTGACGTTACTTCAGAAATTATTTGGAAAAAATGGAAATAAAAATGAAACTTCTACACCCTGTATCTCCGAAACTAAGCATTTTTGGACATACATTTATACGAACTTTTTTATTTATTTTTATGTGCAGAATAGGCTCCCGAAGTTTCCGGAGTACAGTTCGTCCCACCCTGTATAAAACTTTAATAAACCTATATAAAAATTTTAATGTGCCAGTTTTTTGTGCCGGTGAGTGTAATAACATTATTTTGCAAAGTTTGGGAAAAATGGTTCTTTTAAATGTATATTTTTATTATTGAAAAATATAAAATATACGCGTAGTGCCTTTGGTCTTGAAATGTAATATGTATTTAATAACATAATAAATGGACAGTATTTTCATACTAATACAAATATCATACCTACATTTTTTCACAGTAAGATACAGGGTAGTCCGAACTGTATTCCCATAATACAGTTTGGACCACCCTGTATACCAAAATTTGTAATATTTTTAAAGCAAAACTTACTTGAAAAGAAAATGAATAATGCAGACTTTTAGAATACCTATTAGTTATTTCGAAAATCTAAACTTTCACTATGAAATTAATATTGGAATCTGCTGAATCAGCAGCGACTTACGAATTTATTCAATAATTAACAAATTTAACTTGTTTATTTTTCTTTGAGTCATATTTAATTAATGTTCTATTTTTCTATGACTTTTTAAGATATAAGTTAGAATTATATTATAAATTATTATTACAAAAAATCTAGTCTTAACTTATAATTCAATATACTCTTCAGATGTGAGTTGTTTTTACAGTTTACGCCAAAAGATATGAAATATGATTGATTAAATGATACATGTCAGAAATTCATCATTCATACAGACAGGGTATCTTTCCCAAAGAAAAAAATATTAAACATATGTACATCAAACTTTTTTAATTAACTATACATATCACAAAAATCCGATTTAGATAATACAAAATGTATATGTATCTTTCTCTGATGCGCTTCATTTCTACTTCTGAGAACCACTATCGCAAGTCTGTACCTTATTATCTGTTAAGCCTCGTTTTTATGACGATATTCATTATGTCAGTTATGACAGCGACTGTCACGACGTTTGTATAATGACAGAAGGGGTGATTTCGACAGAGGGCATCCAAAAATTTACAGAAGAACAGTTTACCTAGTTTTGAAGCAAACCGTACACAATGATTGTTATCTGTGTATAGGGGATGTCATCAATCGTTATTTCCATGCTAACTTGACGCCGTTTTTTTTTCGATCGAAATTTTAAAGAGTCGCAGTCGCTTTTGACTCTTTTAAAGGGAAACACCCTTTCCTATAGAAGATAGACGAAAACTAATATCGGTGTCTGGAGCTCAATTTTTATCAAAAACATGATGGTGAAAACCGCACATCGATATCTGTTATCGAGTTATCGACAGAAAAATTGATTTTTGATTTGCGACGCCCCACGGTGGGGTATTAGCATGAAAAAGGTGATCGAAATTCGAAAAAGCAAATGTGTTTAAGATTTCCCAAAAAAAGATAAATGATAAGTTAAATCATGTCTGCCATGAATGGCGTTGCTATGGGTGTGTTTAGTTGCATTCATTTGTTTCAACGAAACGTCAAAGTTGTTACTTCTCACAGATAAGAGTTAAATGGCTAAATTTTATGTTTAAAATTATAAATTGTTGTTGTTCTTGTGCTCTTTTTACATTTATATTATTGTTTTGATTGAAAATGACTCAGCAAGCTACAGGTATGTATTCTACAAAAACGTATTATTTATTTTGATATTCCCTATACTAACGATTTTTTTTTGCAACTAAAAGTTAGGCGTTCAGAAAATTTGATGAATTTGAAATTTGTGACATTTTTATTATACTTAGAGATTTAGTTGCGCATTTCGAAGAATTCAGCACATTGTCTATATACGTTTTACTTAGTAAACATTGGGCTTTCATACAGTAAAATAAAATATTGCGACTTTTCGCGATTTTGCTGATAAAATGAGAAAAACATTCTTGGTTTCATCTAATTTGCCAATCAGTGATAACTAATGCGAGGTGTAAACCGCGATGGCATTGTTGTGTACAAAGCGATCGCATTAGTGCCATTAGCAGTATAGCACAATTTGGCATTAGTAGCGACTTTAGTGGTATGGACATTGCTCGCGGATCAGTCGTAGCATTAGTAGTATTAGTTGCGATATTACTACTGGCATTAGTGGCATTGACCGTGGAAACACTGGAACAGTGATTTTTCTTTCTTTTTTTAGAATCGACGAATTGTCCTTTATTTTGTTCATATTATTTCCTCTTTAATTGAAAATAGCAATAATTTATATAAGGTCTACATAAAAAAATTTCGATCAACTATCTGTGTCAAATACCCCACTGTGCGCCCTGTATATTTTTAATTAACTGAAAAGAACTTAAAATTACCTTTCCAAAAATATAGCACTTGATATTTTGTTATAATTCTCTTCGAAATACAGAATTTTTAAAAATGCGCCACTTTTAACTAGTAGGCTTGGGACCCCTTATTGATGATCTGCCCCTAATATGGAACTCGAAAATATATTTTTCCAGCACGCCTCAGAACGCTGAAGTTATCAGGACATTTTTGCAGCCAATTTTGAGAATAAAGCCGTTGGTCGTCGAGGCCACCGGACTTAGTACCTATGGGTCTAATCTAGTCTCTATGGATATATTTGCAAAAGAATAAAGGTTCTTATTTTTAAATTGCCCGTATAATATAGACAAGAATTAGAAGTACTTAATGAATTCCGCGAGAAATGTTCAAAAACGACCCCGTCTGTCCATGACAGAAGTTATACATGTCGAACGCCTGTAGCAAAATATCATGTCTTAGTTTGCTATTTATTTTTATTATTATTAGATATAGTTTAAATGTGTCGATGTTGATTAAATATAGTTTAAATTGTTTTGTGGAAATGTTTTCATAAAAATATAAAATTTTCCAGAGCAAAAAAGTTACAGCAATTTATTAAAAATACACATTTTTGAAAAACACCCCGTAACTCTGATGCGGTTTTCACCATCATGTTGTTGACAAAAATTAAGCTCCAGATACCGATGTTAGTATTCGTCTATCTCCTACAGAAAAGGGTGTTTCCCTTTAAAAGCGTCCAATTTGACCCACCCTGTACACTTTAATTTAGTGACAAGTCAGTACTGCCGTGGGAGAATTATCAGCATGAAAGCGAGGCTTTAGTTCCATGTATTCCAGAATTTAAACAAGTGTAAATTTTATATATTTAAAAATATTTGTGCCTCATGTACAATCAATTTGTTGCACAATATACATTCGGTTTTTAGTCGATTAGGTGAAAATTTACTATATAGATAATATGTGAAAAATGATTTGTAAAGAAACAAAAAGGTATATTTGGAATACCAATAATTAATGTAAAAATAAACCAAATAAATGTGTATGAATATAAGAAAATTTTCTAGTTTTATTTAATGAATGTTTTCAAAACGAATACAGCTAAAGTCTGTCCAATCAGTGAAGAGACGATTTGAGAGATGACGAAAAAATGACGGAAAATCAACTTACCTTCGAATTAAAATGACAGACGATTACTGTTACTAGTCGTCGTTTCTGTCGTTTTCTTGGTGAACAGACTAACATACACTGTGTCAATTTTAAAACCTCCCACCCTTAAGATCTTTATTGCTACTAAAAATATGAAAAATCGAAAAGGCACGTTAATTTTATTTTTAAGGAGGACACTTTGAATGAATATTTTTAACCTTTTTCTTTCAACCCCCTAGGAGGGGTAGATGTTACCATTACAATCTGAAATAGGAAAGGGGTCAAGTAGCACATTGCTTTAAAAGGCGTTTAATTATCTTTTCAGTTGTATCCTACTTTGTTGCTTTTTATCCAGGGGTTTCCGAATAATCGCGTTTCAAAGTTGCGGAAAGAATTAAACATGCCTGCATTGAGATTTTGGGTTTCAGGCTAGTGTTTACACAAAAATTATTGCAATGGATCTCCTTGCAGTACAAATGATTAGAAGATTAGGTTACACCACTTACGCCATACCTTATAAGATGTTTAATATGTTGTCCATTTTCCTGTAAACAATAATAAAGTCTGTTTTCAAACTCCTCCCTAACATTTCGGAAAACTTCACTGTAATTCGCCTTTTAAGATCATACATTTTTTTAAGGTTACTTTGCCATTCCCAAAACAAAGTTTCAAACGGTGCCACCCGAATGGCCGTAGCGAAGGGGAGGCAGGGGAGGGTCATACCCCCCTGAAATTGCCACCCATTCGAATCTGAGAAAAGAAACGTTAATGTTTATGATGTATTCTGTTTATTAGTATTTCGACCCCCCTAGAAACATGTAATGGCTATGTAGTGTCTTAAATTACGACGACCCATTGCAATAATTTTTGTGTAAACACGCCAATAATAGCCTGAAAACCAAAATCTCAATGCAGGGTTTCTCCAACTTTGAAACGCGATTATCCTGAAATCTCTGGACAAAAAACAAAAAAGTAGGATATCACTGAAAAGAGAAATAAACGCCCCTTAAAACAATGTGCCACTTGACCCTAATTCCTATTTAAGATTGTAAAGGTGACATCTACCCCTCCTAGGGGGTTGAAAGAAAAAGGCTAAAAATATGCATTAAAGTGTCTCCCCTTCAATTAAAACTTCTCCCCTCAAATAAAATTGACGTGTCTTTCCGATTTTTCATATTTTTAACTGTAGAAAAGATACTATGGGTGGGAAGTTTTAAAATTGACAGATGCCGAATTCGGCCTATGTCCGAAATAATTAGACATATTATGGCGATTTGTCCATACTAAACTTGCCACATGCGTTTAACTTCGTGGTTATAAATAGTCTTTATATAACTTCTTTGCGGAGGGGGGTAATCTGTTTTGGTATAATATAACAACAAAAGATTAACACCCTCCTTTTTTTTTAGATATTGAGGGAGCATTCAATAATGCTACTACCGACTCACTAGTAAATGCAATGAGTAGAAGAGGTACACCTGCAGTGGTATGTAGATGGATAAGGGCCGCCTTAGAAAACAGGATAGTGACTTCCACTCTGGGGCAAGCTACTATCAAAGCAGTAGCGGGTGGAGGTTGTCCACAGGGAGGAGTGTTATCTCCTCTACTTTGGGCAACCTTGGTAGATGACCTCCTCAACGAACTGTCCACACAAGGTTTTTATTGCCTAGGATATGCAGACGACATCGTAATTGTGATCAGGGGCAAGTTTGCTGGTATGATATCAGAAAGAATGCAGACAGCCCTAAACAAAGTTGACAAGTGGTGCAAACAAGAGAGACTGACAGTCAATGCTCAGAAAACACAAATTGTCAATTTTACAAAAAAGATAGCACCAAAAGGCCTAAAACCACCAGTGCTAGGAGAAACGGAGATTTCATTTGCCAAAGAAACAAAGTATCTTGGGATATTTTTTGATCAAAGGCTTACATGGAATACTCACATAGCGAAAGCAACACAGAGGGCTGCCATCTCTTTAGGTAGGTGCAGAAGGATGTGTGGAAAAAACTGGGGACTTAACCCTAAAATGACTCTATGGCTATACACAAGGGTAGTAAGACCCATGATAACCTACGGGTCGGTGGCGTGGTGGACAAAGACATCGCAAGTGGGTGCGGTAAGGCTGTTAAGTTCCACACAAAGGCTTGCGTGTCTGTGTGTAACTGGGGCCATAAAAACCACTCCTACAAATGCGATGGAAGTCTTGTTGAACTTACCACCACTACATATTTTCATACAAGGCGAAGCCAGATCTGTCATGCACAGGTTAATTCACGGTCAGCAGCACATAAGCCAAACGCATAGTGCTGCAAACCAGAAGCTAATCGAAGAGCTAAAAGCAGACAAAGTATTGGGATTACCAATTGATGCAACAGCTACTAGGTATAGCTTCAACAACAAATTTAATATAACCATACCAGGAAGGGAAGACTGGAGTAAAGGTGTACCCATTCAAGCTGAGGCAACCTGGTATACAGACGGCTCAAAAACGTCAGAAGGCGTAGGAGCTGGAATAGTAGGGCCGAAACAAGGGAGATCCTTCCACGTAAGCCTATCAAAGGATGTCACAATTTTCCAGGCAGAAATAACGGCAATCCACTATTGTGTAGAAGAAATAATAAGGCAACAAAGAATAAATCGTTCTGTGGCCATTTTCACAGACAGCCAAGCGGCGCTAAAGGCACTCAGCTCCGCGGAGGTCAATTCTAGACTAGTGTGGGACTGTGTGCGTGCTCTGAATACTTTGGGCGGACGTAGCACTGTTACGTTGGCCTGGGTGCCAGGGCACGAGGGTCACAAGGGTAACGAAAAGGCAGATGAAAGGGCTAAGCAAGGTTCATCAATGCCATTCATAGGCCCAGAACCCTTATGCGGCGTTGCAAAGGCGGTCACGAGAATGGCCACGGAACGATGGGTGGCCAACAAATCTCTAGAATGGTGGAGAAACTCACCAGGGCAGAGACAGGCGAAAAGGTTCATTGTAGAACATTCGCCAAAATTCACGGTAGACTTGATAAGCAAAGACAGAAAGACAGTCAAAGCTGTAGTAGGTCTACTAACAGGGCATTGTAAGCTAAATAGGCATCTAAAGCTGATGGGATTGACAGAAGAAGCTATGTATAGGTTCTGCCAATCTGAAGAAGAAACGTCAGAACACATTTTATGTCGGTGTGACAGCCTGGCAAATGTGCGGTTCCCGGTAATAGGCAATGATAGGCCATTGCCAAGGAGCTACATGGAGGGTTCAGTCTCCGAGTTGCTAAACTTTGTGAAAAGGATAGGACTGAAGAATGTAATCTAAGGATCAGAAGAGGGCCACAATAGATCTGAGAAAGTTGCAGTGGATCAGGCCGAAAGCCACCTCTAAGAATCTAATCTAATCTAACACCCTCCGCATAGAAGTTGAAACCAATGCAATCAAAACTCTTCCGCGTAACTTTGTGGATATAGGTAGGTATATTTAATTATAATCGCCATATACTAAGGGTCGGCAAATCTGGTCTTGGGTGCCGGTTTTCATGTGTACGAAGAGTACGGTCAACACGCTTAGTAAAATAAGATGTAGTGAATAAAGACAGAAGGCGAGTATTTTGAGTATTTTCCCAAACGCATGGAATCTAGTGTCAGATTAAGTAGTTATGTAATAAATACTTCGTATTTTTGCTCACTCCAACTTACTAGATTGCCATAACGACTCACTCCTATACATGTAAACGCCAACCTAAAGGTTCGCTTGCCAGCAGGGTATGTCTAATTATTTCGGACATAGGCCGAATTCGGCATCTGCCTCCAACATATATAGCCGTTGCTATTCAAATTTGAAATTAGGTAACAAAGTACCGTATGATCGAGAAAAAACGGCGTCCAGTTGGCTGGGAAATGACGATCTATGACATCTCTCATATAAATTTACATATGAAATGACAGCGATCTTCATTTCATAGCAATCGCTGACGCCGTTTTTTTTTTCGATCATACTGTACCATAATATAATTACTACATATTAACAGTTCTACCTCATGATGAACTTATCTTTTTGTTTGTATATCAGTACCGGGTGTCCCACTAAGAATAGCTCTCAGCCACTAAGAATAGCTTCAGCTCTTAAGCTGAACATCGGCAAAACTAAAATCATGTGCACTCCCCCGGAAGATCACAACAATGCTATAAAAATCGGAGAAGAACTATTCGAATATGTGGCGGAATTCAATTACCTTGGCAGTTTGATTTCGGAAAAGGCCAATATTGACTCTGAAATTCAGCACAGGATTAGTAGCGCCTCAAGAGCATTCTGGAAATTAAAAGACAGGGTTTTCTACAATCATGACTTGAGTACAAAAACAAAACTTGCAGTATACCGAGCAATTATAATCCCCACCATGATATATGGGAGCGAAACCTGGGTGCCTTACCGCCGACACATGAACGCATTGAACAAGTTGCAACAGAGACACCTTAGACAACTCTTAAGAGTCCGGTGGTTCCATCATGTCTCAAACGTATCGGTCCTTGAAAAATCTAACTGCGAGAGTATTGAAGTCATGGTCACAAAATCCCGCTTAAGATGGGCTGGTCACGTATGCAGAATGCAAGAAAACCGCATACCAAAATCTCTGCTTTACGGTGAGCTTGTGGACGGTAAGAGGAGGCCGGGTGGACAACTGAAAAGATACAAGGACATTTTCCACGAAAATTTAAAGGGAATTAACATGCAGAATGAGTGGGAAAAAGCAGCTCACAATAGAACTCAATGGAGAAGGGTTGTAAACTCAGTTAACAGCGCAACCAGAAAGTAGAGAGGCAACAAAGCAATGAGATTTTTGAATGTCCGGAGTGCGGTAGGCAGATAACATCACGTATCGGGCTTTTCAGTCACAGAAAAGCTCATGAAAGAAAACGCCTTGCGTGACCATTTTCTTTATGTGTGTCGAATACTCGTCAGCGAGTAACGGCTGTATGTATGTATGTATGTATGTAGCTCTCAGCTGTATCTCGGAAAGTATTAGTCGTAGGGCTTACGGAAAAAAATATTTATAACTAAAAGGGCTATGAGAAATTGCTGGAAATTATTTTCAAGTTTGTAAAACGGCCGCTAGGTGGCGCAACTGTTATGGAAAATAAGAAAATAGATTTTTTACAGAATTTTGCCTAGATAATGGGTACTATATATATAATAGCTTCATAATCTTCAGTAAATTTTAGATTTTTTTTGTTAGAACCATTTTCCCCTATCTGCTCAAATAAAGTGGTGGGGGAAGGTTAGATCTATCTTTATATAAATGTTAATAACTCCGGACTGGATGATCAGAATCCAACAAACGAGGGCTCGTTTGAAACAGCCTTTCTTACTTTATATTATACCATAAAAATAATAATAATAAGGTTTTCAACGTAGACGCTAGGGGGCGCTTTCTTACAATTTAACAAACATAGCGCGTTTTTTCAAAAAAATTAAATACGATAGTATATGTTATTTTAGCTGATAGTAAAGAGTAGTAAAAGCTTAAAAAGTCAGCGAAAACCGCATCTTGATATCTTCTTTCAAACCGAAGATATTAGCAAAATTATAATAAATACCAAAAAATAAGCCCTTAATTATTTTATTTTTACAATACAGTACAGTAGCCCTCTTGAATAGGCCCATTCTAACAAAAAAAATAAGATAGAAACAGTTAGTTTATTTTAAAATCGACGAAAAACGAGAATACCATAATACCAGATGTATTAATATCTAATAATTAAGATATTAATAATAGTGAACAAGAAACGATGATTCAGTGAAGTCATGGTAGGCTTTGGAGAGAAGTTGCGTTTCGCGTAATAGTATAAACGTCAAATTGTTATTAGATCAACATTTTGATAGTTTTAGCAGCATTTTTTTATTTTTTAAATGCTTTTTCAAAATGCCTTTATTATTTGAAGTAGTTGAAGTTGTTGGCATTTTGAAAAAGCAATCAAAAGATAAAAAAAGACTATCAAAATGTTGATCTAATAACAATTTGACGTTTATACTATTACGTCAAAAGCAAATTTTTTCCAAAGCCTACCATGACTTCACTGAATCATCGTTTCTTGATCACTATTATTAATATCTTAATTATTAGATATTAATACATCTGATATTATGATATTCTGGTATATCGTCGATTTTAAAATAAACTAACTGTTTCTATTTTATTTTTAGGTTAGAATGGACATAATCAAGAGAGCTACCGATACCGTGTTGTAAAAATAAGGTAATTAAGGGCTTATTTTTTGGTATTTATTATAATGTTGCTAATATCTTCGGTTTGAAAGAAGATCTAAAGATGCGGTTTTCGCTGGCTTTTTAAGCTTTTACTACTCTTTTCTATCAGCTAAAATTACATATACTATTGCATTTAATTATTTTGAAAAAACGCGCAATTTTTGTTAAATTGTAAGACAACGCCCCCCAACGTCTACGTTCAAAAGCTTATTATTATTGTTTATATGGTACTATATAGAGTAAGAAACGCTCTTTTAAACGAGCCCTCACTTGTTGCATTCCGATAATCCAGTCCAGAGTTATTAATATTCAAATAAAAACAGATCTCACCTTCCCCCACCACTTTATTTTGGGTAGATAGAGGAAAATGACTCTAACAAACAATATTCAAACTTTACTGAATATTATGAAGCTGTTACGTATAGTACACCTTATCTAGGCAAAATTGTGTAAAAACTCCATTTTCTTATTTTTTGTTGCAGTTGCGCCCCCTAGCGGTCGTTCTATAAACTTGAAACTAGTTTCCAGCAATTTCCCATAGCCTCTTTAGTCATAAATATTTTTTTCCGCAGCCGCTACGGCTAATACTTTCCGAGATACAGCCGAGAGCTATTCTTAGTGGGACACCCTGTACATACAGTCTATGCATCTTCTTCATATTCCAAAACATACTTCTAAACTTGAGTTATTAGGGTTATATTTCCTATTCCCTTGATACGGTCCATGTAGTTGATACTTAATAGGGTCCAAGTAGTTGGACGCTGCCATATAAGTATACATACATGGATAGATGTGCGCGTCTCACGCTGCTTATATCGTATCAACTGTTTCATCCAAGCCGAGTTGGAAGCTTCGTAGCATCCAAGTTGGCAGCCAGCCTACTTACTTGGATGTGATGGAGCCTTCCAACTTCTTAGATAAAACAATTAATACGATACAAGCAGCGTACAAGTAAGACGCGCGCAGCATTATTATAAGTAAGTTATATGGCAGCATCCAAGTGTACTTGGTCCAAGTACTCTTGGACCATGTTATCCCGCCTTAAGATATGTGTATGTCTGAAATAAATAGGTTGAATATAATCCAAAAAACGACTAAGTTATTTAAGGTATATATTTTATATAAATATAAATAGTGTAAATCATTTCTCAGTACACCAGCCGGGACCCATCTTACAACTACGCGCATTCTCATACAAAAAACTTCACTTCCAACACAAAAAATAATACCGCCATGGTGCATTTCGTTGTTAGTTCTTGTCCTGAGTATATACAAATATAAAATATAACACTATTCTTAACAAAACCAACGTATATTAGCCTGGTCATTCTAAATCAGTGGTCTACACGTTAATTACCCAGAGAAAAATTAAGGTTAGTTTTAGGATTTCGTTTAAAAAGGCTCTCTGAACAATAGTCTGACTGTTTCAGTGTTACTGAAAGATCAATAACGACCCTTGTGTTCGCACGTTTCATTTTATATAGACATCTTTCTCTTGACTCATAAAATGTCTACAAAATTACGATCTATTGTACGAGAGTATGTTTTCAATCAGGATATGAGTTACGAAGTATTCTGGTGTATCAAAAACGACGAAAAAAATTAAAAATAGAAAAAAGTATCAGCCCGCCCTTTGTCCTCTTTTTTAACTGCTTGAATTCTCATTATGTTATCGGGATCATTATCTTGCACGTTAAAATTCAAACCACCGGTTTATAATGATCAGGTCAGTAGGCAGGCAAACAGCTTATTCAATACTCGGCTGCATATCTGCAAATAAATACGGTAGTTAACGTTTGCATATGTGTAGAGGATTTCTATAATTGCCCCTACATGATGAATTGTCAATGACGTGTATGACATAAATATATCAAAATTAGTTTTTTTTTGTTAGTGAGTATACTGAAAAATCTTTCAGTATTCAATAATTCAGTAATAAAATATATCCCGTTTATTGCCACCTTTTTGATATCCACCCCACCCTGTATAAAATATATTCACCATTGTGCAATTACACACAAAAGTAATGTAATTACAAATTGTGTAGTTACATAACTAACAAATGTGTTTCTGTATTAATCTCCTTTGTTTGCCACCAAACCAACAAAACCCATATTGATGGGTTCATAGGGTCAATCGGGGTGAAGGGAAACTCGGGGTAAATGAAAACATCTCAAATTATCTATTCAAATATCCTGCTTTTAGTTGTATGTATGTATGTTGGTAGCAGTGGAAACGCTGTTGCTAAAATATTATTATCATATACATATAAACTATATACAGATTATCGCCTATCCATGCTATATGTTGGAGTTGAAGCCGAGTTAGAGACAACTAGATAACCGGTCCATGTATATTTCACATAAGCTCGTCTTTTAGGCAGACACTGGTGCAACAGCGCAACTCCAAAATTCGGAATATCGATTAGCCCTTACTCTGAAGATTAGCCAATTGTCGAACGGGAGCGCAAACGAAAGCCATACGAATGAACAGCTGGTGCTAGCGTCTAGTCTCTTATTAGTCTAGTTATCCGATAGATAATTCAAAATCCAGGCTTGCGAACTACGCTTGATTCATAAACCCATTTCACCGGCTTGGCTTCACAGAATACAGTTTGGACTCAATATGGTTACTATATAAATATATGCCTAGCAGTGAATGGTTAAAGTGAATGTAGGTTGATTTAAATAATTATATACTACCCTTGTTTATATATTAACTAGTTATACAGCGTGAGTTAGTTCTGGAATTCACTGATAGATGGCTACGAGAATTGCATCGCGGGCCTTTCAAAAATTAAAAAAATAAATAATAAATTTCTAAGTAAGTCAGGCAATCGCAAGAGCGGTAAACTTATTAGGTTAATAATTCTTATTAGTTTACTGTTCTTGCGAATGTCCCACTTATTTAGAAATTCAAATTTTTGAAAGACCCGCGATGCAATTTTCGTAGCCATCTATCAGTGAACTCCCAGACTAACCCACGCTGAATAACCAGTTAATATACAGGGCGAGTCTGAAATAAGTGCAAATATTTTCAGGGGTGTTATATTTCGACCCCAGGAACACGTCTGAGATTTTTTTCGCACAAAAAAGATGTTGAAAATCGTCCGAGATATACCAGTCCTGAAAATATTTGCACTTATTTAAGACTTACCCTGTAATAAACAAGGGTACTACAATAAAATCTGTCTAGTATTTTTGACAAAGCAAACAACATTTTTTTTTCCTTAGAAATTATATTGGTATCGTCAATCTAGAGTTGAATTATGGTAACCAAAGGATCTGGTGACACTTTGATTTTGGGGTTAAGTTGATAATATTGATCGGATAAAAACTCAGACTTGTTTTCATTTACCCCCGTGCATACACCGCGTTGAGGAAAATGGAACCACATGTTTGCGGTAAGGGAAAACATGTTTCCTTTTACCTCAAGTCTGTACAGGGGTGCCAGATTTTATGATTTTGTATCAAATCTCACGATCTCACGATACGTGCGCAGGATCTCACGATTTTTACGTTGTACCAATTAAAAGATACTGCTTTCAGAAATATTAAAATATCTGAGTTACTTACTAAAAAGCGAAATTTCTATTCATGAGCTTATTAATATTCATTTACCCCACCCACGGTCACCTCATTTGCTATTCATAGCGAAAACGAAACCTGACGTTTTTTATTTACCCCAATGTGATGGGTAAATGAAAATATTCATGGCGTAAATGGAAACACATTAAAACAATTTTTAAATCTGCTTCAACAAAAATTGTCATGTTTTTATGTATATTTTCATAAACCAAGCTGAGAAGGAACCGCCATCCATAGGAATTTTCTTTTATACCTTATCTAGATAATTTTAAAATAAAGTTTGAAAAGATCGTTTTCATTTACCCCGATTGGCCCTACATCAAAATAAAATAAAAAATAAGGAATTCTTATTTGTGAGCATTCAAACAGCTAAATAAAATAAAATAAGAAACATATATGAAGTTTCAATATCTAAAGTTGTTCTTGAGTTATCGCATGTTATGTGTTAATAAGTTCAGTTTTTAAATTACCGCAATTGCTGACGTTTTTTTCGTTATAAAAAATGGACACCCTAACGATATCTTTATAATTCCATTTCAGATGCTCAGAAACATATCTAATGATGTTATCTAGTTATCTTTTCGAAAAAAAGTTTTATATCTTTTAAAAATAAGCGGTTTGCAATCCTGATTTTACTTTACTTGATAGGGAAAGGCGTACCGGAGAAATGTGGCAACGCCGCAACAGCACACCGTCGCATTTCTCTCACTCCGACTTAATAAGATCCGCCCTATGCGATTTACTTCCACACATGTAAATACCGACCCAAAAGTAAGAGTTGCAAGCATGGTATATGCTGTTCCATAGAACAAACTTTCTTATGTTACTTTATTTCGCTGTATGAACCCACCCTAAATTATAATACATATTTATTATAAAAATTATCTAATAAAATATAAATTAAATAACCGACACAATACCTCGCCATAATTAATAATAAATAATAAAAATATCTTATTTATATCTAAAAAAAAATAAGTTATTATTCAGAAATACACCATAGCTGTGCAACACTGGTTTACAATCTCTCGTATAATTAATTCATCCGACGCATTTTCACAACAAAACGAAGTAAATCAATTGACACTATTAACAGTCAAAAGTGAAGTAAATCGACTTCATTCGCACAGAAAAATATATAAATAAACGAGACAACAAAATAATCTTAGGCTAAGCACATACTGGAACGGAGAGCATAGCAGCAATGAAAACGGAGAAAGTGTAGATTAGAGGCGCGTAGTTCGTGTACGAACTAGTTCTAGCGAACTATTCCGACCCCGGAATGAATAGAACTAGTTGGCGCTTTCTCAAAGAACTAGTTTCTCAGGACCTATTTAGGGATTCAGACTGTGACCGATATATAATAATATGCGACGGATCGGCCAGCGCGATCGTAGCCTGATGCTAGGCGGGAGTGGAGAGTACCAGCCGTATGTTACCTGTCCCGGACCGAAAGGACTGAGAGGAACTAATTAAAAGACTAGTTCACGGGAATCTATTCAGTCGGCAGATCCGAGATATAATACAAGGCGACGACGATGGATTCGGCCTTGTCTATTGCCACAGCCGACGTAATTACCACAGAAAATTGTCGTGGATACTGTTTTTGATTGTTAGTTTGGTCTTTGAATATTTTACGAGAATGTTTCACTTTAAATCCCTAAAATTAAGAAATATCTTATAAAACGACGTAGATATTCTGAATTGTTAGACAAAAATAAAAAGCTTGAAGTGAGGAAAAATGCAATGCCTATTATTTGTTCCAATTGATTTGTGATATAGTTTTTTAAACTCTGATTTGAGTTTTTTTTTATTTTTTTTATCTGGATAAAACTTACCTATACGTTTTTTACATACGCAATTACACATTTCATTATATTTCGTACATTATAAAAATTATACAGATCATACGGTGATTAGTTCTGACTGACAACGAAACCCATTAGCAAGCAACGGGGATGTCAGTGTTAGTTGGGAACTATAGTGAACTAAAGACCTAGGTCAAGGAACTATTCCTCTGGAGGAACTAGAACTAAGGAACTAGTTCCTCCCAAGGAACTAGCATTCCCATCTCTAGTATAGATGCCAGACTCAAATTTTAAATTTTATTTTGGTATCAACTTATTTCTTTGTAAAATAAAATAAACTACTTTGAAATTAAAATGACAGACACATCTATCGCTGTCAAGGATTTGGTCGTTGGGCAGACTATACCATGACAAATGTTTAAACTTTATAACTATCAATAATTAGAGTTTACTTGCTAAATTTCTGAAATTGTCATGGTAACGAAATTTTTGAAATTTAACTATAATAATAAAATTATTAATTAAAATAATATACATTAGGTTGAATTTAAAATAACAAAGATTTCAGCAATTTTATAACAAACGGAATAAATAATTTTTTGGCTTCCCCTGTGTATTATCCAATGAGTTGTTAGACATAGCGAATATATAGACTTTCGTTAACTTATAACCCAAATTGCACCTTTTAAAATGTTCAATTCATGATTTTACCAATGCTTAAAATCATGTTGTCAATTTTACAATATGTTTTATTTATTATCTCAAAAAATGTTAGAGATAGTAGGTATAAGTTAGTATAATAAAAACTTATGAGATATGAGAGTAGTTTCCAAAAATATAATATACCGGGTGTTCCATTTGAAATAAGAAAAATGTTACCACTTTTCAAATGATTCGGCAACATTGTAACGCTAATTATATATTTTAGACAGATGGAGCAAGTGCCTTTACGTAAAAATCCAAATTTTCCAAAAAATTCTATCACCGGTTCTCCATAAACATCTAACGTGCCATGGTGATGAACCCTATAGTTACCGGGTGCGTCTCAAAAGTGGCTCACCCCCTATAACTTTTTTATATTTTCATATAAAACAACGAGATTTGGTATGTTAGTATATGACATAAATTAGGATTGATTGACGTATTCAATTATTTTTGGTCACTTCCTGTTTCACCGGAAATGACTACAAATTTTGATTTTTAAACGACACCGTCAACCGTCAAACATTTTTTGACAACAAACAATTGACCTATCATAGACCAATAACAGACAACGTCGGAAATCGTTTACCAGTAATACGAAAAATTATATGCTCTGTGGCCGACGACGGATGCTCCTACGTATGCCGGCCGATTGCAAATTTTACATGGCGTACGTTGGAATTATATACGTCATAATACGATTGCCGGACGTCCGGTTTAATGACTTCGGTCGTGTGAGATGACTAATGTTGGAGACCCGGTCGGAATTGGTATATTGGTAGGTCATATTAAGTCGGACACAGAAATCCGCCATTCTTAACAATTGTCCGATTGTCAGCCATTCTTAACAATTGTCCGATTGTCAGCCATTTTAAAATCGTTTTTTGTTTTTAAAATTTATATTCACATTTCGATTTCTAGTAGAATAATATTGATAAGGTTGAGTTTGGGGGAACCACAGTACAGTTTTATGATTAAACCAGCTAGAAAATAAAAAAAAATATTTTGCGAGTTACTTTTTATAGATATTTTTATTTCATAAATCTACCTAATTTTGAAGGCGCTCGTTGTTTTCCGGAGTATTTTAATCAGATATATAAAAAAGTGACTTCCGTTGACAAAACTGATGTCTGAATTAATGATTCATAATTATTATATGAAATTAGGTAGGCACTTATAGTTATATTCGAGGGGTGATTATGAATCCATTTGTAATTAGGTAGTTATAAAATATTTATCTAGCAAGTATGTATTCTTGGTAGCGAATTTGAAACCAAACGTAACGTAAGTGCTTGGCGACGAATTTTAAGTAACTGAAATCCAAAGATGCGACGTGACAACGAAATATGACGTTGGTAATTGGTAGAATTACATTCCCTATTAGGTCAGATACCAACGTCGAGGCGACCCGAATCTGTATTTCCCATTTAGGTGCAAATAAGGGTCGTCAGGCGGTCGAACCGAGGTTGGTACCCGACGCGACGTCGGGTTTATTGAACGCGACGTATACCCGACGTTAGATAACGTCCAAAGGCTACTTGGGCGATTTTTTTCAAAAGTTGACATATGATATGTCATTCTATTCAGAGTGTCATTTTCTATCGAATAAAGTAAGAATATACCGAGGGTGCTATTTAAAAATCAAAAGTTGTAGTCATTTCCGGTGAAACAGGAAGTGACCAAAAACAATCGAATACGTCAATCAATCTTTAATTATCAAAATTCATTTTGTTTTTATAATACAGATAAGTTCGAGATAAAAAAAGTTATTGTTGAAATAAAAAATAAGAAATCCAGTGGAGATGATGACATCTCTGCTGAGGTACTGTTAAAGCTACCAGATAAAGCCTTAGAAGCCTTATCCAACTGCATAAATCAGTCCTGGCAGCAGGGGGTTTTTTCCTTCCTGCCTAAAATCTTCAACGGTGGTACCTCTCTTCAAGGGAGGTGATATTAAGGAGCCTTCGAACTTTCGCCCGATTTCTTTACTTCCCACTCTGTCCAAGGTCATTGAA
The DNA here is from genome assembly GCF_002938485.1 of Sitophilus oryzae. Taxonomy (NCBI): domain Eukaryota; kingdom Metazoa; phylum Arthropoda; class Insecta; order Coleoptera; family Curculionidae; genus Sitophilus; species Sitophilus oryzae. The sequence goes on along the minus strand of NW_022146163.1, from coordinate 2,079,720 downwards.
AAGTTAGTAAAAAATAGGATGTGTAACTATCTACAATCCCTTAACATTATTACTGACAAGCAGTTTGGATTCCGGGAGGCCAAGAGCACACACGATGCTGTCTGCAGTTTCCTTGAGGAAGTCTATGTTGGGCTGATTCAGGGGGGAGTAATGGCTGCTGTGTTCTGTGATCTATGCAAGGCTTTTGATTGCGTGGATCACGAAATTCTTTTACTGAAGCTCGAGAAGTATGGTTTCCGTGGACGTGCTCTTGCTTGGTTTAGATCATATCTTGAGGGTAGATATCAGTGTGTCATGTGCTCGGGAAAAAAATCCTCGCCGTTAAGTGTCTGTTGCGGTGTACCACAGGGCTCTGTTTTGGGGCCTATTTTATTCTTATTGTATATTAACGATTTGACAGAATTGCACATCTCTGGACATTTCACACTCTTTGCAGATGACACTTCAATACTATGGCAGGCCAAGGACATTGAGCATCTTAAGGGAATCATAAGCAAGGACTTATCCTTCATTAAAGAGTGGTTTAACTCAAATCACCTTTGTTTAAATTTATCCAAGACGCATGTTGTTGGGCTTAGGTGTGACATCGCAAATCTACATTTCGAGGGGGGTTTGCTTGCAGGAATTCCTGCGACTAGATTCCTAGGAATTATTATTGATAGAAATCTGCGATTTGAAGACCATATTCTGGCCTTAAGTGGCAAGTTGTCTTCTGGACGCTTTGCTGTTAGGGCAATTAGGGAAGAACTAGGTTCACAAGTGGCAAGGACGGTCTATTTTAGTTTGTTTGAGTCTCATCTACGGTATGGAATACCATTCTAGGGTGTGGCTAATCAGGGTCTACTAAACATTCTTTTTATTTTACAAAAAAAAAGGCCGTACGATTTATTGTAAATGTACCACTTAACGAATCCTGTAAACAACACTTCAAAGCTCAAAAAATTCTTACACTACCATGTCTTTTTATTCTGAAAACATCATTCCTTATTTTTACAAATCGTATCAGACTACAGGGTCCTATACCCAATATTGTTACCCGCCAAACCCTGAATCTGCCCTTACCACTTCCAAATAGCACATTGGTCAAAAGATCTATAATATATGAGGGCCGAAAGATCTTTAATCATCTGCCGGTTGCTTTAAGATTGGTTAATTGCATAAAAACCTTCCAGAGACTACTGAAAAGGGAACTTTTAAATAGGGCATTTTACAGCGTTGACGAATTCTACCGGGGCTCCCTTGATATTAGTGTTTAGAGTCTAGAATTGCTTGTTAGTCTGACTTGTTCTTTTTAGCGTTATTTTTAATTTTCTCTTTATTCTGTATATTGTATATGTTATTTTACTTAATTGTTTACACCTATTTTTCTAAATACTGTTTGTTATTTAAATGGATGTATTTCTATCTTATATTTACACAATTTTTTTTTTATTTTAGGTTAAGATTTAGGAATATTTATGCTTTGTTAACAAAAATTTGTATATTTTTTAAACAATAAAGTACTTTTGAAATTGAAAAATTGAAATTGAAATCCTAATTTATGTCATATACTAGCATACCAAATTTTGTTTTTTTTCTATCTGAAAAATAAAAAAGTTATAGGGGTGAGCACCCGGTATAATATATTCCATTTAAATGTAATATGACAATTGAAATATTTAGTATGCGAACAATCACGAGGTAGCGCTTCATTTACTTTCATTTCTTAACACGACAAATGGAGTTCTAAAGGGAGATGTTTTGTGCTTTTCTTGTAAGCAAGTAAAATTGCCAACTGTATGACCCTCCTTACAATTCCGTCTCTCCGTTTTCACCGCTACTCCAGTACCTGTTCAACCTCCAACCCACAAATAATCTCTCCCTAACGCTAAACGTGACTTAGTCTTCGTCTTCGGGCAGGTCCTCGTCCGTCGTGTACTCGGACTCCTGGTCCGCCTTCTCCAAGAGATTCTCCTGCTCGTCGTCCTCGAAGTCCCACTGCGGGTGCTCGGTGGTTTCGGCCGGGGCCTGCTTCACGTCCAGCTTCAGGTCCTTCTGCTGGTTGAAGCCGATGTACGAGTCCGACCTAAGGCACACTGTCACCGTGAACAGTCCCGACCAAGACGGTGCCGTAAACTGAAAGGAACGGAGGAAATATTATTTCATTGAAAATTCATTAAATTAGGAAATTTGTTGTCCACTTGGCAACACCGCCTTTGGGATAATGGTGTTGGAAAGACTCTACCCACTGAATAAAAAGACTAAGAAGGGACATTTGACAGAAGGGACAAAGGACAGAAAAGATCAAAAGACAAGTATCCAAAGACACCAAGTCCTAGGGTCTGATAATATAAATCAAAACACAGATGCAAAAAAAAACGCTGCGGAGAAATTTTTGGTCAAATTTAAAGTATTATATTTTTGTTATTTTTAGCCCTATTTTCATGAATTTTTTAGAAAGCAGTATATAATGGGCTTGTTTCACAATTTTTTTTTATTTTATCAATCGAAAGTACAACTAAAAAATAACAGATCTACTAAAAATTAGAATTTTATTCGTACGTTTAGTACCTCAAAAACACGTACAAACATCTATTGCGCGAGAAAGGGGTGTGGCCAGCCGCTACGTCATAGCACCACAGGTCGGCTGGCGACCGCGCTCGATACAATGCACAGGTCTGCTTTGCCCGATTACAGAAAGTGTGTTTTAAATTTTTAGTACAACGTAGTGTAGTACTAGTCTTTCTTTTATTCAATATTAGTATAAAACAGACAAGGAAATGTTGTGTAGTGCCAGAATGCACAAATACGCATAAAAATTCCCCAGAAAAACTATTTATTTCTTTACCGTCCGACATAAAGTTAAGAAGAGCATGGCAACATGCAATGCGAAGACATGATTTTGTCTGTGACAGAGGCACCAGATTTTGTTGTGAAGATCACTTTAATGTAAGTTAATAGTTACAAGTAGTGTTTCCTATTTTTTTTAATAAATAAAACTAAAATCAGGTGTTATTCCTCACATTTTTGAGTGCCAAAAAAACGATCTTCTGCTTCAAATACAAGAAAACAAGCAGCCATTATTAAGGAAATATTGAAAGACGACGCAAGGCAGGCGGCAAATGAAAATTTTCGTTTCAGGGCCAATACAGTAGACAAGGATTTTAAAATGCATGATCAAGAGGAGCGCATTTCAAACCATCAAATTTATGCAACCACATAAGAAATGCTACCGCGTGCTTGCAACCACGTTCGGATGCGGCACAGTCATTACACTTTGCTTCTATCACACTTTTTTCACTAGTATTTATAATAATGCATTATACATTATAATTTTTTGCATTAATTTTGTGCTCCGGTGTAATTTTTGCCACTACTTGTCATAGTGATTGCTGTTGTTTTAACTGCACATATTATCCAATGGCATTATTACCATAATTTTGTCTGCCGGATCTGTAAGAAAAAAGTACATAGCTTACGTATCAGTTTTTACCTTAAAGTAGAAATATTTTTCTATATATTTATCGTAGTACGTCTTTTCGCGGACCAACCTCGAACTAGTCCTAGTCAATCACATATCTTAAAATCCATTCAGTATTTGTCAGCTGTATATGAAACCACTGATTTTTTCTGGTTCGTGAATTTTTCGCGAAAATATTTATTAATAATTGATCAATAATTAATTTATTTTTGTTTATTTTTTAATTAAAATTTTTAAAATTTAAAAAATATCAAAAATAATTAAAAATAGTTTTCTACAAGCGTGTTAAAATATTTTTCGCCACACTCTGATATATAATAATATTACTTTAAGGGTGCTTTAAAATTTACTTTAGTCATTAAAGGAAACAAAAAAATATATATTTGAGGAAAGTCTCTTATTTACTTGTACAATTATTATGTATTAATTCAATATTAATTATATTCATATTCTAACTTATTTATATTATTAATATAAACTATAAACAATTGTTAATTCAATAATTAGCCGAAAAGCCTCAAAATGCTAATTAATTGTGTTAATGTTACAAATAGCAGAAGATTGCATAGGTTAGTTAAGAAAATGCATAGGTTGCCTTCTTTCATATAGGGTAAATAACCCTTTGATTTTTTTACCCTAGCGAGCCGCCACTGCTTTCCGATACAGATACGTATTTAAGCAATAGAAAATATCTTAGAAGGAAAATATAATGTAACTTTATTTCCTTCATTTCTGAACTAATAAACTCCTTATTTTTATTAAAATAATCCATTATCATAAAAATGTCCACTTCTGGGAGATTGCCCGAATCAGCTTTATTGAACCCTTCTCCTACCGAATGCATCTTGTGAAAATAAACCAACGAAATAGTCTAAATAACGATAAAATGACAAATCACATTAATTCAAACGAGTGTTTCCGTTACGAACTGATTGACGGCAAGTCGGGTGTAGTGGAACTACGTCACGAGGGGGCGTGGCCTCGTCTCGCCGTTACAAACTTTAAGCTCTCATATCTCGAAAACGACAAAAGATTTCGTTCTGAAATTTTAATCGTGCACTTATTATAATAAGTAGTATCCAAAAACGTTTAAAAAACATACAAATAGGATATGATGGAACAAGCCTATTATATCAACTTTAATTCGTAAACTCAGCTTTTTATAAACTTTAGAATTTGGAATATTATACAAGATTAACCGAGGAGTTCTTTACCCTAATTTTAAAACACCCTGTGCAATAATTTCGTCCGTAAATTTTCCTAAAATATAATATTACGGTAAGAACCATGACTCCTCAGCATTTTGTTTGTTGACTCACGTCAATACATGCTTTGGTTAATTTTTAAGAGCGAAATGAACTAATAATGATCATTTTACATTTTTTTTCAGTTATCAATAGGCACTTTTTGATGTAATTTTTTAATACGACGAAATTTTTTTGTTCACTATTGTCGTGACGTCATATTACACTGCATTGGATACTCTATACTAAATTTAAAAAAAACGTTAAAGACTAACGATACAGTCCATTTTTTTAAAGACCAAGCGAAGTTCGTTTAATGAAGCTGGTACTGCTTCGCGATCTCAAACCCTCCTGCCAAGCATTTGCCAAATGTCAAACATGATGGGCAGCTCATAGTAGGATATAGTTCACAATAATCACCAAAGCCGCCTTGTTACATTGAAAAATAACTTCAAAAAGAAATGATAATTGAACAAATTGCAAATTGTTGGTGGCAAGTTCATTTTGCTCTTAAAAATTAACCAAGGCATGTATTGACATGATCCAAAAAACAAAATGTTTGGGAGACATGGTTCTCACCGTAAAATTATATTTTAGGAAAATTTACGCACGAAATAATATAATATACAGGGTGGTCCGAACTGTATTCCGGAAACTTCGGCAGCGTATTCTGCAGATAAAAATAAGTAAAAAAGTTCGAATAAATGTATGTCCGAAAATGCTTAGTTTAGGATATACAGGGTGTAGAACTTTCATTTTTATTTCGATTTTTTCCAAATAATTTCTGCAGTAACATCAATATTTGGATGAAAATTGGTGTCTGGGAGTTTTTTGACATGAGAAATTTGATTTTGATGTCAATATGACTCCTACTAGTAGAGGGCGCCACCTACATATATTTTAACTGGTTTGAAGAGTAATAACTTTTTATCCGCACCTGTATAAAACTACTGAGTAAAAAAAAATCATTTACGACTTTTTTACGTAAAAAATGTCTCTTGGTAAAAATCGCTACGAGTATTGGTTTTCGAGATATTTGGAATCGAAATTATCAATACATAAATTAAACATGTTGTCAAACATGTTATCATTGACATAAATTAAACATGTTGACTATAAATAGTTATTAGACTGAGATCATAAATTTGAAAGTTTTTTTTGTCAGAAGTTCAACAGAAACTGTTTTATCATCATTTTTTGCACGAAAAATTATGATTTAATTTAAAAAAATAAAAATTTCCCAAATTTATTATTTCACTGAAATAACTATCTACTCAACGTGTTTATTTTTCGTCAATAATGACATGTATTGCCTATTTCCATTCTAAATATTTTGAAAACGGTTGCTCGTAGCAATTTTTACAAAGAGATATTTTTTACTTAGAAAATCACAGAAACGTATATTTTTTCACTCGGTAATTTTATACAGGTACGGACAAAAAGTTATTACGCTTCAAAATACTTAAAACACAGGTAGGTGGCGCCCTCTACCAGTAGGAGTCATATTAACATCAAAATCAAATTTAACATGTTAAAAATCCTAGACACCAAATTTCATCCAAATATTGACGTTACTACAGAAATTATTTGGAAAAAATCGAAATAAAAATGAAACTTCTACATCCTGTATCTCTGAAACTAAGCATTTTAGGACATACATTTATACAAACTTTTTTACTTATTTTTATCTGCAGAATATGCTGCCGCAGTTTCCGGAATACAGTTCGGACCACCCTGTATAAAATATTAAATAATATATAAAAACAACCCCTCGATCAACCCTATAATATATGACAAATACTAAAGTTTATAAAAAACTGAGTTTACGAATTAAAGTTGGTATAATTATATACAGCTTGCTAAAAAATTCATGAAAATAAGGCTAAAAATAACAAAACTATAACACTTTAATTTAATGAATTATTAATTAAAATTTGACAAAAAATTTCTCTGTTGCGTTTTTTTGCATCTGAGTGTATTAAAAGATTAATCAATATTTCTAAGACTTACCTTAAGATGAACTGATTCTCTGTCAACTAAACTAGTGACGTAGTAAGGAGCTGTGAGCAACGTTTTCGATTTTCTATCAACAATATAAACCCACCAGTATTCTTGTTTCTCGTGAGGGAAATAAGGACAGTGGACTGGATGTGATACTTTTGATTTCCCTTCTAACGATTTTTCTCTTTCGTGAAGTTTGCGGAATCTTTCCCATTCCTACATTTCAAAAATTATTAATTAGAACATGTGAGCATCATAAAGAATAAAATTTAGATCGAAGAAATTTTATATTACGACAGAAAATTATACTCAACTCAATCTACCTCAATTTAATGTATTGAACAGTTTTATTTTTAACTCTGCAGGCATATTTTGCTAAATTTATGAAGTGAAACTTCTTTGCGCTCTTTGAGGGTGAAAATTTAAGGCCGTGACACTCGACCTTGAATGACGGTCTGAGACGGCCGAGACGCACGAGAGGAAAAGTAATAACGGCAGTGTTGACACAGCTAGATCTACCCCTTTGTAAAGCAATTTAACCCCGCTATCTCGTGATAATCTACCCCGGTGAAGATGGCAACACTGGGTAACGAACGATCTGTGCCATACGCGGCTAAGAAAATCACTATAATAAACTTGATATTGTACCAACCATAGACTTAAAATAAAATATAGACTGAGCATCTCATTCATAAATAGCTGGAACATGCGGTCAGACAATGTCTTGTTATTGTTTTAGGTTATAACGAGTGCGACACGAGCGATAGATAGGTTGTCTCTGTCGTAACGGTCGTTCCCTGACGGCTCTGACGAGAAACGCAACACTGTCTTTCGTTTCTCAAGTACACGTGAACTCTCCGCATCATAGCCGGGTATTTTTTTTTATTTTAATGAAGCTATAATTAAATTAAAAATATATCGTATTTAAACTTTTTTATATTTTATTAAGATTTAGAAGAGGTTTTTTTAAATAAAAGTTTAGAAAAAACGTCTTAGAGTCCAAAAAGGATAGAAATAATAAAATACATGTTATAGAAGAAATTTTATAATCGAAATTACGTAAATTTTGAAATTACTAAAAAAAATATTAATTTTAGTCAAACATTTACAACCCCTAATATTAATCAAAACAGGATCCAGTGGCGGATACAGGGGGAGGACCCATGGGGCCCGGGCCCCCCCTAAAGTCTTTGAAATGTGTAAAATATTAGGCTTTTGGGTTAAAAATGGCGCCCTAAAAAGCATATTCTACATTGCTTTTCATTTTGGGCCCCCCCTAAAATAAATTCCTGTGTCCGCCCCTGACAGGATCTATTCTACAGATATAATAGAATCGGCGACAGGGAGAAAAAAAAATGATGATTGTTGTATTTTTTTTTCTGGTTAAGTGATGTCTTATTTATGTAAATTAGACAAAACATAAATCTGTTCCATTAAAGCAAGGAAGGTGATAGGAAGTGGATAAAATGAAAACTACATTTATTTAACTCGGTACTGTCTTTATTATACCGGGTGCGTCCCAAAAGTGGCTCATCCCCATAATTTTAATAGGATAGTATAAAAACGAAACAAAGACTCGTTAAAGGGTTAATTGAAGAACATTCAAAAGAAGAATTGGGTTTTGCAAGTACTATGAGCTGCAGGGTTAGTAAGAGTAAGGATGCTGGCTTTAATTGTTGAAACCTTAACTCCATCGAAAGGCACTGAGTTTAAAAAAATAATAGCTGACCATACACGGAAAGGCCCGGCCTTCGGACTTGGTCTTGAGGCCGGGGCTTTCACCCAAATTACCATAGCGGAAATATATATCCGCGGACTTTGCCTTTCACGCAAACCTATGGTATTTTGGGTTAAAGGCCTGGACCCAAGGCCAAGTCCGAAGGCCGGGCCTTTCCGTGTATGGGCAGCTAATGAATGACAAAAATAGTCAGTTCGAAAATTTTCCTCAAGACAAAAACATCCAAATGATGTTCTAGTTAAATAAAGCATGACGATATGCTAAAGCCTTTTTTACTTTCTGATAATTTATAATAAAACTAAATGATTATTACCAGTTTTAATAAAAGTTTAAAAAATTGTCTTAGATACTTACTATATATGAATTTACAATTACCGAGTGTTAAAATTAAAATTAAAATATCTATATTTTTTAATATTTTCAAAATAAAATAGATTTTTTTAAAATAAAATATACAGGGTGTCACAAGATTACAAAGTAATTAAAAAATAACTGCTAAAAAGTTTTTTGTAAGCATTTCACCTGATATCATAATTTTATGTATTTGGCAATGTTTACAGTACTGTTTTCATGTGTCATGTACGAATAATATCATAGTTTTATTATCTTGTATTTATTTATTTATTAATAAATTAAGTTGTTAATAAATAAATAAATTTAACGAAATGGTTGCCACATATTAGACCATTTGCTACGTTCTTAGATTTTAAGTCCCAAACATCCCTCCTGAGATTTTGTCCCGCTAGAATAACCATCCACCGCACTGTGGAGCACTGGTCCCTGAGTGAGTGAGTGAGTGAGTAAGCATCCACGGCGACTACGATAACGGCGATTTGAGGCGATCGAACAGTCCTTTAGAATATATACAGTCCTTGGGTCTAGGTAAAGTATCTAGCTCATTTGCCAGCTCAGAATTAGAATTTAGAGTTAGTATCTCGCATTTTCATTGGAGAACACTGTCATTTATTTCAAACCAATAATCTCTCGTATAACTTAATAAAATTATTGTATATCACTATAAATAATGAATTGTTTGTAATTGAAAGGTAATTTCTGTATTATTAATCCAGTAAATGATAAAGATAAATAATTGTGATTGATTAAAATTTTATTTTAAGATCAAACTTTTGTTAACAACATTCTAATTTGAATAATGAATTGAATAATGACAAGACAAGCGACATCTGTCTAAAAAAGACAGTGATTTAGAGTGACAATTTGGTTATGTAAAATTTAGAGTGACAATTTTGATTATGCAAAAGAAATACTGGTTGTCTAACGATTGACATTAATTTACAAATAAATCCCCAACATGAATAATAAACAAAACATTTTAAAAAAAATACCACAGACCGCACAAAACAAATTGTTCTTTAATAGCAGTTAGTAGGAGTCAGAGATATAGATGTAGTAGTATTTTGATTTAATGGCCACAGCCGCCAGGCTATCTGGCCCAGTGATAGAATTATTATCGTTTTTAATAAAAATTAAAAAACAATAAAATTATAAAGCTAGAATAGTATACGGTTTTATATTAACTCTATTTTTTTTTAACTTTATGAAAAACATTCATAAACAAATATATATCTATATATCACTTCACATAGTGCACACGCAATTTTTTTTTTGTTAAATGGAGGCAAAGTTGTGCAAATTGATGCTGATCAAAACGCCACCTTAAAAGTTCAGAAATTCCAAACAGTTCCGAAGATTTTCGAAAATTTTCTTCAAACCTGTTAATTTTAAGCTGTTATTTATAAATAACTATAACAGTTTCAACTGTTATCTAAAAATATCAGTTTTACCCACCAGTAGCATAGAAATATGATGTTGCCGGATGACGGTATATTTTTGTACAAACAAACAATATCGCCAGCGGTTCTTTAGCCAGTGAGTTTATTTATAGCAACGATTATTGACCAAAAAAAAACCTGAAATTTTACCTGATCGTCTTCAGCGTCGATGTTTTGCCCGCCGCTTTCATCTTCAGACGACTTATTATCTCTTTCGTTGGTGTCGGCGTCGCTCTCGTCAGCCGACAGATCGGACTCTTCTTCTTCAACCCTGGCTTTCCTTTCTTCTTTGGGTTTTTGCTTCCTCTCCGTAGACACGTTCGGAGAGTCCTCCACCTTCTGCTTGACAGCGTTGGCGGTGGCGGTGGCGGTGACTGGTTTTGGGGTAGGCCTGTTTGGTTTCTTCGTCTTTTTACCACCTGCGGTTAAAACAAAACATAAACACTATTGTTTATATCTGTAAAACTGAGAATATTTCGTTTTATACTGGGTGTTTCTCACAAGTGGCTCACCCATATAACTTTTTTATTTTTTTTTCTGATAAATAAACGAGATTTGGTACGTTAATATATAATATAAATCAGGATTGATTGACGTATTCAATTATTTTTTTTATGACGATGAGCAAACGAGTAAAATTTCCTGTGCGGAAAAATAAACTCGCGTTTCAACAACGTAATAACTGGGCCGGTCAGGCGCTATGTGCGAAAATTGGAACCACAAAAAACAATGCTTTTGATGATAAGTTTATAATCTGTATAATCTGTGGTATAAGAATCTCGATTCGAGACGATCGACTTATTCTAACTTTACCGCTAAAAAACCGCCCTTTGCCAGCTTTTCAAATTTATAATAAATTGCACTAAGGAACATACATATAAATGAACGGACTGTAAGAAGATTAAATGAAACAAATCTTTTGTCAAGACCTGCCTCAGGACTACAACTTACTAGGTCTGTTGACTAGGACCAAAAGCAATGGCATGGTTTTAATGTAAAAATTACGAAAAAACTCTTATTCAAAAGCGAATATCTCCAACAAAAATAAAGCTATTGAGATGAACCAAAAAACAAACTGTCAAGAACAGATGCATCTAGATGATGAAGTGATTTTTAAATTTCTTGCTTTCTTAACATATTCCACAGGACGTCTCAAACTTTTACTAAAATATCAACATTTTGTTCTCTCTCATATAATTGACAGATGGAAACTTTCATTTTTAATTTAGAAAGAGGTACTTAAAAGTCAAATAATCTAGCTACAAATTGCTTTAAAACTCATCAAAATCGGCTTACTAGAACAAAATATATTAACCTTTTAAATATATCAAAAGTTTTACGGTGCCCGTCTTTCGTGTCTGTGAGTGTATCAGCGCCAATATAATTGTGTTCGTATCATATAGATAATAAATAACGATCTAACAAACATTTCATAATATACTGATTTATCATTGATAAATGGTCACTTCCATAGAAAGCAAAGCAGATGCCGTTTCTTTCCATCATACACTACTTTAATATAATTACTTGTATTTGAAAAATTGCTGAATTTATCGACAAATCTTACCTCGTTTTTGCTTCATCCACGCTGGCTTTTTAACACGCGCTGGCTCGTGTTCGGGACCTTCTTTGGGTTCGTCGACGCCATTCTCTTCAATATCGACTACTTCCTTAATTGTTTCATCGCCAAACAACGTCGACATATCCTCCCTTACGAGAGTTACGATTACCGTAACGAGAGCACCAGTCGTAACATCTGTCGGATTTTCATCGTCCATTACTAAAAATAATTAAAAAATTTTAATATGGTTTATTACATATGTTAAGCCTTAACACATCTTAAAATACACACAACCGCTATATCGAGAGATAAAAAATGTCTATACCTATGTCTATATATATCGAGAGATATTTAAAAAAATTGTCGCTATAATTACAATTAATGACAAAATTCGTTATATTTTATGTATCGAAATTCAAAAAATCAGAAGAATTAAAATAAATTTGACTAAAGGTTCCCACAGACGCTCAGTTTTATCGTTCAGGCCGTCTGTGCAAATCTAGTTTGTGCATGTATGTCGGTATATATAAGGAAGTACCGGCGGACTGTGCTGGCCTGGGCCTGACCTGGGCGAAATCACACTCTCTGCTTGAATTTGACATGCGCAAACTTAAAGCTCACCCCTATAACTTTTTTATTTTTTCAGATAAGAAAAACGATATTTGATATGTTAGTATATGACATAAATTAAGATTGATTCGCGTATTCAATTGTTTTCGGTCACTTCCTGTTTCACCGAAAAAAAATGTATTTTAAATTTCAATCTAGAGTGCCATGACTGTTTTAAAAACTAATTTTTAATCCAGGAGCCTTGGAAAAATAGATTTGATCGTCCATGTTTTTCGTGTTGTGTCCAGTTAAAAGATGCTCATATCATATTCTTCATCATATCTTATTTTTTTCAAATGGAACAAGGGTGGCTCATTAGCATATTTGGAAAAAGTATTTTTTTACAAATAATTTGGTCCCACACACTGGCACACACTTGGTATTTCGAGTCAAGTTGTCGTTATAAACCGCATGTTGCAATCATGTTGCAATTTCAAATTAAAATAAACCATACCGTGGCTAACGTCATATTCAAGGCTTGACTGTTTTGACAGTTCTACCGAAGTGGTCCAGAATTAGTAGTTGTAAACAAACCAATTGTTTTCATTAGTTTCGCAACAAATCTGTGCTTTTTACGCGTTTCTATGCTAATAAAATTATACTAAATAATTTTGAGTGAATAGTGAACTATCTAGATCCGATTCATAACATCGTACCTCCGAAAAAAAACATACTTTCGGTAAAAATTATAGTAACACCGGCGATGCCGGCTGTGTGTCCGGGCTAGGAAAAAGTTGGGGAATTTATATAAAAACATAATTAATAGCGTTAGTGTTAGTGTATAGTGTTAAACCAACGTAAGTGACGTGTATTTTTATGTAAAACAGTTTTCGTTTCTTTATTTTTACTTTGTGAAATAAAAAATTCCGCGACATTGTTCTCTGCCTGTGCCTTGTAGCAGCAATTATAATAAGTCCTCAGGATCTGTCTACATTCTCTTTCCCAACAATATTAACTGTAACTAGGTCACGTCCAAAACTTACAGAACATGCTGTTCTTACAATTTTTCCAAATCAACCCTCTTATGGACCCTCTGTGCATGTTCCCATAAAGAGAAAACGTCCCGATGAAAAAAAACAAGATTTGGAAATTCAGGATGAAATAAATATTGAAAAGTATTATTATTATTATGAAATGGCAATATATTTTAAAGAAATTAAATGAATTTGTACTTTATTTCAGTATTTTATATAAAAAAAATGATATCTTTATCTTTTTATTTACGATTTATGGAGATGGTTACTTGATGAACATCGAACTACAAATTACTTAATGTTAATAGTTAATTCTATCCGATATCCACATTTTTTAAATATGTTAGGCAAATTTTTACAATTATTTTTAATTAAACTTTAAAATGTATTCTACCGTTATCATATACAATACATTTTCTTAACTTGTCGATAAACGTAGTTTAAAATTTTTTAATATTTGGAAACTTTTTATCACAGGTATATTATTACTAGTTGCTAAATACTCGCTAACGCAATTTTAGGACACGATTTTTATTATCTAGATTTTATTTTGTTCATCTTATGCTGTAGTTTATTTCATATTAATATTCGTGCTTTAGATTTAAATTTTAATGCTATTCAATTACTTTAACGCGATAAAAAGTTAATGTTATTTTTTAATACCTTTCTGTAATTTTTTTTTTATATTTATATCTGGCAAAACTATCAATAAATACTATTATTTATGCAAAACCTATATGCAGTACCATATGGCACAATACAAAAGCTGGACTAGTGCGGTAACATCACAAATCGATGTCTCTGGCCTGTCTGTCATGTTGGTCATGACCATACTCCAAAATGTCAAAAGTTGACATATGATATGTCATTCAGTGTCATTTTCTATCAAATAAAGTAAAAAAATACCGAGGGTGCCATTTAAAAATCAAAAGTTGTAGTCATTTCCGGTGAAATAAGAAGTGACCAAAAACATTCAATCTGTAGATTAGATATTTTCAGTTTATTAGTAACTGAAAACAAAATGCCGATTTGTATATCGATGTTCCCTTAGGTGATGTGAGACCTTGCCATTGGTGTTATATCTATATATATTAAATATTCCTTAGATTTTGCGGTAATGTGTATACAAATGTATAAAGAATCTATAAGTAATTTTCACAAACCAAACATCTTTATCCAATTTACAACTTTCGGAAGATGATTCAATTACAAAACTCTGCTAAAATTAAAAAAAAAAGTACTCCAACGCTTACCTTCAACTGTAATTTGAAAATCTATATAAGGCATCGCTCCGAGAACTTTCATGACATTTTCATACTCGTCATCACTCAAATTCCTAAGAATAGATCTTCTTTCCTCGCCTTTTAATTGAGCATATTGCTGTAGGGTTTTAATTTGTCTTTTCTTGGACATAAAATATTTTAAATTGTCATCGGTTATGTAAGGTAGTTGAAGTAGTGGCGATTTAAACTCCCACATGCCCTGAACTATCATTGGACAGAGTTTCATGCAGTTCTCGATGGCTTCTGTTGTAATCAAACGCTCAACTGAAATACATTTAGTGATAACTGACTGATTTAAAACTATTGAAAACAAAATATACACTCAGATGTAAAAAAAACGCTAGGGAAAAATTTTCCATCAAGTTTAAAGTGTTATTTTTTTATTTTTAGCTCTATTTCCTTGCCTTTTTTTTAACTTACCTCTACGAGCATAACCTAATAATATCAGCTGATTCACACAATTAACTTGTTCTTGAATTAGATAGGGACATTTTCCTATAATGTAACGCCTATCTTTCTCTAACGTTTCTGGATTCAACGGTATCCTAGATAAATGAGCATGAATAATCGCTCTTGCTTTGATACTATAGGGATAACACAGAGGTTTTTGCTTATTTTTCTGATTCAGATTTTGTAGCTTTCTAAACAGCTAAAAATTATATGTTAATTTTTTAACTGATAAACTGAATAGTTACTAAAATTATCTACCATAGGAACTTCATCGTTATCTGATTGTCTCTCTTCAATTTCCGAATTGTGTCTCTTGTCAAACTCATAACTAGCAGCCAAAATCATTAAGACTCTTTTGAGGGCCATCTGAGGAGTGTTGTGGAAGAAGAAATAATACATATGGGTAGTGTTCATTAGGACCTGATCTCCTGTGAACTTCATACTTCTATACCACCAACTGCCCACCTAATGAAAGATATATTTAAATTGACTTATAGATGTTAAGTATTTTTTATATAAATCAAAATATAAAACTATTTGATATTTTATTAACACTTACCACAATTGGAAGAGCTACCATAAAAACTAAAGCATATAGACCTAGAACCCAAATGCTATTCTCTTTTTCAACTATCCACGAAGGAAGAGCTATTCCAAAACTCATCGCCCCGGGTCCATCAGGATTTCCATATTTCTCCCAATTTCTTCTAGCTTCCTCGTCAGTTAAAGCCTAAAAAGATATTATAATAATTGTATCTTCCTTGTGAAATTACTTTGCAATAGCTACACACCTGGTAAGCTTTAGTTAACTTCATAAATTCTTTTTCATTTCCCGTATCTTTGTCGGGATGCAGTATTAATGACAACTTTCTGTATGCCTTTTTGATATCAGCTTGACGAGCTCCCGGCGATATTCCCAATATCTCATATGGATCGAAATTTGCCATCTCGTAGTCGAACTGCGATAGTTTGTAAGCTATGAAGAGCAGAGTTATCCACCCTAGCACTATTCCTAATTTTATAAAGAAATTCTTAGTTTTTCTCCATGGTTCTGAAGTCTTTAAATGTTCCCTTTTCGTTATACAAGGAGGACACTGACATTTCTTTTTTTCTTCCTCCAAATCTTAAATAAAAACTATATGTAAGTTAACCTATAATTTTAGAATAATGATTATTATTTTAAATGTTATAATAAATAAAAGGTGGTTAATATAATTAATACTAAACTATAACTGGATTAGTAAAACATTTAAATAAATGAAGAACGCTAACATTTAAATTTTCATGTTTGCTTAGACATACGAACCTATTTTTTTCTTTTTTGGCCAGTAAAATAGTGTTACGGGAATTAAAATTAAGGCCAAAAAGGATAATAGAAAGTAGAAAAATGTTGCACCGCTTTCATCATATTGAAACTTTTGCCCCATTTTTAATAATTAATAAAAAGGGCCACTGACGTGTCATTCAAATATTCATTTACGGAATTTAAAAAGACAAGTGTTCAAAAAATTTTGACATTTCCATACACATCCTCATTTTTTTTAGACCACAGAACACATGTTATACACATGGTCGCCAACATAACAATCATAAAATAAATTTTATTTTTGTTTTGATAGTTAGGCAACTAGTATTACTTGTTTTTTTTATTTTCTCTTTGTTGAGCAAAAGTAATACAAATGGACTTCCTAATTTCTAAAAAAAATTGCGGTCACAAACAAATATTCATATATACAGAACTTATTTAAGTCTTTCTCAAATATCTAAAATTTAGATTAAACAATTCTAATTTAAATATGGGCGCGCAGGAAATACGTGGTCCATATTGTCAGAAAAATACGTCAATGTCAAACGTCAAGCAAAACTTCCTTTTTATGGTGGACGTTGTGTCCGCTCGATGTGTGATAATAGATTTTTAAAGTTAATCTAAAAAAATGGTAAGTTACAATAATTTATAATAAAATATTTCACCCCTAATGGTAAGCCACTTTGATAATACATGCTGGCTATATTTATTTGGTGAGGGAATTAAACTATTTGCGTATAGCCACGTGTGTTTGTAAGTGGCTCATATGGAAATGTTTTTTATATTATTTAATAAATACATATATATGTGTTGAATATTTGGAGCATTCTTTTTGTAGAATTTCCAACTGCTATAAATACTGTTTTTTATTTCAAAAATGAACAAAATTTCTTTTATTTTTCGACAAGTTACTTAACCTCAATTTTTGTACATGATGAAGTTGTCTTTTGGTCCGTGTTGTTGAAGTTCTATGATAATAATTACAAAAGCACTGAGTTCTTAGTACATGTAGGCCATATTTTATTGTTTCTATTTACATTAATATACAATGGTATATTTTATTTTAGGCGTTGTCTACGGCACGTCCCCTTATAAGTGTTTACGATGAGAAATCTGAAGAAGTTAAGGGAGCTAGCATTGCTCTCCCTGCTGTCTTTAAGGCTCCAATTAGACCAGATGTTGTAAACTTTGTCCATCAGCAAATTTCAATGAACCATCGCCAGCCTTATTGTGTCAGTGATAAAGCTGGTATGTATTTTCTTTGGTATTATGATGTCTTAGGGGGCCTCCAAAATCTCAAATTGCCTCACAAAATTAAGGGACGATCCCTTAAGAAGGGTTGAAAAAATTGAGATTCTTTGGAGAAAATGTATATTTTTGAAATTTGTCTCTTGATTTTTTGTCAGTGTCTGTTTTACCAGAAACAACTACAACTTTTGATTTTTAAATGATACCCTCGGTGTTTTTACTTTATTCAATAGAAAATGACATTTTAAATAGACATATCATATGTCAACTTTTGCCTTTCAATTAAAAAAATAGCATTTTAAATTTCAATTTAGAGTGCCATGGTCATAAATGTAATGACAATTTGACTGAAAATCTGAAATATCAAATGTGTGGTACCAAATTAGTCGTAAAAAAATGCTTTTTCCGAATATACTAATGAGCCATCCTCATTACAATTGAAAAAAATGAGATATGATTAAAAATACGATTTGGGCATCCTTTAACCGGCCAGGACAAGACTCGAAAAACATTAGACAATCAAGTATATTTTTCCAAGGCTCCTTGATTAAAAATTAATATTTTTAACACAGATAATTTTTTTTTCAAAAGTTGACATAGTGTGATATGTCATTTTTTTCAGAGTGTCATTTTCTATTGAATAAAGTAAAAAAATACCGAGGTTGCCATTTAAAAATCAAAAGTTGTAGTAATTTCTGGTGAAACAGGGAGAGGGAGTTTATTTTATTAAAAATCCCTAATCAACTGAAAAAGTGTAAGACATGGCAACGTTACAAATTGTTTTTAATTTAAATTTATAGGATTATAGTTGTCTCACTCATTGCCTACGAGAGAGAGAGATATGTCAAACTGCCATTGAGTCTCAATTTTCCTTGTTTATTTTGTTAAGAAAAGCGTTTTTCAGTAAAATTTTGGATATTTTTCTATACACAATCAAGAGTGGCATTTAGATAAACTTAGATAAACTATGATATAATGAAATTATTATTTTATAATATCCTAAATTAAGGAAATTTCAATGTTCAAAATTTCCGTTATTCTAAAAAAGGGTAATGGACCGCCAAAAAGTTCAATCTATGACCTTAAAATAGGGTGCATACAA
Organism: Sitophilus oryzae; assembly: GCF_002938485.1. NCBI lineage: Eukaryota > Metazoa > Arthropoda > Insecta > Coleoptera > Curculionidae > Sitophilus > Sitophilus oryzae. The sequence continues at coordinate 2,060,951 of NW_022146163.1, read as the reverse complement.
AAATTTATGAAAAAAACGATGATTTTCAATTTTTACAATACTTAACCTCTAAAACTTCTGTTTTAATTGGGTTTTGAATTTAATAATAATCCGGGGATTTTAATCATTTTAACCATAGATTTAGATATGCTTAAATATCAAGAACAGTTACCCTAATAGGACTGCTCATTCAGCCTAAAGTGTCTGCCAGGTGCATGCGAAAACTCCTCGCTTTGTGACGTCATTGTAGTCCTTGTCATGATAGTGTGTGTATTATTGGTGCATTATTTAGTTTATTTATTTAAATACCTTATATGTATGCAGTATAGAAAATTAACTGTATAAATTGTATTAAATACTCGGATAATGCATTTTTAAGAACATCAGTTCCCAGCATTACCTTTTGCAGGCATTCTTTTTAGAGTACATCTTCCATATTTTGCTTTAAAATAATTAATAAACAATATCGTAGGCACTTAGTAAGCACTTTCTCACAATCCACAACACAAAATAAACGAATTTATAAACTCTATAGCTCTAAAAAATTTAAAAACACTTTTTTCGCATTTAACATTGACAAAATAATTATCTCAAAATTTCTCAGCTGTTACTTTTATAAATTTTCCATAGGCAACCAATAATACACACTATCATGACAAGTGACAAGGGCTAAAATGACGTCACAACTGTCAGCTGAAGCGCGGGAAGAGGCGAACGTACGTCTTATGAAGATGAGCAATCCTATTAGTTTACCGTTCTTGGTTAAATATCACTTAAATATGATGATTTGCTTTTGGTCCGTGTTTATGAGTCTTTGTGATTTGTATTTCAAAAGCACTGATATTCTTTACTTATATTTGGTATTAATTTACCAGATTAAAACTAACTATAAATATTGTCCAGCTTTATAGAATATTAGCCAATAGTGTTGTTATTTAGGTCACCAAACTTCTGCCGAATCGTGGGGTACTGGTAGGGCCGTTGCACGTATTCCTCGTGTTCGCGGTGGTGGTACCCATCGTTCCGGCCAGGGTGCTTTCGGCAACATGTGTCGCGGAGGACGCATGTTCGCTCCCACCAAACCATGGAGGCGTTGGCACAGGTAAAAATGTAATTATAGCATTGCAATGATAAATAAAACTGTACATATGTTTTGGCAATTTTGAGATGAGGGCAAATTTATAATTGAGTATAAAATGAAAAAGGTATAATATTGAGATGCGCCAATTTACCATGCTAAAAAAGGAATTGGGCATGTCATGAGGTTGACATGACATGCCCAATTCCTTTTTTATATTATTTTTTATTATTTTGTTGCGTTTGATTTTTCTTATTCAATCTTTTACCTCACGTCATTGTTAAGTTTGAAAGCTTATCTCAATATATTATAACACTGAATAAATTAAATATTTAAAATAAACAGAGCCGGACTTAAAATTAGTTTAAATAAATTGGGTTGAAATGTCTAAAGCAAAAAAAAATATTAAGTGTGGCATATAATTGCACTCAGGAGACAGAGTTTTTTCAAAACCTGAAATAAAAAATGCAGGTCCGTATTAAAAAAAACAAGTTGGCCTCTGCATCTAACAAATTATCAGCTAATTTGAAAATCTAAAAATACTATCAGATAGCCCTGATACAGTGGCTATGAGAATGTGCAATTACTTTTTTGATTTTCTAAAAAGTAACGTCAGGAGAAAATAAAATTTATTTTCCAAAAAATCCGTTTTTCTCAAAAAAAAACAGCAATTGAAATTTTTGAAACTTTCGATAGTATGTTGGCAATCATCCCAAGGCGCAACTTTGCCCCAATTTAACCATCTTCGCATCTATTACGGTTTCCGAGATACCAATGCTCGTACCTCGAATTTGTAGCACCCTGTATAGCAGCGAAATTTGCTAAATATGACTAAAAAATATGTAACATGTTATATAACTTTGCTATATAGCAGTGTTATATAGCAAGTGTGGACCGTCCTTTATATAGCAAGTGTGGGTCGTCCTTTATATAGCAAGTGTGGACTGTCCTTATGAATACCTTGGTTACAAATCTGCATTTAAATAGTCGGCCAACTAAAAATTATCTGTCAGCGTATATCCTACTAATTTTCAAAATAAAAAACCAAACATGTTTCATTGACAAAAACATAATCTTGAATAAGCATTGGTAAAATCATGATTGCATACTAAAAATTGAAATTTGGGTTATATGTTATGGAATATCCTATCATAACTCTGTTATCACACTAAATCACGCTGTATAATTATTTATTATGATGATTTGCTTTTGGTCCGTGTTTATGAATCTTTGTGATTTTACTCTCAAAAGCTCTGAGCAATTTTTTCATTATTTTTAATATTATTTAAGTTAGATTTTCAGAAAACTGATTATTATATTTTCTTTTCGTCCTTTCAAGACGTGTAAATATCAACCAACGTCGTTTTGCCCTAGCAGCAGCCATTGCTGCCAGTGGCGTCCCAGCTTTGGTAATGAGCAAAGGACACGTCGTTGACCAAGTTCCAGAACTCCCATTGGTTGTCTCTGACAAGGTACAGGAATTCAAGAAAACCAAGGAAGCAGTGCATTTCTTGAGAAGGTTGAAAGCATGGCCTGATATACAAAAGGTACATGATGCCCAAGAGAACTTGTAAAGGACAGTTTTAAAAGTATGTTGTTTATTTTTAAAGGTATACAAAAGTCAGAGATTCCGTGCTGGTAAGGGTAAAATGCGTAACAGGAGGAGAATTCAACGTAGAGGGCCATTGGTTGTTTACCATCAAGATCAAGGTAGGTTTTATACATTTACCGTAGTACTTTATAATAAACTCGCAGGCAAAAAAAACCGCCCGCTAAAAACTAGTCCTAATTTCAAAGTTGGATTTCTCGCGAACCACTCATTAGATTTTGATGATTTTTTTTTAAATTGTAAATTAATTCCTTCTTAACAGATGCTACGTCAGAAATTTTTATTCCGAATTTATTTTAAGCATATACAGGGCACAACAATAAAGCTCCGCGCGCACTGAAGGGGTATCGGCGATAGCGAGCGGCACGACCGGTCGGAAAGTCGATTGTAGCCGCGCACTGGAGTCGCATGATCGGCGGTCGAGAGTACATCACCAGCATAAATTTGAGCATAGACGAGGAGAAGTTTATTCAAATTTAGTCAAATTCATTCGGCATTTCAAAAAATTATAAAGTATTATTACTATTTATATTTTTATGCAACTTTTTATATTTTATGCTTTATGATGGAAATTAATATTATTTAGATCTTAACCAAACACACAATATATTTAGATCTTAACAAACCACATAAAATTAGTGAAATAGAGTGGAAGATGGGGATAAAATATACCACATGACTCTTAGCTTAACTGATTTTAACAAATTTGGTATCATTCAAAGGGGTTTAATTTGTTCTTTAAAAACAAAGCTAGATATGAAAAATAGTCAAATAAAACTTCTATTTTTAGTTTTTTTAATCTAAATAAGTGTCATTATAAACATTTATATATAGCTTTTATTTTAAGTTTTTAAAATCTTTGTTTTAAGTCAGTAGTAAATAAAACGAAACTTGTGTTTACATTTTGTTTAATGATTGACGTTTCGACCAATTTTAATTCAGTCTTCTTCAGAATCTATAATATACGTAGGTATAAATGATGTTCTACGTTTGTGGTAAGAAAAATTATATATTAAACACATTGTTAGTGATAAAATAGTATTGTATATTATAGATTCTGAAGAAGACCGAATTAAAATTGGTCGAAACGTCAATCATTAAACAAAATGTAAACAAAAGTTTAGTTTTATTCACTACTGACTTAAAACCAAGATTTTAAAACCTTAAAATATAATAAAAAAGTCAAAGAAAATTAAAAAAAGAAAAAATATATAGTTTTTAATTTATCGTACCGTATGATCGATAAGAAACGACATCAGCGATGGCCATGAAATGAAGGTCGGTGTCATTTTATATGTAAATTTATATGGGAAATGTCATCAATCGTCATTTCCCATCCAACTGGACGCCGTTTTTTATCATACGGTAGATATATGTACAAATATTTTATTTAAACATAAATATTATTTTCTCTATTTGTACCTTGTTGGGAGCGATCAACATAGTAACATTATTTATCAGCTGTTATTACTAACGTCAAAACAAACCAAGAATTAAATAATATGATAAGTTTTTTGACGATATTTAAATTAGATTTCCATTATAATGTGAGATAATCAAAACGAGATGAGAAATAAATGGGTTTAATCGGAAGGTTTTCTAATTCAGTTATTGAATAAGTGTATTAAACAATATGGGTTACGTGCTTGTAAGAATTTTTTATAAAAAACCGCATATTAAGTATGATATGGTCTCGTACACTTTCAATTAATAATTCATCGGAAATGTTTAATGTAAAACTGCTCCAATCTAAATTTGTTTCCTTTGTCTATGTATGACGTTAATCAAAATACACACAGACATCTATCACAGAATGAAATCGAAATTACATTACCATAGCGCCTTTAGATTTTTAGGTTGTGAGATTCAATCATATTTTTAGTTTTTTTTTGTAATTTTCTCTAAAATAGTGTGGAAATATGGAAAAGTATAAACGGGATTAGCCATTTTATAACAAGCAAAATTGTTTATAAAGAATTTTTTCTCAAAATGTTAATAATGAAAACGTTTTTTCCCTTGTAAGGACAATCCGGTAACACCTAGTGTATATAATTTTACAGTTACAGCCTAGTCAGTAAATTTAGCACTTTTCTCATTCCATTTTTAGGAGATTATATCTTATAAATGGTCCAAACGAGTGCCAAATTAACTTGTGATGACTTGTACATTTTTAGTATTTTTTGCAGTTGCTAATTAAGTGCAAACGTCACAATACACGTTTTTAAGATTAATATTATAGGAAAAGAAATTATTAAGAAACTTTTTGTCTCTTATTAAATGTTACCTTTTTAATAGTAGAAGGGATAATTTAAACGATGTACTTAAACAGCCGTTAAACGGTAGCCTACTAAAATGCCGTTAATAGATATTATGACGTCGTTCATGTCGGCGGAAAGTAATGCCGGGCTATAAGCATTTTGCAAGAGCATCTGTGGCTCCGTGGCTGAGACTATCGCTTCGTGAGCGAATGGTCCGTGGTTCAAGCGTGGTTATTTGGAGGGTGTTAATTCATTGGTTAGTTGGTTATTTGGTGGGGTTGGTTGGTTTTTACTAATTTATATTTGTTCTTTAAATTTTTTTATCAGTGTCGAGGTTTGGTTGCGTTAGTTAAGTTGGTTATTTGGTGGGGTGGATAGCGTTGGTTAGTCCTTATAAAATTCCTATATTTCATAAAGCCGTCAAGTGCGTCACATCAACGACGTCTTACCTATTAACGTCATTTTAGTAAGCTACCGTTTAACGGCAGTTTAAGTACAGCCTAATTTAAATTGGAAATCATTCATAATTCGATTATGAAAATAATCGTCAAAGAGTTTTCCAATTATCGAAAAAATAATTCTAATTTTTTAATGAATGGTAAGAAAATATAGTCGCTTCGTTGCGATTACTTGTGGCACAGAATATCTAGCTACGCAACAGAAAAATACTCGAAATGAAAGAGCTAAAATTGCACAAATAGAATACTAGATGGCGCGACAATATCATAATCAGAATATAATTAGAAATTTTGAACTTTCGGTTTTGGATCGACGGCTCGTCGACGGCCTTATAGCTCGGCTAAATATGCACAGTTGCCAGATTCAAAAGACTTGAATTGGCATCCCATTCTTTTATTTTGTATAATGCAGTATGTGTTTCTTTCTATTCTTCTTTTCTTGTCAGATACACTTATATTAATTATTCCTTTGGCTATTAAAATAGGTTTAAGTATATTATTACAAAACATATACATTTTTAATATACACTACCTTATAATGTTAACTAAGAAAATACCTTTAATTACCTTTAAAATTAATAATATACAGGGCGATTGATAGTGATATTTATGCGTTAGTAATGAAATATAAGTTTAAAAATAATGGAAATAATTTATTAAAATGCAGTACAAAAAATGTTAACTGACTAAAAAATACTATAATAACAAATTTCTTCCGTTTGCCACGTTATTTATATAGACCTAGGTAGATTTTAAAAAGTGACACAGGTACAATTAATAATATATTAGTTCGGCATAAAAGTTGCTGTCACGACATCGAACAATAAATTAAAATTCATAAAATAAATTAAAATTATTAATTAAACAAATCTTTATAAAGAAACGCAAGTATACCAAATTTGGGCCCAATCGAACTCCAGGAAATGATATCATAATAGTGTACTATATTATGGCACCACTCGATATACTTTAAGGTACCATAATATTGCAATGTCACCGAAGATCCGTAGTATACCAAGTTTAAGCCCTATTGCCGCCATGTACCTAATATTGCTATGTCATCAAATATGGTACTATAGAAGGTACCACTTTATATGCTCCATGATATCACGATATTACAATGTCACTGAAGATATAGTATACCAAGTTTAAGCCCAATCGAACGCCATGTATCGTAGTATAGTACTATATTATGGTATCACTTGATATGCTTCTGAAAAAAACGGCGTTCAGTTGGCTGGAAAAGGACGATCGATGACATTTCCCATATAAATTTACATATAAAATGACAGTGATATTCATTTCATAGCTATCGCTAACTCTGTTTTTTCCCGATTATACAATATGAACTTGGTATGAACACAATCGAACGTCAGGAAGTGGTATAATAGTAGAACAATACTTATTATATTGTCGCCGAATTACAATGAAAATTCAGGATTCAATTATACAATTAAACGTCAGGAAGTGATTGTAATTTAGCTCATAAGTTTTAATTCCAACTAACATGGCAAACTGAAAAAACAGCTCTGATCTATTTTAATATGTTTAAATGATGTAGCAAATTTGAAGGTAGGCTTTATCAGGAAGTATTACGATATGAATTACACAATGGCAATACTGCACAAAATTCTTTTAAATTTTGTTTGTAGAAAACTGTTTTCTTTTAAATTTATTGCCCTCTATTATTAAGTAGCGAAACTACCACATCAAAATATCTGATTTGGAGACAGACTTTTAAAGCCTGTCTCCTTTTGCTACCTACAATTTTATACATGTAACGAGGCTTCTGTTGCGTAGCTAGATATTCTGTGCTTGTGGTTAACACTAGTCGATGTTTCGGTGTAATTTATTTCTTTAGCGTTATCGAGAATCTAAGCCTACGGCTACACAGAAGAACCGCTCAAAGCTCGAGCGGTGTCAATATGAACGTGCACTTAAACTTTTGAATAATTTTCATATTAAAAAGTAGTTTTTCTTTGTTGAAGGTTTGCGTAGGGCTTTCCGTAACATCCCCGGCATCGACCTAATCAGCGTAGAAAAACTGAACCTGTTGAAGTTGGCTCCAGGCGGTCACGTTGGCCGTTTCGTCATTTGGACCGAATCGGCCTTCAAAAAATTGGATAAAGTCTTCGAAAACTGGAAGGCACCATCGACGAAGATGTCCAATACCGATTTGTCAAGATTATTCAAGTCGGAAGAAATCAGAGCAGTACTTCGTGCACCACAGTAAGTACTAGTTTGTATTTTAATTATAATATTCTTGGTTATTTTTTATTTTGTTTATTGTACTATTTTATAGTATTGTGATTTATTTATTTGCAAGTTTATTTCCTAAAAACAATAAGGCCAGTTTAAACATTGATTATATGTTTATTGGTTTTAATTTTATTTTAGTGTTTGTCATGTCTATTAAGAATATTTTTTAACATTTGTCATACACTTCTCTTGGAAACAATTTACTACATAAATGTTTTTTAAATCTGAAAAAAGTGAGCTTAGATGACAAACTATTGAAGGACAGTTTTAGTTTTGATTTAATCTTAATTTATTAATATTGGCTTATATACAGTACGTCCCCGGATTTTCTTTACAGGAAGAAAAACTTTTATTATTGATATTTTGAGAAAAATTCTATCTTCGTAAAAATTTTTGTTCTAAAATAGTCCTTTTTTCCAAATTCTTTCCTAGAAATTTCTAAAAAGTCTTTTCTCTTGCAAAGACAATCTGGGGACATACTATTTGTATACGTTAAAATACTTGTTCATTCAAGTTCTAGGCAATTTTTTTGGCGCTTTTATTTATTTTGTGTTCTAACTAATCTAACCTTTTTATATAGGTATTTCAAGTGCATTTTTTGTAAAATGCCAGTAAACACATGAAATATGTTAAGATGTTGCAAGTTTTAATCTCTTACAATTACTAATTAATACAATAAATTTATTCTACTTGTTCTGTTTTTATGATGAAATGCTTTGAGCACTGGGTTATGATATAACCAATGATTACAGTTTTTGACATTCACTTCTGATGATTTATTTCTGTTCATACAGATACTCAATGCATTATATACAGAAAATGGTACTTAATATGTATTATTCTATTTCAGAAAGAAGATTGTTCGACGTGTACGTCGTCTCAATCCATTGAATAATACCAGAGCTCTATTGGCTCTGAACCCATACGCTGCCGTTCTTAAGAGACAAGCTGTCTTGGACGACAAGAAGAGAAGTTTGGCCAGGGAAGAATTATTGGCCAAGAAACGCGGTGTAAGTATATTCGAGCTATTTAGTCTAATTTTTTTTGATTAAGTCACTAATTTTATGAAATTGGTATAATAGTCGCATCTAAAAATGTCAGGTCTGTCATTAGTGTTGCATGCAAGCAAAGGGCGGTGTACAGGGTGGGCCAAATTGGATATAGACCGAGAGAGACCATGACATAAGATTTTGCTACAGGTATTCGACATGTCGATCGTCTTCTGTTATGGAGAGACGGGATCGTTTTTGAACATTTCTCGCGGAATTCATTAACTCAGTGGGGGCAAAAGATACCCTCGCATAACCGCTAAATACTTCTAATTCTTGTCTTAATTATATGGGCTATTTAAAAATAAGACCCTGTATTCTTCTTAAAAATAAAAATCCATAGGCCCTAAGTCCGGCGGCCTCGACGGACAATGGCTGAGATCTTGGTTAGCTATTCAATTATTCTCGAAATTGGCTGCAAAAATTTGCTGACAACTTCAGCGTCCTGAGGCGGTGCCTCGTCTTGCTGGAAAAATGTTTTCGAGTTCCGTTAAGGGCAGATCATCAATAAGGGGTCCAAAGCCTACTATTTGAAAGTGGCGAATTTTTAAAAATTCTGTATTTCGACTGATAGCACACATTCGACAATATAGCACACTTAAACAAAATATCAAGAGCGTGCTATATTTTTGGAAAGGTAATTTTAAAATATACACGGTGTCCCAAATAAAAAATCAATTTTTCTGTTGATAACTCTTAAATTATATTTTTAAAAAAAAATAATACTTAAATCATTAAATTCTACGTAAAAAGGTGCTTTAGAAATGTTTTCATAGAAATACTAAATTTTTCATAACAAAAAAAATTACAGCGATTTGTTAAAAATGCACATTTTTGAAAAACACCCCGTAACTCCGAAACGGTAACAGATACCCGTTTGCGGTTTTCACGGTTTTTGATAAAAATTGAGCCCCAGACACCGATATTAGTTTTCGTTTATCTCCTATAGAACAGGGTGTTTCCCTTTAAAAGCGTCTAATTTGGCCCACCCTGTACAGTGCCTCTTTTTGTGATTGGGTGGTTTAATGTGATTACTATTGATACTCAGAATTCCACCTTATTGAATTTGTAATTGACCTGTTTTACGCTGGTATAATGGCATCTTTATTGGATATTTATTTGAAATTTTTTCAGAATTGAATCCAAATGATCCAAATTTATCCAAATGAACTTTTCAGTATACCGGGTCGGCATTTCTGGCCTCGGGTGCCGATTTAAAAAATCATCAAAACCTACTAAGAACAATGTATATTGTACTTTAAAAACATATCCACATTTTAAAGCGCCCGCGGTTTTTTTATCGTGTTTTTTTAGGCTGAGAACAAACGAGGCGGCGCGCGGCGTCGGCGTCGGCACTTTGTTCCTAGCCTATTCAGCGGCTGCCGCGCCGCCGTCCGTGTGTTTTGTACCACTGAAGATTGAGGAGCCTACGCAGGCGGCACAACTCGCGGCGCACAGTGCGTTGGATGGTCATTCTAACGGGACAACAATCTTATGGTTACTATACAGGGTGAGTTTCCTACGATGTTCTCTATGGGTATCTCGGAAACTACTGGAGATAGAGAGTCGGTTAAATGGGGAAATAATTCCAGTTTTGTGGGGTCATAAATATTCGCCTTTCAGATTTTTGAAAAAGTTCATGGCTTACTAGATATTTCGAAAAAAACGAATTTCGGCTATTTTAAAAATTGTCTCTAATTCCATTACAAGCTATTTTATACAAAAAGTTTTCAGATAAAAGTTGTAGATAATCACATCCTTAATGAGACCGTGTCCTCCGTTTTTTTCTAAAGCCTGTCATTTTTGATATATGACACAAACATATATTGTTTTTAAATGGAAACCATAGTTGGCCATGACTTCACAAAAAGCGCCATTTTTTAAGCCTTTTAGCGATATAAGCTGTAATATCTTTTCTTCGAAAAATTACTGAGTTATAGCCAATTCTTATCATTTTAAAACAATTTCACTAATGGTGGGTTCATACAGCCAAATAAAATAAAATAAGAATAAAATAAAATAAAATAAGAAAGTTGGTTATATGGGATACCGTACATGCGTTCATACAGCCAAATAAAATAACAAATAAAATAAGAAGTCTTTATCTTTTAACTTCTTGTTTTATTTTATGTGAAAACGGCTTTGCGCACGCTTAATTCTAACCTACAAATATTTTCAGTTTGGATTTAATTTATTTTATAATTTCACATAAGTAAAATGTATAATATAGTAGGCAACGAATAAATAAATATACTATAAATAGTAAAATTACTATAAACAATCGTAAAAGTTAACTTTTATCCAGCCTCATCGTACTGCGCATGAGCAAATATATATTTCTTATTTTATTTTATTTGACTGTATGAACGCACACAAATAAGAATTCCTTATTTCTTATTTTATTTTATTCTTATTTTATTTTATTTGGCTGTATGAACCCACCATAAGTTAGCCATGGAAACAGGTTTAATTGTCTTTGCTCTCATAAATGTGAAGCTGTCACATCCAAACTTTGTAAATTAAAATAAACAAAAATGGTAAATATGAATTTTTCAAATGAAGAAAAGCATGTAGGATTATTGGTTCAACCTTTCTTGGCCATACATTTTCGAGGATACGTTGACTGGTGAATGTTACGATTTTTAGAGAACGGTTTTCAAAACATGTTAGAAAAGTTAAATTTAGTTATAGCCAATTATGAAAGGCGAATATTTATGACCCCACAAAACTGCAATTTTTTCCCCATTTAACCGACTCTCTATCTCCAGTAGTTTCCGAGATACCCATAGAGAACATCGTAGGACTAACTCACCCTGTATATTAGACCATTTGCTACGTTCTTAGATTTTATTTAAATCTCAAACATCGCTACTGATGTTTTGTCCAGCTAGACTTACCATCCGCCTCAGCGTTCCGCGCCGCTTCGACGAAAAGCCGCCTCGTGTGACCTCAGCCTTATTGTTATAATGAAGATATTTAATGCTACTATTTTTATTTCCAGATCACTTTACCCAGCAGTAGCCCGGTAATCAGGTCGGCAAAATTGCAAGCCCGCAGGAGGGCAGCCATTTTGAAAGCGAAAAAAGCGAAACCGACGAAACCTGCAAAGCCCGCGGCGAAAAAAGCACCCGCTCCCGCCAAGAAGTAACTGAGGTTGCTATAGTTGTTAACTGTGGTGACAAGATAAAATAAACGTTAATAAGACCTATATTTTATTGTTTTTTACACACTAAACCTGAAAACCTTTTAGAATAATGTTTCAATAATGTAATGTTTGTATTATAAAATAAAGATATAATACAAAAAACACGAGCTTTTAAAAATTTGTGAAGGATTTATGAGGTTTGTTCCAACACAGAAATTTGTACCGTTCTAGAACGGTAATGAGGAAGATGCATACATTTTATTTTTCGCCAGAAACTGTTCAATTTATTAGAATAAATATGTGTAAATGCAAAAAAAAATTTCTTGAAAACAGTACCACAATTTTATAAAACGGGCCATTAAAATACTATGGATAACGCAAACAACGCCTCGCGAATTGAAACGGTATTCTATTGGTCTGACGTCACCCGCAGTTCTCGTCGACGCGCGATGGCTAGCAGCAGCCAGACGTGTTCCGTTTATGTACGTATTTAGGTCGCGTACTAAGACATTTTTGTTGCTTTTAGCGTTGATTGAAGGAGGTTTTTATGCTTTTTTGTGCAGTTATTATTTGTATGTGTTGTGTGTTCTGAGAATTTTTTAAGTAATGGCAGATTCCGGGTTTGTAAAAGCACAATCAGATAAATTGTCAAAAGTCGATGCTTTTATGTTGGCTGCTTTTATAAATACAAATTCCCAATATTGGTGCTGAATTACTAGGAAAAAAACAGAGAGGTATGTAACATTTATTCTTTGTAGTACTGAGGCATATTTAAGTATAAGTAGGTACCTACTGTTACGAACTTTTATATAGTTATAAATATTAATGTTATAAACTTATTTTTCAGATCAGGTAGGGAGACGTATGGAGATAATGCTGTAGGTTATGTAGAAGTGGAAAGAGACAAAAATATTTGTTTAGTACGTGGAAAAATAACTCCAGAGCATAGCGTGAAAAAGACAGTTTTTTTTTTATATATTGACACCCCTTACCCTTGTTATTTTTAAAGATTGTTTTTTACGAAATTATAGGAAATAAATTGTTTATCAGTAATGAAAATATTATACAAGGTGTCCCATAAGCAAACGCCAAAATTAAGTTACCCTTTTAAGTGAAACACCCTATATATTTTGGATTCTTCGGAAATTTCTAGATATTCTATATATTTCATGTATAATATCCTATACCTATCTTCAAATGTTTACGAAATATTGACAGTTGAAAAGCGAAAAATACCTACTATTTTCTGGACCACCTTTTTTGAGACACCCTGTATAACTAGAATTAATTTTAAAAGAGAGTATATGAAAAACCATGCAACTTTTTTATTTAATGTTTTCTTCTAAAACTTGCAGTTAAGGCTGTATGTGGGTGTCAAAATATAATGAATAACCCTGTACATTCAAATTTCATATACCCTATGTAAGACAATATACATAAATATATGAACTTACATCAAAATGATCTTCACAACAATAAATCGTAAAAATAGAGGATAATTTAACGTTTTTCTTTTCATCTCTTCTCATGGCCTTGGACCTTTTTTTCTGTTTTCGCTTATCCATTACTATTCATAAATATCACTAATTACTAATTATGTATTAATTAACACAAATAACTAAAATTTTGACTCGGATGCAACAGCGTTTAAAAACAAACTGTGTAAAATAAACACGCGTCTGGCTCCACTCATCCACAAGAACGGCGGGTGACGTCACAGCGGCAAGACGCGGTAGAGAGACATTTAATTTAACAATATTTAATTATTTTATATTAGAGGCATTTCTTAACCGATTTCAACGATTTTTTTTGTTCAATTTGTAATTATATGAACTATTTTTTAAAACCATTATTTAAAAACATGCATTTTCCTCATTGGGATCGCCGGCATCGGATTGGTACGATATATAAAATTAAATGCCGGTTGGAACTTCAGAATCTTAGATATATACTCTAGCAGCTCGAACTCTGCAACTCGTGAATTTTCGCTATGCGAATCGCCAACGTGTGAAATAGAGTATTGTATTGTAGAAACAAAATTTTGTTCTGTAAATGTTTTGTTGCGACTTAGTTTTAGTTTGTCATGTAATGATGCTAAATATTCTGTGATGGTAATATTTCAATAACTATTTGGTGGTACAGAATGCGATTAAATCACTCTGTATATATTGACAAAAATATTTTTAAAATGTGCTCTGCTGTTGTCTGCAGGTTTTGTAAAATTGATATGAAAATATGAAATCAAAAACCTCTCTTATAGAGGATAAAATTTACTACCGTATGATCGAAAAAAAAACGGCGTCCAGTTGGCTGGCAAATGACGATCGATGGTCTTCGATGCGATTTTCATTTCATAGCCAATCGCTGACGCCGTTTTTTTTCGATCATACGGTATTTTAATACACACTTTGCTATGGTTTGAAGTATTAAAAAAACAATTATTTTAGAAATTTTTTTGTTCTGAAAGTGCATTAGATAAAACATTATACTGTCAAAAAACGAAGTTAGAAATTGAAACTTAAAAAAAGAAATACCCTTGATTATGAATAACATATAGACAAGGCAATTAAATACCTAAAAAAAATTGCCATAAAGTTTTATCAAAATTTACTCTTTGGTTCTACATGTTTTTTCCTGCATTGGGGGTGAGATGGAGAATTTAATTTTTAAGGTGATTTAAGGTAATTCTGATTAAAATATTGAAATGTGAGCACAAGTTGTAGATTTCCTCTACAACTCTTCTCTCTTTGGGTATTTGGAACCAACAGTTAACCGTCAGTTTAAAACCAAATCATTTTTCCAATATATAAAAGATTAAAAACTTTCAATCTTCAACATTTTCTATACTTTCTAGAAGTATCTCGTCCATTTCCTTTAAAATATCCTCATTCCATTTAAAATCTTCAATAATCGATTCCGTACATGTTTGTTTTTTTCTTCCATACCTATTTTTTTCTACTTCAGCTTGAATTTGAGCATCTAATAAAGATGGCATTTTGCACATTCTTGTGTCCAATTTTGTTAAGGTTCCATTGTATTGCAGAGCACTTAATATTTCTTTACCTATTTCCTAAAAATGATTACTTCCTGTAAGACTACATGAATAAATTCATACTTATTAATTTAATATCTTTGATATACTTTTGGTAACTTTTCTATTTGTTTTTCGTCTACTCTATATAAGTTTCTTTAAAATATTTTCTTTTAATATTTCTTTATTAATACATATATTTTTATAGTGTACTTACTTCACCTAATACATTATTGGAAACATCCAAATATTCTAAACATTTATTAATTTTTAGGTATTTGCATACTTCGAAATTTGTAGATAATCCACAGGAAGCTAACGACAACCATTTTAGTTTTGAATTGTTTTGGGATATAACGTTCATCAACAAATTTCCAGTTTCATCTGATGTCTGGTTCAGTCTTAAATTGATTTTTTGAACGTTTTGTGACTTTTGGTTCAATGCATACGCTAAAGCTGTTATTCCTTTGTGGCCTATAATAAAATTTATTTTCTGAATAAAATATTCAAAATAATCATGTTCTTGAGCGTGATTAGTAATATTTGCTATTGAGCCGAGATATTTATCATAAAGCCAACTATACAGAGGGTACTACAAATTCGAGGTACAAGCATTGGTATCTCGGTAACCGTATAGATACGAACATGGTTAAATTGGAGCAAAGTTGCGCCTTTCGGGTGTTCACCAAGTTGCCATCAAAAAAGTTTTAAAAATTTCAAGGATTGCTGAGTTTTTTTGAAAAAAAAAGGATTTTTTTGAAAATCAATTTTATTTTTTCCTGCTGTTGCTTTTTAGATTTTTTTTAGAAACCCTTTCGAACATGTAGAGCATTAGAAACTAATAGTTTGTAGGAGTTGATTTATTTATAATAACTATACGATTAATATTATGGATATTATTAGATTGTACACTGAGATTTCAAATTAAAAATAAAAAAAAGTTAAAAATAGGTAATATCTTTAAATTGCTGACCTGGATATTATTTATTTGAATCTTTAAATTGGGTTGATTTTCCTTATTCAATGTTAATTAGCGCTGATCAATATTGTTGCGACGAATATAATCAGATTAAATAATTTAAAAAACCAGAATCGGACGTGAATTATTTAAATAATAATTAAATAGTTTTGTTATTGTTAAGGTATCCAAAAGAAAAAAAGTGTCAAGTGTTGGCATATCATTGTACTCAGAAGACCGAGTTCTTTCAAAACTTGAAATAAAAAATGCAGGTCCGTATTTAAAAAATATAAGTTGGCCTCTATCTCACAAATTATCAGCTAATTTGAAAATATAAAAATACTGTCAGATAGTTCTAATAAAGTGGCTATGAGAATGTGCAATTAATTTTTTGATTTTCTAAAAAGTAACGACAGGAAAAAATAAAATTGATTTGCAAAAAAAAATCAGTTTTTTTCCAAAAAACTCAGCAATATCCAAAAGAAAAAAAGTATCAAGTGTTGGCATATCATTGTACTGAGGAGACCGAGTTCTTTCAAAACTTGAAATAAAAAATGCAGGTCCGTATTTAAAAAATATAAGTTGGCCTCTGTATCTCACAAATTATCAGCTAATTTGAAAATGTAAAAATACTCTCAGATAGTTCTAATAAAGTGGCTATGAGAATGTGCAATTAGTTTTTTGATTTTCTAAAAAGTAACGACAGGAAAAAATAAAATTGATTTGCAAAAAAAATCAGTTTTTTTCCAAAAAACTCAGCAATATCCGAAAGAAAAAAAGTATCAAGTGTTGGCATATCATTGTACTCAGGAGACCGAGTTCTTTCAAAACTTGAAATAAAAAATGCAGGTACGTATTTAAAAAATATAAGTTGGCCTCTGTATCTCACAAATTTTCAGCTAATTTGAAAATGTAAAAATACTCTCACATAGTTCTAATAAAGTGGCTATGAGAATGTGCAATTAGTTTTTTGATTTACTAAAAAGTAACGACAGGAAAAAATAAAATTGATTTGCAAAAAAAATCAGTTTTTTTCCAAAAAACTCAGCAATATCCAAAAGAAAAAAAGTATCAAGTGTTGGCATATCATTGTACTCAGGAGACCGAGTTCTTTCAAAACTTGAAATAAAAAATGCAGGTACGTATTTAAAAAATATAAGTTGGCCTCTGTATCTCACAAATTTTCAGCTAATTTGAAAATGTAAAAATACTCTCAGATAGTTGTAATAAAGTGGCTATGAGAATGTGCAATTAGCTTTTTGATTTTCTAAAAAGTAACGACAGGAAAAAATAAAATTGATTTGCAAAAAAAAATCAGTTTTTTTCCAAAAAACTCAGCAATATCCAAAAGAAAAAAAGTATCAAGTGTTGGCATATCATTGTACTGAGGAGACCGAGTTCTTTCAAAACTTGAAATAAAAAATGCAGGTCCGTATTGAAAAAATATAAGTTGGCCTCTGTATCTCACAAATTATCAGCTAATTTGAAAATGTAAAAATACTCTCAGATAGTTCTAATAAAGTGGCTATGGGAATGTGCAATTAGTTTTTTGATTTTCTAAAAAGTAACGACAGGAAGAAATAAAATTGATTTGCAAAAAAAATCAGTTTTTTTCCAAAAAACTCAGCAATCCTTGAAATTTTTAAAACTTTTTTGATGGCATCTTGATGAACATTCCAAGGATCAACTTTGCCCCAATTTAACCATCATCGTATCTATTACGGTTTCCGACCTAGCAATATTCGTACCTCGAATTTGTAGCACCCTGTATATCGTTTTAGATTGATGCCTTTGAATAATTAGCGTAATTTTAAAAGTTTTTGGTTCTTTAAATGTGATAATTTTTGTAAAGAAATCTAGGTTTAGTTCTACACTTACCTATACGATTATTGACTAACAAAATATCTGATACAGGATGTTCTAATATAAATTTTGCAATTCCAATCATTCCCCTGTTGCCTACTTTGCAGGAGGAAAAGTCTAGTATTTCCAAGTCATGTTTTAATAGAGCTTTAAGTATGATGATGGTTTTATCACAGTCGATATCTGAATTCGTTATTCTAAAAAGAATACATTTAAATTAAAATCTATAAAGTGTATCGGTCATTTTAAAATAAACACTTGTCCTAAATTGATACGAGGTAAGTTTTAACACAGATAACAGAGTATACTCGGTTATCTGTGTTAAGACACGTTTTGTCTTATCACAAAATTAACTTTTTTTCCATACATATCAACGCAGCGACCCTGTACGGCTGTATGTGCTTAGGGCTTACCTTAGTGTCTGTAATCGAATCCGCTCTAATCCTTTGGCAAATAACTTTATGTCTTGGTAGGTTGTAGTTAGTATTTTCCAAGAAAAACTCTCTTTGGCATATGTCTAATTCATTAAAAAGCGTAAATGGAACAGGAGAAATGGTTAGTAGAAAAAATAGTAGATCTTATGGTCTTCGTTATAATATACCGTATGATCGAAAAAAAACGGCGTCCAGTTCGTTTGACGCCATCGTCGTTTTTTTTGATCATACGGTATTATTATGTATCTAAACTACAATAATATACTATGCTCACCTGTTTGAAACATATCGACAGTTCTCGTAAATTCTGAAAGCCCGTTACGATGGCATTAAGAGGCAACTTATTTGGAGAATTCTCCGAACATAACATTTGATCGATACGAAGGATTTCTACGAACGAACCGCAGAGGTCACACAGGCTCTTCATCTGAAAAAATATGTATTATTTTATCGGTAAAAAGTCGATAGCTCTCAAGAATGTCGTCATTGGATTACCCATCAGTTGTCGACGTCATTATTTTTTTAATATTGGTTTGTTTTGGGATTACTTTATATTTACTCATACATACAAAATATCATTATTTTATTTATTTATGAAGAATAACGTACCATACAAGCCACTTATTTTATTTCATTATTAAATACACTATACAGTAAGTGGCTATGAACTGATTGAACTGACATCAAATGAAATAAACTAGGTATATCATGCACAACAAAACAATTCTTGCAGTACACACCCACCTTCTCTGGATCATAATTTTCTGGCTTCAAATTCTCCAAATATTCTTGAACGTGCATTTCAATATAACATTTCTTCCATGTTGATGTTTTTTCCTCTTTTCTTTCCTCTTCCACAGTTTTCAAACTAGATTTTCTTGAAGCTACCTTACTTGATGAACGCGATCTAGTAGATTTGCTGGCGGTTCTAACACTACTTTTTTCAATAGCGGAGACATCTTCTTCAATTGCTAATGAATAATAATAAATGTTTTTATCACATCCAATAATATTTGAGAAAACTCTTATTGAATATAATAATACTAAAGCAAATTCCGATAGTTTGTTCAATGAGCCATCAAGAAATGGTATAGTAATAGATTTTCAGATTTTAAGAAAAAAAAAATAAAGGTGAGTTTCATTAAAAATGCATATGACTAAAATGTAATGTTTTTGACATATTTAACGTTTTCTAAAAACGAAGAACAAATTCTAAATTTAAATAAAATCTACCTAAATTGTAATTTACCTTGTATAATATATTATTTAAACTAAATTAAAACTTCACCTGAAAAGTTCTACAAGGTGAGACGAAATAGATATTGAACCTTTGTCACTCTTGAAAGCAAGTTATTCTTAGTTAGCTACTGTTTGATTTTAAATGGAACACCCAGTATATTATTTCGATATTCAATGAAGAATTCATGTCTCATCAAAAGAGTTTGAGATTGTATTGTATTATGAATAACGTTACTTCAACATAGCTGTTTAATTTTAGTTATCATTTGGTAATTGTCCACACCAAAACAAAAACATAAAAAAAGAAAAAAAAACAGATTAGATAAATCTATAGCTAAAATGATTACCTATTAATAAAACATAAAATAAATCTCAATCTTACACAATTCTTTTTGAAGAAATTCTTGATTGATTTGGTTAATTCCATTTTTGACGAAGTGATGTAGAGGAAGATCTGACTGAATTTTTGGACGTTTCTTAGGCCAGCGTTTGAGGTAACATTTTTTCCAGTAAACTTCGTCAGCAATTCTGGGTATGGTCAATTCAAGAGGCAGGTTTTCGGGTAAGAGATCGAGAAGTAGATATCGGTCTTCCAGTAAAACTATTTCATCCAATATCGGATTATCTAAAAAGGATGAAACATCTCGTTTAATCTAACTAAAACACTTTACTTTGAACGTTAATAGCAATGTTCAATTTAAATTATTTTGGTTGACGTTCTATGTAAAACTGGCTAGGTCTTTTTACACGAATGAAGAAGGAAATTAAAGATAAAGGATTATACTGTATCCGTATTGTAGCACATTTTTAGACAACTTCTTTATATTTAAGATTTTGATGGTCAAACATCAACAAAATATTCTTTATGTTTGGACTAAATTTTCTTTAAAATAAAGACATTATTTAAAATTCTGTTACAATACGGAAATAGATTGAAGTTTTGTGATTACAGTGATATATAATTTATATGATTTTGTAACAAATTGCTCGCTATTTTATGGCAAATGCTGAAGCTCTGCAAACCTTAATCAAGCCAATTTTGGATATGACTTAACACGACAGGATCGGGCTAAGCCTTAGACAGATTTCTGAAATATAATATATATTTCCTTCGGCCACACACCCGCTTTACCGGACCCCTGATAGCGACCCGAACAGTACAGCGTAATAGACTCTAAACATGACTTTTAAGTTAGTAATTATTATTATTCCTTGTACGTCTAACTTACCCAAGTAGCATTTTCACGACTTGCGACCACATGTTTACTAAACACAACGTTGGATTAGTTACAAAAAATAGTTAGCTCCCTACCTTGAGTATTAAAATAAATTTAAACGTTTTTATAACGTTGTGCCGACGTTGGACTAGTACTACAGCAAAGTAGAAGTTTCTGCGACGTCGAATGAACGTTGTCTTGTAACCTTTTTTGCTTAAGTGATCTTTAGGTGATTCGGACAACGTAGTTACAACGTTGGACAATATAGAGTTTTCCGACGTCAGTTTCAGGACCTATTCCAACGTTATGCAAACGTCGTCTGTTTTACTAATTCCAACGTTGTTTAGATTTCCTTATTCTTACGTTGGTAGGACGTAGAGTCACTACCTTTTTGCAACTGTATTGAACCATAACCTTAAATCTTAAATTTTCAATTCATTGTTCTGTTCAGTCAGACAGTTCAGTGCTGTTTTTGTTTTTATAAAAAAAAAACTTAATTAAAATGGGACATAAGAAAGGTACATATAAAACTAAATTTAAATATACATCGACATATATTACCGACACTTCCTCGTTTATTTAGATTATAGAGGGCGGCACAAGCTAGACTCTAGAATGACTAAATTAGGCAATCTTGCGACTAGTATACTACCTGTTAAGGCCGAACTGCGACTTTATTAGTCCAGTATGCGACTACTCGAACTACTCCATCTTAATCTCCAAAACAACAAAGTTAAAGCCGCCATGTTGTTAAATAAGAAAATGTTTCGTTCTTAAAATAGCAATTCCTGCTTTTTGAATACATTAACTTGAAATATTTGACCCTAAAAAATACGCGGAAACAATTTTTTCGAATGCGAATAAATTATTCTCATTTTACTAAAAAAAAAATTCAAGAAAATTTTTAAAACTTCTTTAATTTCAAGGCCCATTAGTATTTTTTAAAGTAGAAACAATACATTTATCAATAAAGTTGTTTGCGTTTAACTTTTTACCTTGGGTAACGAGTTACAGAGTCGGTTAAAGTGTTTCAATAATTATGATCTTCAAACATCCTCCACACTTAAATACTTTTGTTTTGTTTTCCTTCACTGCCATCTGACATATGTCTCTAACTAAATTATAAATATAATATTTTTACTATAATTATCCCAATTTAGGATAAAACGCGACTTAGACGCCATATTAGTTTTGTATTTCTGTGAATTAGGATTTTAAACAACGTTGCAGTTTGTACTAAATTAGGCTTCTAGCCAACGTCGGTATCCAACATCGTTTCGACCCAAAAATTATTCTCCAAACTAGTGCAGACTAGGGTTGGCACGAGGTTGTGTCGACGTTGCGCCCCGACGTTTGGTCGCGTGACACAACGTTGTCCCGACGTCCAAATGCTGCTTGGGTAAGCTTCATATAAATATCAAGTACCGGATCGGCAAATAAGAATAGACGGCAAGTTATCTCAGATAAAACTTATGATATAACTTTGGGAAAAAAAAGTAACCCGGTCAAGAGAAGTCACTGGAAACTATTTTTAAGTTTGAAAAATTCCGCTAGGGGACGGATCTAATAAGGACAATCAGACATCTTTCTTCTTTTTCTTCTTAAGGTGCGTTCAGATTCCTGCGTGGGCGTTCATCTTTTTCTTCCTCATCAGATGGTTCAATTTATTGCAGCGACATGGAGTGCTTGGAAGTCCTGTATGCCTGTCCAATAAAAAGCAAATAATCTAGCTAGGAAAGGAGCGAACACTCCACTAACTGGACCAGAACCGTTCTGCTTTCCAAGTGGTAACCAACTCAAGGCGGAACTCAAGAACTTGGAAGATTCCATCCGCAACCTGGAATGGAAATCTTGCAATGGTCTAAGACACTCGAAGAAGTTTCGGAGGGCTTATGATCAAGAAAAATCACAGATCTTCCTGGGTCTGAGTAAGAAAAATCTTGGGATTGTCACGGGGTTTTTAACAGGACACTGTCTCCTCAATGAACACCTCAGTAGATTGAAACTAAGAAGAAACGGCGAATGCAGATTCTGTGGGGAAGATGGGGAAACACCAGTACACCTCATCACTGAGTGCGCCGAGACGACAACCATTCGTGCCATGAATTTTTGTACGACTGATATTGGAGATGGAGAACTACCCTCTATAAAACCGTCCCAGATACTAGCTTTTGTCAAAGCCCTGGGACTGTATGATGAGTTATGATTCAAGAAAGGGGGACACAATGGATCTGTAAGGTCGAAGTGATTAACCCCCCTCCCACTCATTCTAAATTCTAAAAAAAAAAAAATGCCTGTCCAATGACGAATCTTTCTCAGCCAATATAGCTTCCTTCGACCTATTCCCCTTTTTCCCGCCGCGATTTTGCTCTGGAGAATTAGACGCTGAAAGTGATAGCATCTCCTCGTAGTATGTGTCCCAAATAGACTATTTTCTTCGTGATGATTTCGAAGAGTTCACGTTCTTCTAGATCAGCTCTTCTGAGAATGTCTCCATTCCTTACACGGTCGACCCAGGACACTCTTAGCATTCGTCGTAGGGTCCACATTTCGAAGGCTTCAATTCTGTTTATTGTTGCTACCTTTAGTTGTCCATGCTTCCACACCATATAACAAAACGGGCCAGAGATAGCACTTCACCATTCTGTATCTAAGGTTTCTTAATATAAAAATCCTTCTTAATAATCCACTATTTAATGTTTTTTCAATATATTTTGCATGGTATAGCTGTAGGACGCTGTTTAACATCATAACAATTATGTACGTTTGCATAAAAATTTTACATGGTATGCTATGTCTTTTTTGCATTGTTAAATAGAGCAAAAACTTTCGTAAAAGTTTGTAGTTCTTGTTCATATTATTTCGATCCAAACTATGACCGGACTTACAAAACATTCTTTAGAACGTACTACATCCTACTAAATTATTTGCTTACCTATCCAGTTTTTAGCAATAGTTTCGACGCATATTTCTTGAAGAGTATTTGGAATCGGTAGGTGCCATTTCTCAAACTCATACGCTTTTATAACTTTGGCATCTAACTGTTTAAATAACTTGGTATTAATATCGTATACTTTTAAACAATTTTTGTTTATACAAGTTGGAACCCTCATGTTGGAAAAAGAATACTGATTAAATATTTTCCCCTTTAGAGTGGTGAGTATCGATTAAACATTTGATGTTTATATACCGAAAGGGCTAATCGATTGGAACTATAGGGTTGCCACCTTTTTGCAAAGTAAAAAAAGGACATTGGATTATGAAAAATGACCGGTGGGGGGGGGGGGGGATAAGTTGTTGATTGCGAACCGCCGATTATAAATCACTACTCCAATTTTGAAAATTTCTTTTTAAGATCAAAATGGTTAAAAATAAAGCCTAAACTATCATTTCAGATTAACCAGGGAGTTCTAAATAATGTGTTGCTGATTCTAAACAATAGTATATTGTTTTTTTATGAATAAAAATGTGTGGCGAGGCTGTAAGTAACACACAAGTAAGGCACAAAAAGTAATTTTTACGCCGAATAGAACATTCTATCTTTTTAAACGTTCACAAATAATTTTTTAAACAATTTCAATTATATTATATAAATATCTTCATATGTAGAACGTAGAATGAGTAAGAGGGGAAGGATTAACCACCGCGATCTATTGGGTCCCTATCTATCTATATATTGGGTCCCTATATGGATCTATTTTTTCCTGTAATTATTTAATATAATTCTGTATAAACGTGCCAAGGGTGTAAATCAAAATTTGGTAAATGCAGTATTTTTGAAAATCCAATATTGAAACAAATTGTGATAGAAAAACTATAATAATTATATTGTAAAGTAGTAGTATCACTTACTGTTTCACCGGAAATGACTACAACTTTTGATTTTTAAATGGTACCCTAGGTATTTTTTACTTTATTTAATAGAAAATAACATTCTGAATAGAATGGCATATCATATACCAACTTTTGACATTTTCGCATATGGTTTATTTGAAATTATAACTTGCGGTTCGTAACGAAAATTTGACTCGAAATACCAAGTGTGTGGTATTAAATTATTCGTAAAAATTGCTTTTTCCAAATATGCTAATGAGCCACCCTCGTTCCATTTGAAAAAATTGAGATATGATTAAAAGTAGGATTTGAGCATTTTTTAACTGGCCAGGATAAGATACGAAAAGGATTAGACGATCAAATTTATTTTTCCAAGGCTCCTTGATTAAGAATTAGTGTTTTTAACATAGTCATGGCACTCTAGATTGAATTTTAAAATACCATTTTTTATTAAGCGAGAATGTCATTTTATTCAGAATTTCATTTTCTATCGAATAAAGTAAAAAAAAAATCCGAGGGTGCCATTTAAAAATCAAAAGTTGTAGTCATTTCCGGTGAAACAGGAAGTGGCCAAAAACAATTGAATACGTCAATCAATTCTAATTTATGTCATATACTAACATATCAAATCTCGTTTTTTTATCTGAAAAAATAGAAAAGTTATAGGGGTGAGCCCCAAAACACCCTGTATATTTCAATATACACTACGAGTATTTTATAAAAAATTGTAGTAAAATCTCAAACTGTTTATCTGTTGAATCTAATTATCAAAAAATGGCGAATAAATTTATCGGTTGTTATTTTTTAATTTCCATAGCTTTTATTTCTCACGTTTGATGTATTAGAAGAAAACCTGTAAAGCAATTTATCATTGAGTAAAAAAACTATTCATAAGACACTAATCTTCACGATACCGATAAATTAGATTTGATTTATTTAAAAAGCCGTGGGCTTCAGAACCTCTATGTCTTCGGTAATTAACGGTACTCGTGTACATGTAATAAAGCATGTATTATACAATAGTCAGTGACTACTCGTGAATCTGTAAAATCTAATAAATAACTGTAAATATTGTGAGCTCATAATACTACATTAGAATTTTTAGAATTTAGCATGAGTGGGAGGGGGGTTAATGACTGCGACCTTGCAGATCTGTACTGACAGAATAGATCTATTGTGTCCCCCTTTCTTGAGTTATAACTCATCATACAGTCCCAGAGCTGTGACAAAAGCCAGTATCTGGGACGGTTTTACAGAGGGTAGTTCTACATCTCCAATATCAGTCATACCAAAATTCATGACACGAATGATTGTCTTCTCGGTGCACTCAGTGATGAGGTGTTCTGGTGTTTCCCCATTTTCTCCACAGAATCTGCATTCGCCGTTTCTTCTTAGTTTCAATCTACTGAGGCGTTCATTGAGGAGACAGTCCTGTTAAAAACCCCGTGACAATCCGAAGATAGTTTTTACTTAACTCCAGGAAGATCTTTGATGTCGCGTCACTAAAACTATCCGTCTTAACAACACGTCTCCTTGGAAATAAAAGCCGTATTTATTTACATATATACAACCTTTATTAAATACTGAGCTTACTTGCAACTAATAATAAACAAAATCCACGAATAAATGATTAATTAAAAGAAGTATATAATGGAATAGCGTAAATTTGACAAAACCCGGTACGACTCGGCCTTCCGCTTTCCTTTAAAATCTATACGACACTAAAGATTAAAATCCCAAATATTCAGTTTTCTAAAAAATTAGGCACATGTTTTTAACTCAATACCTACTTCAAAAGCCACTTGAACTACGTCCTCGAAGGAACCCTTGTCTTCGGTCATAAATTAATAGACAAGAGTTCACAAGACCAAACGTCACCAACAGTAAATCCATAAACTTTCACTTTTGAATAGGATCGAGAAAAACATATGCATCTAAAACTGAAATTACCTTTGTTCTAAAAAATGTAACAGAAATTGCTCCAGAAATATGTAACAGAAATATAACAAATGTAACAGAAATATATACTGGCTCTGACATTTGATTTTTCTTGGTCGTAAGCAATCAAAAACTTCTTCGAGTGTCTTAGACCGTTGCAAGACTCCCATTCCAGGTTGGGGATGGAGTCTTCCAAGTTCTTGAGTTCCGCCTTTAGCTGGTTACCACTTGGGAAGCAGAACGGTTAGGGTCCAGTTAGTGGGAGTGTTCGCTCCTTTTCTAGCAAGATCATTTGCTTTTTCATTGCCTTCTATCCCTTGGTGAGCAGGCACCCAGAGGAGGAGGACTTTGGTTTCTTTCCCTAATTTTTTCAGCTTCTCTATGCATTCTTTGACGAATTTCGAATTGATTGGTACTGAGTTGATCGCTTTTAACGCTGCTTGACTATCAGATAAGATGGCTATTTCTTGTTTCCGATAGTTCCTATCTAAGATAAGTGGTACGCATCTTTCGATAGCGTAAATTGCTGCCTGTAGGATGCTAGGGTAAGTGCCCATTGGTTCGGAGTAGTTCTCGGCCTAAATATTCCGATCCTTGTTCCCGCATTGGTTTTTGAAGCATCAGTATACCAACTTATGGTATGGTCTTTTAACTTCTGAGCAGACGTTTCTCTTCCAATCCTTTTTATTGCTTAATACTACATAGTTGTACATTCTTGGCATATCATCGTTGCAGGAGTGGTATGACAATTCTCCCAGTACTGATTCCGTTAGTGACCATTCTAATCATTGTCGCATTGGCATATCTACAGATGACAATGTGCAGTGGTGTTAGATCTAGAATGACCTTCATTGCTGCTTTTGGACAGGTTCTCATGGCTCCTGTGATGCAAACGCATGCCAGTCTCTGGACTTTGCACAGGTTTAGCCTTGCCGTCCGATGCTCTAATTTTGTATACCAGGCAACTGCTCCATAAGTAATCATGGGTCTTACTATCATGGGCAAAATCTCATCCAGCGCAAAATGTTAGAGGAGCAGCCTCATCTATTTCCGGCCAGTCTTCTGCATATCATGAGAGCTTTTGTGGCTTTGCTGGTAATGTTTTTAATATGCCTGTTCCATAGGAGTTTACTGTCCAGAGTTGTTCCCAGATATTTAACTTCCTGTGATGGCAGTATTATCTTTCCCTCTAGTTGGATTCTTTTCAAGTTTTTCAGACTTCGCTTTCTGGTGAATGGCACTATCGCCATAACTACATAGGGTGTATCCTAAATAATTACAAGTATTTTTAAGGATGGTAGGAAAAAGCCTTCTTATCCGATAGTCAAGCAGCACTAAACCCAGCTAGTTGTTGAAAATGATTAATCAATAGATCAATAATTGCTGAATGAGATAAAATTACATTTTGAATAGAATGTCAGTAGCTAGAGGGTGGAGTACCCCAGGTGAGTTTTAGTATTATATTAATTATTTTATCCAGATCAGTAAATGTTTGTTTTGTTATTTTCATGTATATCGAAAGTCTGCTTGCCTGTGACCAACTAAATGGAAACTTGAGATGAATTTCCATTGTGCACTGGCTGAGTAAGCTCCAGAAATATTCACTTTTACATTACTTTATAATTCTAATCAAAATTTATTCGAAAATTGATCTTTTTAATTAATATATTTATTAACTGTTATTGTACATTTTCAGTTTCCTTGCTATAAACTCGTCTAGGCGCCGCTACTGATGGCATTCACTTCATGGCGGTACTGGACGAGGCGTGATATTTAAATCAGATATCGTACTTAGGTACGTTTGGGAATTCCGGACCGGCAAAACATTAAATATAAATCAAAAAATTACAACGTTTATTAAATAGATATGTTGGCCTTTTACATTATCGTATTAGTCATACGATCTTCGACGGCGTTTAATAAAGTAAATATTGTCTTGTCTTGGTCTGTTATGAAGAAAATTGATTTTGTTTTATTGTTAGACTTTTATAAAGTACAGTACGAAGAAATTATAACAACAGTCGTTATAAGTTCTTCGTACTGTATTATTTTAAATTTAACCAAGATTAAGTCTCACATTGGAGACACTACACACCGAAGCCACAAGGACTTATATACATTGTGGCTCACTTATACAAAATTTAATTGCACTCTTAAAAACCAACCTTTTAATAGAGTTGATTTTATTCAAGAATATGTCACCAAGGACCAGTCTGGTTTTACTGTAAAATTGAAACCTGGTCCTGTTTTCAGCGGGACAAGAATCCAAGCAGTCGATTCGACATAATATTGTTGCGGACTCAGCTCTTGGACTAAAATGCCCCGCCCTCATTCCAGAACCAGTGGAAAACGCCAGAAAGACAGAGAAGGGCGGCTAAGAAAATATGAGTAAAATCTAGACTGTCTGTTTCTATCGTATATAAAACGAGGCTTGTGCAAAGAAGAGAGAAAACGATCAGAGTCGGTATCGTGCTCGCGGCTTTTAAAATAAATTCAAAAATATATTCAAATATAATCTGATATGTTTTAGATAAATAGTAGTAAATAAGTTTGTAAATAGTTCTTTAAGTGTTTTATCGTTATTGTTTTGTTACTTAGTGTAAAATAAATTAGACTTTTTATCCACACCGAACCGACGAAAAACGTAAGAATATATTTTCGGCCAGACGGAATCTATGTATATGTTACAGCGAAAGTCGGAAATTCAGTGATTGTTAACATTCACTAGGAAATGCTAACAATTACGCTTTGGACCAGTGAATATGGTATTTTAAAGAGATTTGTCGACTTTTCCTATTAATTTCTATTCACTAGTGAAAGTAACATTTACTAAAGGTTGCCAGTAAAAGTTATACTATTGCACAGGGCGAGTGTGGTGAGGAAGAATGTTAATGGAACAAATAAAACATTTAAGAATATTGGATCACCTCAATATCCAAGGTGATCCACATATCTTCAAATTACAATTTACTTCTTTAATATATTTATTAAAAATTATAGAAAATAACAACATAACCTTCTAAATATTAAAAGGGAAAACATAGTAAACATGTTAAAGCGTACAAAACAATTAAAAAAACATTCATAAACATAAGATTACTTATTGGCACAAGGTTTTTTTAATAACCTTTAATTAACCTAAAATTTTTGTTCTTCATCATGAACAAAATAAAGTATGCCCGAATTTTCTTCAACTAGAGTTATTCGTTTTTTCAAACCCGCTACTTCAAGTATATCAAAACGTTTAATAAGTTCATAGTCACTAGGTTCCTTAATATCTTTTTCTCTTGCACGCTTAACTTTTGCTATAACAGAAATGAAAAACCAGCACTATTACATTCTTGCGAATGTCTAGTTTACCTTAATTTTTCACAGAAAATTTCTTCCATAGGGAAAATACGGCAGAGCACTTTTTACTCGTGTTGGGAAAATTCGAATTAAATAATACGACTAATTCGATAGTAAATTAAAACTAACTAATTCGATTATTTTTTTCGATATAATCGAGATAAAAATTAGTAGTATTTTATATTATATCTGTGGTAACCAGGGGTGGATGGGCCATATGGGAAAACGGGAAAATTCCCGGTGGGCCGGTGGAAAAATGGACCGGTGGGCCGGTGGAAAAATGGACCGGTGGGCCGGTCCCTATCAGAGCTCAAAAAAGATTGGATTAGCAAAAATTAAATGGTTAATCTTCTAACTAAAGTGACGTAAGATCCTTAGTGACTCCATAACTATCATAACTAATAAATTTTCATCAGTATAATCGTCAGTTGCTTTTAAACATAAAACACCAATTTGTAAAATAACTATTGTAAAATGTCTTTCTCTGGGACACTTATAATTTTAATAATCATCTGTTGTTTGTTCAGTTTGAAAATTTTTATTATAGAAGGTGAGTCAAGTGCAAATATTTTCAGGGGTGGTAGATCTCAATAAAATAAACATAATATATTTTCTTTATCGAGTTTCAAATAAGTCAAATCGAGTTATTAAAGTTTGGAAATTTAAAAAAATTGAGCCACCTCAATGGGCTCACCATTTGGGCAAAAAAAAAGGATGAATAGCATTAGGTAAATTTAAATAGTCTCGATCTAAATGTATACTAAGAATACGATAGCGTAGATTGACAACTGGGGGCCTCGGGCCTCGGTGCAATATTTATCGAGCTCCCCTTTGTAAGAAGGTGGACGAATTTGACGCGAACTCTGCGGTTGACGGAGAAAACATATATGTATATGCTTGGCTTGAATTGGGGACGGACTAAAAGTCAAGTCTGAGAACTAAAAGCCAAGTCTAAATTGTTGTTTAAAATGTTGCTAAAATTAATTTGCTAAAAATTACTGAGACAGCAGAGAAGAGTTAAATAAGGTTTAAACTAGATCAGATAATAAAATATTAATATGTCTCGAAAATCCAAATATTCTTATTATGGACTGTAACATAACATTACATCAGAACACATTTATATCCACTGCCTAGGTATTGCCTAGGTTTTTTTCTTTGCGTCATGGCATTATCATACAAGATGCCAAATGTACAAAAGTATAGAGGAAAAGTTTTGTGATAAGAACTATACAGGTTGTCCCAGAAATAAGTGCAAGTATTTTAAGGAGTGGTAGATCTCGATAAAAGAAACATATTTTCTCTTTACCGTTTTTAAAATAAGTCCAAAATAAGGGAGTTATTTTACTTTGAAAATTTCCAAAAAAATATTTTTTTCCTCAAATTTTAAGAACCACTGGATCTTTTCTGGATTTTCTTTCTTGTAAAACCTATGTTGCCATATTATCAAGAAATTCTGTTGTTTAACTAAAAACTAAAAAAATTTCCAAAACATTTTTCAAAAAATTCTTTTTTGCGAAAAAAAACCTCATAGGCGTGTTTCTGGGGAGTTGAACTATACTACCAGTTAAAATACTTGCAAAAAAAAGTTAAAATACTTGCTTTAAAATTTTTCCCGGGCCGGTTTCCACTTTCCCATCCACCCCTGGTGGTAACCGAATTACAAATGAACATAAAATATAACCTGTTATGGACGAATATTAGTAATTAGTACTTATGGATTAGTACTATTTAGTAGTATTCTTTCGTTCTGAACGAACTGAGAATTTTCACTTAAACTGATTTATAAAGGGAATCGACAAAGAAAGGAACGATCCGATATAGAAAAATCCAGAAATATTTGTTATTTCCTATACCACGTAGGAATAAATCAGTTTAAGTGAAAATTTTCATTTCGTTCAGAACGAAAGAATACTACTATTATTTGGTTCATTTCCATCTCACTGATAAAATAAAAATAAATACGAACCGCTCGTAAACAAGGACGTAGTTATATCGTTTTAGAAGAAATTTTAGAGAGGAGGTTTTCAATAGGAATTGAAATGTTTATAAAAGGCCATAACAATAACAATCATAAACTCGGCACTTTTAAATTTAAAACTTTAAATTATGGTTTAATTTGTCAAACGGCTTCGGCCCAGTTAATAGCATACATTGAATAAAGATTTTTTTTTTATTCTTTATTCAGTGATAGAATATAGGTATGGCAATGATTCAGAATTTGTTTAAAATAGCCCCTAGACGAGCACTAGCTGGGACGAATTTATTTTTAGGTTAAATTTATAATAATAATAGCTCCCGTATATAGCGTTTAACACCTTGGGAGTAGCAAGGTACAGCTTGCTATACTAGAGCCGTTCGGTATACAAGGAAGGTAATGTGGCTAGCACTACGCTTCAACCGCCTATTATTACCTCAGGATTGTGAATCCCAAGTACTCATTTAAGGCTGAGTCGACCTAGGTACCCAAACTATTTTTATTTTAATAAAAATAGTCGGCTGATGAAATGCCGGGTGTGGGAATCGAACCCACACCTTGAGATTGGTAGACGAGAGCCTGTACCTCTACGCCACCGGGCACCGGAAATTTATAATTAGGTTAATTTTATAATTCTACTAAATAATTCGAATTATTAATTCGATTGTGAAATATGAATTATTACTAATTATTCGATGGTGAAAATAATTCGATTATTCCCATCACTACTTTTTATATCTATCGTTGTAAAAAGTTTTTACAACGATATAACAAAACAATTATACATAACCACAAAAAACAAAGCGAATTTACGCCAAATGTCTGGCAACGTTGCCAACGTTTAGCCCAATTTAATGTTATCCTTAATATATATTGCCTATTATTCAACTTATCCTTATTTATCCTTATATTTTACAACATGTGACAACCGCGCTAACTAAATCTTTGAAACTCACTGCTATCGTCCAGGGAACCAGCGTTGCCAGAGCTGGTACATTTGTACAGATCTGGTACATTTTGGAACCGTTTGTACCAAAGTACATTTTTTACATTTCTGGTACATTTTTTAACAGTAAACATTGATTACAACAATAATTTTTTGAATAAAAATCGGCAAATTACACTCCAAATATCGAAAGTTCAAAAAAATCGACAATTTTTCCTAATACCGCTCATCACTAATTTCGTTTTCTACATCGCCGGTATCGCCCTCTATCAAATATAAGTCAAACTATATTCTGCCAACCCTGCCAAGAATTCTTTTTCTATCTGTGGCTGACAGTGCCGAGACGACTTTGACTGATGCGCGATTTGTCTGGTACATTTTCGATCAAATCGATCAAAATCTGGTACATTTTTAGCACAGAATAGTACAATTTTGGAAAAGTCTCTGGCAACGCTGCAGGGAATGCCAGTATTCACTATTCACTAGTAAAAGTTGGTTTAAAAAATAGCTGTTGAACTTTTACTGGTGTAGTCTTAGCAAATCAGTAAATGTGAGCTTTTACTAGTAATTTGCTAAACTTGTATCGTTGATTGAATAAAGAATAATTATTTCCTTCAATAAACGCTTTTATTCTTAGATAAAAAAATAATAATAAGTATAAATAACTATCCATGAAAATATTCGTGGGGAGCTATTTAAAATTCTTGCTATATGCTCTTTTTGAGGTTCAAGTTAACGTCTCCTTTCTGCTGCAATGGCTAAACTGGACGGGACCTACTTGTTTACGCGGAATCCGAACCGCGGTCCTCGGCCATATCATGGTCAATGGCCTACCGACTTAGGAAGTGTCTAAATTAACCCTTACTCACGAGATATCCGATCTCATCCGGCTTTGAACCGGCGTGAATGAGCAGTGTGTATCAATAGATTTTACACTTTTCCCTTTTGGACAACAGCACGATGCAAAGTTTCGAACCGGTCACCCGTCCATCCACTAGCATCGCCTTACGTCGCTTAACTTCGGTGTTCTAATGGGAACCGGTGTTTCGACGTAGATGGGCCGTTGCCTGCTCTATGCTCTATTTTAATACTTTCGTCGATTCTAAAGCCGCGCGCCGCATCGCGCGTCGTGCTAAAAATCGCTCTTTTTATGGAACTACGCATTTATACTTTAATATACTACTTTAACAATAATAAAAGAATATAGTGTTAATGTTTTAACAAAATTCACATTAGATATGGGCGCAAAAAAATTAAAACAAACAATAACACATGATGGGGAATTCCGCTTTTTGGCCAAAAATGATTGTCTTTTAAAAATATAAGTATCTAATTAAATATAATATGTAAGGTTCTTAAATTTTTAAGATAACATCCGTTATGATTCGCATGGGACATAGTTTAGAGATTTTAACAGTTTTTAAACATGTTATTATTTTTTAATAATGTTGATGGTTCTAATATGGTTGGCAAAACGTGTATCCAAAATTGAAATATAGAGTGCTATTTTTGAAAATTTATTTAATTTTCTATTGATATATTCTCAGACTCAGCGGCCTGTCGTCAACAATTAGCATCACAATGCTTTATGAATATCTATAAATATATTCGTGATTTATTTAAAAATATATCAATAAGTTGCATAATAAGAAAACAGGTAAACATGATTGTTTATAATCATGGTTTATTGATGTTTGCTATAACTGCGGTTAGATCGTGTACGATGAGCTGATATAGATTATGCATCCGTTTATATAAGAATAGGTAAGAATTTTACAACAATAGAGTTTTCAATTATAATCACAGCCTAATTCAATATCAGCCTGCCGACTTTACGATCTTTTGCATGGAAATCTGCATACCTACTTAAATATTTGAATATTTTATGTAACAAGTAACGAGTCTTATTTTAAAATATCTAAACGTTTAATAAATTGTGTTTGCACTATGTGCGCAGCTATGTGCGCCTATTTGAAGCGAAACTTCTTACTAACAGCTTTAAATTGAAGGACATGTTTGAAAAAGTGCGGTTTAAAATAATAAAAAAGAATAATGAAAAAGGTAATAAATTAAAAATTACATCTCAATTGACCGACTATCCGACTGTCAGTCTGTCCGACTATCCGACTGTCAGTTTGTCCTACTATCCTACTATCCGATCTGTCCGTCTGAGGACTATTCGGGTAGCTCTATCCACGTACCGAGTTTGGTTTGGTACCGAGTTTGGCTCCAATCGACCCATCCCAACTAGCATTTATAGTGGCAGATACGTAACTGCTACTATCAAAGCCACTATAAAGTGGGTGACCATCGGCGGCTACGTCGTATATTCGTAGCTGCTAAGTAACTGCGACCAAAATGGGGAAAGATTTTGAGTAGCCGGGTAGTGTCTTGGGTAGTTTTTGCCACTAAAAGAGTTACTATAAAGTAGCCTACTGGTGAATGCGACTTATCCGTTACGAAGCTGCCTAGTCGCGGGTTGGTGGCAGCCAAGTGTTAGCCATGTTAGCCACCGACATGTGGAACTTTCGTTAAACTGTTGAACTCACGGGGGTGTCACTTGTATGGGAAAACAGGCAACAGTCAACTTTAAACGTGCCAGGATAAACGACAAAGAAAGCAACATCTGCCAGGCATTCGCTTTCTTTGTCACTCACATCGCTTAAATCATGATACCGCGGCCATTTTGCCAACAAAGAAGCTGGCCGGCTATCCTGGCAAGTGATTTAAAACAATTCTGCTTTTTTACAATATTAAATTACCATTTGGATGTATTTAATGCGATTATTCAGTTAACTGGTAAGTCAGAAATTACACACAAATACTTTATTCGTAAATACAACTAAGATGTAAACGTATTTTTGTATTTTTAGATTTCAACTTTTGCAAAGACCCGCCGATAGAACTTGCCTGGCAGCGTACCGTTTAACTAAACGTATTATTTCCTGAAAATAATATCAAAACACGTAAGTACCTCTATAATTTATGATGAAAAATGATTTTGATTATGTTTTATCTTATTTAAATACTTTCTAACCTCAAATAATAGTAAGATCCTTGTTTATATCGCACAGCCCGTTCAAAACTGTATTGTCTTCAAAAAATGTTAACAAAACAAACAATTATTACAAAAACAATGTCCTTTTAGGTAATGGTGTGGATCCGGTGGCTGACCTTGAAACGAGTTTTGGCTACATATAGTCACTGACACTACGCATGCGCACATGTTCGATGTTGCCAGTTTGAAAGTTATTTTGGAATTATTTTCAGTAGAAAACAAATATGTGCTTTTCAGTTTCAGTGTTTTTTTGTCAATATATACCGTGTGATCGAAAAAACGGCGTCCAGTTGGCTGGGAAATGACGATTGAGGACATTTCCCAGGTAAAATGACAGCGATCTTCATTTCATAGTCATCGCTGACGCTTTTTTCCATCATAGTACTCGGTATATTATATTATTATTTTAATATTTCGCACAACACGTGAACGCTTATTATGTATTTTCATAGTCAATAAAATTAAATAGAAATAAAACTCTAGATTCCTATAATTAATCTAATTGCTCTAGATTATTATGCTACGTTTAAAAAGGGCTTTATTAAAAATTCGTGAAATTAAAAGGGATGTGTCCAAGTTTTTTCTTTTTTTTTTAAATTTTTAAATGTTGTAGCTCCATGTCATGTTCATAATAGTTTTTTTTAACATTCCATCAAAACTACGGACGCCTTAAAAGGCCTTTTAGCCTCCGTAATTAAAATTGTAGAATCAGCTTCAACAACATTAACAGTTATACCTCTTGTTTAATTCTGCTTATACATATATTGCATTAATTTTTCTGCTACCTTAAGATTTCTCTATTCTTACACCTAATTTATGTGATTTTCTTAGCATATATGATTTATAAACCATATTTTTCCTAATGGAAGGATGGAATAGGATATGCAAAATTAAGATATTTTAACATTTATTTTCCAGAAAAAGTATAATATAATATTAAGATTAAGACATAACAAATATTATAAGAAAATAAGACAGATCTTAATATAAATCACAAACTAACTAAGTCTCAATTTGGTCTTGTATAAACACAAGTATAAAACTAATAAGATCATAACTCAACCTTCACCATATTGTCAAGATTTGGCATTATAGGGAACAAGAAATTGCAGTAAATTAAGAAAATAATATCAAAGTACACGATATTAATAAATACTGGGTAATTACCAAATACTGTAATGTATTCTACGACACAAACCATCTCCCTTCTAAAGAGAAAAAGATAAAACATAAAGCTTATATTTTAGTCTTATCAACACAATTTTCGATAAAATATATGTATAAAATTGCTCTTAATCCACTAACTTGATATTTTTAAGAAATTATGATACAAACAATCAAAGTAAATTAATAATCAAAGTTTACAATGTTCATTATCTTGCTTACCTTAATTTTGGATATCAAGATAAATCTGAAATTATAAAATTAATTATAGAATTTTTATTATTATTGATTAACACTAAAAAAATAAATTTCAACTGCAAATAATTCGAAAATAAACTGCAACTTGGCAACATCGACGATGTGCGCTTGCGTAGTATTGTTGATCAAATACAGCAAATATAGGCTTCAAGGTCAGCCACCGGATCCACACCTTTACCTCCTTTTAATCTGATTTATACCTCAGAAGGATGCCAGTAAAATTTTATTAAATCAACATTATATTATTTGGCCATTAATATGCAAAAAGGAGCATATTGCCTTAACTTAAATTTTCTTTTACTTCTGTTGACAATGTTCTCTATATTTTCTATTTTGAGTTAGTAAACTTTTGAACAGGATGTGCGATATATAAAATACATAATATATCCAAGGGTATGATCTGATAAAAGTATTTTTTGATGCATTTTTTGGTTGTTTATGCACGTTGGTTTGGTTTATGTTTTATTAAGCTTATATTTATTTGGTATAATAGTTTTTTTTGCCTTTGGAATGGCATGCATTGAGGCTAGATAGTGTTTGATTAGATCATTAAAGGAATTTAAATTTGCACATATTTTTTGTGATATTAGTGTGTTATTATGATACAACTACTAGGTAGTTGTATCATAGTGCCTTATTATTTACCTATTATATACTTATGTATTATCAGTGATAACATACCTACTACTAAAATGTATTTTTAATAGATGTTTATCTTTCCAATTCACTAGTTATTTGCATAATGTATTTTGAACTAATTTAAGTCATTAATTGATCATCTTTCTTTTTCAGGTTCCGGGATATTCTTTTTCATTGTTAAAAAAATACATATATTTCAATATTATTATAATATAAATCCCAGCTCTAAAAAATAAATGATATTGTTTACTAAATGTGTAATTTATTTACTATGAATTTTCTCTGAAGTCTGAATAATAAGTCTTTAATATCATTGCTTTGCTGTGTAAAGTTAATAGACATTTTTTAATACTTTAAATTATATTAAAGTAATAAAAAATATGTTTATTAACTTTAAACAGTAAATCAGTGATACTTATAAAAATATTTTTTAAAAAATTTCCCCTCTTTTAAGCCCCGCCCCTCCAATTCCCCTCAATTTAGCTAGTACTGCCAGGCTACACCAGGTGACGTCTTTTTCCATTTTTTAACATGAAGTTAGCATTTCTTTAATGTACCTATTCTCTGGTTGAACTTTATTCGCAGCGACCTCTTCATGCAATTTCACATTTCATAAAAATAAATGTCATGATGGAAAATAATTATGGAAGCCATTATTATTTTTTTGTTATTTACCGTGCGATTTTCACGCCTTTTTTTAGGTAAATTCCAGAACGCAATCAACTTTACTGAATAAAATAGTGGGTTTATATAACAAAATTTTCGAGCGCCTCTCAATATATTTCAAATTATTATATTATTTGCAATAGAAACTCATGTTCGTAATTAAAAAATAACAATAATTTGCTTGAAACCGTGGTCAAACTTTAAAATATTAGTCCACCGTCAGAAATAACAAAATAACTAAGGAAAAAAAGCTTTAATCTACGTATATTTTATTTATATATTTAGCTCAAAAACGCATAATGTTTGAGCCATTTGGCTGTTCGTCATGAAAAAAATAATGAAAAATTCATGAAAAAAATATGGCCGTTTAATCCTAAAAATACTTTATAGTTCCATATGCTTCAACAAAGTACCGGGAACAATAACATATTAGGCCAACCCTACCCGTTTGGGCCTTTAAAATCTTCGGATTGATAAAGTGACAATTGTAGCTATCCAAAGGCGACTTTATAGAAACAATAATTTTTTTGGAACTACATGGTCAACGAATCTTTTGGAACCATAAAGTGATTTTTCCAAAAAAGTTCCCTGCGCCACCAAATTGCCACTTAATTGGAGCGTCGCTACACCGATCGCGATGGTGGCGACTCTACATTCCATTGGTGCTACTATAACGTTCCGCCTTGTCCTTTGAAGTTATTTTTACTTATTGTGCATTTTCTATTATTAGTGTTTCTATATTATTCAGAGCTACATGAGGTATAGAGTATTTTAACTCCCACTCTTTTAGCTCTTGTTTTATATTGTTGTTGGTTGTTGTTGTTGGTTCTCAAATTAGTTCTCCTCTGAGATTCAGTTTCAGATGAATTAACACTACAGAAACAGCTTCAAAAATGTCTCAGTCACTACCTGATTTATGATGTTCATCAGTAGGATTATAGAAAGATGTTGTTTTTGTTTCTGATGTTGATGCATCGGCTCGCAGTTATTTTTTTTGTTTAATTCTTCGGTAGAAAGTACTAGAATATCTAAATTTCTTTTTATTCACCTTAGGGATTTTACAAAATTTTAATAAAGCTTAAAAGCAAGTAAAAGAAAACACTAAAACAGAGCAGCACACGATGCAATCTGAGGCAATTACATTTATTAGGGTATATTAAGTTACGGTCACTATAAAGTAGCCGTTTTTGACCCCCGTGACTTTTTAGTGGCAATGGATGAGCGACGGCTACTTTATAGTGACCTAGAAAGGTAGCAGTAACCATTTTGCTACTTTCAATGCTACTATAAATTAGAAGTAACTAAGTGTCGTGGCCGCGACTACCCCGTAACTTAAATTGTTACTATAAAGTAACAAAAACTTAATGGAGGCATCATGGTAGCACTTGTTGGTAACCCCTACTTTGAAAAGTTACTATAAAGTTTTAGGTCTTTTATGGTGTTATATTCGAAGATTCGGGTAGTTCCAGCCACTTCTTTAAATTACATGTTTGCGACTTGCAATCGGGGTGTTTATTTTCCACTTTTATGGTAGGTAGGGACTAACCGGTCACTCTCGAAATATACTTCAAAGTGACTATTCCTTATAGAGTAACATTTTAAGTGGCATAGTGGGCCTAGGAACTATACTTTAGGGGCAGTGGCATTTTAAAAAGGACTGGGAACTATATTTGCTAGTTGGGATAATTAAGAGAGAGAAACATCCTGATGATTTCGTCCATTTAGAGGCATCGATCGGTTCGAAACGTCGATAGCGTCATCCTGTAGCCCATCCCCAACTATGCCGATATCGACCCACATTTTTCTTCAATATCAAATCCATAGTTCCACCCTGATGAAGATGTAAACGAAATGTCGTATCCAACTTTGGGAGTCCCAGGTGGGGGATATTTAGAGTATTTCAAAATTTTTAACGGTTTCGCAGATACACCAACGCGGTATTATTTTATATGACTCTTTTTTTCAACGGTAAAATGCGAGAGAAAAATCATTAGGTGGCTTTGATAAAAATTTACTGTGGAAAATGCCATATGAAATATAAAACCGCGAATATCTGCGAAACTGTCAAAAATTTTGAAATGTTTTAAACACAAAAAATGTTTAATTTTTTAATTCTCCATCTATTGAAAAAATAATATACAGGGTGTTTTTGTATACAGGGTGTAGTCTATTTAAAAAAAAAACAAAGCAAAATTAGTTTATATTTTAGAAAGTTTGGCGTAGAATTTTAAACATTCTGGATGAATAACGATTACCATATTTATAGCAAAGTTAGTATAGTCCATCTAAAGTAAGTACTTAATATAGTTTTAATTTCACAGTTCTTGTATTTTTATAATTGTTTTAGGAAAGGCTCAGAAATATATATTTTATTTATTAATACCTCTGAAACTATTGAAATCTATTTACTCATATCTTAGGACTATGTAAAGTGATCTGAAAGGAAGTCAAAAAATGCAGTAATATATAGGGTGTTCTATTTAAAAAAAATATCCCGATCCACTCACACTTTTTTGAGACACCCTGTAGAAGTTAAAATATTTTCCTGAAATATATCCAAGTACATATGTACTTTAGGTTTCCACTTAAACAAAATTCCCAAGTATTTTTTTCCATGAGCTGTAGATGCCTGACGCGACGCACTATTGCCGGACCCAAGTCAATTTTTTTTAATTTATAACAAGATATTTTTTAATTGTTTATTATCTTAATTACCGATCTCAGCAATATCAAATTCCCTACTACTGCACTAGAAAAAAAAACTAAACTAGAATAATTTAAACATTCAAAATAGACAAAAACCATGATGTAACAAACCAGATATATCTTCTCTAGCAGGAAGAAACACTCACATATTTAGATCATCATATCCGGACTTAGTTATAACATTTGGTTATAACATTTGGTTATAACCATCAAGTCAATTAATAATAATACCAAAAAACAGTTCTTGAAACAGAATGCAAAAAAACTAATCGTATACCAAACCAAGCCCAGCGAAATCATGTGGGTTATCCATTGTACCAATTTATGTTAATCTGTTTACATTTATATGGGTTCGTTGGTACGTGGGTTTTTATTAACAACCTTGAATCGGAAATATCCTTTAGATGGTCTTCTTTCTTCTACCTTCTGCCATTTTTTCGTATGCGAAATATCTTGCGACAAGAGCAAAATAGGACAAAAAATAAATCAGCTCAATGTCATGGCTGTCAAGATATTTATATTTAGAAAACGATTTTACGATAAAAACATATTTCTCCATTGATATATCTCGGAAAAGGTATTAAAGAGAGATTTGTAACTTTAAATGAAATATCTTTGACCTTATGGCAGTATATTTTACCCGTACAAGGTTTTTGAAATTACATAAATTAATTGAAGGCATATTTTTACTATTTACACTAAATTCTATTACATCTACGAAAAGCACTAGAAATTATTAATTATATTAAGTTGGTTGCGCTAATTATTGATATT
The DNA here is from genome assembly GCF_002938485.1 of Sitophilus oryzae. NCBI lineage: Eukaryota > Metazoa > Arthropoda > Insecta > Coleoptera > Curculionidae > Sitophilus > Sitophilus oryzae. Next base: position 2,019,065 of record NW_022146163.1, on the reverse strand, counting down.
ATTCAAATTATTAATATTTGAAGAATATGTGAAATCAATATCTTAAAATGTAAAATAACAAAATTTAGTGCTTCTATTATACAAAATACCTTTTTTATGCTTAAAATTCAATGTTTTTGACAAAGAACATAATATAGGCAGAGATACAAACTAGTAGGAGTAGCGAAAGAGATATATTAAAGAGACAATTTTTTAAAGCATTGTAGCGATAGACAAATATTTTTTTTAGATTTTGAGTTTGCTCGTAAAAAAGAGGACTTGTTCAATATGCGATAGAAAAGAGGACAGTGAGATCAAAAAGAGGACTGTTCTCTGGAATAGAGGACGGTTGGCAACCCTATTTATAGATGACACCATAAAGAATGTAGAATGTCTCCCTCTCTTGAGTTATATACCTCATGATACAGTCTATATACATGGGGATCTTCCTGTTGTACAGGGTGGTCGAAATTGGTCTGTTTTAACAGAGAAACCCTATTTCCTGACTAGATAGAGCAAAATCGACATACATGTAGAATGTAGATGTCATGGGCTCGATTTCTGAGAAACGTTTAATGGCCTAAACCGCCTGTTCATATTTTCACTGCCAACCGAGATACGGAGTCTTTTTGACTTTTTTACCATTTGGAAAATTGCCCATAACTTTTGTATTTCCCGGAATAATAAAATTCTGTAAAAAAATTCTTAAGGCACTTTTTTAAGCAAAATTGAGTGGCGTAGTCAGTTTTTTTCTATACTTGCTTTTTTAGTCAGAATTAATAAAAAATATACTTACAAAACATACCATAAACTTTGGTACGACTGATATCGGAGAACTAACCTCTGTAAAACTGTTTCAAATATTGGCTTTTGTCAAAGCTCTGAGACGGCATGGTAAGTTATAACTCAAGAAAAGGGGACACAATAGATCTTTAAGGTCGGGGTGATTAACTTTCCCTTTCTGATACAATCTACAACACACTTCAAACCTTACGGGGTACGGTTCTATTACTAGTTTTACAAGTTTAAAACTCGTTTTTTATCACTTTTAGTTGACTGAAGGCTAAAGACAGTGTGTTTGTATTTTCATTGGTGATATCACAGTTTAAAGAATATAAAGTATATATTCTTTAAACTGTGGTAATATATGTGCTTATTTATTAACTTCTAATATTATTAATTGTTAAAATGTAAGTGAAGGATTTGTAATATATTTTAAATTGGTTACTAGTTCAAGAGTATATATTTATCTATGACCTTTGTTATAGTACATACAGAAATAAAGTACTAATAGGCCAATCAAAGCCTAAATCCGGATGCAATGCATATCATCAGAGTAAGTGGTGTGGTAAGTTAGTTGGTTTACTTACTCTGATATCATACTAAGGACTGGCAAAGGTTAGTCTTGGGTCGAGATTTCCGTTTGTAAGAAGAGTACAATGCGTTTATAATGTACTGAACAAAGAGAGAACAGTAAACACGTTACCAAACGTATGAAATAAACCGAGAAACTGTACACATTGCTAAGAGACCAGGAAGGGGGTATATAGATATAATTTATCACAATCGACCGTTCGACCCAATCAGTACTCAGTACCTCTGTCAGTACTTAAAGTTCTAGGGAAAGGTGCGAAATTCATCATGCGTTCAGCTTCACGATTTAATTACGTCTCGTGATACTTTATTTGCTTATTTATTAACGAGTCGTTGTAATTTTCTCTATTACTTGAAATTTTTTAAATGCAAGTTAGAAACACTTGCATTTTTGGTAAAAATAAGTGGAATTGAGTTGGTGTTCGACAGTGGTCGCGCTATTATAACTCAGAATTCAAAAATCGATATCTCGAAATCTATTAGAAATAATTGATTGTAGTTTTTTTAAAAGCTTTCTTAACATTTCTGTTATATTTTCTTCGCAGACAGTATGTGAAGATCTTTATAAATAAAAAAGTTACACGACTGCTCAAAATTGCTATGCACTAACTAAAAGTAAATGGATGGGTTGTTTAAAATTTTTGAATGGAAAAAAACAACCTTATCGAATTTTTAAAAGTTGTTTTTTTAAATTATCGCGATTACTGACGTTTTCTCGTTATAAACAAAATGAACACCTTAACGATATCCTTATAATTCCATTTCAGATGCTCAAAAACATATCTAATGATTTTATCTAGTTATCTTTTCGAAAAAAAGTCTTTTAAAAATAAGCGGTTTGCGATCGTGATTTTACTTTACTTGATAGGGAAAAACGTACCGGCAATGCTGCAACAGGGACATTGTCGCATTTCTCTCACTCCACATATGTAAATACCATGTAAATATCGACCCAAAAGTAAGAGTTACGGTATAAGTCAGGTTAAATTAACGAAATTTATTTACAATAAAAAGAAACACTAGGTACACTATTTAATAAAACTTAACACTAATAAGGAATTAGAACTAATCTAATTAATCTAGAACTAATCTAGTAATCTCTAACTAATCTGTACTATTATTTATGTCGGATGAATTTCAAAAGAACTTGCACGTAGTTTATTGAAGCATTACAATTTTCAATTTTATCATCACTATCTATGCATGTATGGTGAATCCTATTAATTTGTTAAATACATCCTGATAGGCAATCATTAGGCAATACAAACTACAAAAATGCATCTTAAAAATGCCCATATATTTATTAGAAATTGTTTGTTTTCGTTGAACACCAGTGGTTTTTGTTCAATTTGTTTAAATGTCATCTAAACAAAGTTTCAAATTCAATGCGCGTCCTTGCTCACGTGTACACACCTACGAGTATATCGTCAATTATACAGTTGAATCACTTTTTATTTTGACATTTGGTAGAATAAGGTTTATCCTGCCTGTGATAGTTTTTTACTTTCGTGCTGTAAATCAATTCGTGACGTTTTTATTACGTTCATTTTTATTTTAATATCTTCGGCATGCAGTTCCGTTGTGGGTGGATTATTAACATTAAAAATATGAAAAGTGAATTACGTTATTCTCTTCGTAAGCACAAAATCGTTTAACTATTAAAATACAATTATTTGTATTTGAGGTCATTTTTCTCTACCAATCCTCGCGGAGTATCGGCACTAAAAATATAATAAAATAAATTTAATTAAAAAGATAATTTATGAACACATTATACGGAGCTATCAACAATGGTTGATATAGTAGGCTATTCTCATTTTGTTCGTTTGGGTGGCAATATATTTAAGAAATTCGACCATTTATCGGCTGTTATAGCCTCAAAACAAACCAATAATTAAATAATATGATTAATTTTTTGGCGGTATTTAAATTCGTTTTCCATAATAATGACAGATTAATCAAAACCCGATGAGAAATAAATGTATAGTCTGAGGGTTTTTTTTAAATTTAATTAAATAAGTGTATTAAATAGCAATTTTTGGTACCCTGTATAAATAAGAAGCAATAATATTTTTCAGTTAAATTTATTTCCCCATCTTTAAACTCAGCACAAGAACTAATTCTGAAAAGTAATGTACAGGGTGTTAGCCCGTATGTAAAATGTAGATCAATGTATTTTTATGTTTGGTTTATTCCATAAATTCATGTCCGTTCGAACAGAAGTGGCAACGGCGCTTCTGTACCTAAACCCTGTCTGAGGGTGCGAGACGGGTAAAAACTTTTAACTTTGCTTTTGTTCCTTGGTGCAACCACCAAGTTGTTATTTGCTGTTCACTTAAATTTAGTATTATTCTTTAAATTAATATAGTTATTATATTATACAAGTGCAGTTCATTTATTTATACAGTCCACATATATCAAGGCAACACAGGGTGTTAATAATCTATTCTATTGTAGCATGCATATTTAAATATCTTTAAATATCTCAAACACCAAAGACACAAATTACCTATAACAGATGCGAAAGAAAGCGACTGCATCGGAAACCGCTCGGCCAACCCGACACGCCTATTGAGTGGTGTAAATACACCAGTCGTTTAGTCCGGAAACCTATGCTGTGTCGTATTCGCTTGCTGGAATGACATAGTGCGTGGTTATATGTATCTTTTTAAAAACGCGTGTAGGATTTTTGTTGAACTTTTGAACTGTTATTTCTAAGTTTTAGTAATTTGTATATCTTATTTAAAATGGGATGCAAATGTATTTATTTATAAGGAAAAAAATATATTTATAGTATAAAAAATTAATTTATTTAAAAAAATTTAATTAAAAATGTGACAAAATAGGTACCTTTCTATTGGTTCTATCGGACTTTTTTCGACTATATAAATCTTTATTTGTAAACTTTAATACATCAAATATTTTCAATCTAATAAATCATTTAATGATGTAAATAAGAGGAAATTTCTCACATGGGTGGTCAAATTTTATAGTTTTCATTATATCAAACAGCCTCTGAGAAATGTTTTCAACTCAAAATGCCTTTAATTATGTTTGACTACATCATTAAAAAGGGTCTTCAAATACATCAATGTGATATTTGTCTAAAATTTGCAAAAGAATCCGATTCTCTGGATAACTCGAAATTATTTACCCATTTAAAAGCATTTGATCATGAAAGTGGAAAATTTTTTTCATTTTATTTACAGGCTGGAAAAATTATTTATATTAAATTTTGATGAGTTTTGCACTGAAGAAAACATTTAGAGGCTGTTTGAAATAATGAAAACTATAGAATTTGACCACCCCTGTGAGAAATTTCCTCTTATTTACATCGTTAAATTATTTATTAGATTGAAAATATTTTATGCATTAAAGTTTACAAAAAATAAAGATTTATATAGTCGAAAAAAGTCCGATAGAACCAATAGAAATGTAACTATTTTGTCACATCTTGAATTAAATTTTGTTAAATAAATTAATTTTTTATACTACAAATATCTTTTTTTTCCTAATCTCCTACGAGCTGATATAATATGACGAGCAATCTATTAAATTACTGTGAGATTATACAGAAAAGTCCACAGACTTCGAGACATAGGAAAATCAAGTCCATTTAGCGTGTGTCCAAATTTTGACAAGTTTTCAAAAATGACAGTTTTGTTTAGACTGACGTTTAATTTCACCTGACTTCTCGGTGAATGATTTCTTTTTATGGGGGTACATAAAATCTAAAATTTACGGCCATGAAGAAATTCAAAACTTGGAGCAGTTAAGGCAGAAAATATTTAATGCCTTTGACACTGTCACCCCTGATATGTTATCCAATGTGAGGAGGGGATTTTATGATCGTTTGGGTTATTGTTTAATGCAAGAGGGAGGCACTTTTGAACAATTTTTGTAATTTTTTAAATTTCATTATCCTGTTTTTTTACCGTTTACCCATTACCTACCTTGACGAACATGGGAAAACGAAGGTCCTTTTCAGGACCACAAATATTTTGATTGAGAAAATTGGTAACTTTTTTTTGGATTAAAAAACAAAAGTTGTTAATATAATACCAATTTAAAAGTGTTTTAGTAGTTTTAATACACACTATGATATAAAATTTATTATTATTATAATGTACATTATTAATACTATTGTTCATTCGAAATGGCATTAAGGCCCAATTGCAACAATGATTTAAATTTTTTTTAAAGATAAATAGAGCTTAGAATGAGCTGTATTTATATTTACTTTAATATTCACCTTAAATGAGGGAATTTGACTGATACAATTTTTGAATTTGAATTATTTTTAATGATACTAACAATTTTAGTTCAATTTTTAATAAAATTTATTTAATATTAATAGAAATCCAAGAGATTTGAAACCTCTTTTAGCGATTTATAACATTCTCAAATGAATTACAGGTGCCCTTATTTCCTATGAAAATCACACAGCTTTTTTCATAGTCGCTGCAGTTGCTATAGCTATAAAAAACTAATTTTTTAAGGTGTGAAAATTGCGACACACGCTAAATGGACTTGATCTTTCGTATGTCTCGAAGTCTGTGGACCTTTTTGTATGCCTCGATAACATATTGGTGCAGATTATTTTCACCCAAACAAATAATAACCCAAACTATACATTGATGCGGATTGTCTATGAACTCTTTCTGAAGGTCACAGAAACCTGAACGCGTAATTCGGTGTTCTTTCGCATCTGTTATAGGTAATTTGTGCCAAAGATTTTAAACATATTTAATATTATATGCCTTTTTTTGAGCCCAAGAATCCAAAAATTAAATAAAATACCGGGTATTTCATAAAAAAAATTTAACTTTGGTATGGATCTTAGCTCTGAAACACCCTGTATATTTCAAAATAATCTTAAATTGTGCACATTGCCTCCCCACATATACCCATAAAATATGTTGGTTCTACATCTTTCCGTTTTCGTATGATCAACCGAGGCGAATGAGGTGCGCTACCCTGTATACTACTATACGTTTCGAGATATTCAAGAAATAAATAAACGGGTGCTCAAAATTGCAATTCTATATTGATTAAAAGTTACTTTGCCGATTATGTTCAATTTCTATCCGTTTTTTGCAAGTTGGGATGAACATATATTTTGTAAACCGTAAAGAACACTATAATAGTTGTATTGAGAAATATGTCAATTTCACAAATAACAAAGTTAACATTTTCAAGAAAATAATGAAGGGTCAAAAAAAATAATGCAATTGTATTGACAAATTTGGTAAAAATTTTTGATCGATAATTTGTTTTAGCATCTGTACCAATCAATAATCATAAAATTCTCTAACGCAATCATTGTTGATTGCTTCTGATACGAACGAAAGTAAATCTCGTATCCTGCTTATAAGTCTAGTCTATAAAAATAGCTTTAACGACTTTGAAAATTTGAAAATGGTATATACATTAAATGTCGATTAAAATAATGAATAACTTAATGTTTTCTACTAAGAGACAACTTTTCAAGGAGCGTTTTTAATAATCTTCAATGAATACTTATAATGTATAATGATATTCTGGTTTAGGATGTTGTTTACGTGCTTCAAGGGTACTAGTAGTGGCATGATTTAGAATATCTGGAAATATTCTAATCGTATGTTAAACGTAGGACTGCATTTGGTGAAAAAAGTTTTTATATAAATATATAAATTCAATATTAAACAAATCTTCTTCTTCTACAGGGTGGCGCACCTCATTCGCCTCGGTAGATTATAGGGAAACGGAAAGATGTAGAAACAAATTTTTTAAAGATATATGTATGTAATGGATATTGGGAGGCAATGTGCATAATTTAAAATTGTTTTGAAATATACAGGGTGTTTCAGAACTAAGATTCATACCAAAGTTATATTTTTTCTTATGAAACACCCGGTATTTTATTTAATTTTTGGATTCTTGGACCTAAAAAAGGCAGTTTGGTTTTTGAAATATTTAAAACTATTTAAATATGTATGCTATAATAGAAACGATTATCAACACCATGTACAGGGTGGGTCAAATTCGACGCTTTTAAATGGAAACACCCTTTTCTATAGGAGATAGACAAAAACTAATATGGGTGTCTGGAGCTCAATTTTTGTCAAAAACATGATTGTGAAAACCGCATATCGATATCTGTTACCGTTTCGGAGTTACGGGGTGTTTTTCAAAAATATGCATTTTTAACAAATCGCTGTAACTTTTTTGCTATGGGAAATTTTGTATTTTTATGAAAACATTTCCAAAGCACCTTTTTACGTAGAATTTATTGGTTTAAGTATAATTTTTCTAAAATTAATAAGTTAAGAATTATCAACAGAAAATTTGATTTTTTATATGGGACACCCTGTATATTTTTAATTTATTGAAAAGAATTTAAAATTACCTTTCCAAAAATATAACACACTTGATATTTTGCTCGATTCCTCTTCGAGATATAGAGTATATAAAAATTCGCCCGCTTTAAAAAAGTAGGCTTTGAAGGGCACCGGCTGTAATGCAAAAAAATTCTAGCTGTGAGAATCAACTAAAACGAAAATAATATTTGCTATGAGAGATGCAGAATTTTATAACAATTTAAAATATATTTAACCAACATCTCAACACATTTAAACTATATCTAATAACAATAAAAATACATAGCAAACCAAGACATGAGATTTTGCTACAGGTGTTCGACATATCGACCGTCTTATGTTATGGACAGACGGGGCAGTTTTTGAACAATTCTCGCGGAATTCATTAACTCAGTGGGGGTGAAATAAGTGCTAAGTAGTTCTAATTCTTGTCTAGATTATACGGAAGAATAAGGAACCTTTATTCTTCCGCAAATATATCCATAGGATTAGATCCATGGGCACTCGACAAGCCAGGCGGCCTCGACGGCCAACGGCTGGGATTTTGGTTAGCTATTCAATTATTCTTGAAATTGGCTGCTAAAATTTGCTGATAACTTCAGCGTTCAGAGGCGGTGCGTAGTCTTGCTGGAAAAATATGTTTTCTAGTCCCATTAAGGGTATATCATTAGTAAGGGGTCCAAAGCCTACTAGTTATAAGTGGCGAACTCTTAAAAATTCTGTATTTCGAAGGGGATAATAACAAAATATCAAGTGTGCTATATTTTTGGAAAGGTAATTTTAAATTCTTTTCAGTTAATTAAAAATATAGGGGGTGTACCAAATAAAAAATCAATTGTTCTGTTGATAACTCTTAAATTATTAGTTTTGAAAAAATTATACTTAAACCATTAAATTCTACTAAAAAGGTGCTTTGGAAATGTTTTCATAGAAATACAAAATTTTCCATAGTAAAAAAGTTACAGCGATTTTTAAAAATGCACATTTTTGAAAAACACCCCGTAACTCCGAAACGGTAACAGATATTGATGTGCAGTTTTCACCATCATGTTTTTAATGAAAATTGAGCTCCAGACACCGATATTAGTTTTCGTCTATCTCCTATAGAAAAGGGTGTTTCCATTTAACAGCGTCGAATTTGACCCACCCTGTACATTACTTTTCAGAACCAATTCTTGTGCTGAGTTTAAAGGTGGAGAAATAAACTTTACTGAAAAATTTGATTGCTTCCTTAAATGTATACAGGGGTACCAAAAATTGCTGATCAATTTTAAATATTTATATTACATAAAAACTTTGTTATTCCAAATGCAACACCCCTTATTTTCTAAATAAATAGAAGCACATTTAAATGCTCTTTCAAACTATATTAAGGTTTCCTATATCTATCTGGCTCAGATTTAGAAGAAAAAGCGATTTTTAATAAAATGGAAATTAAGATGGCTGGTGTCGCCATGGCAATTTTCTAGTGACACTTAGTAGCTATTCTCTAAATTGACATTAGTTTATGGACTTTATTTAATTTTATAACACTTCAATTTTATTTAATTTACTTACAATCGTTTAATAAGTAAGTATCTATTATTTTATCAAGTAAAATGAAACATTCTGCTGGAAAGGAATGGATATTATGTTATTAATGATTTTATATTATGAGGAAAATTGCTTATTGGCCTATGCTCAAAGATGTCTAAATAGGAATCCTCCTGATAAGTGTTCCTTTGAAAAACTACTTATTCAATTTCGCAGAGCTGATAGTGTGGTTGATGAAAAATATATTAGGCAGAAACCTTTCGTTGCAAGTGAAGAAAATGAATTTTCTCTCTTCATTGTTGCAATCTCTTTTATAGAAAATTCAATATATCAAAGTCATCGTAAAATATAGCAAAGAACTGCTTCTTCGTCTTTATTGATAAAATTATACTTATTTATTAAACTATTGTAGGTAAATTTAAGAAAAGTAAACTGCTATAAATTTAAATAATGCCTATAAACTAATTTCGATTTTGAAAACAGCTACTAATTGTCACTAGAAAATTGCCATGATCATAATACTAACCCTCTTGGTTGCCATTTCATTGAAAAATCGATCTTTATTCAAAATCTGAGCCAAATAGGTATAGGAAACCCTAATAAATCTGCTTTGGCTTATTTTAAAAAATACAGGGCATTTGAAATAATCTCGGAAATAACGAAGTTTTTACCCAAGTAGCATTTTCACGACTTGCGACCACATGTTTACTAAACACAACGTTGGATTAGTTACAAAAAATAGTTAGCTCCCTACCTTGGGTATTAAAATAAATTTAAACGTTTTTATAACGTTGTGCCGACGTTGGACTAGTACTACAGCAAAGTAGAAGCTTCTGCGACGTCGAATAAACGTTGTCTTGTAACCTTTTTTGCTTAAGTGATCTTTAGGTGATTCGGACAACGTAGTTACAACGTTGGACAATATAGAGTTTTCCGACGTCAGTTTCAGGACCTATTCCAACGTTATGCAAACGTCGTCTGTTTTAGTAATTCCAACGTTGTTTAGATTTCCTTATTCTTACGTTGGTAGGATGTCGGGTCACTACCTTTTTGCAACTGTATTGAACCATAACCTTAAATCTTAAATTTTCACTTCATTGTTCTGTTCAGTTAGACAGTTCAGTGCTGTTTTTGTTTTTGTAAAAAAAAAATTAATTAAAATGGGACATAAGAAAGGTACATATAAAACTAAATTTAAATATACATCGACATATATTACCGATAGTTTATCCACTCCCTCGTTTATTTAGATTATAGAGGGCGGCACAAACTAGACTCTAGAATGACTAAATTAGGCAATCTTGCGACTAGTATACTACCTGTTAAGGCCGAACTGCGACTTTATTAGTCCAGTATGCGACTACTCGAACTACTCCATCTTAATCTCCAAAACAACAAAGTGCAAGCCGCCATGTTGTTAAATAAGAAAATGTTTCGTTTTTAAAATAGCAATTCCTGCTTTTTGAATACATTAACTTGAAATATTTTACCCTAAAAAACACGCGGAAACAATTTTTTCGACTGCGAATGAATTATTCTCATTTTACTAAAAAAAAATTCAAGAAAATTTTTAAAACTTCTTTAATTCGTCTTTTTTAAGGCCCATTAGTATTTTTCAAAGTAGAAACAATACATTTATCAATAAAGTTGTTTGCGTTTAACTTTTTTTTGCCTTGGGTAACGAGTTACAGAGTCGGTTAAAGTGTTTCAATAATTATGATCTTCAAACATCCTCCACACTTAAATACTTTTGTTTTGTTTTCCTTCACTGCCATCTGACATATGTCTCTAACTAAACCATAAAAATAATATTTTTACTATAATTATCCCAATTTAGGATAAAACGCGACTTAGACGCCATATTAGTTTTGTATTTCTGTGAATTAGGATTTTAAACAGCGTTGCAGATTGTACTAAATTAGGCTTCTAGCCAACGTCGGTATCCAACGTCGTTTCGACCCAAAAATTATTCTCCAAACTAGTGCAGACTAGGGTTGGCACGAGGTTGTGCCGACGTTGCGCCCCGACGTTTGGTCGCGTGACACAACGTTGTCCCGACGTCCAAATGCTGCTTGGGTATGTAAAGAATATATTTAAAATAGACTTTTCATAATAATAGATTTTTGATACCCTTGTATACATTTAAGGAAGGAATCTAATATTTAGCCAAGTTTATTTCTTTGGCTTAAAAGTCAGCACAAGAATTAATTCTGAAAACTATATATGTACTATCTACTGTACAGGGTGTTGACAAACTTTTTTTTGTTATGGCATGCATATTAGATTGTCTTTTCAAAGGCTACTGTGACGCCGCTTTTTTTATCATATGTAAATGATACAAACCTAAATTTAAATAAGTTCAGTAGCCTATACAAAAACCCTTCAGTAAATAATGATATTAATTTGGATGTCCATGATTGTAAGATAAGGTAAGGTGCATAGGTATAAATCAATTGATTTTTTAATTAAACTGACACCATATTACAATTTCAACCAATTACATTTATCTAATAAGTAGTGTATTTATGTATGAAGGAGGTAGCACAAACGATATTCAAATATATCTAAATCTATTTTAAGACGTTACACAGCATTCATTGAAGAAAATATCTCACTTCAAGGAACGGTTTACTTTCATAGAAATAATTTGTTTAATAACAAACCTGGCTTAATTGTCATTTTAATTTTCCTCAAACCAAACAGAGTCATTGACAACGTTTGCGTAAATTAAATTAAATCTAATTAAATCGTGTGTATTATTCACTGTCTCCACTCAGGTATATTCTTAGAAAATCTTTATTGGTATGCACTGTATACAGGGTGCTACAAATTCGAAGTAGGAGCATTGGTATCTCGGTAACCGTAATGATACGAACATGGTTAAATTGGATTTTTTTAAAATCAATTTTATTTTTTCCTGTCGTTATTTTTTAGAAAATCAAAAAAATATTTGCACATTCTCTTAGCCACTTTATTAGGGCTATTTGACAGTATTTTTGGATTTTCAAATTAGCTCATAATTTGTGAGATACAAAGGCCGACTTCATTTTTTTAAATACGGATCTGCATTTTTTATTTCAGGTTTTGAAAGAATTCGGTCTCCTGAGTACAATGATATGCCACACTTTATACTCTTTTTTTGTTTCGATTTGAAGACAATTCAGTTAAACTAATTTCAAGTCCGGCTCTGTTTTTTTTTAATATTTAATCTATTCATCGTTACAATATTGATAAGCCTTTAAACTTAACATCTTTTGGCTTAAATGCAATAAAAAATAAAAATAATATAAAGGTATAAAATGCATTCGGAAGATAAGCAGATAATATGTTCAAAGGGCTACAAATACAATTGAACGAATAATAAATTTGTGCAATAGGAAGGGTAGTTGCAGTTTGTTGAAACTAGTTTGTTGCTAGTTGAAACTAGTTTGTAGAAGTTTATTTATTTATAACAACTACGATTAATATTATGCATCAGTTTTATTAGATCGTACACTGAGATTTCAAATTCAAAATAAAAAAAATTAAAAATAATATCTTTAAATTTTTGTCCTGAATATTATTTATTCGAATTTTTCAATTGGCTCAATATTCCTTATTCAATGTTAATTAGCGTTGATCAATATTGTTGCGATGAATATAATCAGATTAAATAATTTAAAAAACAGAATCGGACTTGAAATTATTTTAAATAATTAAATAGTTTTGTTGTTGTTAAGGTACCCAAAACAAGAAAAGGATAAAGTGTGGCATATCATTGTACTCAGGAGGCCGAGTTCTTTCAAAATCTGAAATAAAAAATGCAGGTCCGTATTTAAAAAAAATTAAGGCCTCTGTATCTCACAAATTTTCAGCTAATTTAAAAATCTAAAAATACCATCAGATAGCCCTAATAAAGTTTTTTTATTTTCTAAAAAATAACGACAGGAAAAAATAAAATTGATTTTCAAAAAAATTCGTTTTTTACTAAAAAACTCACCAATCCATGAAAGTTTCAAAACTTTTTTTATGGCATTTTGGTGACCATCCCAAGGCGGAACTTTGCTCCAATTTAACCAGTTCGTATTTATTACGGTTACCGAGATACCACTGCTCGTACCTCGAATTTGTAGCACCCTGTATATCGACAACGCTCACGGATCTGTAGACATTGCAACTAGATTACGCCTGCAATTTTTTTCGTTTGTTATTTTGCATTTATGGATATATTACGTTATATCTTAGAATTTTAATATTAATGGTAGGGTATGTGTCTGTTTTTAGATCAATGAATAAGGAACTAATTATTTAAAATATTTCTTTGTTATATACGTTTGATGTAGAATGTAGAGTTATAGGAGACATGAGTGTTTAAAATTACTTGATCTTTAACTACATCTCATTTTTTGTAAAGGTCACAGTAGAATGGGCCAATAGCCACCTCAAAAAGTTTTAGTAAGCAAGTTAAGCAAAATTTACAGAATATACAATATGATCGAGAAAAAACGGCGTCAGCAATGGGTATGAAATGAAAATCCGTGACTTTATATGTAAAATTATGTGGGGAATGTCATCGATGGTCATTTCCAAGCCAACTGGAAAATAAAAAAACAAATAAATGGCATCCCAATTAACAACCTTAGGTATGCAGACTACACTGCGATTATCGCTGACAACCCTGAGGCTCTTTAAAAACTTCTGAAGACATAATTCGGGAAGGAGATCCATTGGGTCTTAAAATAAACACGGCACAAACCAAGATGAGAGTCGTTAGTAGGCGAAATATTCCACCACCCAACATACGAGTATAAGGACAATGCGTAGACACTAGCGATGGGAACTATCGAATGAATTAGACTATCGAATGGTTAATGAATGAATGATTTCAACTATCGAATGGTTTTATTCGAATAAAATCATTCATTCATTTGTAAACTAAAGCATATGTGACAACCTCGCCGTGCGACTAAATGGTTATCGTTGAGCCACGACTATCGAATGCTTTTGATAAATGAAATTTAGTATTCGTTTGGATTTTGTATGCGTCAGTGCATTATTGGTTCTTCCAAATTTTTATAACTTCGCCGTATAAATACTGTGCTATTTTTGCGTTTATTAAAATAGTTGAAATACTAAAAAAGTAGTTATTTTTTAATTTTATTTATTGACGATTGTGTGCATGTGCAGGTGGTCAAAATTTTTCCGATAATTTGTGTGGTTTTCCGTAGTCCGATCTTTCAATTATTTCATTTTATATGGTATATGGTCTATTTTTTAATGGGAAATTTTGAGAAGTAGCAATTTTTAAGAGAGATGAGATGAACTTACAATTAATTTTAAAAATACATATTTGTATTTTAGATGTTTTAATAATATGAATTAGTTGAACTTAATAATCATATTTAAGTAATGCGGTTGTATAATCATATTTAAGTAAATGGTTATCGAACTCAAACTATGGGGTGAGAAAATTAAAATGAAAGTTTTACACGTGCCAATTTAAAAAAAAAAGTTAACAATGTTTATATTTTGTTTATGCTAATTCTTTTACATGTAGTTTTTTGCGAAGAAAAAATATTTCATTTATTTTTTAAAGTAAATGCCAGTAAAAGTAAATATAATTTTTAAATAGTAATATAAAGCACCTAATATAAATAATTTTGATTTCTAATTTTTTATTTATATTTTCCTTACATTACACTGCATGCTTAGAAAATTAATAAATGTTTATATTTCATGATTTTAAAATTTGTTGTTAATATAACAAATTAGTTCTGTAATTATTATTATTTAATAAACCACCGTTGCCAAAAAATTTAGAGACTATATTATTTTTAAATAGGATCTAATATAAATAATTTTGACATCTAATTTGTTGTTTATATTTTGCTACTACTTAAAAGAAAATATTTATATTAAATGATTTTAAATTTTGTTGTTAATAGGTATAACAAATTATTATTGTTATTATTATTTATTAAACCAGTCTTTGCTAAAAAACATTAAAAATAATTTTCCTACATCCAAAATAACAAGTATTATTGCAGTGTAACAACAGAATATTAATAAAAAAAATGCAGAATAGATAGTATGTCTTTATATTCCCTAATTAACTAAAGCCAAACAATAATATTCTTTGCTAATATCAACTAATACCAAAATATGGCAACAGCGCCTTTCATAATGTATTTTCTGTGTAAATACTAGCACCTCAATAAAAAAATAATGTGTCCTTATCTATATATGACTCCGCAAAATCAAAGATGCCGGCTTCTTTCATAGCATTGCCACCGACCGCTTTCTCGGAAAAAAACCTACGTCGCCGGGCGACAACTAAAATTCAGTTAATATTTTATTATAATCGATCCTGACGAATAAATGAATTTCATAAATGAATGAATTTTATAAATGAATGAATTTTTATAAATGAATGAATTTTATAAACGAATGAATTTTATAAATGAATGAATTTTATAAATGAATGAATTTTATAAATGAAAATTTTATAAATGAATGAATTTTATAAATGAATGAATTTTATAAATGAATGAATTTTATAAATGAATGAATTTTATAAATGAATGGTTTTTGCTGCCGAATTACTAGAATACAATATTTCAAGGCAGATGACGGATCTATTCGATAATTTTTATTCGAATAGTTTTCAACGAATGTTTTCTTACTAACTATCGAATTATTCGAATGAATTGCAACTATCGAATGTTTCGATAGTATTCATTCGATAGTTCCCACTACTAGTAGACACGGTAAATAAGTTCAAATACCTTGAATCCTGGATAACTTCGAACCTTAACCCCGACTTAGAAGTTACATCGCGTATAGAACAGGTTATGTAACCGATCACTCAACATCAACTTACGTCTGCGTTTTGTTCATTGTTATGTATACTCAATCCTCTTATACGGCTGTGAGACATGGACGCTTAAAGTGAACACCATGAGACGGTTGGAAGCTTTTGAAATGTGGATCTACAGAAGACTCTTGAAGGTACCCTGGACAGATCATGTACGCAATGAAGAGGTTCTTGGGAGGCTTAACGAGGAAATGGAATTACTGACAAATATAAAAAAACGAAAGACAGCATACCTGGGCCATGTCATGCGCAATAGTAGAACAAAGCTTCTGAAGTTAATTATAGAAGGAAAGGTAGAAGGCAGAGGAGGGCTTGGGAGATGCAAGCACTCTTGGTTGAAAAACTTACGAGACTGGACTGGACTGAACTCAGACGAACTGTTTCGAGCTGCACAGGACAGACAGTGTTTCGCCGCGATTGTTGTCAACCTTCGTTAGAAGATGGTACTATAAGAAGAAGCCAAAACTGGACGCCGTTGTTTTTTTGATTATAAAGTATTTATTCTGTAAACTTTGTCTAAATATTTCCAGTAACCTTTTACTGCAGATCCACTCAAATAAACTTATAAAACATACCTGATACCATTCTTCTTATCTAATATTTTTTAACACAAAAGTAGTAGTATCTAATATTTTTTAACACAATAGTAGTTTTCTAATTTTCATTTTACTGTAGAGGAAATTTTCGTTCCTTCAGTTTCCACCAACCTTTTATATCTTATGAGCTTTAAGGCGATTCTTTTAAATTTATTTTATTCAGTCACCCTGTATAATAAAATGCAGATATGTATAACGATAAAAGTTCTAAACAAATCGGGTCACCTAGTAAAAAAATACAAAGTGAATAGATCTAACTATAATTTGTTAATGAACTATGATTCATGTGATACATGTATCCTTAACCGCTGGCTCACTAACAGAAACAACTTTCATTCATATTTAATATACAATGAACCGATTACTAGAATTTTGTGCGTTAAACCTTATAAAAAGTACACTGAAATTATATTTCTGAGATTGAAATAATGATAGGTTTTGGTAATGAAGGTCGATGTTAGTTTAACCCAAAACTTTTAAATCTTATTTAGACGAATGGTTTAATAATTAATAATTAATGGAATTTAGACCTGATGTTCAACTGATACCAAGAGACATCTAAATTTTAGAACTTTTTGTGTTACAACAGCAAAATAAAACATTAAATCACCACAATACATCAAAACTATCACTAACCATGTTAGCATCATCAGCAGATGATTAAAACTAGACTATTTTAGGCTGTATTCAGTTGTAAAACCAGTATATGTATACCCTATTATACTAAACACCTACAATATGTTAATAAAAATTATACATTCGCGACTTACAGCTTCTACCGTGTGGTGCATCAGAACATGGTACATAGGGGTTCTATGTAAATTTTGATTTTGATTCCATGATGATTTTATGCAAAAGTTGTATTAGACTTTTTTGAAGAGGCGCTAAAGTTGTACGTTCGAGTATAATTTCAAATAGAATGAAATTTTCAATTCAATAAAATTCAAAGGTTCAAAATGACTGTTTAAAGTCTATTTCACTAGTCCGAAAAAGTAGGAAAATAAGCGTTCGGCATTTAACGTTTTATGTAAAACTGGCTAGGTATTTTTACCACAAATGAAGGAGGAAATTAAAGATAAAGGATTATACTCTATCCGTATTGTAGCACATTTTTAGACAACTTTATTTTTAAGATTTTGATGGTCAAACATCAACAAAATATTCCTTATGTTTGGACTAAATTTTTTCGAAAATAAAGACATAATTTAAAATTCCGTTACAATACGGAAATAGATTGAAGTTTTGTGATTACAGTGATATATAATTTATATGGTTTTGTAACAAATTGTTCGTTATTTTATGGGAAATGCTGAAGCTCTGCAGACCTTAATGAAGCTTTAATCAACGCACGTGTGTTTGGAATTTTGCCTAATTTTGAATTTTTGCTTAAGCCTTAGGTAGATTTCTGAAATAATATATATTTCCTTCGGCCACACACCCGCTTTACCCGACCCCTGAGAGCAAACCGAAAGTACAGCGACTCTTAAGTAAAATGGAATTAATTTATTAATGTCGTATTTATAGAAAAATCATACTTTAAATGATATTTTTCATTAAATCTTTGATTATATGAACATGCCTAACAATTCTAAGAATTATTAGGTATTCTTCTTTATTTGAACAGTATGAAATGTTAAAGGACACAACTGAAGAAAAAACGATTTCTTGTCGATGTGGTTTATCCAGATAATTATCAAAATGAAAATATGTTTTTAATGGAATTCACGAAGAAGATATTAAATGTTACTTTGTGGTTTCATTTGTATCCTGTTGCATAAATGGACCTATAAGTTATCACTTTAATGTAAAATTGGGAATCGAATATGATAATGCCAATGAAGATTTGTCAAACATATTTTATTTATATATTATGTAATTTTTTTTATTAATATTTTAACTTTGGTAGAAGAAAAATGTTAAAGGGACAAAAAGTTTCAACAATTCAACTAGATTTTTGAACACCTAATGTTTTTGAGAAATTAAAAATGACAGTTTCTTTATGTGATAGTACTCTTTTTAATGTTAGATACTTCAAATGTACAGGGTGGACCATTTTGGTTGTTTCTATAGGGTATCTAGGAAACCGTAAAAAATATTCAAATTTTGATACTGCAGTCTCGGGTTCTTTTTTTGGAAAAATCACAATGGGGCAAACAGATCGTGACTATCTTGATCGGTTTCGAAGCTACAGGGGGATTCTCAAATTTTGTACTTTTTGAAGATCTTCGATATAGTTTGTTTATTTCAACAACTACGCAAAAATGAATTAAACATTCTAAAGGCACTTTTCTGTGTAGAATGCAGTGGCGTAGTCAGACTTTTTTCGAAAAAAATATTTTTTTAGATATTAACTATACTTATGTTTTTTTAAATACAACCCACTGTACATTTTTAAATTTCCTGATTCAGTTTGGCATGGGCTTCTCGAAAATATATAACACTATATATTTATTTTCACTATTAACTTTAAAATTCCAATTTATTTAAAGATATCGACTTTCCTTTTGGTAGGTCATGACGAATATTAAAGGAAACGAGCGAACTTTCAAATTAATCCGTGTATTAGCAATTAAATAAATTCGAACAATACGAAGCAAATAAAAAATAAGTTTGACAGAAACAAAAGAACATATTTTAATACAAACTCAACAGGTTACTTCAATTGGGCTTCTATAAATATAAAAATAAAACCACAAAGACTACATTAAATGTTCAAACTGCTGCTAATTATTAAGGTTATTATCTAGACGGAGTTGGCACCGTCTCTGCACGCCGCCGCTAACAGTATTTCGAATGTGTATGTTGGTTACACTTTGCAAAGCCACGACAAAACTGTCTTGTAACTCTTCTAATGTTCTATTTGCATTTCGATAAATTTCGTTTTTCAAAAGCCTCAGAGAAAGAAGTCCAAGGAATTGATATCAGGTGACATAGGTGGCTAGGATTAAACTATTTTCTGATCTTTTAAAAATGGCTGGGTTTGACTCCCCGCGCTCAAAATATAAATCAGCTGCCATTTGCTTATGTTTGTTAGACTCAATATAACATTCTAACAAATTATATTTCTGAAAAATTTCAAATTTATTCATTTTTTTATTATTTAAAATACACACACTTCAATCTGTTGAAATGAAATGTCACGCATTCATCAAAGGTATGTCCCGATCACCATGACAACGGTATACTTTGTTACTCGTCGCGGCCTACTACTAACTGGGTATTTTAAGAAAAATTTGAAATGTTGAGGTTAATAGTGAAAATAAATATAGAGTGTTATATATTTTCGAGAAGCCCATGCCAAGCTGAATCAGGAAATTTAAAAATATATAGGGGGTTCTATTTAAAACAACAGAAGTATAGTTAATATCTAAAAAAATATTTTTTTCGAAAAAAGTCTGACTACGCCACTGCATTCTACACAGAAAAGTGCCTTTAGAATGTATAATTCATTTTTGCGTAGTTGCTGAAATAAACAAAACTATCGAACATCTTCAAAAAGTACAAAATTTGAGTATCTCCCTGTAGCTTCGAAACCGATCAAGATAGCCACGATCCGTTTGCGGCAGTGTGATTTTTTCAAAAAAAGAACCCAAAACTGCAGTATCAAAATTTGAATATTTCTTACGGTTTCCTAGATACCCTATAGAAACAACCAAAATAGTCCACCCTGTACCCGTTAACATGAGAAAGATTTTTTTAAATATAGCGCTCTACGGCCAAAGAAAATAAAACTGATGTGGCACAATTTAAGTCCTGTATAATTTAATTACATGCCTAATAAAAGTTCATTAGTTGAGAACATTAAATAATTATATAGATTTAAATTTCCTGATCATATTCCTTCAGCTTAATAATACATATTAAGATAGATATGAGCATGTCCACAATAGTTTTTAATAATATACCATAGGTAATGATTTAATAATATACCTCAACACAGAAATTATCACTTGGCAGAAAGTAACTGAAAAGTGAAAAACAATTATCGGTAATAAAAAATCTTCAAGGCCAAAGATAAACTAATGAATCAAAAATTGATGAAAGCAAATATACTCTGTTTTTTTTCTCAGGTAAGATTTCGACAGACGATGACAGAAGAAAAGCAGATGACGTCCCATACCAATCTATTTATTTTACTAAAAAAAGTTTCTAATAATTTTTAAGTTATCTATGGATGGGTTTAAATATAAATCCGTCATGCGTCGTGTCTTGTTGTTTTTAACCAGTTTTATTGGTTTATTTAAAAATGACAGATCGTATTTCAATTTTATTGGTTTGACGGAACGATGAACGACAAACGGACGCCGATGCGTATGAAATCGCCTTTAGATTTTTGTCATTTTTGACGCTTGTCAAAGTCTTGCCAAATTATAGGTTATAATTTTGTGTCAACTTTTGTTAAATACCATGCGTTTTGGAAAATGATGCATTTTGATTCGAATTATTACGTGTGTTTTGTGTCTTTTGAAGTTAAGTGGAGGAAAATCGAGTGAAAATTAACTGTAGACCCAGAGCACAGTTTATGGTTAATACTCGCTGCCCAGGCAGAAAGTCTTATACACCAATGAAGTTGCCATCGACAAAGTTTGTATACCATTTCGTCGTAGATAAGTGTATCTCGTATATGGTAGAAGGATCAAACTAAACACATACTAAAAACTGGAGTAGCAGTAAAATATCAACATCACACGATAGGTAAATAATGTATTTTAGTACTGCAGAAAAATAATGTCAAAAGGTACTGGTTTAAAAAAATTAAGATTAAAGTTAATTAATCAACCTTTAAGGTATAAAATTTGGTAGGAGTTATTTTAATAAAATAGTTTGTTTTATTTTACCTATGTTGTTTTATTTATTCCTGTGGATTCAGCTTGAATAATACATGATTAAGATAGATATGAACATACAATAGTTTTTTAATAATATACCATAGGTACAATGATTTAATAATATACCTCAACACAGAAATTATCACTTGGCAGAAAGTAACTGAAAAGTGAAATACAATTATCTAATTTGAAATTAAAAGGCCAAAGATACAACTAATGTCAAGGATCTTTGATGACAGACAAATATATACTTTTAAAATGAATAAAATAATATAAAACCTTAGCAACTAAACAATTAATGGACAAACACAAATATATTACCAACTATTTTCAATTATGGTGTAGACTCCCTCACATAATTAGATATGTGGGCCCAAGTTTCTTTCTTTTTCTTTTTCTCAACTCAGATTTGATCTTCTTCTAGGTCTTTTAATTCCACGTGGGTACCATGCTATAATTTTAGTGGTGCCACAATGATTAGAATGGTCATTGACGGAACCAGTACTGGGAAAATTTTCAGGTAAGAGGCTTAGAAAACCCTCAAAAAGAAAATTCCACTTCTCCAACTCCCAGTGGATGACACCAAAAATCTACAACCTTGAGAAACACCACACTGTAGTATTGAGTAATAAAAAGGATTTGAAGGCAGAAATTTAGTCGTGAATAACTTTTGAAGGAGTAGGTTTATCGAAAAATTGTAAGAGACCTATTTTGTAGAGCGTTCAATTCTATATATGAAGAGAAGAATACGTGATTGTCGTGGTTGCGAAAGAACAAGATCGAGAGAAAAAAATATATTAGCAAGAAGTCGCAAATTCCTATATAATTTAAATGGGAAATGAATCGTCTTTGGGGCAAGGTTTATTGTGAATATTAAGGGTTTACAATGGTCTGTTATTATTTTTTAGACAATAAACTAAAAATTTAGAGGGCGTCTTGAGAGAAATTATCAATTTGGTAAATAACGGACACTTTAACAACAACAACAACAAACAACGCTTTATTGTACAAAAAGCCAAAACAGCTTTATCGACAAAGCACTCACAAACAACAAAATCACAAAAAAATACAAACAACAAAAAATACACAATACAAATAATACAATTCAAAAAAATCTTCTTTAAAATTACAAAAAGAATATACATGGACAATTTTAGAACAGTACGCAGTAAATAGATATAATTTTAAAGTTATAGAATATTAAATACTTGACCTTTGACCAGTGTGTGAGATGATCAAAATTTTAAAATTCAAAATTGTTCATAATTAAACATCAACAAAAAAGTCGTTTACCGCATATAGGGCTCTCTCCAGTAGGTATGATTTTAGAGCCTTGCGAAATGCGGGAAAAAATGAAAGTGACTTGATATTCAAAGGCAAATGATTGTACATTTTCTTATCATTGTACAGTATTGAGCCCTTAACTAGTTCTGAGCTCGGGGTTGGCAGATAAAGATCGTGCTCTGCATTCCTAAGTGGATAGTTATGAGATGGCCTTTCGGGAATAGCAGATATGTGCTTGCGGATTAAGCAAACGGATTCAAAAATGAATAAAGAAGGAAGAGTCAGTATTTTCAAATTTTTAAAGAAATTCTGGCAGTGAGTTCTACTGTTCAGTCCCAATAAATATCGAACTGCTCTCTTTTGAAGTATGAAAACACGATCAAATTTTGTTGCGCAGCAAGTACCCCAGAATGGAAGGGCATAACGAAGATGTGACTCATAAAGGGCATAATAGGCTATTCTAGAGGTTGAGGAAGTTAAGTTCCTTAGAAACTGATCTTAGCGCAAAACAGGCAGCGCTTAGTTTCTTTGATAGAGCTTCAATGTGAAAAGTCCCATTTTAACGAGTTGTCTACAAGAAGTCCTAAGAATTTCACAGAGTCCACGACGTCAATAGTAGTGTTATTAAGTACAAAAGGTTGTATAGTACTTTTATATGACAAAACTTTAGTTTTTGATAGGTTGAGGCATAGGAGATTAGAATCGCACCAAGACTTAATGGTGCGTAAGTCATTGGATATTGTATCATATAGCGCCGCAACATCTGGACCGCTCCAAGTGAAACTAGTATCGTCCGCAAAGAGGCAGATTTTACCGCTAATGTCTAGATTTGCAATGTCGTTGATAAACACCAGAAACAAAATAGGGCCAAGTACTGAACCCTGAGGGACACCACATTCTATAGGCTTACAAGAAGACATAGACGTATCAATCCTCACAAGCTGCCTTCTGTTGCCAAGATATGACTTAAGCCATTCGAGCGGCACTCCCCCGAAACCGTAGTATTGCAATTTATTAATTAAGATATTATGATTTACACAATCGAAAGCCTTAGAGAAATCACAGAAAATTGTAGCTGTAGAGTGATGGTTATTCAGGCTAGAGTATACATTATTAAAAAGGTCGAACATAGCATCATTTGTGCAACTGTTACTTAGAAATACAAATTGATGGGTAGTAAGTATTTTATATTTAAGGAGAAAAGATAGAAATCTTTTTTTAACCAATCTTTCAATGATCTTAGATAATGTGGGCAGGAGTGCAATTGGCCGATAGTTCGAAGCTTCATCTTTATCACCTCCTTTATACAGAAGAATAATTATTGCTGTCTTAAGGCAGTTTGGAAAAACTTCATTTTGGAATGACTCGTTAATTAAAGTAGTAAGATGGTTTAATGTGCATTCAGGAAGTTCAGAGAACATTTTGAGAGTAAGCCCATCAGTCCCAGATGAGGATTTGTTTTTAATACTATTAATTGTACTACGGAGCTCATCTAATGCTACAGGCGTGAAGAAGAAACTGTGTAAATTCTCATTTGCTTTAGGGAGATATGAAAGTGATCATGGGAAGGAGTTATGGTGTTCACTAAATTTTTAGCCACATTAACAAAGTAAGTGTTTAAATCTTCAGGTGAATTAAAGACTGTGCCAGACGAAGAAGTCTTATTCCTTAAGTCATTTACAATAGCCCAAGTCTCCTTAGCGACATACCGGCTTTGGCTAGCCTCGCATTATAATAAATGTCCTTGGCAGCTTTCATAGTCTTACGATAAACCTTTCTATAAAGTTTCACGTAATTATGAAAGAAGACGCTGTCCGTGAATTTCTTAAGGTGAGATAATGAGCGCATGTTCTTTGCAGATATACGCAAGCCTGTAGTAGACCAGGGTATACCTTGTTTACTTTTGATAGGCCTAAGAGGAAATGTCTTGTACGCCAGATTAGACAAGGTATCCATAAATCTAGAAAATTCGGAATCGACGTCAGCCGAGAGGACAACCCACTCTGTTGTTAGACATAGGTGGTGAAAATTTAGAAAATTTTCATCCGAAAAAATACGGCCCAATTTGCGCGAGGTATTTTTGCATTTGGATTTTAGCAAAAACTTTGTCAATACTGCCTCATGATCAGAGAAACCCGAGTGAAGGACTCCACAGTCAACGAATTCCGGGTCAAAAGACGACACGACATAGTCTATAGTACTAGAGCCAGTTTTAGTTATTCTAGTTGGTGAGTCAACATGAGTATACCAAAAGAATGAAAAATGGACTGGAGAGACTCCTTAGCTGAACACACACTGGAAAAGTCAATATTCAGATCGCCACACAAAATTAATTTACTTTTTATAGGTAGGGATTCAAGCAAGGTTAGCAATTTTTGACTGAAAATATGTACGTCAGTGTCAGGTGTTCTGTAAATACAAATAATATAGAGGTCAAAAGCATTATGATAAACGACGGAAAATTCAAAATTTTTTTCGGATATCAGAGTATCGAACTTAGTTACTGCCGAAAAGTCGTTGTTAGTAGACATTATCATAGTACCTCCATGAGATGAGTTACTTCTATTGAATCTAGTTAATGTAGTGTATAACTGATCATACTGGCTTTAACAAAAGCCAGTATCTGAGACGGCTCCACTGAGGCCAGCTCTTCATTCTCGACATCAGCCGTACCAAAGTTCATGACACGAACGGTTGTCGTTGCACATTCAGTGATATGCTGTTCTGGTGTTTCCCTATTTTCTCCACAGAATCTGCATTTGTCGTTGTTCCTCAGCTTCAGCCTACTGAGGTGTTCGTTGAGGAAACAGTGTCCTGAAAGAAACCCCGTGACAATCCGAAGATCGTTTTTACTCCTTTTTGCGGTGCCGTAACTGTCTTCAGGCGTTGGCGATCTCCATGACTATTTCGTGGAAGAGTTCTCTATCTTCTGCTGCATGAAAGAGCCTCTCCACCCCCAGACCGGTCCAGTTCCGTATATTTCTGAGCCATGACAGTTTCTTTCGACCTACCCATCTTCTACCTTCGACTTTTCCTTCAATAATCAAACGAGGAATATAATATTTGGTGCCCCGCATTATGTGTCCGAAGTAGCTCACCTTTCTGGCCTTGATGGTGGTTAACAGTTTCCGATCTTTGTTCAGCTGTCCAAGAACTACCTCGTTGCTTGTATGTTTGGTCCAAGAAATTTTAAGAATTCTCCGGTAGCACCACATTTCAAAGGCTTCTATTTTATTTATATTCTCGACTTTTAGCGTCCATGTCTCGCATCCGTAAAGAAGAGTGGACCATATGTAACAACGTTGTGTTCGCAATCGGGTTTGCAGTGACAGGTTTCTGTTAGTGAGCGTTGTATTCCATTTTTTGAATGTTCTACGTGCCATTTCAATTCTTGCTTTTCTTCGTCACATGTATTTTCACTATTTGGCCAGCTTCCTAAATATCTAAAATGTGGTACTTGTTCAATATTGTGTCCCCTGATTTTTATCGGGATTGGATTAATTTGTCTTTGGATTAATTGTTTTTACTTAAATCATGGAAAATCTTTGATTTTTCTCGGTCGTAAGTTCTGAGGAACTTTTTCGAGTGTCTTAGACCGTTGCAGAACTTCCATTCCAAGTTACGGATGAAGTCTTCCAGGTTCCTCAGTTCCGCCTTTAAAACAGAACGCTTGGAAAACAGAACGGTTCTGGTCCAGTTAGTAGAGTGGTCGCTCTTTTTCTAGCTAGATCATTTGCTTTTTCACTGCCTTCTATCCCTTGGTGAGCGGGCACCCAGAGTAGGAGGACTTTATTTTCTTTGCCTAATTTGTTCAGCTTCTCTAGGCGTTCTTTAACCAACTTCGAATTGATGGTTACTGAGTTGATCGCGTTTGGTGCTGCTTGACCATCAGATAAGATTACTATTTCCTGTTTTCGATAGTTCCTATCTAAGATAAATTGTACGCATCTTTCGATAGCGTAGATTTCTGCCTGAAAGGTGCCCATTGATTCGCAGTATTTAGTTTTCGGCCCAAATACTCTTATTCCTGTCCCTGCTTTGGTTTTGGAAGCATCAATATACCACGTTATGGTATGGTCTTTTACATGCTGAGCAAACGTGGTTAACCACTCGGTAAATTCCTAAATTTTTCAACTTTTTTGAAAAAATTATGATTCTTTTTGAAAAATTTAATCAATTATTTGAAAAAAAGCTATTTTCATGATACCATGATAAACAAGTTTGAATTATGGAAAACAATTGAATGGATGACAGGTTGTTAATTCTAATACTTATTATTTTTCAGCTTGTATTCTTTTGCAGTACTTAATTAACTAATTTTAAGTAAGTGCGGTGAATTTCTGTTATTTTCCTAACATTTTTTTTCTACTGAGTTGATGATTTGAATTTATTTTTACAAACATTCTTGCCAACATACAAAAAAATATAAAAAATATAAAAATCCAACTAATCCAAGTTTTAAAAACCTAACCAAGAATGTTTATTAAAATAAATCAGCTATACTTAAATGGTTTAAACTTCATTAGACTTGAAGATTCCCAACCTTAACACCATCAAAATTGTATATTTTTACAGTAATAGATTAAATTTTTCAAAAATAATCATAATTTTGTCAAAAAAGTTGAAAACTTTATAAATTTAGCGAGTGGTTAACTTTAACGGTGAATAATTTTTGAAGGAGTAGGTTTATCGAAAATTTGTAAGAGACCTTTTCTGTAGAGCGTTCAATTCTGTACAAGAATATGTGATTGTCATGGCTGCGAGAGAACAAGATCGAGAGAAAAAAAATTATTTATAAAAAGTGGCAAATTCCCATGTAATTTAAATGGGAAATGAATCGTCTTTGGGGCAAGGTTTATTGTGAATATTAAGGGTTTACAATGGTCTGTTATTATTTTTTAGACAATAAACTAAAAAATTAGAGGGCGTCGTGAGAGAAATGACCTATTTGGTAAATAACGGACACCCTAGTGTAGTATACCGTATGATCGAATAAAAACGGCGTCAGCGATGGCTATGAAATGAAGATTGCTGTCATTTTATATGGGAAATGTCATCGATTGTCATTTCATAGCCATCGCTGACGCCGTTTTTATTGGATCATACGGTATATTAACTTAAAAACCTACTTACATATACATTTTTAGATATTCTTCTTCTTAATTGAATAAAAGAAAACAATAATTGAAAAAGTATCGTTGCAAACAAAAAACTGTTTTTCGAAAATCAATTTGTTAAAGATTCAAATTACATTCCACTTGTTTATGTCCAAAATACACCCATGTTGTTTTCCCATCGCATTCGTACACAAAATATCTCTCATAAATTTGATAGCATTTTCTGGGAAGCACACATCCTGTTCGCCGGTACGGAATCTCCTGCTGACCACCTTGTCCTCTCTCTTTCCTGCAATTGTCCGTTCTCTGTCCTGCAGACGCTCGACCAGTTTGCAAGTGCGATTTTCAATGATGTATAAAAAGGTGGGATGGCGTAGATAGGTAAGTCAGTTAGGATATAATTGTGTTCAAGACGGTGTGTGGAAGTAAGGTCAAAGAGAAAAGAAATGAAGTACGGTTCGGCGATAGTGGCGTGCCTGTTCGCGGTCACTGTGAACTTGTGTAAGTGCTTGTGATATATGGTTAAGGATTCGTAATTAGCAATGTAGTCATTAGTGGGTTTGTTGTGAATGAAAAAATTATTAGGACTGAAGTAGTTGATTTTTTATTGACCAAAACACAAAGTGGGCACCTTAAAATTTTCATGGATATTAAAGTTTTTCCAAAAATTTTTCTCTAATGGGTCCATTTTGGTATCTTTGATTTTGCAAACCATGACAATTAGAAAAACAACTTTAAATTTAAAAAATCAATGTTAATTTTCTAATTCTACATCAAAGGAATATAATATATAGGGTGAGTCTTAAATAAGTGCAAATATTTTCAGGGCTGGTAGATCTCGACAAAAGAAACATATTTTCTCTTTACCATTTTTCAGATAAGTTTCAAAATTTTTAAAAAAATTGATTTTTTTTTGAAAAAATTTTGAGGACCACCGGATTTTTTCTGTATTTCTATCCTTTTTATTACCGTAACCATAGAGTAAAGCCGTATCTATGGTAATATCAGAGATTAAGAAATTATACCGTGAGAAAATTTGCGGTGAACAGGTAGTTCTAAAAAGTTTTCGAAAAATATACAGGGAAATTTAAAAGAAAATACACGATTTTCAACATCTTTTTTTGCGAAAAAACCTCATAGACGTGTTCCTGGTGTCGAAATATACCACCCCTGAAAATATTTGCACCTATTTAAGACTATTTTTTAAACAATTTTTGCATTTGCACCACAAGCTGTTGCTAGGATATTCTATTAATTTTAATAGTGTTATTTAGACATTGTGAATGATCGTAAATTAAAAAGTATAAGCTTAAGATTATAAAAATTCATCATAATACCGGGTGCGTCTCAAAAGTGGCTCACCCCTATAACTTTTTTATTTTTTGAGATAAAAAAACGAGATTTGGTTTGCTAGTATATGCCATAAGTTAGGATTGATTGACGTATTCAATTATTTTTGGTCAGTTTCTCTTTCACCGGAAAAGACTACAACTTTTGATTTTTAAATGGCACCTTCTGAATATTTTTGGGCTCATTAGCATATTTGGAAAAAGCATTTTTTTACGAATAATTTCGTACCACACACGGTATTTCGAGTCAAATTGTCCTTATGAACCGCATGTTACTATTTCAAATAAACCATATGCAAAAATGGCAAAAGTTGACATCTGATATGTCATTCTATTCAGAGTGTCTTTTTCTACCGAATAAAGTAAAAAAATATAGAAGGTTGTAGTTGGTTTGGTTATGCCTAACCTAACAAAACACTCATAAGAAATTTTTAGCGTTATTATCTCCATATAATCAAAATATATGTTTTAGAAAGCTTCTGAGGAATTTACAAATAACTTTAGAAACAATATTTCTCTATAGATTTTATTTTTAGATGAGTTTTCTAAAAAGTTCTTTACTTCGTTTAACGTTAAAGTTTCTGCTATTAATTGTTTATTTGCTAAAGTTTTATATTACTTTATTCATTTTAAAAGTATATATTTGCTTTCATCAATTTTTGATTCATTAGATTATATTTGGCCTTGTAGATTTTTTATTACCGATAAATATATTTTTCACTCTTCAGTTACTTTCTGCCAAGTGATAATTTCTGTGTTGAGGTATATTATTAAATCATTATGGTATATTATTAAAAACTATTAAGGACATGCTCATATCCATCTTAATATGTATTATTAAGCTGAAGGAATATGATCAGGAAATTTAAATCTATATAATTATTTAATGTTCTCAACTAATGAACTTTTATTATGCATGTAATTAAATTATACAGGGCTTCTTAAATTGTGCCACATCAGTTTTAAATGTTTAATTTTGACTTCAAATATAATGAATCAAAATAATACGTTATTTATTCTTAAACACGTTAAAAATACAAAACTTTAACGACTTCTTTATATATTTTAGTGTAATAAAATCCTATAAGATATTTGACAATAAATACATAATTATTAAAGTTTACACTAAAATTTGCATTCAAAGTTACTTAAGAAGACAATGGAAGTCCGAAATTCTTTTGCTAAAGTGTTTTAAGTGTAACTTCCTCTTTGCTCTTACTTTTTTGCGCGGAATCCGAACCGCGGTCCTCAGTCATATCATGGTCAATAGCCTACCGACTTGGCGATTAATCGACTCTTAAGCTGCGTCCACATTGCTAGCGAGCAGGCCGAACGAACACGTGAAACACGAAAAACATGGCAAACAGTCGGAGCGAGATGTTCGCGACGCTCGTGGTGCTCCACGTGCTTGCGATCACATAAAATGCCTGTTTCGACATTTTAGTATGGTTTCATTCATAGGATTCGGTTGATCTTTCTTATTTTTCTTTTGTTCAGAATTAAAAATAGTTGTGTTTTGTTCTTGGATTAATAATATTAAATATACCTTTAATAAAATATAACTCTATATTTATATTGTCTACTTATCTTAATCTGATCTTTGAGAACTTTATTTATATTTTGGCCTTTATTTATATGCCTAGTACTATTTTTGAAATGCTTTGCTTGGAACTTTGAATAAATAACTCAAACTGGTATGTGAGTCTCCAGATGCAAGGAATCTTAATTTTATGGCCCATCTTTAACGAAAGCACAATCAGAAGCAAGAGCGCGAGCAGGATCATGAGCAATGTGGACGCACCTTTACTCACGAGATATCCGATCTCATCCGGTCTCGAACCGGCGCCAATGAGCAGTGTGTGTCAATAGATTTAACCACAGGATTTTACATTCTTGCCATGAAACAACAGCACGACGGAGTTTCCAGAGGGACACCCGTCCATCTAGTCGAATCGTCTAACGTCGCTTATCTTCGGTGATCTATCAGGAACCTTTGTTTCGACGTAGCTGATCTTTTAGTATCAACATAATTATTAATTATTCAGTTCTGCATCTCACAGTCTTCAACTTTTTATTTTAGGCAAAATAATCAACAGTTTTCGAAAACTTACATTTATGCAAAGTACATTACACAGAAAATGTTTATAAGACAAACAATAAAAATATTACAAGCAATACAGGGTGAGTCTTAAATAAGTGCAAATATTTACAGGGCTGGTAAGTATCGATAAAAGAAACATAGTTTCTCTTTACGGTTTTTCAAATAAGTCCAAAATAACCGAGTTATTTTACTTTGAAAATTTCCAAAAAAAAAATGTTTTCCTTAAATTTTGAGAACCACTGGATCTTTTATGGGTTTACTTTAATGTAAATTTAATCTACTACCTATGTTGCCATATTATCAAGAAAATATGTTTTTAACTAAAAACTACACAAATTTAAAAAAAATCCAAATTTTCAAAAACATTTTTCGCGAAAAAAAACTGATGAATGATCGTGTTTCTGGGGTCGAAATGTACCACCCCTAAAACTATTTGCACCTATTTAAGACTCACTCTGTATAACATTTTAAAAACAAACACAAGTTTGTTTTTAAAAATTAATATCTACATCTTAGTGATATAATTTGCTTTGTTCACATTGTTACTTCAAAGGTGATAGACATTGTTGGGGAATACCCGGCAAATTAGTATACATATAAAGATTTGAATTCGTATGTGATGTTAATTGTGTTAATTGCTTTACCGGAAATTTACATTCTGTCTACGTGAAGCACAATTTTCAGGCCTTTTAATCGTGGGTTTTCTATTCTTTGCTTTGATCTGTAGGTAGCAGAATAGCATTGTTTTCTAACCGTCTTTGTTCAATTTTAATATATTTGCAATACAAAATAGGAATAATAAACAGTAAATAAATATTTTGATAAAAAAACAATAGTAAAATTAGCTCGGCATCTCGCAAGAAAACAACTTAAAATCTACAAGAATTTAGTTATTACAAGCGCTGAGCAATTAAAAAAAAACTTAGAGGAAAGTCTAATAAAAGTTTGTGTAAATACATGCACAACATACATGCATTAGGATAGAAATTTACGTCATGACATGTCATTTTTTGACAGTTTTGATTAACGTTTCCTTTGGCACATTTTAATTTGATTTGAATTGTTATTAATTTGTTGGACTTTTCTGAGTTTATTTTATGATATTTCTTCTTTGATATTTTATAACTGGTTTAGTTAGTCAGTTGTATAGTCAAGCAGTACTAAAGGCGATCAACTCAGTAACCATCAAAGTTGGTCAAAGAATGCCTACAGAAGCTCAACAAATTAGACAAAGAAAATAAAGTCCTTCTACTCTGGGTGCCTGCTCACCAAGCGATAGAAGGCAATGAAAAAACAAATGATCTAGCTAGAAAAGAAGCGAACACTCCACTAACTGGACCAGAACCGTTCTGTTTTCCAAGCGGGAACCAACTGAAAGAGGAACTGAAGAGTATGGAAGACTCCATTTGTAACTTGGAATGGGTGTCCTCCAACGGTCTAAGTCACTCGAAAAAGTTCCTCAGAACTTACGACCGAGAAAAATCAGAGGTTTTCCTTGATTTAAGTAAAAACAATCTTCGGATTGTCACGGGGTTTCTAACAGGACACTGTCTCCTGAACAAACACCTCAGTAGGCTGAAGCTGAGAAACAACGGCGAATGCAGATTCTGTGGGGGAAAATGGGGAAACACCAGAACACCTTATCACTGAGTGCGCCGAGACGACTACCATTCGTGTTATGAACTTTGGTATGGCTGATGTCGAGGACAGAGAGCTGGCCTCTGTGGAGCCGTCTCAGATACTGGCTTTTGTTAAAGCCCTGAGACTGTATGATGAGTTATAACTCGTTGTAACTCAAGAAAAGGGAACACACAATAAAGGTTGCGGTGATTAACTCCCCTCCTAAACATTCAACATTCTAGTTAGTTGTATCCATAGAGAAAGCCCAATATTTAGCTTATAAAACAATCAATTTTTGATTTCTGACCAAAATTTCTCTTGACGGAAGATAATCA
Organism: Sitophilus oryzae; assembly: GCF_002938485.1. Lineage (NCBI taxonomy): Eukaryota > Metazoa > Arthropoda > Insecta > Coleoptera > Curculionidae > Sitophilus > Sitophilus oryzae. The sequence continues at coordinate 1,985,736 of NW_022146163.1, read as the reverse complement.
AAGACCAAACTGACATTTCTCCCAAATTATAATTAGTGGAAAAGTTAAAAGTTTGATAACTTTTTCTACTAATTGAAAATGTACTACTACCACTAATTTTAACGTTCTTAATGCTTACATGATTAAAGGAACAAACTTCTATGCTAATTGAAACCACTAATTTAGTCCACTAATTGCGAGGTTCTGAATGAAGCTGAAAAAGACAAAAATTACAATTATAATAACGATATTTTATTACCAAATCCTTCAATATACTCAAGCCTCTGAGAGTCTGTTGCAACGAACATTTTATAAATAATAAACGTGTTTATAGAAATTTAAAACAAACCTCTTCAAAATCACTTCATAAAATATTCATGAACTTTATTTTATGAGTAATAATGACATAATAAAAATATTTTAAGTCACTTGTATATGCAAGAATATAATTATAATACCTTATCCCAATTATTGATTCTTTATGATCTATTTTTTTTATAATTATATGTATATATTTGATTTAATCGGATTAACAGTATAATAATTGAATTGAGCGAATTTTAGTCATAGGAAACCCCACACACCATTTGAATTTCTTCAATAAATCTATACCATTCTGACATTATTTCTATATCTATAGTGCCTGTCATATTTTTTAAATTAATTTAACCATTATGGTATTACAAATACAGGGTGAGTTTCCTACGGTGTTTACGGTTTTTTTTCCTCTATGGGTATCTCGGAAACTACTGGAGATAGAGAGTCGGTTAAACGGGGAAAGAATTGCAGTTTTGTGGGGTCATAAACATGCGCCTTTCAGATTTTTGAAAAAGTTCATGGCTTACTAGATATTTCGAAAAAAACAAATTTCGGCTATTTTAAAAATTGTCCCTGACTTCATTATAAGCTATTTTAGACAAAAAGTTTTCAGATAAGAGTTGTAGATAATCACATCCTTAATGAGGTCGTGTCCTCCGTTTTTTTCTAAAGCCTGATGTCATGTTTGACATATGACACAAACATATGTTTTTTTTAAATGGAAACCTTAGTTGGCCATGACTTCATAAAAAGTGCCATTTTTTAAGCTTTTCAGCGATACAAGCTATAATATGTTTTCTTCGAAAAATTACTGATTTATAGCCAATTCTTATCATTTTTAAATCATTTCACTTAGTTAACCATGGAAACAAGTTTAATCGTCTTTGCTCTCATAAATGTGAAGCTGTCATATCCAAACTTTTTAAATTAAAATAAACAAAAATTGTAAATATGAATTTTTCAAATGAAGAGAAGCGTATAGGATTATTGGTTCAACTTTTCTTGACCATACATTTTCGAGGATACGTTGACCGGTGAATGTTACGTTTTTTAGAGAACATGTTAGAAAAGTTAAATTTAGTCATAGCCAATTCTTATTTTTCTTGACTATTTCACTTAGATTGTATGGTATTCTTATTCTGTTATGATTAATAACTTATTAAATGTCAGAATATATTACTAAACGGTTCTTTACAATTTACATTACACAAACTAAAACTTAAAAAAGAAATGTCACTACATACACTTTAAGTTATTTTAGAAAATGTTCAAAATATCCGCTATTGTTTTGAGTTGCATCTTTATAAAACTGAATTACTGCCTATTCTCACCGGTCGAATTAATTAAATTTCTCTCGTACCGCCACTTCGAGTGCCTCTCTTAATTCATAAGTTCTTTTGTAAACCTTATTGTTAACCATACCGCATAAAAAATCTAAAATGGATAGATCAGGTGATCGAGGAGGCCCATGCAATTGGACCACCTATCCCTGAGTTTGCATAATTATGATATAAATCATTTTTTTGGGTTGAGGGGGTTATAATGAAAGTCATGTTGGAACCACTCTATTGATGCGCGAGTATTTACACGCTTTTTTTCATTTGAAAAATTCACATTTACAATTTTTGTTTATTTTAATTTACAAAGTTTAGTTAGGTTAGGTTAGGCTACACATTTCTGAGAGCAACGGCGATTGAACTTGTTTCCATGGCTAACTAAGTGAAATTGTTTAAAAATGATAAGACTTGGCTATAACTCAGTAATTTTTCGAAGAAAACATATAGCTTATATCGCTAAAAAGCTTAAAAAATTGCGCTTTTTATGAAGTCATGGCCAACTATGGTTTCCATTTAAAAAAAACATACGTTTGTATCATATGTCAAAAATGACAGGCTTTAGAAAAAAGCGGAGGATACAATCTCATTAAGGATGTGATTATCTACAACTTTTATCTGAAAACTTTTTGTCTAAAATAGCTTATAATGGAATTAGGGACAATTTTTGAAATAGCTGAAATTTTTTTTTTCGAAATATCTAGTAAGCCATGAACTTTTTTAAAAATCTGAAAGGCGCATATTTATGACCCCACAAAACTGCAATTCTTTCCCCATTTAACCGACTCTCTATCTCCAGTAGTTTCCGAGATACCCATAGATAACATCGTCGGAAACTCACCCTGTATATACTGGATGTGCCAAGAAGTTGAACTTTTTTTTGTACATCAAAAAATGCATTTTCGTGCAAACATCAAAGTTATTATGAAAAAAAGTTATTTAGAAAATTTCACCGCCCTGTATCTCAAAAATTAAGATGTTTGGGATATATATTCATATGAAGATTTTTCTTAGAATAAATCCAAAATAACCCCCTTCAATATTAGCATGTCATTAAGGAACACCCCGCATTATGACATTATTATCACACAAAAGTTCTTATGGCATTCTCATATAATTCAGGTCATTCTGACGATAAATAATGTGAAATGACTTGAAACATAGATACAAATATCTGCAATAAATAAAAAATAAATAAACAACCGTACTCTAATGTCAAATTCATAAATATGCAAACTAGGGTGGGTCAGTGTAGGTAGATAAACAAAGAGAATTCCTGGTTGAATATAAATGGCAAGCATTAAAAAATCGCCTCCCAAATACTAAAAAAAACATGGAGGAACATTCGAATGAGCCGGGTTCTAAAAATAGGTCCCTAAAGTTCAAAAAAACTTAAATCCAAATCTTTTTTTACCAGACAACAAGCAAAGGATAGCAATAAAGAATGAAAAGGTCTTAAGATTAGCATGTTTATAAGAAAGTCCATAAGATGGAATTTCTTTATCGTTAGGTAAAGCTGAGGAATAAATAACGAAAAGGGTTTTAAAATGTAGGATGTCCCAACACCATTCCAACTATACAGGGTGTCTCAATATTCCGTAGACATAGAACTACTACCTATTTTTCGAATCAAAATAAGTTTATTGAACAGAATTTACCTCTATACAAAAGTGTTTCGTTTGCCATCAAACTTATATTTGACAATAAGCTTAATAAAAAGCTAAAAAAATTAATAATTTCTAAATTAATTAACGTTCGGGTTTATTTTTGATTGATGCCCTCTAACGGACAAATGAGGCACTTTTGTATAAAGGTAAATTATGTGCAATTAACTTATTTTGATCCAAAAAATACGTAGTTGTTCTATGTCCACGAAATATTGGCACTCCCTGTATATTTTGGAGGTCTGCTTTGAAAAAACAAATTCACCAAAAAAAAAATTTGCAGGAACATATGCCATGTAGCGTTTTTTACAAGAGACAAAAAATGTAGTAAACACTAGAGGGACCATTTTACGAAAAGAAAATCTGTCATCGGTGGAGTTGGAAAATATTTATACTAAAATTTATGTAGGGGTGGGGGTAGTTTTTACTTTTCCCGTACATTTTCTTGATTTTTGTGAAAACCAAATGTTAAAGCACTTAGCAAAACATAGACATCCAAAATCTCATTCAAATCGGACTAACGGTTCTTAAAATATCCAATAAAATGTGTTATGTGTTAAAATATATTTTTTTAAATATTTCTTTTTTCTAAATTATAGCATCCGGTTATAGCATCAAAGGTGGCCCATCCGCTGTTAGCGGTAGTTTTAGTAAGTACTACTAGAAGGGAGCTTTATAGTAGTTAATTATTAATTATTTATTTTCTAGGTTCTTCACATTCTTCTTCATCAGCGTCAGGTAAGGCCCAGTTTTATACCTTCAGATAAAACTTAAGATTAACCTAATGTTGGAGAGGTTACATTAGATTAGATTCTTTTCAGATATATTGTGGTCTTCTTCTGGTCCTTAGGTTACATTGTCAAAAAGTCTAGCAACTTGGATATTGAACCCTTCATATAGCTTTCTGTCAACGATCTATCGTTGCTTATTACAGAATATCTCACATTTGGTGGCTGTCGCACCGACATAAAATGTGTTTCATCGTTTCTTCTTCAGTTTGACAGAACCTGCTCATGGCTTCGTCAATCCCATTAGCCTCAAATGCCTATTCACCTTGCAATGCCCTGCTAGTAGACCTACTACAACAGCTCTGACAGTTAGTTAAATAATAGTAGCTAATTTTATTAGAGTAATATATAAATATTTCTTCTAACGCTTTTTTTTCTGTTTATTATCATAATATTCACTGATATTATTGTTTGGTGGCTTGACTGGCTTGTATGATACCGCTTTCATGTTTCTTCTGTAAGAGAGTAGGAGATCTACCAGTAGACAATGGTTTAGACTTTAGTTTGCAGTTTACCACATATATGTAAAACCGACTTTGTTTAATAGATTAAAATATAATTCTCCTAAATTTTTCTTCTAACCAGGGGCGCCAACTTTCATAAAACCTCGTGGGTGCTCATCAAATATGAGTAAATGTACCAAATTTCCAGATTGTTACATTTGTCTTATTTATTACACTTTTTTACATATGTAACATACATAATAATATTAGAAAAATATCATATCAATTTGTCATTTTTACAATTTTATTGAGTATAATTTGAGTTATGCAGAAATATTTTTTAGTACAGATACCAGTTTGTGAAAATATTAATTCTACCCATTACAATCGTGTAAGGGCAGGCATTAAAACAACAGACAGATACTGTAACTGTATTTTATAAAGAGATACAAAATAAAGGAAACTAAAAGTTGCTGAGAAGACTTGTGAGTGGAGGGATATCCGAGATTGGGAGGGGGACAGCTTAGGGTTTTTATATAAACAAATTTATCCGTCAAGACTAAAAATTCTCAAAGATCATACACAACAAGCTTTCGCATCACATAGCACAGTTCATATACATGGCCAGCTAAATAGATTGACAGTGAGCTATCGTGGATATGAACACACACTCCTAATGTAGTTTACAATTCGCTTCCAATTTAGAATAAATATAATTAATATACAGGGAGAGTCTTAAATAAGTACAAATATTTTCAGGGCTGGCAGATCTCAATAAAAGAAACACTTGTTTTCTCTTTATCGTTTTTCAAATAACCCCAAAATAAACCGAGTTATTTTACTTACTAAAATAATATGTATTTTATACCCATATTTTGAGAACCACTGTTTTATTTTCTGGGTTTCCTTTTTGTAAACATAATCTACTACCGATGTTGCCATAATATTAAGATATTATATTTTTTAATTATAAATTTAAAAAATCCATTTTTTTTCGAAAAAGTACCAAATTTAAAAAAGAATCGCGAAAGAAACCTTATGTGTTTCTGGGGTCGAAATATACCACCCCTAAAATATTTGTACTAATTTAAGAACATTTTTAGAGCCCCCACAAACGCACAGTTATTTGTTTTTATTTTTATTATTAAACACAGGCAGACTTTGCAGGCCAGTCTGTGCAGTTTAACCTGTATTACAGCCTGTCGCACACACACGCAATTTTATAGTACAGTTTTATCTAGAATGAACTGATTTAGGGAATCACTTCGGCACATTTTTTCTCAGTAAAAATGGCCTCCCCAAATACACATCTGTCTCGGATTTTATTCGTTTATGCAATAAATAAAAAAGCAGAAAAACAACGGTTACTTAAAGGAAATAAGTATTGCCATGTTAATTTGCTTGCTGATTTAACAGTTGAAAAACAGGATTGATTTAACTACCTAAGAATGAACGAGGAAACTTCCTTAGAACTACTGAAATTGACGTCTGGAATTGGGCTGGATGAGATGCGAGTGTCTTAAAGTTGCTAAACTAATTAGTCTTGATGCTTATATGCACGTGGGTGCTCCGCACCCACTAATTTTCTCTCGTGGGTGCTTGGGCACCCGAGCACCCACGCAGTCGGCGCCCCTGCTTCTAACAAATTGTCAAATATAACACAAATCATTCCTAAGAATATCTCTTCTTGGCTTCATTTTATTCTTTGGAATTCCCATTGCTACTTTGTATTATAATAAATTATTTTATTTACCTTATTATTAAATTAAGCACATATTTTTTATGTGTATGTTCGGACAGATTTATTTATTACCTTAACTGTAAAACTTTGTTATGAGGACGTCCGTCCCATTAGTATAATAAACGGCATAATATTAAAGAAAATTAGCTTTGTATCAAAGCATATATCAATAGAAATTTACATATAAAGGAAAGATAAAATGCTAATTGTAAATACATTAAACTATTTAAAATTTATATTACTCGAGTTTTTATTTTTTATACTATACAGGGCGGGTCTTGAATAAGTGCAAATATGTGCAGGGTTGGTAGATCTCGATAAAAGAAACATAATATTTTCTCTTTACCGGTTTTCAAATAAGTCAAAAATAACCGAGTTATTTTACTTCGAAAATTTCCAACAAAAATGATTTTTTCATTAAATTTTGAGTAAATCCACTGTATGTAGGTATCTTTTCTGGTTTTTTTTTCTTGTAAATTTAATCTGCCACCTATATTGCCATATTCAAGAAATTATGTTTTATAACTAAAAAAAAAAATCAAAAAATTCCAGATTTTCAAAAAAAATCGTGAAAAAATGTCCTATAATAGTGTCTTTGGGATCAAACCCCAAAATATATAAAAAAGATTTCCACTTATTTAAGGACTCACCCTGTATACAGGGTTTATCGCGCGACTGATTCACTAAAAGTCTATTAGGATCTTATTTAGTTACAACTTTGAATGTTCGCAGTTAAGGTGTACTTTCATTTTGAGAAAATTTCCACTTTTTGACAGTCAATTTGCTTATTTTATTAGGTATACCGGGTGTTGCATCGTCGGACGGGACATAGGAAATCCCATGTAAATTTTAATGGGGTCACTTATTGGCTTTCCTAATTATTTTAGAGAATAATCCTATTTAGGTTTATTGAAGAGCACTAAAACCCACATTCAAAAGAATAACTTTAGATATTTTTGATTAGCTCGTTTACGAGTTATCGCCGATTTCTTTTTAAATATTTCTCCTTTCTTATGGCCCTGTATTTACTTATGAGCATCAGTCAAGGTAAAAGATTGAGAGCATCAGTCAAGGTCAAATGAAGTTGTCATTTCAGAAATTTCCCTAATTAGTGCTTTATTATTATTTAAAACTCATTCCTACATCGAAAATCTTAAAGACGTATTTATAAATACAATTTAATATGAATTAAAGTAAAATAAAGTAATCAATTACAAGGTTAATTATAGTATTATTACAATATTCAATAACTTATTAATTTAGGTACTATTAAATTGTTAGAACTTTATAGTTTAAGAAGATGTTCAAATATTCCTCCATCGACTGCTAGACAATAACCCAGGCGATCATAAAATTCTCTTCTTACATTCGCTAGTTGGTAAACTGAAATTCTATTGCATTCGGCAGAAATAGCATTTTTAACTCGTTTAGATTTGGGTATTTTTTATCTTTGTATATCCTGTTTTTTAAATGGCCCCAGAAAAAGAAATCATTTAGCGAAATATCAGGAGATCGTGCTGGCCAATTTACTCTATGATTTAGGCCAATAACGTTTCCGTTAAAACTATTGTCTAAATATTCCCGAACAGCCAGGGTACTATGTGCCGGGCAGCCATCCATTTGGTACCAAACTTCCTGATTTTCCCTAGCGGCATCATGTAAAGCAGGTAAAATATAATTTTCGAGTAGTTCCAAATAATATTCTGCATTTAAATTTCGCGTAAGAAATAATGGCCCGATAATATTGTGTCCGAATATCCCTGCCCAAACATTTACTTTCTGTGGATATTGCGTCCTTGTTTCGACAAACCTGGGTTTTCTTTGTTCCAATATCGATAATTTTGAACATTGGGTTCATTATTTAAGGTAAACGTGCATTCGTCAGTGAAACATATGTTTTTTAAAAATTCCCTATCCGTGTTTGCTCTTTCCATCATATCAAAACAAAACGCCTGCCGCCGTATTGCGTCCCCATCTCGTAGCTCTTGGTGCTTTTCATATTTGAAGTAATAGTATTTATGTCGTTTCAAAATTCGAAACGCTGTAGTGTGATCTATTCCTATTTCATCCTCAAGTTTCCTTGTATTGATCTTTCCATCGTTCTCTTCCTCGCACAATAAAACTTCCAAGTCGGTATAATCTCTTGCATCTTCTCTTTGTTCCTGCCTTGCTTCACATCTGCAGTTATTTATTAGGGTACCTTTGGTCTCAAATCTCTGGATATTCTTTGCGATTGTAGATTTTCCAGGTATCGGTCTATTCGGATACAGAGCAGCAAACATGTCCGACACCTTTTGATAACTATTTCCTTGATATACAATGATATACTGGATGATACAATTTCCTTGATAGTACCATTTAATCATCAATATTTTTTCTTCGGTAGTGTAATTCATGGCTAATATTTTCGATGTAGGTATGAGTTTTTAATAATAATAATAAAGCACTAAATAGATACATTTCTGAAATGACAACTTCATTTGACAGTTATCTTTTACCTTGACTGGTGCCCATAAGTTATGCGCATAAGTAAATAGAGGGTCATAAGAAAGGAGAAATATTTAAAAATCGGCGATAACTCGTAAACGGGCTAATCAAAAATATCTAAAGTTATTCTTTCGAATGTGGGTTTTAGTGCTCTTCAATAAACCTAAATAGAATTATTCTCTAAAATGATTAGGGAAGCCAATAATTGACCCTATTAAAATTTACATGGGATTTCCTATGTCCCGCTCGACGATGCAACACCCGGTATATTGTTTACTAGCGTGTACCCGCGACTTCGTTCGCGTCGAATTAATCATTTGTAATGGTGATGATAAAGCAAAGCAAGAATTTCCATTAACATACAAACTGGATATATTTTTTTTAATTTCATGATAATCTGTCCATCATTATTTCTGTTTTTTTTTTATAGCATTCAGTCAATCAAGTTCATTCAGTGGATCCTTCAATGGAGACCAACTTCCGCTTATACATGACGCATTGAAAAATGGAGCCGCCAGTGGAGCTGTCTCCTCAGCTAATGCAGGCGCTGGCGCTGGAAGTGATGCTCAAGCAGGAGCCGTAGCTTCAGCTTCCGCTGGTGCCATTGCAGGTTCGGGCGCTTTTGCCGGTTCGGGGGCAGTCAGTGGAACACACTCAGGAGCAGGTTAGTTTAGATTCGTTATATAGAATTGAAATTGTCAATAGAAAGAAGACTAAATTCTTACAGTTATTAAGAGTCTATTACGCTGTACTGTTCGGGTCGCTCTCAGGGGTCGGGTAAAGCGGGTGTGTGGCCGAAGGACATTTTTATTATATTTCAGAAATCTGCCTAAGGCTTAGCCCGATCCTGCAGTGTAAAGCCACACCCAAAATTCCAAACACACGTGCTTTGATTAAGGCTTGATTAAGGTTTGCAGAGCTTCAGCATTTGCCATAAAATAGCGAGCAATTTGTTACAAAACCATATAAAATATATATCACTGTAATCACAAAACTTCAATCTATTTCCGTATTGTAACGGAATTTTAAATGATGTCTCTATTTTCGAGAAAATTTAGTCCCAACATAAGGAATATTTTATTGATGTTTGACCATCAAAATCTTCAAAATAAAGAAGTTGTCTAAAAATGTGCGACAATACGGATATAGTATAATCCTTTATCTTTAATTTCCTCCTTCATTTGTGGTAAAAATACCTAGCCAGTTTTACATAAATCGTTAAATGCCGAACGCTTATTTTACTAATTTTTCGGGCTAGTGAAATGGACTCTTAAGTAAAAATTTTGGGGCAGATTGTAAAGAGAAGTTAGAGATTGAAGGGTAGTCTTGACCGACTATGTAAATAGTAAGTTTTTTTATATCTTAGGTTCTCATTGCGCAATAAAACTACTTGTGTGCTATGCCAAACTTTCGAAAATTTATTGTTTTCTTCATCAGGGTGCTACTTTGTAATTTAATTCACAAAAAGACACACCGCTGTCACTTGGCGCCATCAATAAATTAATAAATTCGTATAGATATGAAAGCTTTGTTCGGGTTCTTGTTATTACCGATTCTGAACCGTCCTAGGACTCTGCAGTGCATGCGCAAATGAAATAATATCTTGATATTTCCTTCTGCGCATACGCATCACAGTTCTAGGACGGTTCAGAATCGGTAATAAGAGAAACCCGAAGTAAGCTGAAGTTAACAATGTTTTAGGAGCTGCCAGTGGATCATCTACCGACAATGGTTCTAATTCTGCATCAGGATGCTCTGAAAGTTCTGGCTGCGGTAGTTCAGTAGACACAAACGTTATCGGTGATTCAGCAACATCAACCGACGCTTCAGATGCTGATATTTACAAAGTTATCAATTCTGGAAAATACCAAACTGGATATTCTAGTGGAGTCAAAGGATCAGGAGCGCCGACCAGTGGAAGTTATGTTTCTGGAAGTAACTCAGGTATAATTTATAATAATCTTATCGGCATTTGAATTAGTTGCTAACCACAAGCTATTTAGAGTGGCAAAGTTTCTTGTTATTCAACAATAAGATCTAGAAAATTAATAGTTATTTATTATAAGTGTTCCACGCTAGAATGTTTAAACGCAAGAAAGTAGTCTGTCCCCACGTTGGGCACTAAATGTATAACCCACACAATTATTGATTTATATTAGTGGATTATGGAAGTATACTTCGAAATTAAATAAAACCATAGCAAATTTAAACTAATAACTTATATTCTAACACAAATACAAAATTGGTTGGTTTGTGAGACAGTCCTCGACAATATATTATATCAGATAATAAATAACTGTAATACTTATGTATGTTTTCATTTGACAAAAGTAAAATTCGGAGCTTGTGTCATAAGTCTTTTTTAAACCACGGAAATATGCAAGAAGATGATACTGGTATTCCTGCAGCAATTCTTGAGGAAGCACAAAAAGCCACTTCACGTTTACTTTTTAAAGAAAAATAAAATTTCGTATTTTAATTTCATTGTTTTGCTAATGGAATAAAGTTATTTTTCACACTGGTTGAGTGGATAAATTAATATATTTAGTTAAAGGCGTGCTTATTTTTTACCTATTCGATTTAAAAATCGCTAATTAATTTTACTGCATTCTCACATTAGTTTTAATAATAGAAATATTAATTTTCTTATTTTTGTACGGAATAATTACGGAATAATGTTTTTTATCTATGTAACTATGTGATTTTAGTAGTTTGAGTTGACGAATAATATATTTAGGTACTAAAAAACTAATTTAAAAATAACAAGGTACTAAAAAACTAATTTAAAATAATACAAAACCAGTTAACATGCTACATCATTTGAAGATTGGCGTCTGAATAATTATTTAAAAGATTAGCATCTGAGCAAATTATTGATAATTTACAGGATGTTCACTATTTCAGAAACGTTTCATTTCAAGTTTCTGTTTGAAACTTTTACTTTAATCTTCGAGTCATAATAATAATAATAATATTGAGATTAACAATATATTATTATTTATATCTGTATAAACATTATAGGGTGTCCGTTATTTACAAAGTTGATCATTTCTCTCACGACGCTCTCTAAATTTTTAGTTTATTGTCTAAAAAACAATAACAGACCATTGTAAACACTTAATATTCACAATAAACCTTGCCCCAAAGACGATTTATTTCCCATTTAAATTACAGGGCAATTTTTGCCACTTTTTGCAGATATTTATTTTCCCTCGATGTTGTTCTCTCGTAGCCATGACAAACACATATTCTACAGAATTGAGCGCTCTACAAAAAAGGTAAAGAAGGTCCTTCAAAAGTTATTCGTACCATTTAAGTATAGCTGATTTCTTTCAATAAACAATGTTTATTGCAGCTATACTTAAATCAGCTTAAATTAAATGGTTTAAACTTCATTAGACTTGAAGATTTCTTAATTCCCAACCTTAACACCATCAGAATTGTATATTTTTACAACAATAGATTAAATTTTTCCAAAAAAATCATAATTTTGTCAAAAAAGTTGAAGAATTTAATAATTTACCTATTGATTAACTTTAACCGTGAATAACTTTTGAAGGAGTAGGTTTATCGAAAAATTGTTAGAGACCTCTATGTAGAGCGTTCAATTCTGTATAAGAATATGTAATTGTCGTGCTGCGAGAGAACAAAGTCGAGAGAAAAAAGAATATTTGCAAAAAGTGGGAAATTCCCATGTAATTTAAATGGAAAATGAATCGTCTTTGGGGCAAGATTTATTGTGAATATTAAGGGTATACAATGGTACGTTATTGTTTTTAGAAAATAAACTAAAAATTTAGCGGGTGAGAGAAATGATCAACTTGGTAAATACGGACACCCTAATAAACGTACGAATGGTATTCCAGGCAGTGGTACATCCTACGGTAACGGAGCAGGGTCTGGATGTTCTGGAAATGGTGGAAGTTGTGGAAGTAACTATGATTCAAGTGCCATAAGTTCTGGTAAATACAATGGAAACGCTTACTCTGGTAATCAAGGATCAACCGTTGCGGGTAGTGGAAGCTTTGTTCATGGAGGTACGTCTTATTAATTGATCTCAATACTCTTTAAAACTTATAGCATCCAGTATACAGGGTGGTCCGAATTGTATTCGGAAAACTTCCGTAGCATATTGAGTGAAAAAATATACATTCCTGTGTGTTTTTACGTAAAAAAGTTCTTCTGGTAAAAATCACTACAAGTAATAGTTTCGAATCGAATTAGTCATTAGTCAATACATTTAAAGACAAAAAAGATACATACTATGTTGATAACGATTCAACAGAAACTGTTTTATTGTATTTTTATCTAGAAAAATTCATGATCAGCTTAATAGAATAAAAAGTTCCGAAATTTATCATTTCAGTCAAATAACTATCTAGTCAACATGTTTATTTTTTGTTAATAATGACATGTATTGATTATTTCCATTCGACCTATCTTGAAAACGGATATTCGTAGCGATTTTTACAAAGGGACCTATTTTTCGTAAAAAATTATAGAAATGTATTACTTTATAGTTTTATACAGGAACGGACGAAAATTTATTACTTTTCAAACCAGTTAAAAATATGTAGGAGGCGCCCTCTACAAGTAGGAGTCATATTGACATCGAAATCCAAATTTCTCATATCAAAACACATCCAGACACAAATTTTCATCCAAATATTATTATATTACTTACTTAATTACTTAATTTCATCCAGATAGTACTTAAATTATTTGGAAAAATTCGAAATAAAAATGAAATTTCTACACCCTGTATCTCCGAAAACAAGCACATAAACATAAATTTATACGAACTTTTTTACTTATTTTTAGCTACAGTATATGCTGCCGAAGTTTTCCGCATACAATTCGGACCACCCTGTATATGTTTTAAAAATTAAACTTAAGCAATTAGTTTTTTCAATTTCTATTCAAATAGCATCCTGATTATAAGCTACTTGAGCTTATAAGACTAGAGACGAATGATGCACGTGTTGCACTGTTGCAATAACATTTTTTATGTATATTGCCTACTTATTCCAACAAGCTAGTAGAATAAAATACTCCCTTCAATATTATATTGATGCCTGGAATTATAATTATACAACTTTAAAAAAAAGGTCAATTATACTTTGTTAGTTCCAAGATAATCTGCAGAGAATCATCTCATGACATAATAATTTTGTATTATTTAAATAGCTTTTTATTTTTTTTATACAATAATTATTTTGCAAACTTACTAGAAGATTGAATAGATTAGATTTATGCGATTACACTGCCACCATTTCAGATCTATTGTGGTTCTCTTCTGACCTCTAGATTACATTCTCCAGTCCTATCCTATTCAAGGTATCTATTAACTTAGAAACTGAACCCTCCATATAGCTTTTTGTCAATGGCTTATCATTATCTAATAGAAAGAACCATTTGCCCTTATACTTAAAATGTGTTCCGTCGTTTCTTCTTCAGATTGACAAAATCTTCACCTGGCTTCGTCCATTCTAAATGGCCAATCCCATCACACCTTTACCCATACAGCACATCAAATCACATTTACGATGTGTATACATTATTAGATGTAGACACAGGGTGACACACTTCCCCCGATGTAAATATGCTACGTTTACACATAGTAGTTCACGTATGCACAAACGTTAAACGTCCGTCTCACAATGTAGCCACAGTATAGCATTTACGTATACACACAGTAAGGGATACACAGTGTGCCGGAGGATACACAGTGCTTGTGTATTACGTTTAAACTCTGTTTACACATTGCAGTTGTGACTACCGCGTGTATACGTATGTATTTTGCTTCGTATATACATCTTCTGCTAGATAAAACTACTTCTTATGAACGAATTTAGGAAATAATACAAGTTTTGATGCCTAACTTTTCGTTCTTTTTAAGAAATATTTATTCAATGATACCAATTATATCTTTCTAGAACGAAAATTAGGAAGGCAAAACTTTGTATTTTCCAAAAGTATCTCGATCGTAAGTTCAAGAGAAGTAGCCTTAAAATTGTTCCATTTTTGTTCTGCATTAAATGTACCATTTTTCTTCCATAAAATGGATTAAGTGGTTAAAAATAAAATTCTTATATTTCTTTATATCATGGAACGCAATAGCGCAAATAACACAATAATAATAATTATTTACAGTGCAGAAACCAGAAGTAAGAAAACACTGTAAAAGAACAGAATTTGTATCAAAATGTATTAAAAATATAAGTACCTAGTATAACAACATACTAAAATGGTAAACACTGATGTATCGCCACGATTTGGTGGACCTCGTTTAGTCATTTTTTTCTCTTCTTTTCCCTCCAAGCAGTTGGTTTGTTAGCATACTCATTCATCGAGATTAATAATCTCAGATTGACAATCTCACCCTTAAATTTTATATGAAACTGATTATTGAATATTAAACATACCTGTATATTGATCCATCTATAACTTACCGAATATCAGTGTAAGAAGTTCTTTGAAGTGTTTAAATCTTTCTATCTCTAGTCCATTTAGATTTTTATTATTTCCAAATTAAAAAAAAATATATTGCAGAGCTAACCTCTTTATCATTATACGAGAATATTTGGAGTTTTCATTCATTGGTGTCAAAATTTGGTAAATTGAGTATCGAGTAAGGGAAGAGTCGTTGCTATAATATTAATAATACTCTTAGGAAGATGTAACAAGGTAATTAAAAACTTGTGCTTACCTTAAAATCTTTTTTAAACTACACACAAACAGTACATTTATATAGAGCTTCCGAATGATAAAACAATAATGGCTGCTAACACATACCACTCCTAGAAAGGAGAAAGGAGAGAGAACACATAAGATACACTTAGTCGGTGTATCTAAGCTCAGGCTATCCGCGGGTGCGCACACCCTTCATTTCATGCTAGAATGTACACTAGTACACTATTACAAAGTGTCTATATAGAAATTTATATTATGTGTATACGTCACATTTTTACAAGGTGTATACTATAGGCACAACTATGATACGAAGTATCACACATACATATGACATATACATTGTATGTCTCATATACCGACGTCAGATTTCATAATTTTAATAATTATTTGTTACGTTACAAAAAACTCTTTAGAATCTTGAGTGCATACGGTATACAACTAGTAAACATTGTATCACACAATTCTATCAATATAAACCTGCGTGTATCTCATATGTATATGTTAGAACTAGATGAACACTTAGGTTCATTTTAACATATTTGGTTTCTCATGTGTCTCCCTTGTAGAAACATAATTTCATTTGGACGTGCTGTATGGGTAGATGCTTATTAAGCTTCTATTAGTAGACTCATAATACCTTCCACAATATATGTCTTATCAGGTCTGCCATAAATTTTATTATAGAAGATATCAAAAAGATAAACTATATTTTATATTTTTTAGCAGGTGGATGCACTACTTGCAAAGGCCCCTTCCCAGGACCAAGCGGTAGCATTCACGACTACAAACTAGCCTCTTCGGTTTCAACTACAGCATCTTCTGGAGCAACTGTTAACATTGGCACCACTGGACCAACACACCAACCTTTACCAACCCCTCATCTGCCAGGAGCATCCGGTTCTATTTTCACCAACAAGCCCATCAGTGGTACATCGTACAATGCAGGAGCTTCTTCAGGTGGAGCACACGTATCTCCAGCCTTAATTGCAACTTTCCCTGGATCTCCTGGAAGCATCCACGACAGCAAACCAGCTTCCAGTATCTCAGGGCACGGATTTAACGCTGCAGCCAACTCAGGAAGTGTTACTAATTCTGGGGCAAGTTCTGGATCTTACAATTCTGGATCTGGAGTTTCAAATATACCATCGTCATATCCCGTAGCTGGTCCCACTTGTAGTTATGCTCCTGGATCTCCAAACAAATGTGGTGGACCATCTACTGGGCCTGGATTGGTGGTTGTGCCTACTTTACCTGGCCCATCAGGAAGTATATACGATAGTAAACCAGTTGTAGCTGTTCCAGTTCATGGTAGCGTTATTGGATCAGGTATGTATATAGGGTATGCCAAACTGAGATTTCATTAAATACTTATTTTTATTTCATGATTTCTTCTTATTGTATTTTACATTGTTCTATATTATTAAAGGTGCTGGATCTGGTTCATATGGTAACTCTGGAACCGTTAGTAACATACCAGTATTCCACCCCATTGTTGGACCTGCCTGTGCCTACACTCCTGGATCTCCAAACAAAGGTTGTGGTGCTCCAGTGCCTGTAAGTCCCGTAGTACCAGTGGTGGTTCCGGTATTACCTGGACCCTCAGGAAGTATCTACGATAGCAAGCCAGTTCCTACTGTATCAGGCCATCCAACTAACTCAGGCTCAAGTACGTAAAATTATTTTTTTTGCTTCAGGTACATTTTGAAAAATTATTCTGCATCTTCATGAAATTCTTCGTCTTGAAAGACGCAAAGTATACCGAGTGCGTCTCAAAAGTGGCTCAACCCTATAACTTTTTTATTTTTTTCAGATAAAAAAACGAGATTTGGTATGTTAATATATGACCTAAATTCGGATTGATTGACGTATTCAACTGTTTTTGGTTACTTCCTGTTTCACCGGAAATGATTACAACTTTTGATTTTTAAATGACTCTCTGAATAAAATGACATTCTGAATAGAATGACATATCATATGCTATTTTCTGACATTCTCGCTTAAAAAATTGTATTTTAAATTTCGATCTAAAATGCCATGACTATGTTAAAATCACTAATTTTTAATTAATGAGCCTTGGAAAAATAGATTTGATTATCTAATATTTTTCGTGTCTTGTCCTGAGTCCTGGCCGGTTAAAAGATGCCGAAATCGTTTTTTAATCATATCTCAATTTTTTCAAATGGAACAAGGGTGGCTCATTAGCATATTTGGAAAAAGCATTTTTTTACGAATAATTTGGTACCATACACTTGGTGTTTCGAGTCAAATTGTCGTTATAAACCGCATGTTACAATTACAAAAAACCATATGCGAAAATGTCAAAAGTTGACATATAATATGTCATTCTATTCAGAGTGTCATTTTCTATCGAATAAAGTAAAAATATACTGAGGGTGCCATTTAAAAATCAAAAGTTGTAGTCATTTCCGGTGCAACAGGAAGTGACCAAAAACAATTGAGTAAGTCAATCAATCCTAATTTATGTCATATATTAACATAGCGAATCTCGTTTTTTATCTGAAAAAATAAAAAAGTTATAGGGGTGAGCCACTTTTGAGACCCACCCGGTATATCGCATATCGCATATAGCATATCGCATATCGCATATATCGCATAGCAAACCAAACATTATAATGTTTAAATAATAATAAAAAATCTTAATTAGAGTAACCATTTTTTTGGTTTGTCTACCGGTTCATAAAGTTACTCTTATATTGAAACTTTTGTAGCTACTGGATCTTATGGTAGTGGATCTGGATCTACTGTAGTATCATCAGGATCAACAGCCCCAGCCTGCAGTTATACTCCAGGATCTCCAAACAAATGCCAAGGGAGTTTCCCCACAATCCAATACAATTCTGCCCCCGGAAGTTCAATAAATATCATCCCTAATTTCCCTGGACCATCTGGAAGTATCCATGATAGCAAACCAGCTGTGCATGGTGGTGTGACTAATGCCGGTGCTAGTGCTACAGCTGGAGCAGGAACATATACTGGATCAACAACTGGAACTGTTAGTGGATCTGTTACTGGTTCTGGAACAGGATCTTACAGTGGTTTCAACGCTGGATCAGCACATAGTGGATCTGTGACAGGATCAACAGGTATGCAAAAAATAGATTCATTTGGGAGAAATTGGATTATTTTAAGTTTTTCGGGTATTTTTTGTTCTTTATAAGTCACTGCATATCAATAAACAACTATTAAGCTTATCAAAATTTAATTGTGTTTTTTGATATACCGGGTGCGTCTAAAAAGTGGCTCACCTCTATAACTTTTTTTTATTTTTTTCAGATAAAAATCGAGATTTGACATTTGAAAATGACACTCTGAATAGAATAACATATCATATGTCAACTTTTGATATTTTCAGATATGATTTATTTGAAATTGCAACATGCGATTGATAACGACAATTTGACTCGAAATACCAAATATATTTATGGTACCAAATTATTCTTTAAAAAATGCTTTTTCCAAATATGATAATGAGCCACCCTCGTTCCATTTGAAAAAATTGAGATATGATTAAAAACACGATTTCGGCATTTTTTAAGAGGCCAGGACAAGACACTGAAAACATTAGACAATCAAATCTATTTTTCCAAGGCTCCTTCACTAAAAATTAGTGATTTTAACACGTCTAGATTGAAATTTAAAATACAACTCTGTTTTAAGCGAAAATATCCAAATTTGACATATGCTATGTCATTGTATTCAGAGTGTTATTTTCTATCGAATAAAGTAAAAAATACCGAGGGTGCTATTTAAAAATCAAAAGTTGTAGTTATTTCCGGTGAAACAGGCAGTGGCCGAAAAAAATTGAATACGTCTATCAATCCTAATTTATGTCTTATTATACTAACCTACCAAATTTCGTTTTTTTATCTGAAAAAATAAAAAAATTATAAGGGTGAGCCACTTTTCAGACGCATCCGGTATGTGATGGAATTTTTATATATTTATATATTTCTTAAAATTACTTTTTTTAATGTTAAATAGATTTAACGTCTTTTTGTTCAGATACTTTGTGTTAAAAGGTCTAAATTATCTATATTAATATTCTAATTATACAGGGTGGCGCACCTCATTCGCCTCGGTTGATTATACGAAAACGGAAAGATGTAGAAACAAAATATTTTATGGGTATATGTGGGGAGGTAATGTGGGCACAATTTAAAATTATTTTAAATGTACAGGGTGTTTCAGAACTAAGATACATACCAAAGTTATATTTTTTCTTATGGAACACCTGGTATTTTATTTCATTTTTGGATTCTTGGGCCCAAAAAAAGGTATTTATTATAAGGGTTAAATATGTTTAAAATCTTTGGTTTTTGAGATATTTAAAGATATTTAAATTATTATTAACACCCTGTACATTACTTTTCGGAATTACATTAATTACTTTCGTACATTACTTTTCGGAATTAGAAATGCTCTTTCAAACTATATTAGTGTTTCCTATAGATACCTATCTGGCTCAGATTTTGAATAAAAATTGATTTTTCAATAAAATTGTAATCAAGATGGCTAGTGTTGTCATGGCAAGTTTCTAGTGACAGTAGCTATTTTCAAAATCGGGATTAGTTTATGGACTTTTTTAAATTTATACCAGTTTACTTTTATTTAATTTACCTACAGTAGTTTAATAAATAATATTTATTGAATATTTGTATATTATTCTTTCAAGAAAAACGAAGAAGTAGTTCTTTGAATTATTTTACGATGGCTTGTAGATATATGGATTTTCTATAAAATAGCCAATTACGGCAAATTCATTTTATTCACTTCCAACGACAGGTTTATGCCTAATCTAATAAGTTTTTTTATAAACCATTTTATAAACCACACTACCAGCTCTGCGAAATACAATACCATTTTTCAGTAAAGTTTATTTCTCTACCTTTAAACTCAGCATACGAATTAATTCTGAAAAGTAATGTACAGGGTGTTAATAATCTATTCTATTGTAGCATGCAAATTTAAATATGTTTAAATATCTCAAAAACTAAAGATTTTAAACATATTTAACCCTTATAATAAATGCCTTTTTTGGGTCCAAGAATCCAAAAATGAAATAAAATACCGGGTGTTCCATAAGAAAAAATATAACTTTGGTATGGATCTTATTTCAGAAACATCCTGTATATTTCAAAATAATTTTAAATTGTGCCACATTGTCTCCCCACATATACCCATAAAATATTTTGTTTCTACATCTTTCCGTTTCAGTATAATCAACCGAGGCGAATGAGGTGCGCCACCCTGTATAAAGTAAAATAGGTTAGTTCATTAAACATTTACTTCCATATTTATTGCACGAAATACATGTTTCTTTTTTCTTAGGCTGCTCAAGCTGCAAAGGGCCATTCCCGGGCCCTTCTGGCAGTATTCACGATTACAAACCTGTCTTGCCCCTTGCTCATGCTCATGATGGCTCTATTTCCACTTTCCATCATACCAGCACAAGTTCACAAAGCTCAGCGGCTGCTCACTCTAGCACAAGCACTCATACTATTCTATCAGGTGGATCTTCTCTTCCTTCTTCCTATGGTAAATCATAACATTGCACTACATTCTTTTGATCATATCATAAATTTATCTGCGCCATATATAATTTCAAAACTAGTTAATCCTCTTCATCAAATTACTTTAAACTGAAAGAAATATATAAGGTGAGTCTTAAATAAGTGCAAATATTTCTAACCCTAACAATATTTTCTATTTACCGTTTTTCAAATAAGTCCAAAATAACCGAGTTATTCAAGTTTAAAAATAAAAAAAAAATTATTTATTTTAATATCTTAATTTTATTTTATAATTATTATGATATCTAAATAAATTTTGTGCTTCTTTAACATTTTAAAACAGCAACAAATATGATTTTAATTAAGATTAAAACGAAATTATATTATCATGGAAACGTGTTTTGATTTTAAAAACTTTGATAAAATTCAACTATATTTTCATGTTTTTTTGTAATTTTCTCTAAAACGGTATTGAAATTTGGACAAGTATAAACGGAATTAACCATTTTAGGACAAGCAAAAATTTTTATGAAGAATAAATTTTTCTCAAAACATCAATAATAAAAAGGTTTTTTTCCTCTTGTAAAGACAATCCGGGAACATACTGTATAATATCAGAGATCAAGAAACTATAGCGTGAGTAAATTTGCGATGAACCGGCGGTTCTAAAAAGCTTTCTAAAATATACAGAAATATTTAAAAGAAAACACCATTTTCAACATCTTTTTATGCACCATTTTCAACATTTTTTTATGCACCATTTTCAACATCTTTTTTTTGCGAAAAAAACTCATATAGCCTGTCCAACGACAAAATTCTTGACCTACATATGTAATCTACCTATGTTGCCATATTGTTAAGATATTATCTTTAGAGAAATACAACATTTTCAGCATTTTTTTATTCGTGAAAAATCGTGTTTGTGGGATCAAAATATTATATGTATCCTGTATACCACCCCTAAAATTATGTGCGTTTATTTAAGACTCACCCTGTATAGTTTGTTAGAATCTATCTCAGTTGCTCTAGGCATTATATAATTTTTTTGTAAAGATTTATTAACTAATTTTTATTTCTGATGTATTTTAAAGATTTTATTAAACTGCTGCGTATTGCACAGAAATTAAAAAAAAACATAGAAAATTTATAAACGCTATTGCCTATCGAGTAATTATTGTGATGTTGGACAAAAATTTAGTTATTTTAAAAATAAAAAAAGTTTTTCGGATACCGGGAATCGAACCCGAGCCTCCTGGGTGAAAGCCAGGTATCCTAGCCACTAGACCATATCGGAGTGTACAGTTAATTTCGAAATGTTAAAGAAAACCTTCAACCAGTCTCGTTTAAAATTAAATTTGTTCTCTTTTCGATTTGTAATATTTTTTTCAAACTTAATCTATTTTTAAAATTTCCTGTAATCTCATTCTGTATATATTTTTAGAACCTGATGTTCCCGCGCCTTCTGTTCATCCAGAAGTGCCAACTTCCGGAACTTATTACATTAATAAACCATCATTGGTTCCTTCAAACGAATTGGAAGTACCCTATTTGCATGGTTCACCTAGCTTTAGCGGACAAATTCCCTGCTCTAGTGGTGATTGTGGATCTTATGGTTCTACTCAAGGTATCTAATAAAAATTTTGTTTCTAAAGCGGCGTTTACACGATGCAAGTTTTGCTTGCGCAAATACTGGTTTGCGAGTACTTGCAACTAAACATTTTAAAATTGTATGTTCACACTAGTCAAGAGTCAAGTTATTGTGCAAGAACTATGGATACCACAGAGATTGTTAAATACGGTGTAAATATTTTATGTCATACGTTAAGTGTGACGAAGTGCGTACTTTGTTAGAAAAAAATCAAAAAACAAGAGTATATGGGTAAAACCATGGATAAATCTGAGGAAAAACTGTTTATTCCAAAACTCTTTCAGAGGCAGCATCTCATAATTTTATTTCGATAGTGTACACTAAGGTGTACTCTTCTAACGATCTACAAACATTCGTGCTTTTCGTAAATTGTTAAAAACCTCATAATTTGGTCGTGAGACAACCTGCTTGAGGCCATTTTTTCGTGCAACTGCTACTGCAAGAACTTGACAACGTGTTTACATGTAAAATTTTCGCTCTGCAAGTACTAGCGTGCAAGAAAAGTAGACCGTCGATCAACTTTCCTTGCAAAGTAATTTTTCTTGTACAATCAGTTGAGCAATTACTTGAAACACAGTTTACATTAAGCAAGTACTTGCAATCAAGTTCTTGCGCAAGCAAAACTTGCATCGTGTAAACGTAGCTTAAACTTACCTGCTTACTGCTTACAAAATAACTAAAACAGAAACAGATACAGATAAACAGAAACAGATACAGAATTGATTATGGTGAAAATTTGTAATCATTTAAAAATTGCCCACATTAACGTTAGATCAATTCTGCCTAAAATACATGTTATAAGAAATTACATTATTTCGAGTATGTTTGATATTATAGCCATGTCAGAAACTTGGCTTACAAAACTTGTACCTGATAATATAATAGACATTGATGGATTTAGAGTAATAAGGCGTGACAGAGAGGAAGGTAGAGGGGGTGGTATTTTATTTTATGTACGTAACTCTATTAATTTTGCTATTATTGGTGATATGATAACTGTTTATTCGGAACAATTGTGGATTAATTGCAAAATAAATAATCTCAATAATACTTTTGGCATAGTTTACAGACCACCAGGGTTTCTTAATTTTGACCACTTTTTGGAAGAATTCGAGCACAATGTTTCTAATAACTTATTAATATGTAATAATCTATTGTGCCTTGGTGACTTTAATGTAGATATTTTAAAAATTGAATCAATATATACACAGCGGTTTATGTCACTTCTTCAATCCTTCAATTTGACTCAGACTATCAACGAGCCTACTAGACTTGGCAATACCGGGGCTACGCTTTTAGATTTGATAGTGTGCTCTGATTCTAGTCGTGTTTTAAACAGTTATGTTGATCCCAGCCTCGATGTTTCCGACCATTTTCTTATTAAATGTGAACTGAAGGTATTTATATCTAAACCTAAGCCCTATGTTGTCTCATACCGTGACTTTAAGAACTTTAATCGCGAAGACTTTTTTAGAGAACTTTTAAACGCTCCTTTTCAGGATATTTTGTATATTCAGGACATTAATATTAAGGTGAGTGTGTTCAGTGCCCTTATAGTGAGTTTATTTGACTCTTATGCACCAGTCAGGACAGCTCGCATAACGAAAAAAAAGGCACCTTGGATCACACAAAATATAAGATATTTGATGGAGACTCGAAACAGAGCATTAAGCAAATATAAAAAGAGAAAGACACTTCAGAATTGGGAGTATTATAGGCAGCTTCGAAATTTTACAAGTGCTACTATTCAAAGAGAAAAAGGCTTTTCTTGAGTATAATTTACGTAACCGCAGTGCAAAAAGATAATTGGAAGCTTCTGAGAAACTTGGGTGTTTATTCCAATGATTCCAAAC
The DNA here is from genome assembly GCF_002938485.1 of Sitophilus oryzae. NCBI lineage: Eukaryota > Metazoa > Arthropoda > Insecta > Coleoptera > Curculionidae > Sitophilus > Sitophilus oryzae. The sequence continues at coordinate 1,961,257 of NW_022146163.1, read as the reverse complement.
ACATTCCTGATTCTGTGGGTAGTGCTGAGGATCTTGGCGAATTCTTTTATCAGTTCCGTTAGGCCTACCACTCCCGATCCTCATACTTTGAATTTCTACTTACATAACAGGAAGAAAACAAATGCGTCATTTGAGTTCAGGATCGCTACAGTTGACGAGGTACGCTCAGCTTTTTTATCGATCGAATCCGAAGCAGTGGGTACCGATGGTATTGGATTGACCATGCTCCTTTATTGTTATCCAGTTATTCTTCCGTACATTGCGCATATTATCAATTCATGCATAGAAACTTCCACATTCCCTTTGGGTTGGAAGTATTCATTTCTACTTCCTGTGCCTAAAGTATCCAGTATCACCAGTATGAGTGATCTAAGACCAATAAGTATCCTTCCAACCCTCTCTAAGATACTTGAGAGGGTTCTTGAATCCCAGCTGAGAGAATACATAAATAAACATAGTCTCTTGCCTCCGATTCAGTCGGGATTTCGGAAAAACCACAGTTGTACAACAGCATTACTCAAGGTAACGGATGATATTCTGGAGGCTGCTGATCGGGGTGACCTCACTGGTTTGGTTCTCTTGGATTACTCGAGGGCTTTTGATAAGTTGAATCATCAACTCTTATTAGCAATATTAAAGTTTCTTGGGCTTGAGTGTCGCGCATTGAAACTTGTCGAGAGTTATCTCTCAGATAGGACACAATCTGTAAGATTAAATGGCACGCTGTCTAGTGTTCGACATATTAATTGTGGTGTCCCACAAGGATCAATTCTGGGTCCATTATTCTTTATCCTCTACACATCACAGCTCGATTCGGGTTTGAGAGATTCAACGTCGCTTCGCTTATATGCAGACGACACGCAAGTGTATATGTCTTTCCAACCAGGAAAAATATTGGAAGCCAATGCCATCCTCTCTAGTGAACTTAGTATACTTCTAAAGACATCATCTAATCATTGTTTAGACATTAATCCCAATAAATGTTACGGTCTTTTATTTGGTAGAATACAGGCTAGAGACCAATATGAAAAATTGTTTTCTGTGTCTTTGGACGGAAAGAGGTTGAATAGCTGTAAATCTGCAAGGAACCTTGGTGTGATTATGGATACTCACTTAAGGTTTACTGAACATATTAACAAATGTATAAAAAAGGCCTTCATAAATTTAAAACTGATCTACAATCAACGTTACATCTTAAATCCTAATCTCAAAAAGAAATTATGTGACACCTTAGTTCTTTCACAATTTACCTATTGTGACTCACTATATGGACCGTGTATTTTAGATCATGATGCTAAACGCATTCAACGACTACAGAACTGTTGTATCCGTTTGATAGGCAGTATAAAAAAATATGATACAGGTATCACAAATAAAATGGCGGAAATTGGTTGGCTCAACATGGCTGGGAGAAGAAAATTTCATTCATACTTACTAATTTATAAGATAATCAATAATAAAAGTCCATGTTATTTGTTTGATAAAATTAAATTTAGGTATGATGAACATTCACTGGACTTGCGTCACAAGTTTAATATCGCTCCCCCTATACATCGCACAACTCTGTATGAGAGATTTTCAGTTATCAGGCATGTATTCTTTATAATAGAATTTCTGTAAATCTTAAAATTAACTCTTATTTGAAATTTAAAAGTTCTATACGACAGTTAATATTTAATTCTTCAATTTAAATGTTCAGATCTTATAATCTCCCGTCATGCCTCCATTTTAGTTTGTTTTGATTTATTTATTTATGTACTTACTTGTTAATTACTTTCTGTATAATTATCTATAATACGGGATTAATTATTGGTTGCTTTTTTTTACTCATAGAATTATTCTCTTTGTGTATCTATCATATATAAATACTTATCAATTATTTCATGTTTCATGTATAAATATTTAATTAATTGATTTTCGGTATATTCTAACTATGTTATTCTACCCTTTAGTTTTCTATTATAATTATTATTGATTTATTATAATATTTTTATATAATATATATTAATTATGTCTACTAATTAGGGTTAAGTTAGGAAGCTAAGCTTCAACTTCGCCTTTTGTGATTTTTTTAATTTCGCAATAAAGTCTTTATTATTATTATTATTATTATTATTATTATTATATCCATGTTGCAGACTTTATTATAGTCTATCAAATTATTATAGTCTATCCAACGAGTCAGGAAAGACTTCGATAGACGACAACCAAAGAATGACAGACTACAAATTATCCGTAAATTAATTAAATAAAATTACAGACGCAACTGTCACTGTCATGGATCCTCTTGTTGGAGAGACTGTACCTACAGGCTACAGAATACAGCTACAATGGAATTATTATTGTGATATACAGGGGCTGGTAAAAGTGCGTCGGGGCGTCGCGTCGGGGGTCTGTAGCTCCTAGAATAAAAAACTTGTGAATCTTTCTTTTTAAATGCAAACTTAAAGTATGTACTTAGATACTAGGATGTATTTCAGGAAAATATGTTAACATCTACAGGGTGGCTCAAAAAAGTGTGAGTGAATCGTGATGATTTTTTTAAATGGAACACCATGTATATTATTGCATTTTTGGTTTCCTTTCACTTAACTTTACATGATCCTATGATATGATGAGTAAATATGTTTCGACAGAGTCGGAGATAATAATAAAAAAAAATATATATATATTTTTCAGCATTTAAAAAAAATATTAAAAATACAAGAAATGTGCTGAAATCAAAACTTTCTAAAATATAAAGTAATTTCTTCGATTTTTTTTTAGATGGAACACCCCGTATATTATTTTTTTATTAAATGGGGTATTAAAAAATGATTTTTTTTTATTCAGAGTATTTCAAAATTTTTAACAGTTTTGCAGATACTTGCGGTATTATCTCATACGGTTCTTTGAACGGTAAAATACGAGAGAAAAATCATTAGGGGTTTTGATAAAAATTTACTGTGGATAATGCCAATCTGATAAATACAAAAAATGTTAATGTTTTAATTCTCCATCGACTAAAAAATAATATATAGGGTGTCCCTTTAAAAAAAAACGAAGAAAAATTATATTATATTTTAGAAATTTTGACGTAGAATTTTGAACACCGTGTATGATTTAAGATTACGATATTTATAACAATGTAAGTATAGACCAAAGAGCATACCTAATATAGTTTTGATTTCAGGACAGTACTTGTATTTTTAATAATTTTTTTAAAAAGCTAAAAGGCTGAAACTATACATTTCTTTTACTTATTTATTATTATCTCTGAAATTATCGGAACATATTTATTCATATTCTAGAATTCTGTAAAGTGATCTGAAAGGAAGTCAAAAATGCAATAATATACAGGGTGTTCAATTTAAAAAAGAATCATCACAATCCACTCACACTTTTTTGAGCCACCCTGTAGAGTTATAATGTTTTCCTGAAAACATTTTTCTTTCCTTCCTATATCTTTCTTTCTTTCCTATCTTCAAAAAACGCTAAGTTGGATAGCTGGGTATTAAATTACCTGTGAATAATTGGAAATAATATTTTTTTTTATTATTGTTCTTGCAGCTGGTGCATCATCAGGATCGGTACATGATACAAACAAGTACGAATCTTCCCCTGTACCTGCCCCTACTAAACCAACCTACAAGAATTCTGAAACTGGCGGATATGCTGTTAGCAGCAATACCGAAGATAATTCTGGAGTATTGATTGGTAAGTATTTAACTTTTAGTAAAATCTGTCCAACGGGTCAAGGCACATTTTGACAACAGACATCCAAAAATGACAGTAAATATAATTTACTTCTGAATCAAAATGACAGACCACTACTGTCACTGTTAGGCTCCTCTCTCTTCTTCTTTTTCTGCTTATGGATGTTTGCGACCACACTTTTCAGGGCTCCCTATCTCTGGCTGTGTGGATCAACGTCTGTATGTTACTAATGCCTATCCACTGTCTTATGTCCCGCAGCCACGACATTTTTTTCCGTCCCAAACCTCTTCTGCCGTCGATATTGCCTTCGATAATCAACTGGAGAAATTGGTATTTATGGTTACGCATGACGTGACCCTGGTATGCAGTCTTTCTTTTTTTGTATAGTTTTGAAGAGTTCACGTTCTCTATTAATACGTATGAGCACATCCTCGTTTCTTATCTTGGCCGTCCAAGGTGTCTTGAGGATTCTGCGGTATATCCACTTTTCGAAAGCTTCCAGTCTGTTTATGGCACTTGCTTTTATTGTCCAACTCTCTACACCGTAGAGGATTACCGACCAGACGTAGCATTCCACAAATCTCAATCGAAGCTCAAGGCCGAAATCGCTACAGGTGAAGACTTTTTTATATTTCAGGAATGCGCCCCGGGCTTGCTCGATTCTGCACTTAATGTCCCTGTCAGATGACCAGTCCTCGTGAAGCCAAGCTCCCAGGTACTTGAATTTTGCGACTCGTTCTAAGAATTTTCCTTCGTATGTTAAGCTGGCGTGCTCTAAACTCATCCACCTCTCTCGTGACAACCATAAATTTTATTTTCTTTGCGTTAATGGCAAGTCCCATTCTTTGACTACATTCTCCTACCATACTAACCAACTGATGTAAATCATTCATGTTATCCGCAACCAGAACTGTGTCATCGGCATATCGTATGTTATTTATCCAGACTCTATTGAGTCTAATTCCAATCTCCTTGTCCTCTAGGGACTCCTGAAAGATGGCCTCTGAGTATGTATTAAACAAGAGCGGCGATAGTATACTCCCCTGCCTTACTCCTCTGCGAATACAAATTTGGTTGGTTAGGCCGTTCGCTAATTTTACCCGTGCTGATTGGTGCCAGTATAGGTTTTCGATACATCGGATGTCTTTCCGGTCTAAATCCAATCTCCTGAGAAGCTGCATAAGTTTATGATGTTGAACCCTATCGAAAGATTTTTCGTAATCTATAAAACATAGACATGCGTTTTTTCGCTGGTCGTAGCAGTTCTGTACTAAAATATCTGCGTCGCGGCCAGTGCTTCCCTGGTGCCTAACCCCTGTCTAGATCCAAACTGTGAGTCACTCATGGCATCCTCACACCTTCCGTACAATCTCCGATGTATTATTTCCAGGAATAGTTTTAGAGAATGATTCATGAGACTGATGAGTCTGTTTTCTTCACATTTTCTCCTCTCTCTGCACACACTTAACTTGCACAGAATAGACAGACACCATGAGAATCGCAAGAAAACTAAAAAACTAAAGTTTTAATTCGTTTGTTTGCAGGTCCTGGTACTGGTCATTTAGCTTTAGAAAAAGACGACAAACCTTTTGGTACCCAAGGAGCTTTTGGTGGTTCCGCAGCCTTTAAGCGTCCCGAAATCAAAGATACTCTAGTACATGGTATTTTTTTTTAATATCGACTTTAATATTTGAAATCTAAGCTAATCAGCAAGTCCCAATAATTATAGATGTGCGAGTATTATTTATATTACCATAAAATGAATGCTGTTACAAATTACATTTTTCTTGGGAATCGCTAGAGAACTAGAAAACTTAATTTTTAATTCGTTTGTTTACAGGTTCTGGAACTGGTCATGTAATTTTAGAAAAAGACGACAAACCGTTCGGTACCCAAGGAGCTTTTGGTGGTTCTGCAGCCTTTAAAGGTAAATTAAAAAAAATATTATATCTAAAATCTAAGCAAATCAGCAAGTCACAATCCTATACACTCACCGGCACGAATAACGGGCACCTTAAAATTTTCATGTATATTATTATATTGTCTTCTAGTGGACCGATTTTCATGACTGTTTAGGCAATTTGTAGCTAAATTATTTGACTTTTTAGAATATCTTTCTAAATTAAAAATGATAGTTCCCATCGGTCAATTATACGAAGGAAACAAAAATGTTGATATTTGGGTGAAAGTTTGGAACACCCTGTGGAGTGTGCAGGGCCGTATCTGGGGGGGTGTTTTGGGGGTTCAAACCCCCCCCGAAATTATGGCTGAAAATTTTTAAAAAGTAATGATCATTAAGTAAGTAAGTAAGAACGAAACAAAAAAGAAGAAGAAGAAGATGAATTAAGATTTGAGTGTAGCCCAAAGCGATTTTTTTATTATGCTTTTTTCCTAACAGCTTTTGTACCCCCCCCCCTCCAAGCCAAACCCCCCCCCGAAATGTTGGTCTAGATACGGCCCTGGGAGTGTGGACTACGTTAACAAAGCAAAAACTGTAATAATTATTTTGTCATCTAGATGCATCCTTTCTCTATAGTTTCTTTTTTGATTCATCTCAATAACAGTATTTCTTTTGGAGATATTCGCTTTTGAAGACGACACTTACATTTTTTCGTATTTTTTACATTAAAACCATACCTTTGCCTTTGCTCCTAGTCAACAGACCTATAAAAAAGTGTTTATTTTTTATGTAATGTCATTGTCTTTGTAAAATCATATTATTATTGTCTGTTATGCAGTTACTCTAGCAGATATGGTTTTAAGTCCTAAAGTTGATCTCTAACATGATGAATTAAAACAGCAATAGTCGATACTTCAGTACTTAAACTATATCTCTACTATAGTAAACGCCAATAAACAATAATAATGTGACTTTTCAATGACAGTGAAATTATAAAAACAGTAAAAACTATTTTATAAGTGTGTTGATAAGGACCCAAAATCATTGCTAAAATTGCTGTAGGTCGTTACTGCCTTGTTTAAAAGCGAATATCTCAAATAAAAATAAAGATATTGCGATGAATCAAAAAATAAACTATCGAGAAAAGATGTATCTTGATGTTAAAATGAGATTTTTAAATTCCCTGCATTGCTAACATATTCCACAGGGTGATTCAAACTTTCACCAAAATATCAACATTTTGTTTTCCCTCGTATAATTGACAGTAGAAAACTTCATTTTTAATTTAGAAAGAGACACTAAAAAACAAATAATTTAGCTGCAAATTGTTTAAAAAATCATCAAAGAACAAAATATATTTAACTTTAAAATACATCAAAATTTTAAGGTGCCCATTTTTCGTACCGGTAATCTTACCAACAGTCTTCTATTCCAGAGGATAGTCTTCTTTCTTTCTTTTCTTTGATCTTCCTTTTTTCTCTCACGTATTGAAAAAATCCTCTTTTTTACTCACCAAACCCAAAATATAAAAAAAATATTCGTCTATCGCCAAAATGTTTAATAAAATTGTTAGTTTGCCAACAATGTGTCTTTCGCTAATCCCACTCGTTCGTACAGAAAAGAAATATTTGTTGAAGCGATATATGTTTAGCTGTTTTATGATACATTTTTTTAAAAAATGACCCTAAAGATTCCAGCTTAATTTTATTTTGTTATTTAATAATAAAAAATCTAGAGCAAGATAATCAGCTACTACAAAAACTACAAAAAAACACTTTTCTTTTTTCAGGTGGAAATACTAATACAACGCCTAAAGAATCTGGACCATGTGCTACTGGACTTTGCTTTAGTTCTGAACATGATGAGACCACTGACAAATTTGGCACTGGAGATGTATCCATTGAAAAATCCCACGGTTCACTTATATCGTCATCTAGCGGTGCCAATTCTGCATCAGGTGCCATATCTGGTTCCCATTCTGGCCAAGAAATATTTGAACAAGGATTAGATTCATCTAGTAACGATAAGGCTCAGTCAAGTGGCTCTTCAGGCTGTTCAACTGGATCATGCGGTTCAGGATTTGGAACTAACAATGGAGCTATATCCGGAAGTATTTCGGGATCAGGATCTGGATCAGGAAGTAGCAATTCTGGAGCAAGCGGATCTTCGGGTTGTTCCAGTGGTGCATGTGGTTCAAGCAACGGATTTGGATCTAGCAACGGAGCTATTTCAGGAAGCACATCCGGAGCAGGGTCATACGGTAGCCAATCTGGATCAGGTTGTTCTACTGGAGCATGTGGCGGTTCCGGAACTGGAGGCTCAGACGGAAATGGTTTTGCAACAGGTCAAGTACTCGTTCAAAAAGGAAACGGTGCCACATATGACATTACCAACGGAAATTCAGGAGCCGTTGCTGGAGCACAAGCAGGTTCCTATGCGGGAAGTTCTGGATTTGGTGGTTCCAACTGTAAATACGGTCTCTGCGCAGGGCTTGGAGTTAAAGGATTTGATGGTTCTGGAATTTTGAGCAACCTTTTTGGAAGTGAAGGCTTATCTGGATCTCATTACAAACAGGGAGGCGGTTCTGGAGGAATCGGTGGAAGTACGGCGTTTGCAAGCTCCGGATCTTTTGCTAGTTCAGGTAATTTTAAATATGCTTTATTTGGTTCAGTACCGTAGTACGATAAACTCTATGTTGTGATGTTGGGTAAAGTTAGTTAATAACATTAGACTACATGTAGTTAATGTCTTGACCATGAATGTGCTAAGATTATCTTTATATACACAACATTTTTACTATACATACCTAACAACACTTAAGAGACATAAAGGGCTATTACTACCGCTTGTTCGTTCAAAATGTTGTAATAAGGGCGTGAGGAGTTTCTTGCAACGGCCATTAAGTTATCTTGTACACTTCGCACTAAAAGAGGTTCTAAAAAGAACAATGTTCGCAATGTCTGCTAGTAAAAAATGTTAAGCTTAAAGTATCACAAGACAATTGATTTAAACCAAAAACTCGTAATACAAAACTAAAATGACGAAACGAATGACAATGTTAATAAATAAATAAATAAAGGAGGCAACTTGACATTTTTTATAGCAGAGCTACCACCTGAACCCCCAGCGGGAAATTTAAATTCCAGTTACTCAGCCTGGCTCAAGCCTCAATTTAAAAATCGCGCCCTCGATTACGTAACAAAAAGTTTAATTGGTATCGCTTATATATATTGCTATTAGGTATATTTTTAGTATTAAAATATATATATTTTAAATATTCAAATAATAGTAAGTAATACGAATTTTTCATTTGCAGGTAGTTACGCTGGTGCCAGTTCTCACTCAAGCTCGTTTGCCAGAAGTTATTAAGATAAGCTAAGTTATTGAGACTAGTGTCTGTGAAATTAATTTATAAGCCATACGAAATGTGATTTAATTTTTTATAGATACTTATAATAAATACGTATTTTAATAATATGCTGGAATATTTTCTTTAATATCCTTTTATATTTCAATTTTCAATAATTAAAAAAAATAAGTTTGTGCAGTTCTTAGCCCCAATCTAGACTTTAGATTTAAGTCTTTTTAAAACGTATTTGTTGTAGGCTCTGCTTCCAATTATCTGTCAAGATTCTGATACTTCTCCCTCTGTTATAAACCTACTGAACTTATCCCCATTCACATTTATTTCTTTTTTAATTTACCTTACATTTTCCTCCACAATAGGCATATTTCCACTATAAGTAGAATTAATAGCTAATCATACATCTCTTAAAAAAAATATTCCATTGAATAACTTTATAATGAATTGTAATAAAAAAATTACCCTAATAAATCAAAAACTATCTAAAAAATATTCCTAATCGAAATAGCCATGGCCTGAAAAGATTCCTTTAAGACGGAGTCGATATTTTGTGCCTTAAATTGAGTAGTCACGACTTATACAAAAACATTTAAAATTAGTTTGAACATTTTGCAATCTTTAAGCTGAATCGAAATAAGTTCTAAATATAGTTAGAATTATATTATAGTAAGGTTACAAATATTTTATTTCATTCCGCATTTGAGTATACCAATATTTTGGTAACTGCTTGGTTTCAATTTTTTCGATTTATGATTCATGTTCTTTCTTTGAAAAATCTTATAGAAATTTGTGAGTATCAGTGTTATAAGTGTATCGTGTATATAGGTATATAACATTACAGTCAATCAGAAATCAGGAATCAGTTTTTCCACTGAATCCTGACGGTAGTTCATTTCAAGACGATTAAATTAAAATTGATTTGTTCTCATTGATATCACAGTTTCAATAACATTCTGCCTACAATTATCTGTACTGAATAATTCGTTATATTTAATGTAGTTATATTTAGCAATGGATTGTAAAACAGTTATTATTATTTTACTAGTGCATTCAGATTTATTCAAAGTCTTTCTTTTAATCTCTTCAGTCAGGTTAGTTTAAAATAGAAGCCATGAACAATGCGTGCGACAAGAATACAATGAACAGAATCTTTTTATTTGTAGTAATTACCCAATATTTAAATATTTAATATCTTGCCATCTGGTGTTAGATGGTATAGTACACGAGTAATGTTAAACAATACAATTTCTGATATATTCAATGATAAATTAGATAGATAAACGTGTGATTTTTTTAAATTTTACGACATGATTTTTTAAAGGCTAAGGCAAATCACCTGCTATATTCTCTTTAATATTTAATATTAGTATTTTTTTATCTACACGGTAGATAGAATTAGATAGGCGGTTGTTCTAGTAACTGTCACATTGATGTGAAGAAACTATACTTTAATACAATTATTGTAGTACCAATACAATACTGAAAAAAAACTAATAAATTGTTTTGGGGTATTGCGGTAAAGTTTCATATTGTCTCCATACTGTATGATCGAAAAAAACGGCGTCCAGTTGGCTGGAAAATGATGATCGAATTAAATAGAAAATCTCCATATAATTTTGCATATAAAGTGACAGCGATTTTCAATTCATGGCCATCGCTGACGCCGTTTTTTTTCGAGCGTACGGTATAACTAGCTATATTGCCAAAATATCTATATAATAATTATACCTTACATACCGTGCTGGCAAATGTTACTTTTGGGTCTGCATTTACATGTGTGGAAGTAAATCGCATAGGGATAACTAGATAAAATCATTAGACATGTTTCTGAGCATCTGAAATGGAATTATAAGGATATCGTTAGGGTGTCATTTTTTTTTATAACGAGAAAACGTCAGTAATCGCGATAATTAAAAAACTCAACTTTTTAACACATAACAGGCCATAACTCAAGAACCACTTTAGATATTAGATTAGAAACTTTTTTTATATTCAAGATCGGATATTTTACAATATGTTTACATAAGAAAAATTCGATAAGGTTGTTTTTTCCATTCAAAAATTGTAAACAATCCATCTATTTACTTTTAGAGCATAGCAATTTTCAGCAATCGTGTAATTTTTTTATTGATAAATATTTTCACATACTGTCTACAAAGAAAATACAGCAGAAATATTAACAAAGTTCTTAACAAAACTACAATCTATTATTTCTAATAGATTTCGAGATATCAATTTTTGAATTCAGAGTTCTAATAGCGCGACCACTATCGAACACCCATTCAATTCCACTTATTTTTACCAAAAATGCAAGTGTTTCTAGCTTGCACTTAAAAAAACTCAAGCTATAGGGAAAATTACAACGACTCGTTAATAAATAAACAAATTAAGTATCACGAGACGTAATTAAATCGTGAAGCTGAACGCATGATATACACCTCTTCCTAGAACTTTAAGTACTGGGTATTGATTGGGTCAGAAGTGTCTAGCCCCAGCAGGCAACTATTAAGCTTGACCAATCAGGTTGGTTAGAGTGGTTATTTGGAGGATGTTAATTCACTTGTGTTTGTCAAAAACTCTAACGTGATTGGTCGGGCTTAATAGTTGCTGGGGCTAGAAACAAGTGATTGGGTCGACCGGTCAACTGCGACAAATTTGCTATATCCCCTTCCACGCCTCTTACACAGTTAGCCTGGGCCAAAATGTCAAGAAAAAAAATATATAAACTTTGAATACTTTATTTTTTAAATGCCGATACCACTGGCTTCAAAAAAATATAAAAATTATAATCGCCGACGTACAATTGGGGTCTCTACACAAATTTTTAAAAAAACTTTTTCAACCAAAGTAAAAAGCGCGCAAAAAGTTTTGTTAATATAAAATAACGACCATAATCACCAAAAGGTATACTTACTGCTGCCCCCCTCCCTGTTTCTAAATTCAGGAGGCTGGGTCTCTGCACAAATTTAAATAAAAATAGACTTTAATCCAATGGAAAAAGCAAAAAAATATTTTTTTTTCTAATATTTTAGTGATAAAATTTTACTTTATGATTATAAGTATTAGTAAACAAGTAAAACTACAAACTAACAATTAAGGAAGTACAATTAATAACTTTAACACACACTGAATTTAGACTAAAAAGGAAGAAAACAATTAGGTACTAGCTATAAGTAAATAAATAATTTTTAAACATGGTTACTGTTGTAGGAAGCAACACTCCTAAGGAGATTTTTTTGATAGTTTTTTGATCTCGGATTTGAATTAAAGTTTTTTGAGAACAACTTAAAGGAATGATGCACCTGCTCTGAGGCTTGAGCAAGCCTCAGAGTAAAAGCCCGAGGCTTTCTGTGAAATACTAACAAAATCCACTATATGATGAACAACAGCGTGAATTTTTGGAATAAAACTGATTTTCGTATCTCTTATTTTGTCGGAAAATTTCAGTATATAGGCTTCGTAATTGGTATCAATATATTTTCCAAAACAGCCAGCTACCACATCATTGAAGGCACAAAATACCTCTATGTATTTGTTGTCTAAAAAAAATAAGCAAAGGGCTTAGTGTCCAAATAACAATAATAAAATAAAGTTTTGTTACAAAGTAAGTACCAGGATTTAGTGCTTTAAGGACGTCAACTTTTTTAAGCAAGTTTCTGGCATTATTTCCATTAAATCTGCTGTAATGGTCTAATTGTATTCCAGAACTTCTTAGCCAGCTTTCAGCAATTTCCGGAAAGTCCTTTTTTAGAGAATCGTATATTTTTTGTACAACTCCCATCTAAATAAATATATAGTTGATAATTGGAAGATCGTCATCACCAGTTATTAAAGGAATGTTGACACTATTCTCTAAAAATTTTAATTAAAATTTGCAAAAAAAATAACTATTAAAAAAGTCAATAAAGTAAACTTAGCAGTACACTTACTGTACTTTTTTGTCTCTTTTATATTTCCACCTGTCTCCTCGTTCCATAATGTACTCCATTTGGAAATATCTTTTATGGATCTTAGATCTCCTCTTGACTGTAAATTTTTAGAGTTAACATCACACCAGGCACATGGATGGTATGATGATGAAGAATGAAGGCCCAATATAATCATTCTCAACTTTAGATTTGCGGCAAATGTGTAAGAACTGACTCCACAAATAGTATGGAGTTGCAAAATCTCAAACATTGCTCTGATATTTTTGTAGGTTTCTATTATTTTGGGAGCCAATCCTATTATAATAAGTTTGTTTATTCCGGTACTTTTATGTGTTTCTTGTTTTATTTCGGGATTTTCGTAACAGCATAAAGATAGACAAATTTTTAAAGATCCACACCAATCTATGCCCAGTTTTAAATGGAAAAAATCAGTAAGTTCACGTTTTTTAAACAATTGGTATTTTCACTTGGCCAGGCAGGCAAATTGGTCAAAAAAATCTCCTTAGGAGTGTTGCTTCCTACAACAGTAACCATGTTTAAAATTTATTTATTTACTTATAGCTAGTACCAAATTGTTTTGTTCCTTTTTAGACTAAATTCAGTGTGTGTTAAAGTTATTAATTGTACTTCCTTAATTGTTAGTTTGTAGTTTTACTTGTTTAATAATACTTATGATCATAAAGTAAAATTTTATCACTAAAATATTAGAAAAAAAATATTTTTTTGCTTTTTCCATTAGATTAAAGTCTATTTTTATTTAAATTTGTTCAGAGATCCAACCTCCTGGATTTAGAAACAGGGAGGGGGGCAACAGTAAGCATACCTTTTGGTGATGATGGTCGTTATTTATTATTAACAAAACTTTTTGCGCGCTTTTTACTTTGGGTGAAAAAGTTTTTTTTTTAAATTTGTGTAGAGACCCTAATTGTACGTCGGCGATTTTAATTTTTATATTTTTTTGAAGCAGTGGTATCGGCATTTAAAAAATAAAGTACTCAAAGTTTATATATTTTTTTTGACCTCTTGGCCCAGGCTAACTGTGCTTAACGATGTGCACAGTTTCTCGGTTAATTTCATACCTTTGGCAACGTGTTTACTGTCCTCTCTTTGTTCAGTACATTATAAACGCATTGTACTCTTCTTATATACGGAAATCTCGACCCAAGACTAACCTTTGCCAGCCCTTAGTATAGTTTATGAATTATCTTTAGTCAAAGTTCTTTAATTTTGACAGTATTCATTATGTTAATTTCACATACTCTTTATTAAAAAGTGCTCAATTTGTCCATTGGAGGGCATTAGTAAAAAATAAACCCGAACGTTAATTAATTTAAAATTTATTATTTTTTTAAGCTTTTTATGAAGTTTATTGTCAAATATAATTTGTGATACTGGCATAAAATTCCATATTTTCTCCAATTGGATTATTAGAGCATAATAGATTTTATTCGCCTCCATAGTTTGATGTGACAAAAAATATTTTTTGGTGGCATTTTTTTTAAAGCAAAAAAAAATGTAGTAAATACTAGAAGGACCAATTTACGAAAAAAAAATCAGTCGTCGGTTGAGTTGCAAAATATTTAAAATTTATGTAAGGATGGAGGTAGTTTTCATCCTTCCCGTACTTTTGCTTGATTTTTGTGAAAGTCAAATGTTAAAGCACTTAGCAAAACATAGACACCCAAAGTCTCATTCAAATCAGGATAAGAGGTCTTAAAATATCGAAAAAAATGTGTTCTTTTTAAGTTTGATGGCCTCTAATGGATAAACGAAGCACTTTTGTATAAAGGTAAATTGTGTTCAATGAACTTATAATCTAAGGGCTGGCTACATAAAAAAAACCTTATCATCGTTACATGGCTAATTTTTTGTGTGAAGTATCCTTTTGTGTAGCCATTATGAAATAGTCATGTCTGCCAGCGCGATCCCGGGATTTAATGCGGGGGCGGCCAATCGAAAGGGTGAAATTTTGACACTAAAAATATTATAAGATACATGAGTTATAATTGCGAAAATAGCTTTTATTTATTATTAAGAAACGCGAAGAAATTGTTGGCAGACATTTTTCTAGTCGCTAAAATGCCGACAGACAACGCGAAAGGGGTATGAAATTTTAAAAATTATTAAAAAATGAAATTTGAAGAATGAAAAAAATTATGGCATATTTGCATGCCGATTGGTGAAATGTCATATTTATTTATTTTAAAAGCCGTACAGCAGACAAAAAGATCGTGGCTCAATCAGCTGCAGACAGTTATCAAAAGCGCAATATTACTCTAGCGCTTTATTCAGGGAACGCTGGCCGCCTCATCCATTTAAGTATAGATAAATCATATAATATATTTTTTTATTTTTTTAATAACAATTTTTTTGTCTGCCCTTTTGCATACGGCTTTTTAAATTAATTAACAATAAACATGACATTCCACCAACCGACATGCATGTATACGATAATTTTCTTTTATCAAAATTCTATGCCTCTTTCGCGTTGTCTACCGGCATTTCAGCCACGAGAAAAATGTTTGTCAACAATTTTACACGTTTCCTAATAATAAATAAAAGCTATTTGGCTATTATAACTCGTGTGCCTTATAATAAAAAATTTCATCCTTTCGATTGGCCGCCCCCGGTTTAAGCCCCGGGATCGCGCTGGCAGACATGACTATTTCAAAATAGCTACACAAAAGGATATTTCACACAAAACATTAGCCATGTAACGATAATAAGGTTTTTTATGTAGCCAGCTCTCGGTCTATTATATTATTTCCAAAAATACATAGTATTTCTTTGTCCACGGAATATTGGAATACCCTGTATATCATTTTACTGCACATGTTGAAATTTTTATTACCCATATGGTTAAACAAAAGTTATATCAATATGTATTAAGGGTATTACTATTAAATTTCCTTAATAGGTAGAGGATAGAGCAGATAGAGCGGTAATAGAATAATATGCAGTATTTAACTGAAATTGTGATCGAAATTATTGAATTAACGAATATAATTAACTAAAAATTATGAACAATAATCAAAGATATAAGAATTTTACTTTTATATAAAAAAATATTACGTAAATATTTATAAAAAAATACTTAATTGAATTCTTAAGCTATCATGATTTATGTAAACTAAAGGTCACTCTAAATTATCCTTTAATATCATACTGGCTAGATATTTATAAAGTTCACAGGTAATTTTATAAAATATTATACCGAGTGCGTCTCAAAAAGTGGCTCACCCCTATAACTTTTTTATTTTTTCAGATAAAAAAAAACGAGATTTGGTATGTTAGTATATGACATAAATTAGGATTGATTGACGTATTCAATTGTTTCTGGTCACTTCCTGTTTCACCGGAAATGACTACAACTTTTGATTTTTAAATGGCATCCTCGGTTTTTTTTTACTTTATTCGATAGAAAATAACATTCTGAATAGAATAACATATCATATGTCAACCTTTGACATTCTCGCTTAATAAAAAATCGTATTTTAAAATTCAATCTAGAGTGCCATGGCTATGTTAAAATATATTTGACCGTCTAATGTTTTTAATGTCTTATCCTGACCAGTTATAGAAAATGCTCAAATCGTATTTTTAATAATATCTCAATTTTTTCAAATGGAACGAGGGTGGCTCATTAGCATATTTGGAAAAAGTATTTTTTTACGAATAATTTGATACCACACACTTGGTATTTCGAGTCAAATTTTCGTTTCGAACCGCAAGTTATAATTTCAAATAAACCATATGCGAAAGTGTCAAAAATTGACATATGATATGTCATTCTATTCAGAGTGTTATTTTCTATGGAAAAAAGTAAAAATATTCCCAGGTTGCCATTTAAAAATCAAAAGTTGTAGTCATTTCCAGTGAAACAGGAAGTGACCGAAAACAATTGAATACGTTAATCAATCCTAATTTATGTCATATACTAACATGCCAAATCTCGTTTTTTTTAACTGAAAAAATAAAAAAGTTATAGGGATGAGCCAGTTTTGAGACGCACCCGGTATATCTTTAAATCTCAAATATACCCGTAGAATAAACCTAACATTGAAATTACTATTCCATGTGAATAAATGTCCATTTTACACAAATGTACATAGTAGACCATCTTTCATTATTTTAATATTTTTATAAACTATAGTAGTTTAATACAAATAACTTTATTAATTATTATTATTATTAAACTGCTATAGTTTATAAAAATCGTAAAGTAAAATATTACTATTTTTTTAAGTTTCTGTACTGTCTTTTTTTGGTCTTTTGGCATATGTTAAATTGTATTTAAATGGTATTAATATGGAAAATATGAGATGTTGGAAAGGTAAATAATACATAAGAAAATAATGCCTAGTATATAATATGTAACTAAAGTTCAGGTGTGTTAGATTTTTACCAAGAATGATCATAAAAATATTATGAATTATGAAATATTCTTATTGTAATTTTATATTGAATTCCTCATAATTTGAAGTTATTTTTTAAATTGTTTAATAAAAACACTTACTTCTTAGAAAAAAATATATTATAAAAAATAGTACAAAAGTAATTTACAAAATATGTACAGGTTTTTCAGACAGGAATCATTGTGATTCTGTAGAGGTGCAGAAGATAGAGATGTCAGCTGCTTTCAGCTGTTTTCCAAATACTGAATTTTGGCGTCATCATGATAGCTAAACTTACCACCATCCACCTAAAAAAAAATTAAATTAAAATTTCGATATACATAATAAAAAAGTATGCCATTCAGTTGACAGAACTACACAGTGGACCAACAAAAGTTGGGGATTAATTAACAATCTTCAAAAATGGGATTAGGTTGAAAGATATTGATGTCAAAGCATAAAAAAAGTTTGTGTATTGTTGTATTGGCTTTGGGTATTGGTTGTTGTTGTACAGGGTGGCGCCTCTCATAAGACGCGGAGGCTTTGAAAGAATTTTATAAAAATATATACAGTCCTGCAGGGTGTCCCCAAAAAACTTACGCATCGAAGTTGTTTTTTTTTGTAATGGAACACCCTACATAATAATTGATTTTCGGATTCTAGGAAAAAAATAAAAGTGAGTTTTATTAAAGAAGCATATTATGCTTAAATTGTAAGGATTTTGAGATATGACGACAATAGTTGGTCGAGTTTTTGTAAACACAGTCTTTAACATACCCCAATAAAAAAGTCAAGTCTAGATAAATTAGGAACATTTAAGTATTCTATAAAATAGTGAGTATGCAGTCACCAACTAATAGAATCATATCAATTCTCTCTGATGTAGGATCACTTTCCATTTTTGGCAAATTTCTGAGATTTTTTTTTTATTTTAACTGACACAGAATGATAACTAGTTGTTAAAGTTGAACTAATTTCACAGCTATGTTGAAGTACGCACAATTTAGTAAAGTTTGTTACCTTTTCCACCTCCGTAACCACCGCCGCCACCGCCTCCGTATCCACCTCCGAAACCGCCCCCGTGTCCACCGCCGCCTCCATATCCGCCACCGCCGCCTCCGCTGGTGATGATTTTGATGATTTTAATGCCGCCTCCACTGCCGCCTCCATATCCACCGCCGCCTCCGCCAGATTTCCAGCCGCCTCCGCCGCCGGATTGCCAGCCGCTACCGCCAGATTGCCAGCCGCCTCCTGAAGAAAAATATACTCTAAAATTTGTAGAACTAATAGAGAGGAAGATTTATATTATGTAAATAATGTACAACTATTTTGATCTACTGTTGTTTAATAAGGTATACAAAATTGGTCATATTCCAGCAGACTGGCTAAAATCTGTCTTCATTCCTTTACCTAAAAAACTAAATGCTAAAAAATGTTCAGACTGTAAACTTATCAGTCTAATAAGTTATGTGCTCAAACTACTTCTTCAAAAAAGAATTGCAACAAGTGCGAGCAACTTGGTTTCAGACGATGCATGGGAACCAGGGAAGCTCTATTTACGATGGAAACGCTTCTGCAGAGGTGTTGGGAAGTAAGAAGACCGGTATATGCCTTATTGATTTTAAAAAAGCATTCGATCATGTCTGATTTCGCATTTGTATTGGAACCAAACAGCTACTATTACCGTGAATAACAGAGAATCTAGACCTGCTAATATTGAACAAGGCTTGTGACAGGGGTGCATACTCTCGCCCACCCTCTTCAACGTTTTTTTTAAGAAAACATATTTAGAGAATCCCTAAGTGGCCAAAAAGGAATTGTAATAGGAGGCGAAATAGTTAATAATATCAGATATGCCGACGATACCGTAATTTTAGCAGAAAATCTCGTAGATCTACAAGAATTGATAAATAAAGCTTGTAAGAATTGGGGTTGGGGGTTAAGTAGATGGAATGGTTGTGAGTAAAGTAGATGTCGGCGAGATCCCATTATTGTTGAATGGGAAAACGTTGGAAAGAGTGGCGAAGATTAAATACCTAGGCTGTTGGATTAACCAACATATCGATCCTTCATTCGAAATCAGATGTCGTATAGAACAAGCAAGAGATACATTTCAGAAGTTTAAGTCGCTGCTCTCAAATAGTTCACTAAACATCAAAATACGGGAGAAGTTTACAAAGTGTTATGTGTGGTCGATTTTTTTGTATGGATGTGAGACGTGGACACTTAATAAAGAAACGATAAATAAAATCGAAGCATTTGAAATGTGGACATACAGAAGAATGCTTAGAATATCTTGGACCACCAGAACCAGAAATGAAGAAGTTCTTCGAAGAATGGAGCACGACAGACTACTTCTGAATATTATCAAGCGACGAAAACTTGAATACCTTGGCCATATAACCAGCGGACCTCGTTATGAATTTCTCCGACTGATCCTTAACGGAAAAATCGAAGGAAAGAAGTGGATTGGGCTCAAGAGGTTTTCGTGGTTGAGGAACTTGCGGCAATGGACAGGCTTGAGTGCGGATGAATTACTCCATGTAGCGCAAGATCGAGAGCGATACAGAGATATTGTTAACATGGCAGTCGTCAACGTTCACTAGGAACATGACACTTGAAGAAGAAGATTTTGATCTATAGCAATATCTATACCGGGTGGTGCATCGTTGTTTGAAACATAGGAAATCCCATGCAAATTTTGAACTGTCCAAATATTGGCTCCCCTATTAATTTTAAAGCTAAGTCGCAAATAGGTTTTTTAAAGGTCTGCTTATGCTGAATACACACGCCAAATTTGAATAATTTTGGATAAGCCGATTTCAAGAAATTTAAGAAAAACTGCATCTATTTTTAAATTGAAACTGAACAGGTAACAATGCAAAACCAGTCAACATACCTAAAGTTGTCAAATTATGATTTTATCATTGTTAAATGTAATTTGTTATGCTCTCTACATTTCTACGCAGTAGCGCATCTAGAGATTGAGTCTGGGAGGGGTAGTGTGAATAATCAAAAAAGTACTAAATTTGAATTAAATTTTTGCTGGAAGGTATTGTAACTGAGGAAAAAAACTACTTGATTTGGTTTGGATATTCTGTTTTAATTTGTACAATTAACCTTTTTGTAACAATTTTATTTTATACCAAATTTTATCTTATTAATTAATTTCTTTCTGGGAGGGGTAATTGTATAGGGTTTGTTTCTCTCTACAATTTCCTGTTTCACAATATACCGTTTGTGTCGGGGAAGGGATCATAGTTTCATAGTTGTCGATTTTCGAAAGAAATCAGTACATGTATATTATTTCGTATATTTTTCATTTTATTGATTTTATGGAAAGCACTGTTCATTAAAATGTTGTATCCTACGTTATAGGGCTTGTTTCTCTCTACAATTTCCTGATTCACAATGTACCGTTTGTGTCGGGGAAGGGATCATAGTTTCATCGTTGTCGATTTTCGAAAGAAATCAGTACATGTATATTATTTCGTATATTTTTCATTTTATTGATTTTATGGAAAGCACTGTTCATTAAAATGTTGTATCCTACGTTATAGGGCTTGTTTCTCTCTACAATTTCCTGTTTCACAATGTACCGTTTGTGTCGGGGAAGGGATCGTAGTTTTATAGTTGTCGATTTTCGAAAGAAATCAGTACATGTATATTATTTCGTATATTATTCATTTTAGTGATTTTATGGAAAACACTGTTCATTAAAATGTTGTATCCTATGTGATAGGGCTTGTGTCTCTCTACAATTTCCTGTCTCACAATGTACCGTTTGTGTCCGGGAAGGGTTCATAGTTTCATAGTTGTCGATTTTCGGAAGTAATAATTAAAATAAATTAATTTCTTTCTGGGAGGGGTAATTACCCCCATTACCCCTCCCGTATATGCGCCCCTGTTTCTACGTTATAGTACCTACGTTTAAGGTCCCTGAAATTTATTTTTGTACTTTAAAACTGTTCGAATGAGGCAAACGCCTATATAACGTTTAAAAAATACCATTTGACATTGACAAAATTATAAGATGACAACTTAAGATACGCTGGTATTTGCCTGATTGTAAGCTGTTCAGTTTTAATTTAAAAATAGATGCAGTTTTTCTTAAATTAGTTAAAATTGGCTGCAAAGTTGTTCAAATTGGGCATGTGTATTCAGCATACGCAGACTTTGAAAAAAACTGTTTACCATTCATATCGCTGTAAAATTAACAGGGGAGCCAATATCTAGAGAGTTCAAAATTTGCATGGGAGGGATTTCCTATATTTCCAACAACGATGCACCAATATAGACGATATTGATGTTATATTGTAAGGCCAGTATTACACTACCAAATTTCCTTGTCAAAGATTTTTTTTTAAGAGATATCTGATGAAAAACTTTTTTTAAACGAAATTTTATGTATCTCTATCTGAAATGGTAAATTAAAATAAATTTTGGAAAAAAATATAAAAAATAATCTTACCGTATCCGCCACCTCCGCCGCTAGATTTCCAGCCACCACCTTCAAAATTCAAAATTCCAGTATTAATATTAGAAATACTACTCAATTTTGTATACATTTTTGTATAATTTGTTTTTTTTTGTATAATTCGTTTTGTTATAGTTAAAGTGTTTACATGGTTATAAAAGACGAGCTAGAAACTATACAAACTCGCATAGTAAAACACTAATTCACCACAATACACCAAAACACTTTACTTTGCACTGGACGCGCGTTTCACTACCCATGTTAGCATCATCAGCAGATCATTAAAACTGCAGAGCTGACAGTTTTGATCATCTGCTGATGATATCATGGTTACCGAAATGCGCGTCCAGTGCAAAAGTAAAGTATTTTGGTGTATTGTGGTGAATTAGTGTTTTATTTTCCTGTTGTAACACCAAAGGTTCCAACCCTCAACTCTAATATACAAACTATCTAAACATCCAGTTATTTTCATGGAATTGTTACGGTTAAAGTCCGATGTCCGGTTAATGTCGACATTAACAGATTAATTTTTGGGTTAGGTTATGTTTTTGGTTGTTTTGTTGTGTGTTATTCTCGAGATTAACCGGGTAATGTCCACATTAACCGGACATCGGACCTTAACCGTAAGAGAATGATATATGATGATGATATACAGGGTCGCTGTAATGTATGGAAACGGTCGATTATTAGCTCAAATATAGGAGGTACCGCAAAAAGTTAAATACAAAAATTATAGGATTTTTAAATATCTATTAGCGAGTAATAAGTTTTAGTATACAAGATCGGTCATAAAGTCGTGGCGCATAAAAGTTTCATTTTTTTTAAATAGAACCACTGTTCTGAACAAACACCCCTGTATATTACTGCATATTTCAATTCTTTCTTCAATTCTAAGCAAAAATCGCAATATACACAATGTACCTCAAACCAACCGTTTCCGAGTTATTGACTTCTGAAAATATCACTTAGACAATTTGATTTAATTAATTTCTATATGTTCAGTTTCATTTAACGATGCCATTCTGCCGAAACTGTGATACTTAATAATATTTGACATTAGTTCTCATGTTAGCATTTATAGATGTATAAAATGAGAGTAGGTATATAGCAAGTCTGGAAATTACAAAATTTTCGTTTAACATTTCAATTCTTCAATTTATGTACATTGTGTATTACGATCATTGTTTAAAATTGAAGGAAGAATTGAAATATGCAAAAATATACAGGGGATTCCATTTAAAAAAAAATAAAGTTTGATGTGCCACAACTTTATGACCAACCCTGTATACTTAAATTTACTAGTAGCTAATAGGCATTTAAAAACTCATTACAACACTATCACGATTCGGTATCATCAAATGAAACTGAACATATCGAAATTAATTAAATCAAATTGTTGAAGTGATATATTCAAAAGTCAATAACTCGGAAACGGTTGGTTTGAGGTACATTGTGTGTAGATATTTCAATTTTTGCTTAGAATTGAAGAAAGAATTGAAATATGCAGTAATATAAAGGGGGTTCTATTTTAAAAAAATGAAACTTTTATGTGCCACGACTTTATGACCGACCCTGTATACTTAAATTTATTACTCGCTAAAAGATATTTAAAAATCCTAAAATTTAGTGTTTAACTTTTTGCGGTACCTTCTGTATTTTACCTAATAATAATAATCGACTGTTTCCATCGTCATGTTTTTCAATTACTAAAAAAAATTTTTTTTTTAGTAAAAAAATACTAAATTTTCAGAAAACTATAGTGTTTAATATACAAAAGAGTATTTCCGTGGCTTGTTTTATAGAAGTCTGTGTCACAAAGTTTGTCTATTTTTTTATTAAGAACAACTATGATTAAATAAATATTCTCACCGTATCCGCCGCCTCCAAATCCACCGCCGCCTCCGGATTTCCAGCCACCACCTTAAAATTATCAACATTAAAAACTGGATATTATGTTTTTTATTACAGTAGTCATGGGGGCACTTGTACCGGACAGACAGCCGATATAGAAAAATAGGAGGGTGAATTAAAACATGTAAAGTCAGTTAAAAACCCCCAATAAACCAGAATAAACAGATTTAAACAAGAAACAACCACACAAAAACAAAAACCAACTGGTTTAAAGAAGAAAAACAGGTCTGGATTTTAAGCATTTTGGTTACTATTTTCTTACTTTAAGCGGTCGTTTCCTTTTTAGACCTGTTTATAATTATTGATTGTCGTTTTTTAACTCCTTTTATATGTTTCGCATTACCCTCCTATTTATCTATATCGACTGTCTGTCTGGCACAAGTGCCTCCATGACTACTTATTTTACGTTTGTTTACCTCCGTAACTTCCACCACCTCCAAAGCTGCCACTGCTTATCTTCCATCCTATAAAATTTATTTATTTAAACATACTGTATAATCTACAAAAAAAAGGGCATTGAGTAAGCTTGAAAATGACGATCGATGACATTCCCGATATAATTTTACATATAAAATGGCAGCGATCTTCATTTCTAAGTCAACTCTGATATAGACTTTTTTCGATCGCATGGTGTCCTATGATCGAAAAAAACGGCGTCCAGTTGGCTTGGAAATGACGATCGATGACATTCCCCATATAATTTTATATGTAAAATGACAGCGATCTTCATTTCTAAATACTAAAAACCGTATTTTAGTTTTTAATCGTCTGCTGTTGATGCTGACACGGTTAGCGAAACGCGCGTTCAATGTAAAAGTAAAAAGTGTTTTGGTGTATTGTTGGTGATTTAGTGTTTTATTTTGCTGTGTAACACCAAAGGTTCGAACCTCCAACTGTAATTATTTTGCATGGTTTATTCTATTCTATTAATAAATAGAAAATTTATATTTTTTTTCAAACGCCACAAAAGTATTAGTTTCTTCGACGTGATTGACAATGTAAAATAAGTCATTTTAACGCCTAGGCACTTAACGTAAAGCACTTTTACGCCTAAGCATAAAAGTATGAAAATATATTACTAAACTGACAAGTGTCAAATTCAACGAGCGTAACCATAGTTTCTCGACATATAATGACTTATAAGGTATCATTTTTAAATATTTTTATGTTATTTGGAACGTTTGAAATTGTATAAAAAAATTATTTGTAGCGTTTCAAAAAAAATAGCTTGTTCTATTCGGAGTAAAAATGACTTTTTGTGCCTCGCCTGTTCGTCAAACGTGCCTCGCAACAAAAAGTCCCATTTTTACTCCTAATAAAACATTATACTATTACCGAATTATTTTACTATGAAAATTAAAGAAAAAATATTTGTTTAAATTTAAAATTTTGAGTATCACTGGATTTTTTATGGATTTTAGTTAGGGTTTTAACAAAAAATAAAAAAAATGTCGAAAAAACACAAACTTAAAAAAAATTGTGCATCGGAGTTAGTTTAGTTTCATGTCATATATGCAAAAATAATGTAAATCCCCGATAAAAAAACCTAAGAAATATAATTTAAAAATTAACCATGTATGTATAGTTTGCCATATTGTGTTTGCTAAGCTAATATGGATAAATCAAAGAATACGACCTCGTTACAAGTCTAACCAGAAAATCTTCTTAAATGACATTGGCGTTTAGTAGTATAAAATATTTTTTAATTAGTTTGGCCGTAATCAGTAAACATAAAACACCAGTAAATTACATAAAATATCTATAAATGGAAAAACTATAAAAAAATACCTGACAGTAGCATTGTTAGTCCATCGCATTGGTAAAATGTCTTAGAATATTATAAAATAAATAGAATATTTTAATGTAAAAATAAAAATAAAATAAACTTACCTCCACCGCCACCCCCGTATCCTCCACCACCTCCGCCGCCATATCCACCGCCTCCACTAAGGAAACCAGCTGAAAATGAAATGACCGATGTATTAATTGACTTTAAAAAAATGCCTATACAAATATGTATATCAATATTTAGCTAAATATATTAAGATAAACATTTTTAATTATATTACCAAACCATTTAGAAAAAAGTTAAAAAAAATAATTCTCTATCATATGAATTAAATAAATTATCAATCATTATAAGCAGGGGCGGATACAGGAATTTATTTTAAGGTGGGGGCAAATAAAAAATAATGTAGAATATGCTTTTTAGGGCGCTATTTTTAACCCAAAAGGCTAATATTTAACCCAATTTATAGATTTTCCTCTGTATCCGCCACTGATTATAAGAGTATTCTGGGCCATCATGTATACCGGATGCGTCTCAAAAGTGGCTCATCCCCTATAACTTTTTTATTTTTTCACATAAAAAAAACGAGATTTGGTATATTAGTATATGACATAAATCCGGACTGATTGGCATATTCAATTGTTTTCAGTGACTTCCTGTTTCACCGGAAATGACTACAACTTTTGATTTTTAAATGACACCCTCGGTATTTTTTTACTTTATTTGATAGAAAATGACACTATGAATAGAATGGCATATCATATGTTAACTTTTGAGATTTGCGCATATGCTTTATTTGAAATTGTAACATGCGGTTCATAACAACAATTTGATACGAAATTCCGTACCAAATTATTCGTAAAAAATGCTCTTTTCCAGATATACTAATGAGCCACCCTTGTTCCATTTGAAAAAAATTGAAATATGATTAAAAATACGATTTGGACATCTTTTAACGGCCCAGGACAAGACACGGAAAACATTAGACGATCAAATCTATTTTTGCAAGGCTCCTTGATTAAAAATTAGTGTTTTTAACACAGCCATGGCACTCTACATTGAAATTTAAAATACGATTTTTTTAAAGCGAAAATGTCAAAAATTGACATTTATGATATGTCATTCTATTCAGAATGTCATTTTCTATCGAATAAAGTAAAGAATACCGAGGGTGCCATTTAAAAATCAAAAATTGAAGATTTGGTGTGTTAATATATGACATAAATTAGGATTGATTACCGTATTCAATTGTTTTTGGTCACTTCCTGTTTCACCGGAAATGACTACTTCCGGTGAAACAGGAAGTGGCCAAAAACAGTTGAATACGGTAATCAATCCTAATTTATGTCATCATATACTAACATACCAAATCTCGTTTTTTATCTGAAAAAATAAAAAAGTTGTAAGGGTGAGCCACTTTTGAGACGCACCCGGTATAAGAAAGAGAAAAATATTTAACACTTTAAATACTAAGTTCCAGTTAAATTTTGTTGTTTTACTATTTTAAGAACGAACTATTAAAAAATATTATTTTCAAAAAGAACTCGGTTATTAAAAAAATATATAATTTATAACAATTGAATATCGATATAAAAACAAGAAATGTACAGGAGTCTTAAATAAATGAAAATATTCTTAAAGGCGGTATATTTCGACTTTCAGAATTTCGCGAAAAAAGGTTGTAGTCGGGAAATTTTCTTTTTGGAAAATTTGGTATTGTTCGGAAATTTTTTTGGATTTTTTTTTAATTTTAAGTTGAAAAACATAGTAGTAAATTAAATTTATAAGAATGAAAACCCAGGAAACATCCAGTGGCTCTCAAAATTTAAGCAAAATCTCATTCTTTTTTACAGTAAAATAACTCGGTTATTTTTGACTTATTTGAAAAACGGTAAAGAGGAAAAAATATGTTTTTTTTTATCGAGATCTACCAGCCCTGAAAATATTTGCACTTATTTAAGATTCACCCTGTTTAAAAAAGTAGAAAACCTTATAAATTTATATATAAAATGACAGGAATGTCTGACGCCGTTTTTTTTTATCGTATTGTATATGCGAAAAGAATGGAACTAGTATATTTTATATATCAAGTGGGTCCTTTAGGTTGCTTTAGGGGTTTAGGTTTATTAAAATATATTACATTGTATATCGTTAAATATATTTTGCTAGAATTCTTTAAATAAATATAAAATTAATTCTAATATTAAATAATAAGACAAAAATTGTAAAAATAAAAACCTATAATTAATATTGCCAGTATATCACTTCAAAAAAATCTGTTTCTTGTTACTTTATTTAATAAAAATATAAGAATTAATCAAAATAAAAACCTAAACTTCCTTCAAAATATACTATAAATTTCCATAACAACATGCAAAAAGAAGAAATTCAGTACAAAAAATGAGAAACATAAAATTAATTTTAAATCTTTTAATATGGCGTTGGCCAATTATTAAATAATAAAATATAAAATAATATTTTCGAAAAGTATGAAAAAGAAAATAAAAAAAAATAAAAAAAAAATAATAAAAATAAAAAATTACCTTGGGCGTAGCTGGCTACCGCAGCTACGATGAGCAAGCACACAAAGGCCTAAAATAACGAGGAAAAATTAATAAAACAATAAAAAAATAAAATTAACAAAAAAATTAATAATTAAAAACACACTTCACGAATAACTATTTTAGGAAAATGTTGTGTTTGTTTTTGTTTACCTTCATGTTTAAGTCCAAGAGGTGAGTGACTTGTTGAATCTCATCTCCAATCTGTTTATATATAGTGGAGATTGGGAACCTTGGGGCCCCCCTTTCCAACCAAACGTTCCCCTAGCGCATCCCCCCGTTTTTCGATATGCCCACTTTAAATTACAATAATTATTTCGATATTTGCGATGCAGCTCGTTGTTAAATTTCATGGTTCTTCGCCGGTGTACGTACGGTACCGGTACCTTCCTCCTCTTACTCTAATCCCATCGGCGGGTTTCTTGACCATGTAATCGGCGTTTGCACAATTCGGTACCATTTTGCGGTGATTTTTTTTCGTTAAAACGGATTTGAGCCGATTTGTTTAGACTAGAAAGTGAAACAGGAGTATAACACATGTAAAATTTTAACATAGTCATATTGTAGCTGTTTTTGAATTGGGCCATCAAAAACTTATAGTAACTCATCATTTTCACAAATAGTAACCCACCTTATTTATTTGATTAACAACTTTTTTACTTGTACAGACACTGTATTTATTGTACACAATTATTTGTCACTCGTCGCGGCGAATGAGCGAAAATCTTGTTGCAAAAAAATGTGGTTTACGAAGATAGTATACTTGCCAAGTATGCAAATATTGGCGTACTTGCCATTTACATGAGTCGTGAGAATCCGCATTAATAATAATAAGTATAGTGAAATAAACCGCCCTCAACTTATTTCCAAAGAGCCATGTACAAAAACATGCAAATGAGTTTGCTGAAGTTTTCTGAAGACTCATGTTTTCAAAATCGATTGCATTTTAGTGTTAAAAAGCAAAGGTACAGTCAGCAGTTCCAGTTCCGTGATATCTGGAGCTGAGAAGCGCGCAAAGGTGTAATTTTAATTTTGACGGCTAAACATTTGTAGATAACATCCGAAATTTGCAAATTTGGAATATCTCGCTCTCGACTCGTCAGGTTGCTGTACGCACCTTTAAAGCGTCGCCGACTTTTTTTTGCCCTCGCCCAATTTAACTATAACAATTTTGCAACGCTATGATAACACCATATTGTAGAACAAAATACGTAGTAATAAGTATGTAACAATTATAGTAGCTTCTGAAGAACGTCTGGATAAAGATAAAGTCTAGATAAAGCATAGGTCTATCATACAGCATGCTTTTGCTAGATACTTGCCAGCTCAGAATTAGAATTCAGAGAAATTTTCTTACATTGATTCAAAGAGTCATTAAAAAACGAAAATAAAATCGCAGATATTGTTTTTTTTTCAGAAATATTCGGATGGTATTCGGAATTTTTAAACTTTTAAAGGGTCATTTGGATCAGAATCAAATTGCGCAACTTTGCCTCCATTTAACTGACCTCGTATCTCTGCTAGGTTCTAGAGGTGGGCAAAGATTGAACGAGTCGTTCGTTTTGACGAGTATTAAAAATGAATCGTGAGATTCGATTCATTGCTTGCAATCCGGTTCGTTCAATTGAGTTAAGCCATTTTTAAATAGTATTTAAAAAAGGCGTCCATTGAACCCAAAGAGACCTGATTTGTAATACAAAAGCCAAAATAGACTTACAGTCTTGTTGCTTTGACTTTTGTATTTAAATAGTATATAAATTGCATTGATAATTTAATATTATTGGTAAAATAATCAATCCAATTACGTCAGTGTCATATAAAGTGTTGGAAAACAACTGGTCTGGTCTCTTAAGTAATTGTCCTATCAAATTATCGCCGGTAGTGCCAGTTACGATCTTGTTTTTATGAAACGTAAATTGTGCATGTGGTTCGTTCAAATGAACGAATCGTAGGAGTCGATTCAATATGAGAAATTGAATTCTGTGATTCGATTCACTAAAAAGAATCGTAATGCCCATCACTACTAGGCTCCTAGAGATGCGTATGATGAGGCTCAAATTTGGGACACTCTGTACAATACACCCTAAGTTTAAAGCATAGAGAAACATCGCTTTAAAAAATTAATCAGCAAGATTTCTTCAACATTCGAAAAGATAGCAATTACCTATCTTTTCTAGTCGAGCAAATCGTTTACACAACGTCCAAACTAGTTAATTTTGGTTTATTTGTATTTCTTTCTAATCATTAATTTATTAACACATAATAATAGTATAATTAGAGCAATAATCAATAATAAAAATCAGTTTCTTGCGTTGTTTAAATAAAATTTCTTAATTCGCCAAAAGGAAAAAATTAGCGCGAAAACAGAAATACGTCTGCCCGCAAACTGCATAAGTGATTTCGTCAATTTATTTATTGCTAGTAATTAGACTTAATTGTATGTGTTTGAAAATTATTTATTGGAATGGATTTAAAAGGTATATTTGTATTTTTTGGCATCGAAGATTTGCTAATTATAATGAATAAAATAATTTTTTTTTTATTATTGGTTTATACCATTTTCATCTGAGGTTTACTGTATATTCAACCGTTTATGTCGGGTCCAGACCAAGGTGACAAAAAATAAACACGACTTTGAGACAAAAACAAGACAAACTTGTCACAAAAAATGGAGACTTCTGACAAGACAAACTTGAGACAAATTATCCACGCCGCAATGACAAAAGTACAAAAAAGTCAAAAGTTTAGTTATTGCGAATGAGGTTTTGAGTTTTATTAACCATGTGTGATTTCACTGGTCTCCTACTGTTGGCAGCACACGCTACCCACACTGCGTCGACAACTTGTCGCAAAATATACGAACAAAACATAGACACTTTGATCTTTACCGAGACGGGACATTGAAAAGTCTCCGAATTTTGAAACAAACAAAAATGAGATAAAAATGTATTAGATTTCAACCTAACAACTTTGTCCTAAAACATGAATGTTTCTGACTTGCACTGTTTCGTCTGCTTGGTCGGGCCCGGCATTAGAGACTATCTAGCGTTACCCACCGTCCTCTATATCAGGGGATTTTTTTCATATTGTTTTTGTTCATTTTTCTCTCGCATTATGAAAAAGGTTTTTAAATACCGAACTTAAAACGATGTACTTAAACAGCCGTTAAACGGTAGCCTACTAAAATGCCGTTTATAGATATTGTAATGTCGTTCATGTCGGCGGAAAGTAATGCCTACCTATAAGCATTTTGCAAGAGTACCTGTGGCTCCGTGGCTGAGGCTATCGCTTCGTGAGTGCATGGTCCGTGGTTCAAATCTCACTCTCACCAGACTTTTTTATATTTTTTTTGCTTATAGCGTGATCTTATTGCATTATGGTTTCACTCGTTTTGGTTGGATTGGTTTGGTTCAGTTTACTTATTTGGCGGGTTGGTTAGCGTGGTTATTTGGAGGGTGTTAATTCATTGGTTAGTTGGTTATTTGGTGGGGTTGGTTGGTTTTTACTAATTTATATTTGTTTTTTATATTTTTTTATCAGTATCGAGGTTAGTTGCGTTGGTTAAGTTGGTTATTTGGTGGGGTGGATAGCGTTGGTTAGTCCTTATAAAATTCCTATATTTCATAAAGCCCGTCAAGTGCGTCACATCAACGACGTCATACCTATTAACGGCATTTTAGTAAGCTACCGTTTAACGGCAGTTTAAGTACAGCCAACTTAAAATCTAAAAAATGTTTGTCTATCGCCACAATGCTTAATAAAATTGTTAATATGACAACAATGCGTCTTTTGCTACTCTTAGTACACGTAAAAAAATATTTGGTGGAAGCGAAAAACATGATTAGCTTTTTTATGTTTACTTTCTTATAATACTTACTTTCCTATAAATAAAATAATCTTAAACCATACTGAGTGGTCAAAATTCTATGTCACTCTTTCTAAAGTATAAAATAGTTTTTCTTTTTTTTTTAATGGAACATTCTATATATTTTTTTTGTGAGATGGAGAATTAAAAAATGAACATTTTTTTGTATTTAAAGTATTTCAAAGTTTTTAACGGTTTTGCGAATATTTGTAATGTGGGCAGAGCCATATGTAATATAAACAGGGTATATACA
Organism: Sitophilus oryzae; assembly: GCF_002938485.1. Classification (NCBI taxonomy): domain Eukaryota; kingdom Metazoa; phylum Arthropoda; class Insecta; order Coleoptera; family Curculionidae; genus Sitophilus; species Sitophilus oryzae. The sequence continues at coordinate 1,929,118 of NW_022146163.1, read as the reverse complement.
ATATACAGGGTGTTCCATAAAAAAAGCAAAGAAAAATTATTTTTTATTTTAGAAAGTTTGACTAATATTTTGAACACCCTGTATAGTTTTAGATTACAATATTTATAGCAAAGTAAATACAGAGCGACTATAGTAAATACCTAGTATAGTTTTGATTTCAGGACATTTCTTGTATTTATAATAAATGTTTTATATACCGGGTGCCTCTCAAAAGTGGCTCACTCCTATACTTTTTTTATTTTTTCAGATAAAATACGAGATTTGGTATGTTACTATATGATATAAATGAGGAATCGTTGACATATTCAATTATTTTTGGTCACTTTCTGTTTCACCGGAAATGACTACAACTTTTGATTTTTAAATGGCACCCTCGATATATTTTTACTTTATTATACATATAGACAATGACACACTGATTATAATAATATAATATCATATGTCAACTTTTGACATTTTCGCATATAGTTCATTTGAAATTGTAACATGCGAATCATAATGACAATTTGACTGGAAATTCCAAGTGTGTGGTACCAAATTATTCGTAAAAAAATGCTCTTTCCAAATATGCTAATAATCGAGCCACCCTTGTTCCATTTGAAAAAATTGAGATATGATTTCAAAATCGATTTGGGAATCTTTTAACCGTCCAGGACAAGACATGGAAAACATTACATGATTAAATATATTTTTCAAAGACACCTTGATTAAAAATTAGTGATTTTAACAGGGCCACGGCACTCTAGATTGAAATTTAAAAACCGATTTTTTTAAACGAAAATGTCGAAAGTTGTCAATGATATGTCAAATGATATATCATTCTACTCAGAGTGCCATTTTCTATCGAATAAAGTAGAAATATACCGAGGGTGCCATTTAAAAATCAAAAGTTGTAGTTATTTCCGGTGAAACAGGAAGAGACCAAAAACAACTGAATAGGTCAATCAATCCTAATTTATGTCATATAGTAACATACCAAATCTCATGTTTTTATCTCAAAAAATAAAAAGTTATAGGGGTGAGCCACTTTTGAGACGCACCCGGTATATTATAGAAAGGCTGAAAAAATATATTTTTTTATTTCTTTTTTAATATTTCTGAAACTATCAAAGCATATTAGTGTTCCAGTTAAAAAACAATCATCCTGATCAACTTCCACTTTTTAGAGCCACCCTGTAGAAGTTACAATATTTTTCAACATACTTCAGGTTTGCAGTTACCTTCCTACCCTGTATTTGTGTTTGAGTAGAATATCTATCTCTGTGTATTACATTATACATTACATTGGTTATATCAGCAATCACAAGAGGTGCACACATGCACTTTTTATACAGTGCGAGTCTCTAAATTTGAATTAATTGAGCAAATAAAATATTTTTTTGGAAATACACACGATTTCCATAGATTCCATTGTGCATTGACCTTTTTCCTGAACTAGATCAGTGTTGCATCTTTTCTGGTCACAAAATAAATATATTTTCAGCATTAAAATGAATTATTTCCTAAGACAATGTCGTTTCTTGCCTAACACATTGACCCAAATATTTTAACATTGCATCTTTACGTTTTAGACAGGACTATTGTGAATAGCCACTTAAACAATATAGGATTTGTGGTTGAGTTTTATAGAAATATTTATCACACACACACCATCTTTTTTAAGTATTTCGCGAACAACAGTAGATTTTTACCTTGAATTACCCTTAAGATTACAATAGTAAACTTTTGAACTTATATTTTTTTCTTTCTTGGTCATGATATGCAGTGGCGTAGCGTGGGTTAGGGGCGCCTGGGGCGGAGAGCTTCTAGGAGAGAAGTTTGCCGCCCCTACAGAGTCAATCCGCCGCCTTTATAACAATTTTTGGTCGCCCTACAGGTACTTGGAAGGACGCCGCCCGGGGCGGACCGCTCCCTACGCCCCCGCCTTGCTACGCTACACTGATGATTTGTATTTATTTCTTGAATAAGTTTTATTTCACATTTCAAAACTAAGTTCATTTCTTAGTGTTTTTATTTTTGAGTACTGGGATCATATTTAAACAAAATGTTTGGTGGCATATTTAAAATTTCCTTTGATTAGAGCCAGTCTTTAAAATCAAAGAGGATGCAATCACTGCTAATGCTCAGCACTCTCATCATCGATAAAGTATGAATTTCAACAAATCTCCTGACAGGAAATATGGCTGCCAAGTGCTACCTGAATAAACTCAACCTGTGTCAAGGAAATTTTCATGCAATAAAAATAATGTAAGTGCTTTGTTTGACCATTAGAGGGCATCAAACTTTAAAAAAATAAACACATTTTTTCAGATATTTTAAGAACCATTATTCCGATTTGAATAAGATTTTGGGTGTCTATGTTTTGCTAAGTGCTTTAACATTTGACTGTCACATAAATCAAGAAAATGTAGGGAAAGAGTAAAAACTACCCCCACCACAACATATATTTTAGTATAAATATTTTCCAACTCCACCGACGACAGATTTGTTTTTCGTAAAATGCAAAATAAAAACACTAAATCACCACAATACACCAAAACACTTTTACTTTTACACTGGACGCGCGTTTCGCCAACCATGTTAGCATCATCAGCAGATGATTATAAACTAAAGTACAATCTACAAGTTGAGCGTTTATATACACGCTCAGTGGGCAACGAGTGGGCGTGGCAAAATCTAGCCAACCGAGTCAGAGCCAACTGAGCGTAACAGTTAGATTTCCGCCACTAGAGTAGTAGGAACAAAGAACTTGACTTTGTTCATACTATCTTTTACATTTATTAATTCTGATGCTTTCATATGCATCTAATTGCCTGTAATTTGAGACTTGTTTAATTAATTTTAAATTATTAAGATCTATACAATGTTCATTATCAACAATATGTTCGGCAACGCAAGATTTATCCGGTCTACCGTATCTTATCTGAGCTAAATGTTCTTTAAATCTAGTTAATATTGATCTTCTAGTTTTCCCAACATATTTCTGATTACAATACTGGACGCGCGTTTCGCTAACCATGTTAGCATCATCAGCAGATGATTATAAACTAAAGTACAATCTACAAGTTGAGCGTTTATATACACGCTCAGTGGGCAACGAGTGGGCGTGGCAAAATCTAGCCAACCGAGTCAGAGCCAACTGAGCGTAACAGTTAGATTTCTAAAAGTAAAAGTGTTTTGGTGTATTGTGGTGATTTAGTGTTTTTATTTTGCTGTGTAACACCAAAGGTTCCGACCCTCAACTGTAATTTTCGTAAAATGGTCCTTTTAGTATTTATTACCTTTTTTGTCTCCTGTAAAAAATGCGCATGCTTTTTGAGGAAAAAGAAATATTTTTCCGAATCTGACTTCCAAAAAATGTTTTTTGTCACATTAAGCCTCTATGCACAGTGGTTCCCAGATAGGTCATTACCTCGGTCATTACTTAGAAATATTAATTTCAAAATGTTTGCATGAAACTGTTGCTAATACTTTTCTTATATTCCCCTGTAAACGATACATAATAAATAACAAAATCAAGTAATCCTCGAACTTAAATAACTCGGTTATTTTGGACTTATCTGAAAAATGGCAAAGAGAAAATATGTTTCTTTTATCGAGATCTACTAGGCCTGAAAATATTTGCACTTATTTAAAACTCACCCTGTATATTAATTTGTTTAGCGCATCAGATAAGAGATTTTCCTTCACACGGCAGTCAATATAGAACTATAACAAATAAAGAAACATAATAAATAATAATTATACTTTGAATAAATTAGTACTTGTTAACATAATAGTAATATAAGATACACCTATAACTTGGAATATAAAAATTAGAATGTATTTTTTTTATGCTTCATGTTATTTTAAATTCATTGGTAAAATATACCTAAAACTTTAAAAAAATCAACAAAAAGATTGCTGTAAAGTCAGACACATTAATTAGTATCTAATGTCGTGATTCGCATTCTTTTACAAAATTACGCATCCTGAATTCATTCATCCAAATTAAAACCATTGCTTAAGCATTTTCAAATTATACATTTGTACATCCATGTCCATGTTATTAAAAATAATCAAATTTGTGTATAGATATCTGAACAATAATTATTTTTAAAACTATTATTTTATTTTTATGAATGTAAACGTTAATAAATTTGTGCAATTTCTGTTTCTAAGGTTTATTTAGCAACAAAAATTAAATTCGATATTTAGAAGAGTAATCTAATATCTTCGTATTTCATATAGAATTAAAACATGGTATCAGACATGAAAATGTGATACTAACCGTCAATTTACATAATACATAGTAATAGTACCTATAAATTCTGCAGTATATGAAATGGTGCACCATAAGGAAACATTGCTCAGTAATATATACAGGTTAATTATCAACTGGCATTAATTAATGCAACTTGTAATCACTTAAAAAATAGTTTGCGTAGTCTCAGTCTGTATACATGTGTTTTACTTGTGCCTATGAAGAAATGATCTCAGCATTTACCCTAGATGGCCAATAATTGGGAGAGAAAATGTTGGTCTTATTAGTTTATTAAAGACAAGTATCTTAAACACAATAGAAACATATTAAATTTCAAAAAAGTACTTTCTTACTTTATATTTTCTACGGTACGAGGGGGTTGTCTTTTATATTTTTAATAAAGAGATACAAAAAAAGCAAATAATTTTTAAACACTATTGTTGCTGGGGTTTAGGATCATGTTTGATCCCTCACTCGGACGCCTTGGACCCATTGCGATACCCCTGTATTGTTGTACCAAACCTTCCTCTCAATTGTTCTTTGCGTTAAAGCACTTCCAGCTCTTTGTAAAGTTCCCGTTGTCGCTGATGTTGGCTTCTGCTGCTTCCTCTATTCTCTCCAAAAAACTTTGCCCTAAAGTTTTAAAGCGTCGGTATTCCAGTGCCGGACAGTGGCACAGCAGGTGCTCTATGGTTTCTTCTTCCTCTCCGCATTCTCTACAGTAGTCATCGTTGGAAGCTTTCCATATCACGAGGTTTACCCCCGTGGGGCAGTTCCCAGTGGCAACACCTACAATTACGCGTACTAGGTTCTTTTTGTGTTCTAGTAGTTGCTTTGTCTTTTTACTATCTACCACTGACCATAGTCTTCGAGCTGTAGCGCAGTCCTCACGGTGTTGTCACGTCTCTTGCTGCTTGGCCTTGACGGCAGTTCCTATAACTTCCTGCATTGTGTTGATTGTCACAAGTGATGGATCATCTGCCACGGCCTCTCCCCTGGCCCCCTCTTTGGCGAGTCTGTCTGCTTGCTGATTGCCCACCACATGACCACATTGCTGTGGCCTGACACCCAGCACAGAGCAGCCACGCCTTGACGCACCCAGGACCCAGGACAATGCTTCTCGGCATTCCATCACAGTTGTCGATCTGACTGATAGCATGGTGATGCTTCTTAAAGCGCCCAAGCTATCAGAGTATATCATGATATCCCCTATTGGTCTATCAGCAATTTTCTCTCGTATACAACTAGTCGCTTCCTTTATGGCGTAAACCTCTGCTTGTAGAACATTACAGCTATCCGATAGCCTTCAGTTCATTCTTATTTTTTCAAAAAGTAAAAAAGTCATTAGGACTTAAGTCAGGACCGTAACAATTCGATGTTTTCTTCCTTCAAAAACTCAATTGTTTTTCGATCTTAAACTCAACAATTACTTTCGGTAAACAAATCTCTCTGTCTTTATTCCTACAAGAGGAATGTAGTGGTCAGGTGATGTGTGTAGTTTGTCTCCATATTTCCCTGTCTTGTGCTTTATGTACAGGGTATCCCATTTTGGTTGAAATCATACGGTATCTCCGTTATTCGTGAAGATAGAAGGGTGCGGTTTGCAAAAACCTGTGCCGCTTTTTTGTCAAACGGAAGATGCCGTGAACAAAATTTTCATAGCCGTCTTCATCTCTGAGCTACAAGGTCTTTTTGAAAATTTTTCAATTTGGCACACCCCCTGTCTCTCTGGTATTGTTAAAGATATCGAGATGGTGAAAACTGTTTATTGTAGAACTTTTTACGTAAAATACAGTGGCGTAGTCTGTTATTCTACGAAAATATTATTTTTGAAGATATGAACTATAGTTATGTTTTTTTAAATGGAACACGCTGTATATTTATAAATTATATGATCTGGTTTGCCATAAGCTTCTCAAAAATATATACCACTCTATATTTATCTTCACTATTTATTGTAATATTTAAAAACATATATTCAAAGATCATATTTATTAGTAGGCCATGATTGATAATAAAAAAAATAAAGAATTATTAAAAATATATATTATACTGCTATCTGTCTCTTGTTTTATTTTGAGGGCCACTAATAAGTTATTTATATATTAGGGAAACTTAACTCTCTACCGCTATTGGTAAATCTTGGAAGCTATCATATCGGAATTTTTAAATATCCCTTTAACTAATTTACGTGAAATATACTTTCAGTAAGATGGGGCTCATCCCCTTCACAACTTAACAACGAAAATAATATTGGAATTTTGTGAAATTATTATTTCTCAAATCAATGAATTAGAACCAATTATTGACCCATATGATAACCTCCCTCATTCCCGGATTTGTATATTCTCGATTTCTGATTTTGGAGATTTTTGAAATATGAAATATCTCGTGGCAACTAACACAATGTCGAACACCTGAAAAATGCTTTAATAACGCAAGCTAATTATGCAAGCTTTTAAATATTTGAAAATCCATCCCGTTATAATAAATTCCGTTATAAAAAAAAGAAAAATATATCAATTCCAAATAAAATTTTAATATGTGTATAACTATTTTAGTAAATACCATTTTGATTTTTTGTTATTTATCAAGACCTACAAATAAGAAAATGATATATTTTAAATATTGCTGTAAATAATGAAAATAAATATAGAGTCATATATATTTTTGAGAAGATCATAGCAAGGCGGATCATATAATTTATAAATATACAGGGTGTCCCATTTAAAAAACATAACTTTAGTTCATATTTTCAAAAATATTACTTTCGTAGAGAAACAGACTACGTCACTGTATTTTACGTAAAAAGTTCTATAACAATCAGTTTTCACCTTCTCGATATCAGCCATAATAACGGAGATACGGGGGCTGTCACAAATTGCAAAATTTTCGAAAAGACCCTGTAGCTCAGAAACGAAGATGGCTATGAAAATTTTGTTGACAGCATCTTCCGTTTGACAAAAAAGTGGCACAGGTTTGTGCAAACCGCATCGTTCTATCTTTACTAATAATGGAAATACCCTATGATTTCAACCAAAATGGGACACTCTGTGAGCTTTGATAGCTGATCTATCCATTGGGAGGGCGAGCGGCCTTTTGGTCTTTTTCCTCGAACCTTGCCCTGTATAATGTGTCTTTCCACACAGTCAGTATCCCTCCTCATAACGTAACCGAAATATTTAAGTATATGCGACTGTATAGAAGTTGAGAGACGTTTGTTTTGTTGAAGTTGAGAGATGTTTGTTGAGCACATCTCAGTTGCGTCAATTTTTTTTCATTTTTGTCTCATCGTACAGGACTTGGAGCCATACATTAATATAGGAAATATTAGGCAGTAAACAAGTTTTTTTTAACTAATCAGCAGTAACAGTTCTTTTATCTTGTAGAGGAATTATTGCTACATGACCCGCTTTTTAGACAAATGTTGCCACCATCTTTTTGGAACACTTTTATCTCGGAACACCCATCTCCTTTCGGTTCATCTCGGAACATCCAAACAGGCGATTGGTGTTTATTTTCGGGTTTATAATAGTAAGTCCAGGATTCATCACCGCACCGAAAATACTGTATACAGGGTATCCTAATATTCAAAGAAAAATATGACGAAAGTTTCAAACTTCGCAAATTGAACAGTATATGATATACTAAACAGAAATTTAAGGGTTTAGTAAAATCTATCAGATTTTTTTTATATTTTAAATCGTCTTAATATGATATAAAATCTGTAATATAGCGAGGAAGCAATTACCGAATTTAAACTGACCATCTATGAGTCATACAGTTAGATTTATTAACCTTTGCGTTACTTGAATCCTTTATTTTGCAACATCTCTTTATTTAAAGCTAATTTTGTTTCTGCTCGGTACGTTCTTGAATACGAATTACATCACGAACAAGCTGCCCGACAGTCTAACAACAACTTTATCTATTATCTAAGTCAATGGAAGTGTTTTTGCAACGACAGATGATTCGTTCAACATATGAATTAGCTGTTTTTGATAAAAATAAAAGATAGGTAGAAATAGTTAATTTATTTATTGGGGATAATTATTCCTTGACGCTAACAGAATTTTATGAATTTCTCAGTAAATTTATAGTTAGTTTTTGAAGTGAAACTTCTTTACGCACGCTGGGAGTAAAAATTCAAGACCTTGACACACGAGCTAGAGACACGAAAAGTGGTAACGCGATACGGGTTAAAAATACGTAGTGACGCGACGCGACGTGTATTTGTGACCAGTCCATGTGTCTATCAAAAATATTGATATTTTAATATAAATTTTGTGAAAGTGAATTAAATTATTTATTATTAATTTTTAATTTATTACTTTTCCAACATTTCAAACTACACTTTTTCAAACATGTTCTTCAAATCCTTCTATTTGATAGCTAGTATTGATAGTTAGTAAGAAGTTTCACTTGGCGGTGCTGCCAAAGAAATACTCACAGATTGCACTGACTACCAACCAAACCAAACGGCTCTTAAGCTTAAAAAAATATTTATAATTTTTGATTGATGCCCTCTAACGGACAAACGAAGCACTTCTGTATAAAGGTAAATAATGTGCAATTAATTTGTTTTGATTCAAAAAATACGTAGTTATTCTATGTCCATGGAATATTGGAACACCATGTATATTTTGTAGGTCTCCTTTAGAAAAATACCGGGTGCATCTCAAAAGTTGCTCACCCGTATAACTTTTTTATTTTTTCAGATAAAAACTTCCTGTTTCACCGGAAATGACTACAACTTTTGATTTTTAAATGGTACCCTCGGTGTTTGCTGCTTTATTAGATAGAAAATGACACTCTGAATAGAAAGACATATCATATGTCAACTTTTACATTTTCGAATTGTCTATATAAAATTGCAACATGCGATTCATAATGACAATTTGACTCAAAATACCAAGTGTGTGGTATCAAATTGTTCGTAAAAAAATGCTTTTGTTAAATATGCTAATGAGCCACCCTTGTTCTATTTTAAAAGATTGAGATATGATTAAAAATACAATTTGGGCATCTTCTAACCGGCCATCAGGACAAGGCACGAATAACATTAGAAGATCAAATCTATTTTCCAATGCTCCTTGATTAAAAATTAGTGTTTTTAACACAGCTATATGGCACTCTAGATTGAAATTCAAAATTCAATTTTGTTTTAAGCAAAAATGTCATAAGTTGACATATGATATGTCATTCTATTCAGAGTGTCATTTTCTATCGAATAAAGCTTTGAATAAGAAGACTAAGGAAGGAGCATAATGCTATCCATGTATTCATGCATGGTGGGCGGAAAAATCACTCTAGGGTGGGGATCCTTGACAGTTCTGTTTGACGATTCATTTGACACATTTGAATTTTATTTGAAATTTTATGGATTTGTCAGTCTTTACGGAGCTTATTTTATGTTTTTATTATTTATTCTACTACTGATAGTTGTATAAAGGTAGTAAATCTAGATGGAAATTGTGGCAGAACTTAAATTAACAGTGACACTATCGCGATTTATCGAAAAAGACTCTAAAATAGTTGGTTGTGTAGCGTGCGGTAGATCTCGGCAAAAATCGAGTGAAATAATGGAACAACTTTTCGCTAGTAAGTGACTATATAATATACATACGTGTAGTAAACCAATTATTTATGAAATTCACTTAAATTAACTAATTATATATTTTTTCTTGAATTTTTGCTTTTATTTACTACTTGTCAAAGATTAGATGTCAAAGAATTTAGATACGAGAATTTGATTTACCAGATTTACCTGCTTCAGTAGCGTATCGGATGTTTGTGTTAATAAATAATTATTATAACTTGTCTATTTTTATTAGAATTATATATTTTTGTAACAATTTTAATAACTACCAACATTTATTCACAACGTCAAATAAAACAACATATTATTGAGTCTACCCCACGTCTACCCTACATCATAGTTTTACATTTTTTAAATAAAATTCGAACGGCACTGATAAACCGGAATTTAAGTCGGCCATATTTGAGGCCCATCGCGGTGGACCTAAGATTTTTGATATGCTCCTTCCTTAATCTTCTTATTCAAAAGAATAAAGTAAAAAAATACCGAGGTGCCATTTAAAAAACAAAAGTTGTAGTCATTTCCGATGAAACAGGAAGTGGCCGAAAAGAATTGAATATGTCAATCAATCCTAATTTATGTCATATACTAACATACCAAATTTCGTTTTTTTATCTGATATAATAAAAAAGTTATAGGGGTGAGCCAGTTTTGAGATGCACCGGGTATATTCTCCAAAAAAAATCTCAAAAACTATGCAATGTGGCGTTTTTTACAAGAGACAAAAAATGTAGTAAATACCATAGGGGCCATTTTACGAAACGAAAATGTCGTCGGTGGAGTTGGAAAATATTTATACTAAAATTTATGTCGGGTGGGGGTAGTTGCCACCCTTCCCGTACCTTTTCTTGATTTTTGTGAATGTCAAATGTTAAAGCACTTAGCAAAATATAGACACCCAAAATCTTATTCAAATCGGAATAACGGGTCTTTAAATATCTGAAAAAATGTGTTTATTTTTTTTTAAAGTTTGATGCGCTCTAGCGGATAAAAGAAACAGTTTTGTATGATGGTAAATTATGTACAATGAACTTATTTTGATTCCAAATATACGTAGTAATTCTATGTCCACTGAATATTGGGACATCCTGTATAGTTAGAACGGTACATCTGAACTCTTGGAAACGCTTGACCTTTCTTTTGAAGATATAATTGATCAAATTTAAACATTTAAATATACTTATATTTTAAAAGATCTGCAATTTTTGTGAAGGTCTAAATTTCGTTTTCATTAGTTTATGAGAATTTGACGAAGTAAATGGATAAAATTAATTTATTGCAATTCAGTTACTTAAAAAGGTATAAATCATGGTCATATATCACTGGTGAGAAGTTTTTGAAGAATAGTGTGGAATAAACTATTATATTTTATAGGTCTGTTAATTATATTTATGTTTGTAGTTTGTATGCTGTGATTTTAACTATTTAACAGTTGTTTAGAATAGCTATAAATACAGTATGAATATAATACATAAAAAGTAATAATTCTTGCATAACGCGTCGTTTTACGAGAACTCATTAGGTAGCATTCTCTTAATTTATAATTAATTAAAATGCATCATAGGCATTAAAAAAACAGACAAAAACATATATTTTAGTTAAAATCAATTTTAAGTGTTGTTAATATAGAAGGAGCATTTAAAGCCGCATACTCACACGGCAATCTACGGGGGCTAATCTGAAAGTTCCATGTAGATTGTCACCAATCAGATGAACTAAATTTTTAGCCGTGTCTCCTCATATTAGGTGGGTGGATGGTCAGCAGATAAAATCACCCTTGTTTCCCTCTCCAATTAACCTCATTTCGTTTCGAACAGTTATAAACTACTTATTAGTAGGTATTTTAATAAAACACGCTTTTAGATGTATCAAAATTTATTTATTTTAAAATTTATTCAGTATTTAAATTTTGATACATCTAAAAGCGTGTTTTATTAAAATACTAATATTTCAACGATGTTTCACAATGAGTGAGTGAGAGGGGGGTGCGAATCTTAAAGATCTATTCTATCATCTAAAAACGTGTTTTATTAAAATACTAGTATTTCAACGATGTTTCACAATGAGGGAGTGAGAGGGGGGTGCAAATCTTAAAGATCTATTCTATCATCTAAAAGCGTGTTTTATTAAAATACTAATATTTCAACGATGTTTCACAATGAGTGAGTGAGAGGGGGGTGCGAATCTTAAAGATCTATTCTATCATCTAAAAGCGTGTTTTATTAAAATACTAATATTTCAACGATGTTTCACAATGAGTGAGTGAGAGGGGGGTGCGAATCTTAAAGATCTATTCTATCATCTAAAAGCGTGTTTTATTAAAATACTAATATTTCAACGATGTTTCACAATGAGTGAGTGTGAGGAGAGGGTGCGAATCTTAAAGATCTATTCTATCATCTAAAAGCGTGTTTTATTAAAATACTAATATTTCAACGATGTTTCACAATGAGTGAGTGAGAGGGGGTGCGAATCTTAAAGATCTATTCTATCATCTAAAAGCGTGTTTTATTAAAATACTAATATTTCAACGATGTTTCACAATGAGTGAGTGAGAGGGGGGTGCGAATCTTAAAGATCTATTCTATCATCTAAAAGCGTGTTTTATTAAAATACTAATATTTCAACGATGTTTCACAATGAGTGAGTGAGAGGGGGTGCGAATCTTAAAGATCTATTCTATCATCTAAAAGCGTGTTTTATTAAAATACTAATATTTCAACGATGTTTCACAATGAGTGAGTGAGAGGGGGGTGCGAATCTTAAAGATCTATTCTATCATCTAAAAGCGTGTTTTATTAAAATACTAATATTTCAACGATGTTTCACAATGAGTGAGTGAGAGGGGGTGCGAATCTTAAAGATCTATTCTATCATCTAAAAGCGTGTTTTATTAAAATACTAATATTTCAACGATGTTTCACAATGAGTGAGTGAGAGGGGGTGCGAATCTTAAAGATCTATTCTATCATCTAAAAGCGTGTTTTATTAAAATACTAATATTTCAACGATGTTTCACAATGAGTGAGTGAGAGGGGGTGCGAATCTTAAAGATCTATTCTATCATCTAAAAGCGTGTTTTATTAAAATACTAATATTTCAACGATGTTTCACAATGAGTGAGTGAGAGGGGTGCGAATCTTAAAGATCTATTCTATCATCTAAAAAGCGTGTTTTATTAAAATACTAATATTTCAACGATGTTTCACAATGAGTGAGTGAGAGGGGGTGCGAATCTTAAAGATCTATTCTATCATCTAAAAGCGTGTTTTATTAAAATACTAATATTTCAACGATGTTTCACAATGAGTGAGTGAGAGGGGGGTGCGAATCTTAAAGATCTATTCTATCATCTAAAAGCGTGTTTTATTAAAATACTAATATTTCAACGATGTTTCACAATGAGTGAGGGAGAGGGGGGTGCGAATCTTAAAGATCTATTCTATCATCTAAAAGCGTGTTTTATTAAAATACTAATATTTCAACGATGATTCACAAGGAATCATACTCACAAGGAATCATACTATGATCGTAAAAAAAACAGCGTCAGCAATATTATATAAGAATACTTGCCATTTAACTGCAGATATAGAAATTTAATATAGAAATTTATCTCCTGTGCGGGAGTTAATATCTAACCGCTACTTTCCGACAAGTCGGATTTAGGTACTCTGCACTGTGTTTGTCATTTTGTGGAATTGACCCAAGCTCACCTGATGATGGAGTAGGGCTCCGAAACCGGTAGTGAGAGCAGGTTGATTCACATTATGACAAACACAGTGTGGAATTAAATTTCTATATCAGCAATTAAATGGCAAGAATTCTGAGAAGAGAATGAATGCAAATGAATGGTTTAGATACAAACCGGATATTGTATGTTACCCAGCGAAAATGGCAGATCTGTCAGTCACGTGTGCTGGAATGGTCTGTTGCTTCAGAATAGTTTGACTAAAAACGGTGTCCCAGAAATAAGTGCAAGTTTTTTAACTGGTAGTATAGTTCAACCCCAGAAACACACCAAGAGGTTTTTTTTCGCGAAAAAAAATTGAAAATTCGAAATTTTTTGGAATTTTTTTTAGTTTTTAGTTAAAAAACATAATTTTTTGATAATATGGCAACATAGGTATTAGGTTCAACTTATAAGAATGAGAATCAAGAAAAGATCCAGTGGTTCTTAAAATTTTAGCAAAATATCATTTTTTTTGGAAATATTCAAAGTAAATAATTAACTTTATTTAACTAAGTAAAGTTATTTTGGACTTATTTGAAAAACGATAAAGAGAAAGTATGTTTTTTATCGAGATCTACCAGCCCTTAAAATACTTGCACTTATTTCTGGGACACCCTGTATAGTAGTATGTATAAATCCCATATTTCTACTAACAAGTACATCTAGATCTAGAAACGACAGACAGACGTTTTTCTCTTTCTCAATCGTAAGTTTGATGGAGTCTTTTTGTAAAATGAGATAATTGAGAAGGGAGTCGAGAAAATTGAAGTGAATCGAAGGGAAAGGAAATTATTCAGAAAGGAATATCGAAATATCTATTGATAACGTTAGAATGTAGAATGTATGGTAGGGGGGTTAATCACCGCGACCTCACAGATCTATTGTGTGTCCTTTCTTGAGTTATAACAAGTTATAGCCTATCATACAGTCTTAGGGCTTTACAGTCAGTCTTTTTAAATCAGCTTATACAGTCTCTGAGACGGTTTCGCAGAGGTGAGCCCTCCATTTTCGATATCAGTCGTACCAAATCTCATGGCACGAATGGTTGTCGTCCCGGCGTATTCAGTGACACCTCATCACTGATGAGTATATTCTGGTGTTTTCCCATTTTCCACAGAGAATCTGCGTTCATCCTTGTTTCTTAGTTTCGTCTAGTTTGTGTTGAGAAGACAGTGTCCTATTAAAAACCCCTTGGCAATCCGAAAGTTGAGCTTACTTAAATTAAGGAAAATCTCTGATTTTTCTCGGTCTCAAGTTCTGAGAAATTTCTTCGAGAGTCTTATACCGTTTGGCGATGCCCATTCCAGTTTACGAATGGAGTTTTCCGCTTCAAGTTATTGAGTTCCGCGTTAAGTTGGTTTCCACTTTAGGGGCAGAACGGTTCTGGTTCACTTAGTGGAGTTTTCTCTCCTGTTCTAGCTAGATTGATGACGGTCAGTGATACACCTGACCAAAACGTTGTATAAGTTAAAATAAAAGTCCGAAATTCTTTTAGTTTTAACATTGTCTACCTAAAGGTGGTATAAGCTTACACGCCTCTTGCTATTGTTGATTAATCAAATTTATATGTACGAAAAGAGACACTGTAAAGCGGTTTGTGAAAATATTTTCTATCTTGATACATATTTTAATAACATAAACTTATTTCACAAGATAGCTTTATAAATTCTATGGAGTAAACCGAGAATATAATAATATAATAATAGCTCCCGTATATATCGTTTAACGCCTTGGGAGTAGCAAGGTACAGCTTGCCGTGCTAGAGCCGTTCGGTATACAAGGAAGGTAATGTGGCTAGCACTACGCTTCAACCGCCTATTATTACCTCAGGATTGTGAATCCCAAGTACTCATTTAAGGCTGAGTCGACCTAGGTACCCAAACTATTTTTATTTTATATATAGTCGGCTGATGAAATGCCGAGTGTAGGATTGGAACCCACAACCTTGACATTGGCAAACGAGAGCCTGTACCTCTATGCCACCGGGCACCTTTGAGCCGAGAATTAAATTATTTAATTATTTTACTTAATTTTATTTAATTAAGTCGAGAATTAAATATGATTATCTCCACAGAAAAGAATTAAATGCTTAACTTTCTCTAAAGAGCCGGTAAGATGCAAACTGGTAGTAGAAAACAAAATTATTGAGCAGGTACAGATACCTAGGAATAGATATGTCGCACTACCATTATCCAGAGAAAGATCTGAGAATCCAGATAAACAGAGCAACGGCCATGTCAGGATGTCTGAGACAAATAGTGTGGACAAACCCCTTCATGCGAACAGACAGCAAAATTAAAATAAGACCTGCATCAGACCAATAATGACATAGAAATTGTATAGAAATATGGCCATATAATACGGCATAGAAATCCGAAGACCAAAAGCATGTTAAGAGTCGCTGAAATGAAGAACATAAGAACCATAATGGGGAAGACTAGAAGAGACATAATTAGAAATACAAATAATCAGACAACAATGTGAAATATAGGACGCAGTTAGATGGGGTAGGCGAAGAAAAAGACAATGGTTCACACACGTAAAACGCATGGAAGAAAACAGGTTACCACGCATAGCTCCACGCAAAACCTCCAAAAAGATGGAAAGACAGTTGGCAGTCCATATCCCAAGAACTCCTACAGAGGCAACCTTAAAATTAACAGATCGAAAAATCTCAAATAAGTAAAAGAAGAAGAAGAAGACACTTATTCACCCTGTATATTAAGGTAAAGTGCACAACCATTAAATACAAAAATGAATGAATAGGTTTTTATGGCGGTGCGTTTTTGACGCGCTTGTTTCCTCTCTTTTTTATTCTGTTCGGAATTACAAAACAGTACGTAATTAAGTACCGCCTGGACCTTGAAGACTGGAGATAGACGGAAAGCCGAAAGGTTGGAACTATTAAGTCCAATTGTCGAAGATCGCGTCGGGATTTTACGGAAGTCTATAAAAATAGGCATCGTTTAAGTACATACTTGTAAATTAATCGGTTTGATTGGTTCTAAAGAATCTTTATATTTTTTAAATGTTTGTTACCTCAAGGCTAGTTTGGTTAGATCCTTAAAAGCAACCTTTTTTCATAAAAAATATAAATAACTAAATTAAAACCTATTTGTTATTTACTTTATTATTCGTAAGTTTTATACAGTTAAGGTTTTAACTGTATAAAACTTATGGCGATAAGCGATGGCCATTTGAGAACAGTCACCATATCATCTTCCAAAAACCTTTTAACCAATTGTGAGGTATGTTTCGGGTCGTTATCATGTTGGGAGTAGTGTACAACTGGCATTTTTTCCTCCAAATAAGGCACTAAAAGGTTTTGTAAAATGTCTCTGTAGCCAAACCGATCCATTATGCCCTTAATTTTATGGAGAGGCCCATACATGATTGAGCCCCCACCATGTTTTACAGTGGGTCGCGTGTACTTTGGTAACAATCGTGTGTTGGGAGGTCTTCTTACATGTTGAATTCCATCTGATGACACCAAATTAAACTTTGATTCATCACTAAAACAAACATTTTTCCATTGCGCCACAGTCCAGTTTTGATGTTCCTTGGCAAATGCTAATCGGGCCTTCAATTTTTTTTTTGATAGCAGTGGTTTCTTGGCGGAACTTCAGGAAAACAACTTCTGATCAACTAATTTACATCGGATCGTCCTTGTATTCACTGATGGATAGCCCATTTCTTCAAGTATTGCTTTTATTTTCGTTGACGGCAAAAATGGATCTTGTGAAGAAATTCGTTTTATGGCTTTTATCATATTGGGACCAACTTTTTTAGGTCGTCCTGGTTTTCTTTTTATAGAGACATCTCCTCTCTCATTATATCTCTTTAAAATATAATGTACCGCTGATTTTCCCCGGCGTAATTGCTTAGCGATTTCTGATTGCTTCAAACCATCCTTAAAAGCATTCACTACTCGCAATTTAAGATCTGCAGACAAGTTAATTCCACGTGGCATGATATATCACAAGAGCTCATATGTTTTTAAATCGCAATTGTTCATAAAAGCAGAACAAATGAAACTAACGATTTTTCAAAATATTTGGTTCATCTACTTTTGTCCAAGACAAAAAAGCAACATTTGCCAATTCTTATCTACAACTGATAAGACTAATAGCGCTTTCAGATGGAGCGGAGCGTCCGCGACGCGACGGAGCGTCCGCTACTTCGAGCAAGTACCATGAGATTATATGTATATAAATTGTTATTTAAATTTTTAACGAAAGGCCACAAAACCTATATTTTTATTTATCTACCTTAAACTAGATATGAACACTTATTAAATGTTAAAACATTCTTTCAAATATGTACCTAGTTTTGGTAGATTTGGCTTCTGATTAATGTTTAAAACGAATTAAACCACAACAAGAATCAGCTTCTCACATATTCATGCGAGAAATTATATATTAATAATTTTCTTGCGAAAGAATATTAGTGCACGGACCTTGACTGTTTCGCATTAGCTCATCGGAAAAATTCTTGTAGTTCCAACGGCATTTTAGATTTTTTTGTTTCATACGTGTTATTGCAAACGTGCTAAACATTCGTTATGGGAACGAAGTTAATGTTTTGAGAAGAAAAACAAAACAAGGTTTTTACGTTTCTATCACATAATAAAATCTTACCATTTATTTATAACTTTCATGAAGAAGTATAATCTTGTAATGAACTATAAAAGGTAAAAATGTACGTAATTGAAATATAACAATCAACGTCCAAATAATAACGCATATAATAATATTTTTTTGTACCTTTAACTGTAGGTCTCACAACGCTCAATGGAACGAAATATGCTGGGAATAACCAAGAAAGACCGTAAAAGAATAGAGTGGATACGACAAAAGACCTACGTAATAGATGCCATCCAGATAGTCAAATCTCTCAAGTGGCAATGAGCAAGACACCTGGCAAGAAGGACGGGCAACAGCTGATGGACCACAGAAATTACAGCATGGTACCCTCGAGGTATTAAAAGACCTAGAGGAAGATCAAACTTGAGATGGGACCATGATATTAGGAAATTCTAGAAAGAACATGCTTCTAGAAAATGATACACCGATTTAATTTATCGGGTAATCTATATCTATATCTATAGCGTTAAAAATCATAATATTGGACTTTAATTGAAAATTATATTGTACATTCGAACTGAGAGTTTGTTAATCCTTAATACAGCCAGTGTATCGTTGCATGGCAAAGAACACTATACTTGAATGCAAGCAACGATTATCTCCTAAATATGAAAGTAAAACATAAATTATCGGAATTAAGTAAACAAAATTACGGGTGAATCAGGCTGAACGTACGAGCATATGAAAAAAATCTAGCATGCAGTGGCGGATCTATATTTTTATTGTGGAGCCGTACTTGCTGCAAATATTTATATTAAGACATAGGTACTCAATAACAAAAAAAAATATAAATTAACGTTTTAAGCTTCAGTGGAATAAATTAGTGATTCCAATTAGGGTAGAAGTTTGTTTCTCTGATATCAATGTAAGCATTCACAACGTCAAAATTAGTGGTAGTAATATTCAATTAGTGGAAGAAGTTAACAAACTTTTAACTTTTCCACTAATTATAGTTCCAAATTTGCGAGGAGTGTCATTTTGGCCTTTGATTATCATCCGTCAAGAGAAATTGTGGTTAGAAATCAAAAAATTACTGTTTCATAAGCTAAATATAATATTAGACTTTCTCTAATGGATACAACTGACTATCCCAAGCAGTTGCTAGGATATTCTATTAATTTTAATTGGCTTTTTAGATATTGTGAATGATCGTAAACTAAAAAGCTGGTTTTGAAAAAAAGCAAGACCAAGACCAAGATCGCATCGCTAATCACTATTGAAAAGCAAAACAAAAACATAAAGAAAAAATAAAGATCTACTTAAAATGTCTAAATACAAACACTATACAAAAACACTCTAGCAAATACGTCTATTACTAACTGTTGACGTTCTGTTAAAATTACATTTTTCATTTTTTTTCGAAGAAATGAAACCACCATAAATGTATAGACATAGACATAGACACCATTTACTTGATTCTTTAATAATGTTTTCTTCTTTGTTTATCTTCATAGGCTATTCTGGTATATGCTGGGGCTCCAGTTTCTTTTACTTGAAATCAGTTATGTAAGAAATATTTGTTTATTTAGTACTAGCGTGTACCCGCGACTTCGTTCGCGTCGAATTAATCATTTGTAATGATGATGATAAAGCAAAGCAAGAATTTCCATTAACATACAAAATGGATAAAATTTTCTCACATTTATGTCAGCATGAGAAAAAACAATCGAGAAACCCCTCCTTATCGAACCTCTACACCCCACAGTCAATCCGTTTACCAAAAATTATATAGCTTTAAGCTTGTTTCATGTAGACGCGAATCGCGAATTGCGGAAAGCGATTCGCCAAAAAATATTCGTAAAATTTGGACCTATTTCAAACAGTCGCGAATTTTTAGAGACATTTCATTTTTGCTCCACTGAAAATTACCAAAAAAAAATCATAACCTGAGATAACTTAATTTGTTTTTTATTCGTGTTTACGATCTTTCTTTTATATTTTATAGCATACAATATGAGTTTAAATTTGTTTAATGATTATGAATATAGATTTCGATTGTGGGAGTGGAACAGAAGGCCCAAAATTGCCATTTACTTATTATTACTACGTTTTAATAAAGAGAACGGGTTTATAGGTCATTTGGGACCTGCGAAATATTTAAATTTCGTAAGCAACAAGGTGCTTATCGCAATTTAATTCAAGAAATCAAAATAATTGATAACCGGATTAGAACACCGTTCTGCGCAAACGCGAACCTTAAAATCGCGCGAATATCCGCAAAAAGTTGAAAACACTTTAACTTTCCTGCTCCCCAAATTTTAAATCTTGCGAATCGCCAAAATCTTAAAATTTCTGACAGCGCCGCCATGATCATTAAAATTGGACCAATGAGAGCAGTTTCGCAAAATCGCGATTCGCGTCTACATGAACAAGGCTTTAAACGTCAAGCAGTTTAAGCAGAATCGTGATTATACTTAACCGTTAATTGGTCCGGTAATAGATATGTATCATAAACGGTCCAGCGTAGTCTGTAGGACTACGCCTTCTAAAAAGTTAAAAAACACACAAAAACTAAAAAATAACAAATTTTTATTTCTTTATATATTATATTATGTATTATTAAACTAATCTAGACAAAAATGGGTTCAATTAATATAAACTTTAAGAAAATATAGTACAAAATAAAATATCGTACATATAAATTTGAAAAAAAAACCGTATAGGTTTTTACTAAGCTTTAAAAAATAAAACCAATATCCTAACAGTCATTACAATATAGAAATAAGTTTTTAATACTATATTAAAAAAAAATAAGTTATAAAACTGGAGTTAAAGAAAAAGTTTTTCGTTACAGCATGTGACAAAGTTCATTGTTTTCCTGAACATGTTTTACACAATGGATTCGTACATTATAGATATTAAAAATAATTAACATTGTCAAAACATTGTCTTTAACTATTATAAGAACTCTAGGATAAGAATATCTCCATAGGCGTGTTCTGGTTTTACAGGAATTGCAAGTATTCTACCAATTGTAAAGCATATTTCTCGTGGTATATTTGACATTGTCAAACGCATTTGTCTGGCAGATTGTCATATTGTCACTGTCACAGTCTTGATCATATCATTTTAAAAGAGTTTCTTCGTAACTAGAGTTTCCTAAACGCACTCTTTTCGAAGGCCCGGCCATATTTTACAAAAGTTTGTCACACACAAAATCTTACACAAACGGTCCGGCGTCGTCTGAGAGACTACGGCTTAAGTAACTTCTGCCAGAACTTCTAAAAAACTAATCCAGTTTGGGCATAAATATGGCTATCAGTCATTGACCGAGAGGGGAAGGATTAGCTGGAACGCCAATCGTGTGGGCGGTCCCAGTAATTAATAAGAATGAGTTAATTATTTGGCGTAGTCTGTCAGACATTTTAAGTAAAAAAAAATTCTCCCTGTAATGCTGGAGTCCAGTAGAGCCGCCCCTGGTCTACGTAATTACAACATACAAGACTGTTAACATTATCGGCGTAACGAAAACGGAGATTATCTGTGTTTTCGCCGTGAGATTCTAGGCGGTGGTACTGGTACTACTTATCTAGTTTAACGGCAATTATAATGGGACGAACGTAATATTATGCATCTACGCGCTCCACTGGGGTTGCTTCACATCGAAATTTCTTCACGCTAATTATTTATCATGGATACCTGATTTACAAATAATGTTCTAAAATAGTGCGGGATTGAGAGTAATTACTGGAAATTATGAACGATTACAGTGTGAGAAAATAAAAATGCAATTATTTATAATCCATATACAAGGGTGGTCCGAACTATATTCCGGGAACTTCGGCGGCATATTTTGCAGATAAAAATAAGTAAAATAGTTCGTATAAATGTATGTCCTAAATTGCTTAGTTTCGGAGTTACAGGGTGTAGAAATATCATTTTTATTTCGATTTTTCAAAAATAATTTCTGTAGTAACGGTAATATTTGGATAAAAATTGGAGTTTGGAAGTTTTTTGACATGAGAAATTTGATTTTGATGTAAATATGCCTTGTAGAGGGCGCCACCTACATATTTTTTACTTGGTTTAAAGAGAAACTTTTCGTTCGTACCTGTATAAAACTACAGAGTGAAAAAATATGCATTTCTATCTCTTAGAAGAAATTGCTACAAGCAACCGTTCCCAAGATATTTAGAATGGAAACAGTCAGTACCCCATACAGCACACTTCGTCCCAGGGACGTACATTTTATGTCCATTTTACGTCGGTACGTCCCGGGACCAATTAGGGACGTACTATGTACGTACAAAAGTGTACATACATAGACGTAGTTGGACGTACTATTTACGTACATTGTAGGACTTCACTACGGACGTACATGCGAGTACGTACTACGGACGTACATGCGTGAGTACGTACTACGGACGTACATGTGAGTACGTACTACGGACGTACATGCGTATCTTGAAAATTTTTTGAAAACGCATTACAAAATGTTATTTAATTTTAATATCATGACTGGATTATTTTGGTCAGATATACCCAATAATAATAAATGAACTGGATCAGTGGATCTTTTCTAGGCTAACGTTAATTCAAGTCACTCTAACTACCTCTACTTCATTTATTAATAAATCTAACCCGACCGCTATAAAAAAAAATGATTTCCTAATTATCCAGTGACCATAATGCATGACAGCCTTTGAAGAAACCTGATGGGTTAAAAATGCAATATATTATGCAATTATTAGGCAATCAAGCCTCAACAGGAAAATTATGTAGTTATGTTTAAATTTCCCGCTAAGTTATTTTTCGTTCACATTCGAGTCTTGTCGGAATCGGAAGTCGGGCGGTTTCTAATGGCGTTTTCGATTATAGAGTAGAGTGCACGTGCGCACTCAGTGTAGTTCCATCTCTTATTAATCAACGTAAAAAATAAAAACAACAATACACTGAGTGCGCACCTACTCCGATCAGAAGTGTCTAGCCCTAGCAGTCAACTTTTAAGCTTGACCAATCAGGTTGGTTAGCGTGGTTATTTGAAGTGTGTTAATTCATTTGTGTTTGTCAAAAACTCTAACGTGATTGGTCGGGCTTAATAGTTGCCTGCTAGGGCTAGACACAAGTCTCCGATCCAGTTTTCGATTGTGTTGTGTGAGCGGGTGTCATGTGTGTCATGGTGGCTGTAGGTTGTTTGGCTTCCGCCTTGTTTTCTTTTGTCGTTGGCTTTGTTGCTCGTTGTTTCAAGGTAAGTTAAAGTGTAATAATATAATGTGACTATTTCACCTAGCACAGTCACAACCTCGAATGATTGAGAATCGGCTCATTCAATTTTTTCAAAACAGAGGCAAGAATTAGATATTTGAATACTTAGTTTTCTTTTTGTATTTTTTAGTTAGAAGCAGTTCGAGAATAAAAAAATAAAATATCTACAACATCCAATAAAAGACAGAGTGCGCTAAGGGTGTAGTTGCCGAACCGAAGCCAGACTCATGGGTGTATCAAGACATAAGGGATGACCCTGCACCTGAGTTTTTATATTAATAAATATTTTAAGCTGACTTCCATTGAATTATTTCTAATTAAATTCCTAGGTCGTATACGTCGTTGAAAAATGTACGTCCATAGTACGTACATTGTATGTCCATAGTACGTACATTGTACGTACTTTTGATCATTTTACATCCAGTTTTGGTCCGGAACAAAACGTAAAATGTACGTACCTGGAATGTACGTACATGCGGCGTACATAGTACGTACTTTATCATATCCCAGGGACGTACCGGGGACGTACATTGCGTTGGAAAACGTACGTCCCTAGTACGTACATAGTACGTACCAGGGACCTGACGTTCGTCCCAACATTACGTACCAGGTACGTACATAGTACGTACCGTGGCTGTATGGGACATGTCATTACCAATCCAAATATCTCGAGAACCATTACTCTTAGGGATTTTTACCGAGAGACTTTTTTTAAATAAAAAACGTCGTATATGTATATTATTTTAATCAGTAGTTTTATACAGGTACGTACGAAAAGTTATTACTCTTAAAACCAGTTAAAAATATGTAGGTGGCGCCCTCTACAAGTAGGAGTGATGTTGACATCAAAATCAAATTTCTCATGTCAAAAAACTCCCAGACCTACCAATTTTCATTCAAATAAGATCCAAATATTGACGCTACTTCAAAAACTATTTGGAAATTCAACTGAAACTTCAACACCCTGTATCTCCTAAACTAAGCATTTTAGGGCATACATTTATATAACTTTTTTACATATTTTTATCTGCAGAATACGCTGCCGAAGTTTCCGGAATACAATTCGGACCACCCAGTATAATGGGTGCTTTTCAAAAGTCTCACTCTTATAAATTTTTTATTTTTTTCAAAATTAAAAAAGAAGTAGAAAAAAGACTCAACTTTGCATTTATATACCCTTGTTTAAAGGAACTTTTTTTTAATTTTTTTTATGAGAAATCAATGAGTACTTATTTAAAACTTTTGTAAGTTAATGATATTAATTTTTTTTAAAGGTTTCTATTAGACTTGGATTAATTAATAAAAAGCAAATTAATAAAATTGCGTTTATCTCATCAAGGAGGCCGAAGTCGATAAAATCAAGAGACAACTTTTAATCGGCATTAAACTGCTTACACTATTTCGCTAGCAAAAGAAAAAAAGTCAGTAGCGTACATGCTTTTTTTTTAGAAAAAATTTTCTAGTGATAACCCATATGCACGTCCCTGATGAATATGTCGACACTTTTTTAGCTTTAGAATATGTCGCATTTATAGAACCTTTTATCCTCAAAATTTCATTCAAAACACAAAAAGTACTTTGAAGAAAATTATAGTAAATCAAAAAAATATTGAGACTGTAACACCCTGTAGCTACGAAACTAAGCAGAATCGGACCTATGTTATTTGAAAAATAAATCTTATTTTTACGTGAAGAATCTGCCCACGGGAGATGGCACATGTTTTTTGAAAGACCCTGTATAGCAACTACACACATCTTAGGAGTCGAAATATATTTATTTTTATTGTAGAATTATAGAAATGTTAATAATCTTTTTAATAACTACAAACTATAATTGTTAAGTTATTTCAAGTAGAATAATTAGATTTTTCTAGACGATAAGAGGAAAACAAATTTGTAATTACTACATTTTAGACAATATCTTTATATAATTAATACGAACTGTTTTGTTTTCATAATTTTATTACAAAATAAGGTGAAGGTGATGAGAATAAAACATAAATTTAATGAACTTTTATTCAACGGAAGTAAATGCTGGAGATGAAGAGATGAAACAAAAAAATCTCATTAGAGATTGAACACATTTTCAAACAATGCATTTAATTACGCCCTTTATAGCAATTGTGTCATAAAAACAGCTAAATTTAGACATTTAAATACAGGGTGGCTCACCTCATTCGCCTCGGTCGATTATACGAAAATGGAAAGATATAGAAACAAAATATTTTATGGGTATATGTGGAGAGGCAATGTGCATAATTTAAAATTTTTTTGAAATATACAGGGTGTTTCAGAACTAAGATCCATACCAAAGTTATATTTTTCTTCTGGAATACCCGGTACCAAACTATACCTATCTAGGTCAGATTTTGAATAAAAAGCGATTTTTAAATAAATAATAATAACACGTGTCGCCATGGTAATTTTCTAGTGAAGGTAACTATTTTCAAAGTCGACATTAGTTTATGGACATTATTATTTATAATTTATAACAGTTTACTTAAATTTACCTACAATAGTTTAATAAGTAAGGATTCATTATTTTATCAAGAAAAATAAAGCAGTATCTATATATATATAATATATATATATATATATATATATATATATATATATATATATATATATATATATATATATATATATATATATATATATATATGTTACTAGTGATTTTATTTTGCGAGGAAAATTGCTTCTTGTCCTCAAAGGTTTATGCTCAAAGATATCCAAATAGGGATCTTCCTGATAAGCGTTCCTTTGAAAAACTACTGTCATATTTCGCAGAGTTGGTACCTAGTGCGGTTTATAAAAAAACCTGTTAAGAAACCTGTCGTTGGAAGTGAAGAAAGTGAATTTGCCTTAATTGGCTCTTTTATAGAAAATCCATATAATATATAGATTTTCTATAACTTGTAGATATTATCTACAAGTCATCGTAAAATAAATCAAAGAACTACTTCTTCGTTTTTCTTGATAAAATAATAAATACATATTTAATAAATATTATTCATTAAACTGTTGTAGGTAAATTAAATAGAAGTAAACTGGTATAAATTTAAATAAACGCATAAACTAATTTCGATTTTGAAAATAGCTACTAACTGACACTAGAATATTGCCATGATGACACTACTAGCCCTCTGTCATTTTATTGAAAAATTCTTCTTTATTTGTACATTAATTCTTTATTCAAAATTTGAGCTAGATAGATATGGAAAACTTTAATATACTTTGAAAGAGCATTTGAATCTGCTTAGATTTATTTAAAAAAATACAGGGTGTTGCATTTGAAATAACGAAATTTTTATGTAAAATAAATTCTTAAAATAGATCATCAATTTTTGATACCCCCGTATAAACCTACCTTTAAACTCAGCACAAGAATTAATTCTGAAAAGTAATGTAGAGGGTGTTAATAATTATTCTATTGTAGCATGCAAATTTAAATATCTTTAATTATCTCGAAAAACCAAAGATTTTAAACAGATTTAACCCTTAAAATAAATACCTTTTTCGGCCCAAGAATCCAAAAATCAAATAAAATACCGGGTGTTCCATAAGAAAAATTATAACATTGGTATGGATCTTAGTTCTGAAACACCCTGTATATTTCAAAATAATTTCAAATTGTGCACATTGCCTCCCCACATATGCCCATAAAATATTTCGTTTCTACATCTTTCGAATGAGGTGCGCCACCCTGTATTTATTTTTTTTAATCTTGGAATGTTTTAATCAATAGCCCTGGCATATTATATTTCGAAAAAGAGATTGTACGAAACATTTTTTATTCAAATGAAAGTTTTCGTTTTGATCATCGCGTTTTAATATCTAAAATATATTTCTATTAATTAGTTTAATTAATGAGATGTGTTGCATTATTTATTTGTTTTTATTAACATTATGCAACGCTTTTATCTAGATGTAATATTTTTATGTCTATTTAGAAAATTATTATCAAAGTAATTATATCCTTATGGCAGCAGTTTTATTTGCAGGAAATCCCATATTAATACTTACAATACTATCCAACGCATGAAAATCCGCGTTGATATTGAGAAATCCTGATACAATATCAAATTCACAAAGTTTATTACAAAACAACTGAAAAATGCAACAAATCCACAAAAATCCAAATCAAATTCAAATATATCATGAATATATCATTTGAAAGACACAAGGCACCATTTGCAGCCTGGTTAGGCAGTAGCTCATTAATTGCAATGGCTTTTTTCGACCGAGAACGCAAACCTACGAAGAACTGTAGCGTTCCTAATTGCGACAACAAAAATGGCAGTTTTTTCCTTTTCCAAATCCCCTGAAAGATTAGGATTGTTTTGTACGTTTTTTTTTCAGTTTAGAGGTATAGTGGCCAGTAGCTTTCCCGAATTTTTAACGGCTTCAAGGTGACAATTTAGGCAAATACAATGTTAAAGAAAGCGGAAGAATTGGCAGAATTGGGATTTTAATTATTTGAAGCAGTACCACAAGCAGTATTATAAGCCATGTTTTTAACTTATTTCCCAATAAATACGTTTTTATACACAATACGGTATATACACAATGTCGAACACCTGGAAAATACTTTAATAATGCAAGCTTTTAAAACCCATCCCGTTATAATAAATTCCGTTATAAAAAAAGAAAAATTATTCAGAGATTCAGGGGTAACAGTTCAAAAGTAAAATATATCAATTCCAAATAAAATTTTAATATTTGTATGACTATTTTAGTAAATACCATTTTGATTTTTTCTTATTTATCACGGCCTACTAATACGAAAATGATATATTTTAAATATTGGAGTAAATAGCAAAAATAAATATAGAGTGATATATATTTTTGAGAAGCTCAAGCAAGGCGGATCATATGATTTTTAAATATACAGGGTGTTCCATTTGAAAAAACATAACTCTAGTTCATATCTTCAAAAATATTTTTTTCGGAGAAAAACAGACTACGCCACTATATTCTACGTAAAAAGTTCTACAAGAATCAGTTTTCACCTTCTCGATATCATCCATAATAACGGAGATACGAAGGCTGTCCCAAATTGCAATTTTCGAACAGATCCTGTAACTCAGAAACGAAGAGGGCTGGGAAAATTTTGTTGACAGCATCTTCCGATTGACAAAAAAGTGGCATAGGTTTGTGCAAACCGCACCCTTCTATCTTCACCAATAACGGAGCAGAATACTGTGCTCCAGTGTGGCTTAATAGCAAACACACCCGTATGGTTGATATTCAATTAAACCAAACTATGCGCACTATATCAGGGACAATTCGACCAACACATACAATATGGCTGCCCACTCTTAGCAACATAGCTTCTTCCAATTTGCGCCGAGAACATGCCTTGGTCAGAGAGTTTACTAAAATAATGAATAACCCTCAGCTGCAGGTCCATGATGACGTACCACACATCCAGGGAAATCGACTACGATCAAGACACCCTCCATTGAAGACTGCACATGAGCTGCACCAAAATAATTTTGATATAAATGAGCAATGAAGAGAGAAATGGGAAAATGAGGCAGCTCCAATGTACCATGGTCTACGGTACGTTATTAATGAACCTGCAGGATTCGACCTTCCCCGTCGAACATGGACAACTCTTAACCGCATCAGAACTAACTGCGGAAGATGTGCCGACTCTCTAAATAGGTGGGAAAAAGTCCCTTCAGCCGCATGCGACTGTGGACCTGACAGGCAGACTGTCAAACATATAGTGCAAGACTGCCCAATAAGAGCATATACGGGCAACTCAGAAGATTTCCTTATGGCTACTCAGGAGGCAATTGATTATATACAAAGACTGGATATCTGTTTATGAGACGAATTAGCCTATTTTTTTGTTGTGTATGTTTTTTTTTTCTTTGTTTATGCAGTTTTTTTTATCTACATATTTTTTTGTTGTTTATGCAGTTTTTTTATATATATTTTTTTTGTTATTTATACCATTCTGTGTCCTATAACTTAAGATACTGTGATGTAAACCACACGCTAAATAAAAAAATAAAAAATAAAATCAATAACGGAGATACTGTATATATGATTTCAGCTAAAATGGGACACCCTGTACATGTTTCTTAAAACATTTATTGGAATTATTTCGATATCTATTATTTTTGTATCCACTGATGTGTTTATAAAATTCTATGAGTAAGTAGAAATGATTGTGCTCCATAGCTTAATGAAGTAATGCTTTTTGTTTCAGAAATACCTGTTTCTCGAAGATCAGATTGCAACCATTATTTGGCGTTGGGTAATAGGCGGTTCCTTGCGTGAGAGAAATAATTTTAAAAATAAGATGTTTACTATTTCAAATGTCGAAACGAATTCATGTCAGAATATAATTTTTATTCTAACTTAATTTATCCTTGATTTACTTTTTCAATATACCTACGCATTTATAATGATAATGGATAACGTAGTTTTTCACAGGTAATTTTGCCCAATATATGGAATGGACCTAGCTAAGAATAGACTCTCTGATTGATGATAAGGCCAGCACTCATATAGATGCACAGATTAATGAACCGTTTATGTGTATAGTCTTCGGTCTCATTCCTTGCAGGTGTATCATTTTCTTTGTAGTTTCCATTTGTGTCATTGTTTTAATTGGTTTTTTGTAGTTTTAATTACATGAAGAGTCTTTTAGAACTTCAGTTACAGTTCGAATACTGCTTCTGGACTTAATATTGAAACATTTTTTAAGAAAAAACTGAAATATATTTATTGGAGTGCTTTAAGACTTTATGGGATACAAACCTCGGAATTCATTTACTGTGAACGAATTTTTATAAAACTTTTTGCATTGTATATTAATAAAATATATTGCAAAGTTTACTCATTTAAATTCGTTGCTTTCACTTCAGTATTTAAATAAACACACATATAAGTTCCATATTCCGGAAAAGCTCTGTATCAGGATTCCTATTTGAGATTTTCACTCCAAACTTTTTACAAAATATGTGTTTAAGTCTACATTTCAAAAAAAATTATAGATATACAGGGTGAGTCAAATATATATATCTATATTTGTTTAGTTGAGTGAATTTGCTATAAAATTCCGGTTCCAAAAATAACTTAATACCATGAGTATACTAAGTTGTTTTATAAATTATGACCACGTTCATGAGGATGTCAATGTAGACGTCCAGGAACCTTCGTATGATAATTCCTAATCGAGACGATCGACTTATTGTAAGTTTATCGCTAAGACTTCACCATCGTTTGTCAGCTTTTCAAATAGATAATGAATGGCACTTAAGGAACGTACATACTAACTAACGGACTATAAGAAGAAGATTAAATGAAGCAAATCTTATGTCAAGAAGGCCTGCTTCGGGACCAGAACTTAATAGATGTGTTGACTAGGCCCAAAAACCGAAAAAGCCGAAATGTAAAAATTACGAAAAAATGCCAATGTCTTCTTCAAAGGCGAATATTTCCCACAAAAATAAGCTAATGAGATGAACCAAAAAATAAACCATCGAGAAAGGATGTATCTAGATAATAAAATTATTTTTAAATTTCCTGCTGTTTTAACATATTCCGCAGGGTGTTTCAAACTTTCACCAAAATATCAACATTTTGTTTTCCCTCGTATAATTAAGAGATGGGGAGTTTCATTATTAATTTACAAAAAGATGCTAAAAAGTCAAATAATTTGGCTACACACTGCTTAAAAAATCATCAAAATCGGTCCATTAAAACAAAATATATTAACCTTTAAAATACATCAAAGTTTTCAGGTGCCCATTTTTCGTGCCCGTGAATGAATGGAAATGAATATTTCAAAAACTATACATTTTAGTCATATACTTTTCTAATGAAACAAACTTCTTTTATTTTTTTACTAGAATCCAAAAATCAAATAATATATTTATGGGGTTTCCATTACAAAAAACATAACTTTGATGTGTAACTTTTTTTGGGGACACCCTGTAGAACTCCACATAATTTTAGAAAATGCTTTAAATTGACTTACATAAGCTCACAAAATTTCACTTCAATACAAACTTTTGTTCTCTTTGCAAAAGCCGCGTCGTATATGACGCGCCACCCTGTATAATTCGATTTCAATCAAAATTTCAATGATTAGAATATAAGCAGAATAGGTATAGCTTATGCATTAGATTTATTTATTTCAATAAATTTACTTAGAAAAAGAATTAAAAAAATAAAAAAATGAAGAGAACGAAATAATTAAGAATTTACTAAAATTACTACAATAAAAAATTAAAAGCAACGAAAAAAAATGGGTAAACATTTTAATATTTTATGTATAAAACACAATACAGAAAGTTTTACGTTAATACATTTACAGTAATTGAATTCCGAGGTAAAAGTCTCTGGGTACTCCACTAAATTATTAATTAAAAGAAATTAATTCAGCATGTATTAAAAGACTTTAATTAAATAGCAAATAACAAATATAAGCAAACAACATAGGTACTGATTTACGCCCAAGGTGCAGTGACCAAAAATATGCCTTCGTTGGAGAGACAGCAAGTGCCGTTTTCAGGTGACGCATTTTTAGGTAAGACGTACTGTCTGGTGAGAGTCATTCTCCTTTGGGCATTTTCTATTTGGTTCTCCGTCTGAGCTAGTACCTCGACTGATCTGGGAGTAACCGTGCACTTGATTTCTTCCGGTTTAAAACCTCTGGCATCCACTAAGATCTAAAAATGTGACAGATAGTACAGGGTTATCATTTTAGTTTGACCCAGTTTTAAAAGCTTGTAACTTTTTTGTTTGTTAATGCTTTTGTCGATCTTGAAAGAAATTAAGAAGAATGCACATGTGTGATACATTTTTGAATTCGGAGAAAAGAGAACTATCTAATGTGCCACTAATATACAGGGTGTCCAAAGTTTTTTTTTAGTTTTAAAAATCTGACATGTGACACCTTCCGTCATTTTTGACAAAACTCGTAAAAACTTGGCTGAAACTGCTAAATACAACATGTTTTTTGAATGACTGCTTTAACCCAACAAACAAAAAAGTTATAAGCTTTTAAAAGCCCAAGTAGCATTTTCACGACTTGCGACCACATGTTTACTAAACACAACGTTGGATTAGTTACAAAAAATAGTTAGCTCCCTACCTTAGGTATTAAAATAAATTTAAACGTTTTTATAACGTTGTGCCGACGTTGGACTTGTACTACAACAAAGTAGAAGCTTCTGCGACGTCGAATAAACGTTGTCTTCTAACCTTTTTGCTTAAGTGATCTTTAGGTGATTCGGGCAACGTAGCTACAACGTTGGACAATATAGAGTTTTCCGACGTCAGTTTCAGGACCTATTCCAACGTTATGCAAACGTCGTCTGTTTTACTAATTCCAACGTTGTTTAGATTTCCTTATTCTTAGGTTGGTAGGACGTCGGGTCACTACCTTTTTGCAACTGTATTGAACCATAACCTTAAATCTTAAATCTTCATTGTTCTGTTCAGTCAGACAGTTCAGTGCTGTTTTTGTTTTTATAAAAAAAAAACTTAATCAAAATGGGACATAAGAAAGGTACATATAAAACTAAATTTAAATATACATCGACATATATTACCGCTAGTTTATCCACTCCCTCGTTTATTTAGATTATAGAGGGCGGCACAAGCTAGACTCTAGGATGACTAAATTAGGCAATCTTGCGACTAGTATACTACCTGTTAAGGCCGAACTGCGACTTTATTAGTCCAGTATGCGACTACTCGAACTACTCCATCTTAATCTCCAAAACAACAAAGTGCAAGCCGCCATGTTGTTAAATAAGAAAATGTTTCGTTTTTAAAATAGCAATTCCTGCTTTTTGAATACATTAACTTGAAATATTTGACCCTAAAAAACACGCGGAAACAATTTTTTCGCCTGCGAATGAATTATTCTCATTTTACTAAAAAAAAATTCAAGGAAATTTTTAAAACTTCTTTAATTTTAAGGCCCATTAGTATTTTTCAAAGAAACAATACATTTATCAATAAAGTTGTTTGCGTTTAACTTTTTTGCCTTGGGTAACGAGTTACAGAGTCGGTTAAAGTGTTTCAATAATTATGATCTTCAAACATCCTCCACACTTAAATACTTTTGTTTTGTTTTCCTTCACTGCTATCTGACTATGTCTCTAACTAAACCATAAAAATAATATTTTTACTATAATTATCCCAATTTAGGATAAAACGCGACTTAGACGCCATATTAGTTTTGTATTTCTGTGAATTAGGATTTTAAACAACGTTGCAGATTGTACTAAATTAGGCTTCTAGCCAACGTCGGTATCCAATGTCGTTTCGACTCAAAAATTATTCTCCAAACTAGTGCAGACTAGGATTGGCACGAGGTTGTGCCGACGTTGCGCCCCGACGTTTGGTCGCGTGACACAACGTTGTCCCGACGTCCAAATGCTGCTTGGGAGTGGGTCAAACTAGAAAGATAATACTGTACCGGGTGTCCCATTAAGAATAGCTCTCGGTTGTATCTCGAAAAGTATTAGCCGTAGGGCTTACGGAAAAGAATATTTATAATTAAAGGGGCTATGAGAGATTGCTAGAAATTATTTTCAAGTTTGTAAAACGGCCGCTAGGTGGCGCAATTGCTATGGAAAATAAGAAAATAGATTTTTTACAGAATTTTGCCTAGATAATGGGTACTATAAAAATAATAGATTCATAATCTTCAGTAAATTTTGGATTTTTTTTGTTAGAACCATTTTCCCCTATCTGCTAAAATAATGTGGTGGGGGAAGGTTAGATCTATCTTTATTTAAATGTTGATAACACCGGACCGGATGATCAGAATCCAACAAACGGAGGCTCGTTTAAAAGAGCGTTTCTTACTCTATATTATACCATGAAAATAATAATAATAAGGTTTTGAATGTAGACGCTAGGGGGCGCTTTCTTACAATTTAACAAACATAGCGCGTTTTTTCAAAAAAATTAAATACGATAGTATGTGTTATTTTAGCTGATAGTAAAGAGTAGTAAAAGCCTAAAAAGTCAGCAAAAACCGCATCCTGATATCTTCTTTCAAACCGAAGATATTAGCAAAACTATAATAAATACCAAAAAATAAGCCCTTAATTACCTGATTTTTACAATACAGTATCAGTAGCCCTCTTGATTAGGCCCATTCTAACAAAAAAAATAAGATAGAAACAGTTAGTTTATTTTAAAATCGACGAAAAACCAGAATACCATAATACCACATGTATTAATATCTAATATTTAAGATATTAATAATAGTGAACAAGAAGCGATGATTCAGTGAAGTCATGGTAGGCTTTGGAAAAAAGTTGCTTTTCGCGTAATAGTATAAACGTCAAATTGTTATTAGATCAACATTTTGACAGTCTCTATCTTTTAAATGCTTTTTCAAAATGCCTTTATTATTTGAAGTAGTTGAAGTTGTTGGCATTTTGAAAAAGCAATCAAAAGATAAAAAAACGCTGCTAAGACTATCAAAATGTTGATCTAATAAAAATTTGACGTTTATACTATTATGCGAAAAGCAACTTTTTTCCAAAGCCTACCATGACTTCACTGAATCATCGTTTCTTGTTAACTATTATTAATATCTTAATTATTAGATATTAATACATCTGATATTATGATATTCTGGCATATCGTCGATTTTAAAATAAACTAATTATTTCTATCTTATTTTTAGGTTAGAATGGGCATAATCAAGAGGGCTACTGATACCGTGTTGTAAAAATAAGGTAATTAAGCGCTTATTTTTTGGTATTTATTATAATTTTGCTAATATCTTCGGTTTGAAAGAAGATATCAAGATGCGGTTTTCGCTGACTTTTTAAGCTTTTACCACTCTTTAGTATCAGCTAAAATTACATATACTATTGCATTTAATTTTTTTGAAAAAACGAGCAAATTTTGTTAAATTGTAAGGCAACGCCCCCTAGCGTCTACGTTCAAAAGCTTATTATTATTGTTTACATGGTACAATATAGAGTAAGAAACGCTCTTTTAAACGAGCCATCCTTGTTGGATTCCGATTATCCAGTCCAGAGTTATTAACATTCAAATAAAAACAGATCTAACCTTCCCCCACCCCTTTATTTTCGTAGATAGGGGAAAATGGTTCTAACAAAAAATATTCAAAATTTAGTGAAGATTATGAAGCTGTTACCTATGGTACACCTTATCTAGGCAAAATTGTGTAAAAACTCCATTTTCTTATTTTTTGTTGCAGTTGCGCCCCCTAGCGGTCGTTCTACAAATTTGAAAATAATTTCCAGCAATTTCCCATAGAATCTTTAGTTATAAATATTTTTTTCCGAAGCCACTACGGCTAATACTTTCCGAGATACAGCCGAGAGCTATTCTTAGTGGGACACCCTGTACAAACTCATTAAGGTTGTATTCCGTTGCAAAATCAGGCTAACCAGACCGGTAAGTTACGGTAAAGAGCGGTTCCTGAAAAACATCGGTTTGATACGGAACGGTTTGGTAAAATACTGGAAACGTTAAATGTTGACGTTTTCTAAATTTCAATACGTCTATTATAAAAGTTATCTTTTATGCATTTTTAATGTACCTATTGTCTGCTTTTACGTTTGCTTCTTCTTTTCAGTGGAGTTTAATATTGAAAAGTACTTTATTAATAAACTGTTAAACTCGTTAGACAGCTCAAGTGAAGATTTGCAGGTCCAATATTAAAACAGATCAATAATAAATAAACAAATCTAATCAATATTTATATTTTTATAGCTTACAAAACATTCGCGATTACTTGTCTTGTTTTTCATATTTTCTTTAAATGTTCCTGAAGAAACAATGGCTGCATGATAAGTTTAAATGGTCCTAAAAAGCAAAGATAATTCTACTACGAATAGATAACCCACGTAAATGGGACGGTTGGAACCGGCCAAGAGACATCAATGCACACGTAAAATTTAATATTTCGTGCGGAAACCCTCGTGAACGAGACGCGGCGTTGCCAATAACTCATTTTAGAAGAGATCTATTTAGTTAGAACATTATATTGAATTTGGCATTAATCTTTGGCCTTTTTTGGAAATATGATAGGGGTTAACTTGAAATAAAAATACTAAAACTAAACATATTTTAATAGATAACAAACTCATTTTTACGAAGAAACAAAATAAAAATTTGTCGAATCTAAAAATTAGTTAAATCAATTAAATGATTAACCAATCTAAAAATTAGTTAAATCAAACGAAGTTTTAAATGTATTGACATATAGAGGAGAAAAACATTTAAGTACTTTTCATTTTGATATTTATAGTTATGTACAGGGTGTCCCATTTTTCGTGTGTTTTACAGGGTTTCTCATTTATGAGTAGAGGTACAAAGATGAGGTTTTCACTATTTAGTATATTATTATTATTTCATTTGATTTGTCTTGCTATGGGCTTTCTAAAAATATAATTAGGTACTCTATATTAATTTTTATAAATAAGGTAAAAAATGCATTATTTAACTTTTTAACATATCCCGCTTGTTTGAATTGGGTAATCAGCACAAACGAATAATTTATTCGACTTGAAATTTTGGTTATTGGTTATTCCCCACTAGTTTCAGTGCGTAAAATTATTGCACAAAATTGCGTATTAATTGCGTAGTAATTCTACGCGTAAAATTATGCATCAACAATTTCTGTAACTCAGATTGACAGCATGTTATGTAAAAGGGTTCCACCAGTTCATTTTCACTGCAGTTTATTAAGATAACACGATGGAAAGGATAATTATCTGATTAAATAAAATACTTGTTGTCTTATGTGAATAAGACAGGTAATAATAGGGTATCCCTTAAAAAAACAAGTTTGAGTCATATTTCGAAAATGACAGCTCCCAGTGAAGAACTAGTTTACTAATTTTTACTACGCCCATTTATTTCTTCATCAAAATATTTACGGGAAACAACAACTTTTCAACTACTCGATAAGTTATATGATAACCAAGATACGAAGGAGATCCAAAAATACAACATTTTAAAATTCCCTGTATTCCTGGAACCAAGAGGGCTAGGACATAAGAAAGCAGCAATGATGTGGAAACCGCATCTTTGTATCTCTACTCATAAATGAGAAACTCCAAAAATCCATAAAACAAAAATAGGACATTAAGTACAGTGCGTGTTATCATTTTATTTTGTTCCATTTTAATCTGACAATAACTTTTTTATTCTTGAAGATAGAATATTAATTTATAAAATAAATTATAAGGTTACTAGTCATGTTTATTTGGTACATGTTATGTTTATTAAGTACATGTTATGTGGTCTTACGCTGTGAAAAGTTGAGTGTGATACTGGTATGAACAATATATTGTTTTTTAAATGTAAAAACCTGTATATTAGAAGTGTATAGCAATTTATAATACCAATTTATAATACCAATTTTTTTCCGATTTCAAAATTGTTCATACATGCCCTTCCTTACTGACATAAAATTTATAAAAATGTGTCAAATAGTAGACATAATTATGTATAAAACTAATATGTCGAACTGAATGTACCGAACTTGAAACAAATTACACATTGGTTTATAATTTTTTCGAATTTCGATAAAACTGTTAAAAGAAAGGGCATGTGTGTTTACTGTATTAATACACTTCAAACATACAGGGTGTCCCATTAAAAAAAGGTTATACCCGTTATATATAACGGTGACATTTAGCAACTTATTACATTATTGATTATAATAAACAACAAAACTTGACCAAAAACCCTAACATTTGCTGTTTAGTGAATGTTCTATCCAAAAATAGAAAAGTTATTATCTGCTAAAAATGGGGGGGGGGGACAAAATAAATTGCTAATACTGTACAGGGTGGGTCAAATTCGGCGCTTTTAAATGGAAACATCCTTTTCTTTAGGAGATAGACGAAAACTAATATCGGTGTCTGGAGCTCAATTTTCATCAAAAACATGATGGTGAAAACCGCACATCAATATCTGTTACCGTTTCGGAGTTACGGGGTGTTTTTCAAAAATGTGCATTTTTAACAAATCGCCGTAACTTTTTTGCTATGGAAAATTTTGTATTTCTATGAAAACATTTCCAAAGCACCTTTTTACGTAGAATTTAATGGTTTAAGTATAGTTTTTTTAAAATTAATAATTTAAGAGTTATCAACAGAAAAATTGATTTTTTATTTAGGACACCCTCTATATTTTTAACTAACTGAAAAGAATTTAAAATTACCTTTCCAAAAATACAGCACATTTGATATTTTGTTATAATCCCCTTCGAAATACAGAATTTTTAAAAGTTCGCCACTTTTAACTAGTAAGCTTTGGATCCCTTATTGATGATATGCCCTTAATGGAACTCGAAAACATATTTTTCCAGCAAGACGACGCACCGCCTCTGAACGCTGAAGTTATCAGCAAATTTTTGCAGCCAATTTCAAGAATAACTGAATAGCTAACCAAGATCCCAGCTGTTGGCCGTCGAGGCCGCCTGATTTAGTGCCCATGGATCTAATCCTATGGATATATTTGCGGAAGAATATAGGTTCCTTATTCTTCCGTATAATCTAGACAAGAATTCGAAACACTTAGCAGTTATGAGAGGGTATCTTTCACCCCTACTGAGTTAATGAATTCCGCGAGAAATGTTCAAAAACTGCCCCGTCTGTCCATAACAGAAGACGGTCGATATATCGAACATCTGTAGCAAAATCTCATGTCTTGGTTTGCTATTTATTTTTATTGTTATTAGATATAGTTTAAATGTGTTGATGTTGTTAAATATAGTTTAAATAGTTATAAAATTCTGCATCTCTCATTGCAAATATTATTTTCGTTTTAATTGCTGCTCACAGCTAGGAGTTTTTTGCATTACAGCCGGTGCCGTTCAAAGCCTACTTATTTAAAGCGGTCGAATTTTTATATACTCTATATCTCGAAGAGGAATCGAGCAAAATATCAAGTGTGTTATATTTTTGGAAAGGTAATTTTAAATTCTTTTCAATAAATTAAAAGTAGAGTTAGTTAAAAATATAGAGGGTGTCCCATATAAAAAATCAAATTTTCTGTTGATAATTCTTAAATTATTAATTTTGAAAAAAATTATACTTAAACCATTAAATTCTACGTAAAAAGGTGCTTTGGAAATGTTTTCATAAAAATACAAAATTTTTTATAGCAAAAAAGTTACAGCGATTTGTTAAAAATGCATATTTTTGAAAAACACCCCGTAACTCCGAAACGGTAACAGATATCGATATGCGGTTTTCACCATTATGTTTTTGATGAAAATTGAGCTCCAGACACCGATATTAGTTTTTGTCTATCTCCTATAGAAAAGGGTGTTTCCATTTAAAAGCGTCGAATTTGACCCACCCTGTACATTATTCACATAAGACAACAAGTAATTACCAGTTAAGTTAGGTATCTAAAAACGAAACTATTCTAAAATTTATGCTAACATAATCAGTAATTTTATTTTACTAATCAATTCACATACAGGGTGACAATTTGAAAACGAACAGTATTTAATATTACCTCTACCGATGATAGCATGAAAATTTGGCGAAATACGTCAATTTACATATCAAGGAGGACAATTTTTGAGGCATTTGTTGTCGTGTTCCTTTCAACCCTTTGACCCCCTAAAATTTTAAATGCCAACCCCTATTTCTTTTACCATTTTTGTGTTCCTTATAAAATTCTCAAAAAAATAATGCAGTTTATGTAGAATTCCATAAGAAACACAAAAATAGCAAAAGAAATAGGGGTTGCTATTTAAAATTTTAGGGGTAGGTGCCCTGGGGGTCAAGGGTTTGAAAGTAACACGACAACAAATGCCTCAAAAATTGTCCCCCTTGTATATAATATGTAAATTGGCTTGTTTCGCCAAATTTTCATACTATCATCGATAGAGGCAAGATTAAATACTGTGTGTTCGTTTTCAAATTGTCACCCTGTATAAGACAATATAATTTTTCATAATAAACAAGTTTTGGCGGTAACAGTGTAAATAGTAAAAAAGCAATTTTTGCAACAAGTAACTAAAATCAATTTTCTTGGGATGAATTGTTTTTCATCCCCAGATGAGAGCTAGGCGTATCTAGATTATAAAACAGAATCGTTACAAAAAAGGCCCTAAAATATCTCATTTACGGGCTCAAATGAACTAGTAAAATTCTTATTTCTGTAGGGGAGATATGCTAAAATTCTACTTACTAATTTTTTTAGTTTTGGTTTGTGATCTTTTTTAACTTCTCCCCATCTGCAAAATTTGAAGATATTATATAGTGGTAATTAAATCATTTAGTAAAAAGTTTGTGTGGGTAGCATGTTTCTTCCTTACTACATAACCAAATCGAAATAGCACTTTTCGCTATAATTTTGCTTTTTGTTTTAAGAACCAAATGTTTTTGTCCTTTATATTCATTAAAATATTTCAATATTCGAAAAAATAAACATCTTTTGGAAAAAGTTTTTTTTCTGTTTCACGGCAAATAACTACAACTTTTGATTTTTAAATGGTAACCTCGGCATTTTTTTGCTTTATTCGATAGAAAATGACACTCTACATAGAACGACATATCATATATCAACTTTTGACATTTTTGTTTAAAAAAAATCGTATTTTAACTTTCAATCTAGAGTAAGCCACTTTTGATTAACATCCGGTATATTAAAATTCCAAAAATACATTAAAAATAATATTACTAATTTGCAACTATTGAAATAAAATTTAAGGCTTTTGAAATGTTTTAGAATCACCCTGAGATTTTCTGAAGCAAACGTATATTATTAATTAATATATTTCTGGGTATTTCCCCACTAGGCACTGTGAGAAGATCTACAAAATAAAATAGTTATTTAAAAAAAAAGAAAAATAGATCATTTTCCTGTTTATATTATATTTATATTATTATTATTCTTTTTTCGATATTTATTATTTATATTTTGATATAAAATCTAAAGGTATATAGATATTATTTTTAATTAATTACATTTTTATTTATATAAAAAAACTTAATTTATGTATATACATATATATTTAAACCCGTAATTAGTTCCTTAAATTTTATATAAACCTCTTTATTAGTTTCCCAATTTTAAAAAAATAGAAAAAATCTAGTACTGAACACGTTTGCAAACTTCTCTTAAAACACAAAGTAATATTTTCCCAAGTTAATAAATAGAAATTATAGATATGTATCACCTTAATATTTTGCCATATTTTCCCTTACTTAAAGTACAAAAAATATGTAGTTTGGGTTGACTTGAAATCGATTAATTAAGAACTGATAGGCTTATCCAAATTTAAAATCCAACGTTCGCATATACCTGGATTTTTATATGGAAACCTAAACATTTTTAAATTAGGATTGTCCCTCCTTGATAGTCTGCAATTGTAATATTGACATACATTGCCCGACATATTTTTAAAACACAAAAACTTAAATCAAAATATAATAATTCAAAATAATAAAGCAAAATCTACAATTGAAAATATAAAAAATGAGCACACCACGAAGCCTTCAAAACGAGGTGCGGGGGAATACGGAAGGCTTTGATAATCGCCGTCGGGCCGCCGCTTGTACCGGTAGCATTTGGCGTACGATTTGGCAACATAGACAAGCAAGGAATCGCTTTTTAACGTTGCTGCGCCTCGATGGATCCCGGCTCAAAAAGCCGGGCTCCTTTTTGGTTCCAAAAAATTTACACGGGATGGGTTTTCTATTGTGTTAACTATAATATTCTTTGACTATAATATTCTTTGTAAAAAGTCATTCTTTTAGTTAATGAAATTTATTTACCTTTACTGCCTACCTCCATATTGCTTTTGGATGTAAATACAAAATATTATTACCAATTTTAGAAATTAAATGAGAATTTCACTCGAACTTCCAATATTTGCTTGATTTCATAATTCTTGTTACATAAATGATATTGATTGACAAACAAAACCAGAAAAACTAGCCTACTCACGATGGTTAGTTTGGTGACAGTTATAACGGAATTTTTCAGGAACCGTGTTCCGTAATAAGAAAACTTTCAGGAAACCGATAGAAACGGAACATAAAACCATAACCAAGGTAAGCAACGGAATACACCCTAAGTACCACAGCCTAGTCATACCCAGCCTACCGACTTATGACCCCTTGCATGGAAATCTGCTTACGGTGAATTTGAGTGGCGTGCGGTAAACTTTTTAGAAGGCGAAGCGTCAGCAATGGCTATGAAATGAAGACCGCTATCATTTTATATACAGGGTGGCGCTTCTCATACGACGCGGAGGCTCCAAGGAGAACGACAGTTTGTATTGAAATGAAATTTTATGAGCATAGGTAGGTTAATTTAGAGCATATTTTAAAAATATAGAGAGTCATACACGGTGCCCCAAAAAAAGTTACACAACAAAGTTGGATTTTTTGTAATGAAATATACGATATATTAATGCATTTTCGGATTCTAGGAGAAAAATAAACGTGATTTTCATTAGAGAACCTACATCAAAGAGACTTGATTCTATTAGTTGGTGACTAGAATACTTAAATCTTCCTAATTTGTCTAGTCTTGACTCTTTTATTGGGGTATGTTAAAGACAGAGTGTTTACAAAACTCGACCAACTATTGTCGACAACATGAGAGAAATGGCATGCTTTTTAGTATGAAAAGATCTTTTGAAAAGAAAATCATTTTATGCAGTGAGTAGGAAAGGAAACATATTAGGCATTTTATTTCATCTTGCTAATTTTTGTGTCATTACGCTTATATCTAGTTTTAACTCTGTAATAATTAAATATGTTTTAAGCGTGTATCTCTTTAGTACCGTTGAGTATTTTACACTACAACCTTTAATTTTTTGTTAAATTATCAAAAGGAATATCACTAGCCACCTAAATTTTATCAAATAAAAAGGATCTACTAAGGCAATATCATACAAAAATGTTTTCTGAGAGGTAGGCAACCTTAATAGTATTTTAAAGATATATAATTTCTCCATTGAATACCGGTATAATATACTGGGTATCCATTTAAAATAAAGGGGTAACTTGCTTCTAAAAGTGGCAAATGTTCAGTATTAATTTTGTCTCACCCTGTATAACTGTATAACTTTTCGGGACAAATTTTAATTTGGTTTAACATACAACGGGTATTTTAAGTAAATATCAGGATATACATAGTAAGCTACAATTTAGGTAGCTGTTTTACAGAATTTTAAAATTTATTCTACGTTTTCACAAAATGTGAAATATGTCAATATCCTTACAATTTAGGCATATGCTTCTTTAGTGAAACTCAC
Organism: Sitophilus oryzae; assembly: GCF_002938485.1. Lineage (NCBI taxonomy): Eukaryota > Metazoa > Arthropoda > Insecta > Coleoptera > Curculionidae > Sitophilus > Sitophilus oryzae. Next base: position 1,885,438 of record NW_022146163.1, on the reverse strand, counting down.
CTTTATTTTTTGCCTAGAATCCGAAAATCGATTAATATATAGGGTGTTCAATTACAAAAAAAACTACTTTGATGCGTAACTTTTTTGGGGACACCCTGTAGAACTCTATATATTTTTATAAAATGCTTTCAGTTAACCTACATATGCCCCCAAAATTTCATTTCGATATAAACTCCCGTTCTCCTTGGAGCTTCAACGTCGTAAGGCGCAACCCTAAATATGTAAAATTTCTAAGCCAACTGGGCGCCGATCACACGGTAATATACTCAAATTTACATTAATCGCTATGAATTATTATTTAAAAGGCTTGCTTTTTTGTCTCAACGTATAGGGAAGCGCAGTTTTCTCCGCTTCCATGAGCCGCACGCCCCTGATATAATCACTATTATTGTAAAATCGACCAATCGTTTAGTGACAGTAAAATTAATGTTTGTAGATAAAAATGTTAATCGGATTAGATTCACAGTATTCATTAGATTCAAGTAGGAACGTTTCATATGAATGTTACCTCAAAGCGGTCTTGGTAAAAAAATACATTATCCATTACTGACGTTCCAAAAACTGAGTATGATTGGTTTAATTCTAGTAACTCATCCTCCCAGTTTATTCCTAAAAACAAGGTAATCTACAGTTACCATCAAGAACTAAAGTTTATATACCGGGTGCGTCTCAAAAGTGGCTCACCCCTATAACTTTTTTATTTTTTTCAGATAAAAAAACGAGATTTGGTATGTTAGTACATGACATAAATTAGGATTGAATGACATATTCAATTGTTTTCGGTCATTTCTGTTTTACCGGAAATGACTACAACTTTTGATTTTTAAGTAGCACCCTCGGTATTTTTTTACTTTATTCGATAGAAAATGACATTCTGAATAGAATGGCATATCATATGTCAACTTTTGACATCGTCGCTTAATAAAAAATTGTATTTTAAAAACAATCTAGAGTGTCATGACCACGTTAAGAACACTAATTCTTAATTAAGAAGCCTTGAAAAAATAGATTTGATCGTCTAATGTTTTTAGTGTCTTGTCCTGGCCAGTTAGAAAATGCCCAAATCGTATTTTTAATCATATCTCAATTTTTTCAAATGGAACGAGGGTGGCACATTAGCATATTTGAAAAAAAACATTTTTTACGAATAATTTTATACCACACACTTGGTATTTCGAATCAAATTTTCGTTACGAACCTAAAGTTATAATTTCAAATAAACCATATGCAAAAATGTCAAAAGTTGACGTGTGATACGTCATTCTATTCAGAATGTCATTTTCTATCGAATAAAGTAAAAACATACCGAGAGTGTCATTTAAAAATCAAAAGTTGTAGTCATTTCCGGTGAAACAGGAAGTGACCAAAAACAATTGAATACGTCAATCAATCCTAATTTATGTCATATAATAACATACCAAATCTCGTTTTTTTATCTGAAAAAATAAAAAAGTTGTGGGGGTGAGCCACTTTTGAGATGCACCCATAGGTAGGCTTTTTATATTATATTTTTTAAATTTATATTATTTATTATTATACTACTATTTTTTTCCTTTTTTATAAGCTTAAAGCTACCTAGAATTCAAAATTTGAAGTTTTTAACTCTTCTAGAAGTATTTACAAGCTTCTAGAAGTATTGAAATTTGAAAAGCGATAATAATTCATGAACTATAATTACTACATATTTTGATAATCTCGCCAGCATGTCTGGTGAAAATTAATATTCTTGCTTTATCTACAACGAAGTTACAGGGTGGTCAAAAGTGCCGCTAATACCTTCGAGAAAGGGATCGTACGATCTCGACTTGGCGGGGGCACTGCTGTGCCACCAGATAGCGTGCCTACGGTTTGCCTAATATGTAGTATGACATACCAAAGTACTTAAAGTTTAAATGGATTTGTTCACCCATGAAAAAACAAGAGAAAGAGCAATTTGGAGCCATAAGATCTCCGAATTGTAAGATGGTTAAAGCAAAACAGGAACAAGATGACAGGATCTTTCCGTAAGGAGGCATTTCCTTCTTGATTGATATAAACGGACCTTAACTCCTCTTTATATGATCCCATTCCTGTGGACTGATAAATTTGTGTTATTCTGGATTGCTGGTGGTTAGGAAGAAGAATGCTACGCAGTAAACCATGACCAGGATAGTGTTTACGTAGAATGAAGCCTGCCAGCCCAGCTTCGGTATGGTGTAATTTATGTACACCCAAATGAACGCTGTTCCTATCGTGTGACCTAGCAAGGCACTGGCGAATTTCCCTTTTTCGTTGGGCGGTGCCCATCTTGCCATAAGCAGAATTAAGGAAGGATATATTAGTCGTGATGCAATTCCAGAGGCGAACCTGCAACAGAAAGTTACAGCCCAGTGCCATTTGGCTCATTGTACGATAAGAATATATAATAGTCCTATAGAGAATACTAAGCATACCACGATGTGTTTGGGACCAACTGCTTCAATGAGAATTCCTCTGATACTGGACTGATGTCTAGAATTCCGTAGTAGTAGGTAAATATTATTTGTTTCTTGTTGGAATCGGACCATTTATATTTAGATCCAAAATTGGGTATGCATTTCATGGTTGTTGGCCCCGTCAGTTACTCTTGAGCAGTATGTTCTTATAACATATTCGAATTCCTCTGGACTGATAAATCTGTGTACTTCTGGACTGCTGGCGGTTGTGAAGAAGTATGTCATGCATTCATATGTCATGCTGATTGTCGACTACTACTTACAATATGGTTTATTTATTAAAACCTAGAGGGATGATGGTGTAATTTCAGCCAGTTGTATACTAACGTATTCCCTGATTTATCGGAACGTGTTCCTCTTGAAATTACAAGTTTAGTTTTTTTTAGAGTTATGAGTAATAAATTTCTCCAATAAGAAAAAATAATTTTCCTAAAGCAACTAAATCAAAAAGATACATTAGCAGTTAAATAAAACTAAAATTTTATCATATATTTGTATATATTTGTAATAAGCGATTATAAAAACTCGAATACTACTTAATAGAACTAGAAATTAAATAAAAAAAAATTATGTTTCTTCGTCATTTCTCCTTAAACGCAAAGGCCTACCACGTTTTACATTCCAGTATTGGATTTCGGAAGAACCGAAAAATATGTATACAATTCCAGTACTAATTAATACCAAGCCTCCAACTGAAAACAGTATAGCCCAGTGTATAACATCGTCAGAATTGATCACTTCGATAAACTAGGCATGATTAACTAGATGTACAGAAAGAACCGACGCAAACTGAATATCGTAGCAGAGAAATGGTTCATATCAACTGGAATCCCTGTTGGTAACTACAACGGCTCCCCCAAAAAGTTTATTCTCAACACCAACAATATCGCCGATGCCCCCATTACGCACTGTGTCAATCCGGTACATATCATACCGGGTACCGCGTGACACCACATGAACATTTTTTGTCAACGCGGTTACGCTGATTGTGTTTTTTCAAGGTTAATATCTGTAACATTAGCAAAAATAACAGCACCCAGGTATTCACACAGTAGAGGTAGTAGAGTTAGCAGAGCGGATGCGTCAGTATCCACACCGACAAAGTCATTCATATAAGTCGGCACGACAAAAATATTCATTTGATCCAGCCAACGATCTCCGAATTGTAAGATGGCTAAAGCAAAACAGGAACAAGATGACAGGATCTCTCCGTAAGGAGGCATTTCCTTTTTGATTGATATAAATGGACCTTGACTCTTCTTGATATGTTCCAATTCCTCTGGACTGATAAATTTGTGTTGTTCTGGACTGCTGGCGGTTAGGAAGAAGAATGCTACGCAGTAAACCATGACCAGGATAGTGTTTACGTAGAACGAAGCCTGCCAGCCCAGCTTCGGTATGGTGTAATTTGTGTACACCCAAATGAACGCTGTTCCTATCGTGTGACCTAGCAAGACACTGGCGAATTTCCCTTTTCGTTGGGCGGTGCCCATCTTGCCATAAGCAGAATTCTTCTTCTTCTTTACGTGCCGTCTCTTTCGTGGAGGTTGGCGATCACATTGGCAAAATCTTCACGATTCTCGGCTTTCCTTATAAGTTTTTCAAAAGTTAGGTGAGTCCAGTTTCTGATGTTTCTCAACCAAGATAGTTTCTTCCTGCTGAGACCTCTCTTTCCTTCAATCTTACCCTTAACTATCAATTGTAAGACGTGGTATTTTTCATTTCTCAATATATGTCCTAAGTATGATGTTTTTCTTATTTTTATTATATTGAGCAATTCTCTCTCTCTGCCTATTCTGTTGTAGACTTCGGTATTTGTGATATGAGCTGTCCATGGAATTTTAAGCATTCTTCGATATATCCATGTTTCGAACGATTCTAGGCGATTCATCTCTTGAACTTTCAGTGTCCATGTTTCTGCTCCGTATAATAGGATTGACCAAACATAGCACTTAACGAGCCTAGTTCTCAACTCTAGGTCCAATCTGGGGTTCTGGAAGACGTTCTTTATTTTTAAAAATGGATTTCTCGCTTGTTCTATTCTGGTTTTTATTTCCACGTAAGCAGAATTAGGGAAGGATATATTAGTCGTGATGCAATTCCAGAGGCGAACCTGCAACAGAAAGTTACAGCCCAGTGCCATTTGGCTCCTTGTACGATAAGAATATATAATAGTCCTATAGAGAATACTAAGCATACCACGATGTGTTTGACACCAACTACTTCAATGAGAATTCCTCTGACTGGACTCATGTCTAGAATTCCGTAGTAGTAGGCAAATATTATTTGTTTCTTGTTGGAATCGGACCATTTATATTTAGATCCAAAATTGGGTATGCATTTCATGGTTGTTGGCCCCGTCAGTTACTCTTGAGCAGTATGTTCTTATAACATATTCGAATTCCTCTGGACTGATAAATCTGTGTACTTCTGGACTGCTGGCGGTTGGGAAGAAGTATGTCATTCAATAGAACTAGACCAGGATACCAGGACCAGAATTCCTCTGACTGGACTCATGTCTAGAATTCCGTAGTAGTAGGCAAATATTATTTGTTTCTTGTTGGAATCGGACCATTTATATTTAGATCCAAAATTGGGTATGCATTTCATGGTTGTTGGCCCCGTCAGTTACTCTTGAGCAGTATGTTCTTATAACATATTCGAATTCCTCTGGACTGATAAATCTGTGTACTTCTGGACTGCTGGCGGTTGGGAAGAAGTATGTCATTCAATAGAACTAGACCAGGATAGTTTCTACGCTGATTGTCGACTACTACTTACAATATGGTTTATTTATTAAAACCTATAGGGATGATGGTGTAATTTGAGCCAGTTGTATACTAACGTATTCCCTGATTTATCGGAACGTGTTCCTCTTGAAATTATAAGTTTAGTTTTTTTTGAGAGTTATGAGTAATAAATTTCTCCAATAAGAAAAAATAATTTTCCTAAAGCAACTAAATCAAAAAGATACATTAGCAGTTAAATAAAACTAAAATTTTATCATATATTTGTATATATTTGTAATAAGCGATTATAAAAACTCGAATACTACTTAATAGAACTAGAAATTAAATAAAAAAAAATTATGTTTCTTCGTCATTTCTCCTTAAACGCAAAGGCCTACCACGTTTTACATTCCAGTATTGGATTTCGGAAGAACCGAAAAATATGTATATAATTCCAGTACTAATTAATACCAAGCCTCCAACTGCAAACAGTATAGCCCAGTGTATAACATCGTTTGCATCACCGATCACCACTTCGGATAAACTAGGTACGATCAATCCAGATGTACTAGAAAGAACCGAATGCAAACTGAATATCGTAGCAGAGAAATTTGGAGCCATATCAACTGGAATCCTCAAGTTGGTAACTACAACGGCTCCCCCAAAAAAGTTACTCAACACCAACAATATCGCCGATGCCCCCATTACGCACTGTGTCAATCCGGTACATAATATTATCATACCGGGTACCAAGTGTGACACTACTACGAACATTTTTGTCAACGCGGTTACGCTGATTGTGTTTTTCGCTGCTATAATATCTGTAAGATTAGCAAAAATAACAGCACCCAGATATTCAAACAGTAGAGGTAGTACAGTTAGCAGAGCGGATGCGTCAGTATCCACACCGACAAAGTCATTCATATAAGTCGGCACGACGAAAATATTCATTTGATCCAGCCAACGATCTCCGAATTGTAAGATAGCTAAAGCAAAACAGGAACAAGATGACAGGATCTCTCCGTAAGGAGGCATTTCCTTCTTGATTGATATAAATGGACCTTGACTCTTCTTTATATGTTCCAATTCCTCTGGACTGATAAATTTGTGTTGTTCTGGACTGCTGGAGGTTAGGAAGAAGAATGCTATGCAGTATACCATGACCAGTATAGTGTTTACGTAGAATGAAGCCTGCCAGCCCAGTTTCGGTATGGTGTAATTTATGTACACCCAAATGAACGCTGTTCCTATCGTGTGACCTAGCAAGGCACTGGCGAATTTCCCTCTTTCGTTGGGCGGTGCCCATCTTGCCATAAGCAGAATTAAGGAAGGATATATTAGTCCCGATGCAATTCCGGTGGCAAACCTGCAACAGAAAGTTACAGTCCAGTGCCATTTGGCTCCTTGTACGATAAGAATATTTAATAATCCTGTAAAGAATACTGAGCATACCACGATGTATTTGGGACCAACTGCCTCAATGAGAATTCCTGATACTGGACTGATGTTTAGAATCCCGTAGTAGTAGGCAAATATTATTTGTTTCTTGTTGAAATCGGACCATTTGTATCTAGGTCCGAAATTGGGTACGTCCACTTTCATAGTAGTTGGTCCGTCATCGTCAGTTTCTCTTAAGCAGTATGGAATTGGTTTCGTTTTTGACATCTCAGTCATGTTGTCGAGCTGGAAAGTGATATTTGAAGCAAATATCCCACAAATAAATGAGGTAAAGAAAATCATCGTTATAATCCAGAATCTGACAGGAATGTTATTAAATCTTCTTTTGATATATGAACACATTATGACAGTGATATTTGACTTTGACGTTATCCATAGATTATGGAACATTTAGGTTGACTTTATACAGGGTATTCCTTAATAACATGCTAACATTTAAGGGGGTGTTTCTTGGACATAATCTTAGAAAAAACTTAATATATAGGAATGTATGTCCTAAACATCTTAACTTTTCAGGTACAGGGTGGTAAAATTTTTTATGTTTTTTTTCAAAATATCTCTAATGTTATATTTGATACACGACGTCTTCATGCATCAAAACGCATATTTTTATATGTCAAAAAATATTTTATTTCTTAATTTTCTTCCAGACGATGCTGAAACGAGTTCCACACAACAGATTTTCAGCGATTTGACACTGACGCAAACTGTCTTTCATTTTTTTCAAAAAGAAACAAGAGATAAAAACTGTTTAGAAACGAATGAAGATTTTAAAAATAAATTTTAATTTAAAATAAGTCAGTGGTGTAGGTACCAATTTTTTCTTCAAAAATATTCAATACAAAACCCGTATGGACGTCACTGGTTGAAATAAATAAAATTGTTTGTACATCAAAAAAAGTATTTTAATGGATAGAAGATGTGTATCAAGATTCATAAAGATATCTATTATAATAAAATCAGAGTTATTGTAAAAAAAGTTTTTTTTAATTTTACCTCCCTGTTTCTCGATCAGATATTAAGATGTTTAGGACATACATTCATATGAAGTTTTTCTCTTAGAATAGGTCCAAGAATCGTCATCTTAAATATTACCATGTTATTAAAGAACATCCTGTATAGTACTATTTGTACAATTTGATTTAAATTTGGCGCTTGGGTGTTTCAATATTTCGTGGCGCTATACAGGGTGTTCCAATATTTCGTAGACATATAGAACTACTACGCTTTTTTAGAATCCTCGCTTTTTTGGAGTGAAAATAAGTGCATTGGACATAATTGTCCATTAAAGGGCATTCAACTTTAAAAAACAAACACATTTTTTACGGTATTTTAAGAATTAACCGATATTCCGATTATTTATTTGTTCCTTATGTTGAATCTATGACTATCTTATACATATATTTTATAAATATTACAAATATTATTTAATACATAGTATCTACTCAAATTGATGTCATAATTTTAATTTTAATTAAAATTTCTGAGTTCTGAAAATTTTAGTTCTAAAAATAATATAGTATATTTCTTAAGCATGAAATAACTATACTTGCAGTTTTTTCCGGTGTCTTCTCTTACATACATATGTGTAGCATTTTAAATTTCTTCATACGTATAAATAAAACATTAGAAAACTTACCAGATTCCTCTAACATTCGCCTGGCATTTTTAAAACATTGGTCGTGAGCAAAACATCGACATCTTGCTACCGCTAAAACTTTAGAGGTAAATGATTTTACAAAACCCATTAATAAGGCATTGGAATACTGTACTTAAATTTAGTGACACACAAAAATTTTGAAATATTTTATAATTTTTTACAGAGATGATTTTAAATAACTGTCATATTAACTGAAACATTTGAATCAATCAAAAATAAAAATAAATATATGTTTTCAATCTTAGGCAACTTTAAATACGCATACTTTCTTTTACTGGTCACCTAACCATAAAAAATGTCGAAACAATATTATTTAGTTAGGCAACTTAAAGTACCGGCCATTTTTACTGATGTCACCCGACTTCATGCACCCAACTAGTAAAATAAAATACTCAGGTACTGAGGTAAAATATAATATATACAAATGTCGGTTATTATTATATTTACAGTTTTTGTATATTAAAATAATACAACTTGCAAAGAGGAATTATATATTTTAAAATGTGTATCACAGATAACACATAATCCAGATGGCTCCTTACGTGTTAAAAATTGTCACCCCAATTTCACTCCAATTTGGAAAAATATTGGAGTGACGTTTGAATAATCTGAAATTTTTAGATTCCTTTTCTAACTTTTTTGGGAGGTTTTGCTTCTCTTGCACAGATGTCGCTTGCACTTCAGTTCGTTTTTGGCATGTGTTTTTATTTTTGGATTTTTGGAAAATTGGAGCGTACAAGCTAGGTAGAGAAAAGTTTTATATTTAAACAATTTTCAAGTGCAACTCACCACTTAAAATGTCTCAAGGTAAATTGCATTCTATCCTATGTTTTAATAAATTAAAAAAAGGATTATTCAGGTCCCAACATCGTGAAAATGAGGTTCCACCGGCCGAAAGCTCAAATCGAACAAAATCTTGAACCCTTAAAACAGAACAGAAAAAAAGTCGCTCAAAGATTTTACTATCAAAACCATCCCGTAAATATAAGTCCTTTGGTTAACGAAAATTCAAAAGCACCAGTGCACCAGCGATTGGGTTTAAAGCAAACCAGATTAAAACGCCTACCTTTGGGCACGAATACGGCATCACTCCTACCAAAAAGACGACAAATACACAAAAATCTACAAAATGGTCCTAATACATACTTCAATTTCAGAGGACGAAAACTGCAGCGTACTTATTCCGCTCAAGCACGTCTTGAGAGAATACGAAATACGCAATTTAAGAAACCAAAAATTAAGCTGCGCAGATTGAACACTGTTCCAAAAAATCTCACGATAGAATTACAGAATAATAACTTTAGTCTAAGAAATGTCGAGGATGTTAAAAAGTTTAAAATGATGTTGGATCCTAAAATTCAAGCAGAAATAATTGAGATCCAAAATGAAAGTACAGGTAATGAAATTTTGGTATTACCGACTTTACGCATTCAACCTGTAACAACTGGAGTATCGATGCATGATCGATTTACAAGTTTTTAGAAGATGACTTATAGTTTTACTGTCCAAGAAGGTAAGTTTATATAATACACAATGAATTACAAAATGGGTGCAATATAAATGTTATAAATACTTAAATATATAGTCAGTTTAGCAGAATGTAATTCCTATAAGAATTAGTTATCATAATACCAAGCATGGTTGACAAATTTTCTTGGATTTGTCAATAAGGATTGCTAAAAAACACTTCAGAAAGTCAAGTATATTTTCAATCTTTCTTTTAACAATTATCATATATTAATGAAGCTATAAATATGTAAACATAATTGATAATATTAGAAATGTGTTTACAGCTTTATTTTTTACCTGTAATTTTAACAAAAAATTATATATATTTGGTCGCAATTTAAAGAATGTTATAGTCCAGTTAAAAATACATCTCTTATACTATTTTAAGATATATTAGCAATAAACTTTTACATTTTTTTTTGGTTTTAGAATACCACTTTGGACAAGAAGATCTTGATTGACTTAAGCCTATAATGTAAAATATTTAGTGTATATGACAAATTTTTTGTTCATCAGTAATCGTGTTCGGCATTATGCTCTGAGAAATCTAGATAAATAAAGAACAACACATATAAAGCATCCCAGAGTAAAAGAGAGGAAAAACCTGTACTTTCTCTGATATTTGTCAAAGTTACAGCAAAGTATTGTTGTAAGTGTCATCTTTTTGATCGACCTGAAAACTTCGAGCAAAAAGATGACACTTTCAACAATACCCTGACAGATATCAGAAACGATACAGGATTTTCCTCTCTTTTCCCCTGGAATACTTTTTATTTATTGTTCTTTGTTTATGTCGATTTCTCGCAGAGCACAATGCCGAACACAGCTAGTATGGTATAATTTAATTTTAACAAGTAATTGTTGATATATTAAGATAACTTGGAATATAACTTTTTGTTTTATCTTTTGTGAAATCATGTTTTTTTAATAAATAAATAATAAAAATGTTTAAATGTGTTTTTAAAATTATTTTATAACATATTAATACAACATACAATAGCACAGACAAAACGGGCCTACTGGAAATTCCTCTCTAACTTTGAATTTTGGCGAATGCGAGGAAAAAATGAGACTAATCTCATTTTTTTGAATTTATCTCATATACAGCATGTCCCTGGATTATCTTTACAAGAGGAAAACCATTTTTACTATTGACTTTTTGAGAAAAATGCATTCTTGGAATAACTTTTTGTTTTATCTTTTGTAAAATCATATTTTTTAATAAATAAATAATAAAAATGGGGTTTTAAAATTATTTTATAACATATTAATACTACAGCACAGACAAAACAGGCCAGTGCCTTCTATTAAAAGATCAGCCTCCGGGCGGACTTTTGTTTACTTCATCAGCTGTACATACTTAGATATTGGGTTAGATTCCGTTTCATATTTTGTCGGTTGATTTTTGGTTTTAACTCTTTGATTTTTGGTATTATTTATTATTGTAGTGCAAAAAACTAATTATTTTGGTGTTGAAGTGACATAAACTACTACCAGATATATGGTCACTCTCGGTTTCGCATAAAAAATAGAAATTTTAAAAATTTACGTTATGTGCAAGTGATTTAACCTAAAAGTGCCCATACATTTTTTTACTTATCGTGATTTTTGTGTGTGTTTTTTAAGACTCTAACAATTCATCAATAAAGCTTAAATTGGAGTGTGTTATTGGTGCTATGCCTCATCTTTTGTTGTGTTCCTGGTGGAAAGGATAGTTACTAAGGATAGTTATTATACTAGGCAGCCTAAAGTGTCCGGAAGAGCAAGAAAAGTGGGTACGAGTTATAAATCAAAGAGAATTTTATTGAAAATATCTTTAATAAATTTAAAAATAATATTCTCCCATGATGGTATTAATGAAAACTGGACAATTATGTTTATTTTATTCATATTGTGGAATCTCCACTCCAAGTGTTGCTGGTTCAGCTTCGATAGATTCAAACACGTAAGTAGGTATTATGATCTAGGGAAAAATAAAGAATATGTGTATTAGAGATCATGAAAAAGATTATTATTTTGAGTTCAAATTTTAAAAAAGATTTTTTGTAAAGACAAGACTGATACAGTTTAAAAGAAGAGAATGTGTTTTGTTTGATAATATATAATGTATGTTAAGCATAACATATATTTGTTCAGTAATTTTTAATGAATAGTATTGATTATTTATAATACCAAATTAATATCAAATATTTAAGTGATGGCTGAATACAATATGAATAAAATAACAATAAAATTGGTATATTTGCATAATACAAAATTAAGTTTTAAGAATAAAGGTGTTACTAAAAATACTAAGAAATTCATATTTCTTTGTTTTTAATTGGTCTAATGTTATTTACATTTTACGTAAAATTATACCGTATCATCGAAAAAAAATCGGCGTCTAGTTGGCTTGAAATAAACATTGATGACATTCCCTAAATAACTGTACACATAAAATAATTAACTAGAATTTTACAATCTTGGAAAATTTGATATTCTTGAACCTTGATTCTAAATATTCCAAATTTTTGATTTTCTTCGAATTTAGGTTCGGGAAAAACGCTGATTGATTTTTCATTTGATTTTCATTATTTTTATTTGGTTTAAAAAAAGAAGGTTCGGCTAACATTATAGCCTCCATCAGTGTTGTGTCATATGAAAAAAAATAGTGTCGAATATAATCCAAAAAAATTGCATATAAAATATTCACACCACGCACATAATGTTTACTGCGTACTCCATAGTCAATGTAGATAATTTTAGTGTTAAGAATAATAATTTTAAAAAATATGTGGTCATCTTTTGATAAGTTTATATTAGTTTATTAATTGCAGTAAACATTATGAGGTGTGAATTATATTGTATATGTAATTTTTGGGATTATATTCGACACTATTTTCTCATATGACACAACACTGTGAAGGCTATAGTTAGCCGAAACGTTTTTTTTTAAACAAAATAAAATAATGAAAACCAAATGAAAACTTAATCAGCGTTTTCCCGAACCTAAAAATCCCAAGAAAATCAAAAATTTTAGAATAATTTAACATATAAAATGCCAGCGATCTTCATTTCATAGCCATCGCTGACGCCATTTTAGATAATATTGTATTATTTGTAAATATAATTTTTCGAACATTGATACTTGCAAAATATACATATAAATTTTGTGAATGCAAATAATAATACATCACTATTAGTAGATATTAAATGTTTTTGTTAAATTAGATCGATTTTCAAACCCCAAAATTTAAAATATATTTACATTTTACCCATTATCTTATGTACCTATACATTATTTGTACATTGTAAAACATTTGCTGCATTTGTATGGTTCATAGTTTATTTGCCAAAGTATTTATTACTATAAATAGGTATATATGTTGTAGTTATTAACTGTATATTATGTATATTTCATTTAAACTATATCATTTTTAAAATACAAACCAAAAATCTGAGGAATAATTATGTTTTCCATGTATTCTACAACATATTTATTAATCCGTTATATCTAACTAGCGTGACGTCATAAATCTCGCCCGTAGGCTGATCTTTTAATAGAAGGCACTGAACAGGCCTACTGGAAATTCCTCTCTAACTTTGAATTTTGGCGAATGCGAGGGTTTACTAATCTCATTTTTTAATTTATCTTTTATACAGCATGTCCCTGGGTTATCTTTACAAGAGGAAAACCTTTTTTAATATTCCCAAGTAGCATTTTCACGACTTGCGACCACATGTTTACTAAACACAACGTTGGATTAGTTACAAAAAATAGTTAGCTCCCTACCTTAGGTATTAAAATAAATTTAAACGTTTTTATAACGTTGTGCTGACGTTGGACTTGTACTACAGCAAAGTAGAAGCTTCTGCGACGTCGAATAAACGTTGTCTTCTAACCCTTTTTGCTTAAGTGATCTTTAAGAACGTAGCTACAACGTTGGACAATATAGAGTTTTCCGACGTCAGTTTCAGGACCTATTCCAACGTTATGCAAACGTCGTCTGTTTTACTAATTCCAACGTTGTTTAGATTTCCTTATTCTTACGTTGGTAGGACGTCGGGTCACTACCTTTTTGCAACTGTATTGAACCATAACCTTAAATCTTAAATTTTCACTTCATTGCTGTGTTCAGTCAGACAGTTCAGTGCTGTTTTTGTTTTTATAAAAAAAAATTAATTAAAATGGGACATAAGAAAGGTACATATAAAACTAATTTAAATATACATCGACATATATTACCGATAGTTTATCCACTCCCTCGTTTATTTAGATTATAGAGGGCGGCACAAGCTAGACTCTAGGATGACTAAATTAGGCAATCTTGCGACTAGTATACTACCTGTTAAGGCCGAACTGCGACTTTATTAGACCAGTATGCGACTACTCGAACTACTCCATCTTAATCTCCAAAACAACAAAGTGCAAGCCGCCATGTTGTTAAATAAGAAAATGTTTCGTTTCTAAAATAGCAATTTCTGCTTTTTGAATACATTAACTTGAAATATTTGACCTTAAAAAACACGCGGAAACAATTTTTTCGACTGCGAATGAATTATTCTCATTTTACTAAAAAAAAAAATTCAAGAAAATTTTTAAAACTTCTTTAATTTTAAGGCCCATTAGTATTTTTCAAAGTAGAAACAATACATTTATCAATAAAGTTGTTTGCGTTTAACTTTTTTGCCTTGTGTAACGAGTTACAGAGTCGGTTAAAGTGTTTCAATAATTATGATCTTCAAACATCCTCCACACTTAAATACTTTTGTTTTGTTTTTCCTTCACTGCCATCTGACATATATCTCTAACTAAACCATAAAATAATATTTTTACTATAATTATCCCAATTTAGGATAAAACGCGACTTAGACGCCATATTAGTTTTGTATTTCTGTGAATTAGGATTTTTAAACAACGTTGCAGATTGTACTAAATTAGGCTTCTAGCCAACGTCGGTATCCAACGTCGTTTCGACCCAAAAATTATTCTCCAAACTAGTGCAGACTAGGGTTGGCACGAGGTTGTGCCGACGTTGCGCCCCGACGTTTGGTCGCGTGACACACCGTTGTCCCGACGTCCAAATGCTGCTTGGGTTGACTTTTTGAGAAAAATGCATTCTTGGAATAGCTTTTTGTTTTATCTTTTGTGAAATCATGTTTTATAATAAATATTTTGTGTGTTTAGACTTATTTTATAACATTTTATTAATGCAAAACGGGCCTTTTGGTAATTCCTGTATAGGAAATTCTATTGCAATGACTGGGAGCTACTTTAACTTGATTATTCAGTTAATATTGGCGAATGCCAGGGGTTTACTAATCTCGTGTTTATGATTTATCACTTTCATACATGCAGTATGTCCCTGGATTGCCCTTACAGGAGGAAAATCTTTTTTATTTTTGACATTTTGAGTTGTTTTGACATTTTGAGTTGAGACTTGTTCTAAAATGGTTAACCCCGTTTATACTTTTTGAATTTCCATACCGTTTTAGAGAAAATTAAAAAAAAACATGAAAATACCTATAGTTTTTTCATTTTCACGAATTTTTTCGTTGCATTGAAAGTCCTTGCTGTTAAAGTATCACATTTTCCAATAACTATTATCGTCTTTTGCGTAGCATTGAACTAGATACCTAATTTAAAAATTTCTTTGAAAAAGCGGATTTTTTGGAAAATCTATTTTATTTCCTCCTGTCGTTACTTTTTAGAAAATCAAAAAACTAATCCCACATTATAGCTACTTTATTAGGTCTATCTGATTTTTGTATTCTGTATTTTTAGATTTTCAAATTAGCCGATAATTTGTGAGATATAGAGGCCAACATAACAATGATGTGGGGTAAAACATTGAAACCGGAATCGCAACCAAATCAAATGCAATGAAATAATTAAAAATAATATATATATATGTTAGATTAGGGACAGATAATTAGTCTTTTTACTTAAATTAAACCACTATATTCCTCAAAATACGTTTTATTCCGCTTAGAAATACGTGAACAGTTCGAAAGTCGATCTAAAACTGACTAAACTTATAAGAATGATGCAACATTCGCAATATTGCTCCAGCTTTGTTTTTCGAAGAAGGGCCACGCTGCGGCGGTCTCGGAGATCAGGTGTCGTAAGCATAGGTCGTAAGCTGACGTAATTTAGACGACGCCAGCTATCACGGCCTTCCTGACGTCGCACAGTGCTTCGAACATATGGCTCTAGAGGACAAAAATCCAAAACTTCTCTGTTATTGTAAGCAATTTATTCAAACTAGGTTTATTTGACACAAATGATGAGTACTCTCATTGTACTAAATGATGATGTTCTTAGTCCCACGTTTATGAAAAAAAATCTTATAAATAATAATAATGTTGGAGCTGTGTTCCATCTAAGCAAATAATAAGTTATAGTATGAAAACGGTGTAAGTATTAAATAAATTCCTGTGATAAAAAGAATTGAAATAACATTAGAACATGATTCCTACAATATAAGCCTAATATAAGATAAAAAATGTTTTTTTTAATGAAAAAGAAACATTAATGTTATATTTAATTAAAAAAAACTTAAGATACTATAAATTTACTTTAGGACAACAAAATGCATAGATCGTAACTACTCTGATTCAGGAGAATCACTGCTGACAGAATCTTCCAAATTTATAGTATTCAAATCACAGGTAGATGAAGTATCCTCACATATAAGATATTTCTGTACATCATTTTCTAATATGTTACTTTTTTCGCGTTGTTACTGTTCATTTTCTCGGTATGAGGGGTCGGATGTTAATAGTTACCTCTTTAATAGACCATATCCATATATTATTTTTTTTTCCTTTTCTTGGGTATGAGATTTTATAATAAATTGAAAGATGGACACTTTTTTATGCGACGTTTCGCTCCAACATAGTGGACTTTTTCAGGCACAAGTGGTGTCTCATTTGACTGGAAGGTTCATCAATATCTAATAAGAACATATTTTTTGAAATACAAATAATTTTGAGTTCTTGTCCTTATGATCAAGCCAAGTATTAGCCAGATCGGCATTGCTTATCAATTTTACTCCATCTGAAAAGTATTATAAAATAAAGTTCGTCGCAAGCAGACGCAGGTGAACTATACAAAAATTAAAAGTGTATGAATATGGCAACAAAAATATTCAATAAATACGATATGTTTTGATATGTTTTTTTAAATGCCTTTTGAAGTTTGAAAACGTAAAATTTTTATACCCATTTAAGAATCATCTTAAAAAATAAATAAAAACTAAACAATCACGAACTTGTTTAGAAATAAATTTAAAGTACGTACCTTGTTTAACAATATCCATAGTGGCTTTCAATTAAGTACGTACCCGTTTAACTCCATAATATACAGAACTACTATGAATGTTATTCTTTTCACTGATGAGATAATGATCGCAAACTTTATTTTTAGTGAAAATATTTGCTAACAAAAACGCTGTTTATGAAAAATAATATACAGGATGGTTGAACATTGCTATAAGTATAAAATTATATATTTAGATATTAGTAAATTTTAACTTATTTTTTGATTTTTGTCCATGGGACGAAGCACTGTGCGTCGGGGCGTCCTCGCACCGTTCACAGTTTGAACACATAACAGTGGTAATCTGTAAATATTTAAGAACACTTACTGTTCAAAATATATTAAGGGAACAAATCAGAATTAATCTGTATTAATATTGGAGACAAAATGTCCTTAATTGATTTTACTGTCAGTTACTTTTACAACATCAAAGCAAAACAAACATTTCAAGGTTTGCCATATTAACCTCTGAGGGGTTAAGGCTAAACAAAACTAGTTTAAGAATCCAACTTTCAAAAATAAAAGTAACTTAACCAAAATACAAATTCTTGACGCTTTACATAGCCCAAGTTTATGTTCGTAAAACCATGCCCAAACGAGAGGCTTGGGGACCTTAGTTAATTTCTCACATTTAAGTTAAGCATCTTCTCAATATAGCCTGATAAGACAGGGACCTTTAATTCGCTCAAACCAGAGTCCTAGATACCTTGTACATGCCTGCCTAGCAGGGACCTTTAAGTATAGCCTGGTGAATCAGAAACCTTAAAACAAAATCAATTTATGCCTGCTACGCAGGGACCTTTAAGTATAACCTGGTGATTCAAAACCTTAAAATAAAATCAATTTATGCCTGCTACGCAGGGACCTGTATGTATAACCTGGTAAATCAGAAACCTTAAAATAAAATCAGTTTATGCCTGCCACGCAGGGACCTGTAAGTATAACCTGGTAAATCAGAAACCTTAAAATAAAATCAGTTTATGCCTGCCACGCAGGGACCTGTAAGTATAACCTGGTAAATCAGAAACCTTAAAATAAAATCAGTTTATGCCTGCCACGCAGGGACCTGTAAGTATAACCTGGTAAATCAGAAACCTTAAAATAAAATCAATTTATGCTTGCCACGCAGGGACCTTTAAGTATAGCCTGCTAAACAGGGACCTTTTAACACAGCCTGATACACAGGGACCTCTAATATAGCCTGTTAGACAGGGACCTTTAAATATAGCCTGTCATAACAGGGACCTTTAAATATAGCCTGCTAAACAGGGACCTTTAAATATAGCCTGCTATACAAGGATCTTTAAATATAACCTGTCATAACAAGGACCTTTAAATATAGCCTGTCACAACAGGGACCTTTAAATATAGCCTGTTAAACAGGGACCTTTAAATATAGCCTGCTATACAGGGATCTTTAAATATAGCCTGTCATAACAGGGACCTTTAAATATAGCCAGACGAAAACCATTTAGTCGTTTCATTGCATAGCGCTCGTTAGGCAAACAAGCCGTTATCTTAAACGGTTCTTTGTATGAAGGGCCTAACTTACCTCCACTAAACTGGGTATTCTCTACTACAACTTTGTCTCAAATGTAGTAGGCTTTACTGATCATGCGTTTTTTTTATTTGAGTATGCTCGTCCATTCCTGACATTTACAGTAATCGTGTTAAGGGTTGTTTTACCTGACTGATTATATTCCATTCAATTATTATAATTTTATATTACTTTCCCAGCAAATACCTGTCAATTATCTAAGCCACAGATAAAAAATACTCTATTTTTTTTTGCTACAGGCTTAGGTACAAGTTTTACAATATTTTTTTAAAATTGTTTTAATCAATTCTGATGGTAGGTACACCACTATCTAAAAATTTCAAGAATAAAGTCATTTACTTTAATTATTTTTGAAAAGAGATGTATTTTCTTTCACACACTTAAAAACAAATCAATCAAGTGGATATAAATTGATTCCCTAATTGTTATCATTTTGCATAAGCATTATATTAGATATAGGCACCCGGAACGGTCCTTCAAAAGAAAACATAGAATAAAATAACACATGCAGCTTGTGTATGTCTAAAATAAACAAACAAAAAAAATGCTTTGTCTTACAAAATACATCACGAACTAATAAGCTCCCAGCTCTGTCTGGAGTTACTTTTTGTCTTTTTTTTAAGACTGTTTTCTATACTCGTAAATTCCGATGAATTTTTATCTACTACGTCTTTCTAAACACATTACTCGAATGCACTTGCCATCTGAAAATGGATGGCCTGATTCTATGTAATGATTAGCGAAATTTCATTTTCTTTTTTTTTTTTTTTCATTTACCCAGCTCTAAAATGAGAATGTTGGCTGTGGACATTTTAAATTTACCACATCGTCAAAAGCCGCAACTAAAAGAACCTTTAGTACTTATGGATTTTTTCATCTGCCAAGCAGAAATATTTTTTTTTTAAAAGATGTTCTATGTTCTTTGAATCTACCTTCTAAATTTCTACCGGTCTGGCTTATATAACAGATATTGCATTCTGAACAGTTCAACTTATAGATTGATAGTATTGTTTTCCTATATTTACATTAAAAAGTAAACCTGATATGGCCAAAGACGGTTCAAATGCTATCGATGTAGCATTTAACTTCTCATTATTTTATTTATTGCTTTTATTAAACCTATTGTTTTGTCTTATTGTATTGAATGTTTAAAGTTATGATAACCTCTGTAAACATCAGCTTTCTCAAGATATCAAATTCTAATTTCTCTAGTCTACTTTTGACATTGTTAGATCTTAGAAATTAATTTTATTATCTTAGTTAGTACTCAGTTTCATTCAGTTTCAACTTTCCAGTTTCAGACTCATTCAACTGATATAAAAGAAGATAAGAACATGATCTACATGATCATACAAGATAATAAAATATCAAAATGTTATAATTTTGAAAAGTGTTCCAGTAAATTCAGACAGAAAACTTTCTGCAAGTAAATGACTTAGCGGAGAACCTAAGCAAAATCCTTTTTGTTTGTCTATAAAAATATTCAAACACGAAACCATTTTCGTTCATGTAGCTTAAAGATTCCAGAACTTATTGTTAAACGATAATGTTAATCTCACATTTTTGCATGTTTTAATTTTTTTCTGTAAGTTCTCATAATAAACGATAAATTTCTTTCCAGAAAGTAAATTCTAGCGTTAAAACATTTTTTTGCCTTCGGTTCCAACTGTTCGAAATAAAATTAGTTCGATTGTGTCTTTAAATTATTTTAGTGATTTCAATACGATTCATAACTTGGTAATGTACTATTTAACAATCTGTATAAACTGTCAAAACAAACTCTGGCAATATATGGGCATTTTATCTTAACTACAAAGGAAACTGACTGCCACTATTTTCATTGAAATTTAAAATTAACTATAGTACTATTATTTTTCTTGTACAGATTAACTTTTATAACCCTTCTAAAAGTTTTCCACTTTTAAATGACAATTTATTAAATGAGAACAAAGAATTAAATTCAATTCTGAAATAAGTTTTGTCTGACAACTTATTAAATTACCAATTCTTACATTACCAGTAAGAACTAAATTAAATCGTTTGTAAGACTGTATGTCACATGGTCTGATATTTAGCTTTTTTTTTATATTGTGGAAGGCCATGGTCATAGTTGTTTACGAACGGCAACGGTGGTCCGCCGATCTTGCTGATATGTTGCTGATGCAGCGCATCCTTAGGTAACAATGCACGAACTGTGGGGCCTTACAGTCGTCTGTCAGCTGAGAAACTTTCTCGGTCATGAGGTCTCCAACCATAAACAAATAAAAATAAAATAGTTTGATTAATAATATTCTCAATATTACTAAAACTTTTTAATACTCAACTTTTATTCAGAAGTAAACAAATCAGTTTGGCTGTGCTAGAGATTAAAGTGCTGAGCTCATTTATTCGGGCTATTTTCCGGGCTAATCCGTCCTTCAGCTTCGGCACTGGCCTTGTCCAGACCGATGACATCGGTTGGCGGTGTGTCAGCCAGAAAATGTTGAGAAACCAATAATCTGGAACTTGGTCCATGACGTAACACATTTAGTATGTGAACCAACTCTCGAAAGGATTGTGATTAAATGCGGTCCATGTTTTTCCTTGTTCAGCAGTAACAGTTGCTCAAGCTCCAGCTGTCTCTCTCTCTTCAAAATATTCAGAAGTCGGCTCGACATTTGTTGATACATTTCCATTCGAATCTCCAACACACTCCGACGGAACAATGTATTCTCTTCAATTTAATGTTTTCGTTCTGTAGGCACTCACAAATTGATTGTTTTATTGTTTATTTGTCCTTTAACGATCACTAATACACAGGAGAAATTATTCTTCTGATAGATCAAAATCGGTATCGTCAGAAATTGGCACATTTCGTCATGTTACGCAATACTGTCTTAATGTTCAAAAACTTCAATTTTCACTACGTTTGGGCACACTGGGGCATACTCTCACTTCTGATGTTAGATTAGGGACAGATAATTAGTCTTTTTACTTAAATTAAACCACTATATTCCTCAAAATACGTTTTATTCCGCTTAGAAATACGTGAACAGTTCGAAAGTCGATCTAAAACTGACTAAACTTATAAGAATGATGCAACATTCGCAATATTGCTCCAGCTTTGTTTTTCGAAGAAGGGCCACGCTGCGGCGGTCTCGGAGATCAGGTGTCGTAAGCTGACGTAATTTAGACGACGCCAGCTATCATATATATATATATATATATATATATATATATATATATATATATATATATATATATATATATATATATATATATATATATATATATATATATAATAATAATATAATATAAACAATCAAATCATTTTCTCGGAAGATGGAATGGAAATGGTAGAGCAGTATATAATGGCCAGCGAGGTCCTGGATCTTTCGCCAAGGAGTGGGAGGGGGTATACATTACTTGACATCATTTGTAAAAGTGAAATCAAAACATCTCAACATTTACAATAAATAATACAAAATGCATACGGAAGTATCACAGGAAGTATAAGAAGAAAGTTCAAAGAGTTATAAATAAAATTGAACAAAAACTAAATTTGTGCTATAGAGGGTGGAGGGTGGTAAAGTGGTAACCCTCTCGAACATGTAGAGCATTAGAAACTAGTTTGTAGAAGTTGATTTATTTGTAATAAGTACGATTAATATTATGCATATTATTAGATCGCACACTGATATTTCAAATTCACTGTTTGGCATATATCATTGCGTACTCAGGACTCTCAGGAGACCGAGTTCTTGCAAAACCTGAAATTAAAAATTCCAGGTCTGTATTTAAAAAAGTTGGCCTCTGTATCTCACAAATTACCTATCAGCTAATTTGAAAATCTAAAAATACTAGCAGATAGCCCTAATAAAAGGGCTATGAGAACGACAGGAAAAAATAAAATTGGAAAACAGAATTTCATAAAAATCCGTTTTTTTCCAAAAAACTCAGCAATCCTTGAATTTTTAAAACGTTTTTGATGGCAACTTGGTGAACATCCCAAAGCGCAACTTTGCTCCAATTTAACCACGTTCGTATCTATTAACGGTTACCGAGATACAAGAACAGCATAAAGTAACTAAAATAAAAGAGTGTTTGAAAGGTTGTCTAACTTGGCCATAATGTTGCATAGTTCAGTTAGGGCTCCAAAGCGTCGCCACCTGTTACCTGTCACGCTGTCACGTGTCATGACAAGATTGACAAGTGACATGACAGCAAATTATTTGTATTTTGCAGTTGTTTATAATTATGTTTTGAATTTTGGAATTATGTTATTATTTTGTGTAGCATATACTTTGTTTGTTTGTTTTGTGTTTGTGCGTACAGAAATGATGGAGGAAGTTTTATTTCCCGAGGAACTTATATTTCTCTATGATTTGAACTTTGTTTTGTGCGATGTGTTTTACGGTCATCATGTAATATTTTGTTCAGTCGATGATGTGATTTGAACACGATCCAGGAAAGGGTATCATGCAAAGCAAGTTCGATATGTAAAGACATTGCCCATCTCTGAACTCGATGAACGTAAAACGAACTGACTATATATTCGCGCCTTGATTTCACAGTGTTGAACATTTGCTACCTCAACTAAACTTCAACTGCTGAGTTTATAAATCCAACTTACAGGTGAATTAATTTTTGATGATGTCTTATTTAAATCTTAATCTGTTATAATAGCATAGATTGCAAACCCTGCGATCTTATATGGTTTGTTAGTGGCGTTGTTAAATAAGTTTTATAATACTATAGGTTAATCGAGGGGCAAACCGCTGGTGTATTTTGGTGTACAAGATGTTGGCATTTTTGGCGTTTTCGTAGTATTATTGGTATTAGTACTAAATTATTTGGCATTAATGTACAGAAATTCATCAGCGGTTTACCCCTCGAGGTTAATTCAGCATATGTATATGTTTTATATTATCAAATTTAATTTAGCATTTAACTGTAAGCATTTGAAAAGTGTACAATAGTTTATATTTTTCAAATATTCCGTTTTTAAAAATAAATTTTCATTATATTTTTTGCAGTTTGATTTCGTAATATTTTAAAAACACATACATTTTTAAATTCACATTTAAACTGCCCGCCTTTTTTGTGGTAGGTAATGCAGATACCTATTTTACCGATTACGTCTGTCATATTTGTATTAGTTCAGTTAGGGCTCAAGGGTGCGCTACAATCGATCCTCGTTAAACGTGTTGCCTACTTTTGACTATGGAAATGACAACTCTTTTATTTTATATTTCTCTATGAAGAACAGTTAACCTAATAGGACTGCTCATTCAGCCAAAAGTGTCCGCCAGGTGCATGCGAAAACTACTCGCTTTGTTACGTCATTGTAGTCCTTGTCATGGTTATTAGTCCTTATCCGGCAACCAATAATACACACACGTGCATTATTGGTTGCCGAATGCAAAACGTTCATTATTACTATAGTTTATTTATTTAAACACCTTATATTATATATGCAGTATAGAAAATTAACTGTATAAATCGTATTAAATACTCGGATAATGCATTTTTAAGAACAGCAGTTCCCAGCATCATCTTTTGCAAGCGTTCTTTTTAGAGTACTTCCATATTTTGCTTTAAAATAATTAATAAACAAAATCGTGGGCACTTAGTATACACTTTGTTGACTTTGTCGCAATCCACAACACAAAATGAACGTATTTATACACTCTATAGCTCTAAAAACTTTAAAGACACCTTTTTCACATTTAAAATTGACAAAATAATTAACTCAAAATTTCTCAGCTGTTATTTTAAAGGCCACGAAGGCTTTGACAAGGACTACAATGACGTCACAACTGTCAGCTGAAGCGCGGGAAGAGGCGAACGTACGTCTTATGAGGATGATCAATCCTATTAGTTTACCGTTCTTGACCGAGATACCAATGCTCGTATCCCGAATTTGTAGCACCCTGTATAATTCATAGCAACTTTTTTAAAATTGCAATTCCAATTTTTCTGTACATAATAATACAGGATTCAGCAGAAAATTTTGCATATGGTACACTATTTTTATACGAAGCACTATACGATGAGGGCATTCCGCTTTTTGATATTTACTGAAACATTATTTAAAAACAATATACAGGGTGTCCCAGAAATAAGTGCAAGTATTTTAAGGGGTGGTAGATCTCGATAAAAGAAACATATATTCTCTTTATCGTTTTTCAAATAAGTCCAAAATAACGGAGTTATTTTACTTTGAATATTTTAAAAAAAAAATATTTTTTGCTAAAATTTTGAGAACCACTGGATCTTTTCTGGATTTCCTTTCTTTGTAAATTTAATTTAATACCTACCTATGTTGCCATATTATCAAGAAATTTAAGAACTAAAAAAAACAAAAATCTTAACTAAAAACAAAAAAAAAATTCAAAAAATTTCGAATTTTCAATTTTTTTTTTGCGAAAAAACCTCATATGCGTTTTTCTGGGGTTGAACTATACTACCAGTTAAAATACTTGCACTTATTTCTGGGACACCCTGTATTGTTGTTAAAGGATTTTATGTCCAATCTAAGGGGAAAAAATCTCGGTTAAATTAAAGTTTTTATAATCGTGAGATTATACCTACATGTTTTTTTTATATTTTTATAACGACCGCTAAAAGGTTAAGAATTTATTGAATATATTTATGGGCAAATATAAATAGAATCACATTATCCCATTACAACTTCTATTGACGCGGATTTCCCTTCGTTGATTTTTATAGAAACAATAAAAGTATTATAAATTCGTATACAATCTACAGGGTGTTTCAAAAAAAAAGTGAGTGTCTCTCGTGGGGAGATTCCTTACGTAAAACTAATACCAGGGTTAAAGGCTTCAGTATTTTTAGAATAAAAGGTCTTTTGTTTTGAAATATTTTTGCTTTCTTTCAATCTTTCTGTAGATCTCTTTATTTCGTAGATATTACGTATTTTAGTTAGATATTTCGATTTTCCGTTTGACTTGCGTTTAAGGACCACCTTCTTTGAGCCCTAAAACCCAAAAATCTCGTAAAAATAAAGAGTTCAAGACTGTTCAACTATAGAGGTTAATTAGTAGCTCGTGTAATTTCCTACAAATTGATAGTTTTTATTTTTATGATTTCAGTCATAGATTTTGTTGTTAAATTTTTTCTGAAAAAATGAGGTGAAGATTTTATTTTTATCATAACTCCGCGAGTTTTTGAGCTACGAACTTGAAAAGACCTTTAAAAAAAGCATTTAAAAGGTGTTATTTCAAGCACTTTAAAAACGGTCATATTCGTTTTCTTCGAAAACTGTGTTCTTTCGCTATTATTTTGCGGTAAAAGCACATGTGTTATCTGTGGTAAAAGGTTGCAATTTTTTTAGTTTTCGAAAAATAAAAAATTACCTTTACAGAGTGATAACTCGGCTACTATTTCTTATGATTATAGTAGATTAAATTAACCCTTTAAAAGATATTCATCATCAAACACAATAATTTAACAGTTTTTGATTAATACGAGATATTCTTTCCAATTAGTAGATGAATTTTTCTTTCTAATAATAAGGAAAAAATAGAAAACTGAAAGCGGAACTATTAAAATTAAGAGCTCATACTTGGGAGAGAATTTTTTTTGAGGTGTCTACCAACCTTTTATTCAGAGTATAAAGTGAAAAAAATAGTCGATTTTTTTACCCTCCCCAGCATTGGCGTAACTACAGGGGTGCCCGGAGGTGCCGCCCCCCCCCCCAGGTACTGCCTCATATAGCACGTCCAAATGAAATTACGTTTCTACAAGGGAGACACATGAGAAACAACATATGTTAAAGTGAACCTAAGTGTTCATCTAGTTCTAACATATACATATGAGTTACACGCAGGTTTATATGTGTGATACTTCGTATCATAGTTGTGCCTATAGTACACACCTTGTAAAAATATGACGTATACACATAATATAAATATCTATATAGACACTTTGTAATAGTGTACTGTTGTGTCTACATTCTAGCATGAAATGAAGGTGTGAGCATGCGCGGGTAGCCTCAGCGTAGATACACCGACCAAGTGTATCTTATGTATCCTCTCTCCTTTCTCCTTTCTAGGAGTAGTATGTGTTAGCAGCCATTATTGTTTTATCATTCGGAAGCTCTATATAAATGTTCTGTTTGTGTGTAGTTTAAAAGAGATTTTAAAGTAAGTACAAGTTTTTAATTACCTTGTTACACCTTTCTAAGAGTATTATTAATATTATAGCAGCGACTCTTCCCTTACTCGATAACCAATTTATCAAATTTTGACTCCAATGAATGAAAACTCCAAATATTCTCGTATAATGATAAAGATGTTAACTGAGTTAGCTCTGCAATATATTTTTTTTTAATTTGGAAATAATAGAAATCTAAATGGACCATAGAAAGAAAGATTTAAACACTTCAAAGAACTTGTTACACTGATATTCGGTAAGTTATTGATAGATCAATATACAGATATGTTTAATATTCAATAATCAGTTTCATATAAAATTTAAGGGTGAGATTGTTAATCTAGAAATAAAATACAACACAGTCCAACAGAGTGCTCGATGAATGAGTATGCTAATAAACCAATTGCTTGGAGGAAAAAGAGGAGAAAAAAATGACTAAACGAGGTCCACCAAATCGTGGCGATATATCAGTATTTACCATTTTAGTATGTTGTTATATTAGGTACTTATATTTTTAATACATTTTGATACAAATTCTGTTCTTTTACAGTGTTTTCTTATTTCTGGTTTCTGCAGTGTAAATAATTATTATTATTGTGTTATTTGCGCTATTGCGTTCCATGATATAAAGAAATATAAGAAATTTTTTTTAACCACTTAATCCATTTTATGGAAGAAAAATGGTATATTTAATACAAAACAAAAATGGAACAATTTTAAGGCTACTTCTCTTGAACTTACGATCGAGATACTTTTGGAAAATACAAAGTTTTGCCTTCCTAATTTTCGTTCTAAAAAGATATAATTGGTATCATTGAATAAATATTTCTTAAAAAGAACTAAAAGTTAGGCATCAAAACGTATTATTTCCTAAATTCGTTCATAAGAAGTAGTTTTATCTAGCACAAGATGTATATACGAAGCAAAATACATACGTATACACGCGGTAGTCGCAACTGCAATGTGTAAACATAGTTTAAACGTAATACACAAGCACTGTGTGTCCTACGGCACACTGTGTATTCCTTACTTTGTGTATACGTAAATGCTATACTGTGGCTACATTGTGAGGCGGACGTTTAACCTTTGTGCATACGTGTTGAACTACAATGTGTAAACGTAGCATATTTACATCGGGGGAATTGTGTCATCCTGTGTCTACATCTAATAATGTAAACACATTGCCAATGTGATTTGATGTGCTGTATGGGGCTAGAGAAATCCTTAATTATGACATTTGACTCTTGGCTACGTATTAATTTTTATTTGCTTGTGATGCATTAAAAATGACGTTTTCTAGTGTTGTTTAGTTGATATTATTTTGTTGTGTTCAAAAATGTGTTAATTTTTTTTTTGAAAATTAGTAGGTATTTAAGTAATCTACGGGATCACGGTTTGATAACCAAGTAGATATATGAAATTTATTGATAGAGAAATGCATGTAAACGTTTTATTCAAAAAATGTGCATTTTAAAATTATTTTTCATTTAAAAAAAACAAAGGCCCTAGCCCCCCCCCTGTGCTCAACCCCGGGCCCCCCCCAGGCCCACCCCAGGATAAATTGCTAGTTACGCTAATGCTCCCCAGTATCCATTTGGACCACCACGCTTTCCTCACCAGTAAAGCATCTAATTTTCACAATAGGTCCTCACGACGTTAAAGTAAATCCCCAACTTGAGGCAAAAACCTCGCCAGGAAGAATACTAATTTGCAATTATCCTATAACAATTTTTGCATATTACAAATAAGCGCACGTTGCTTTATTTTTTTATCAGACACTTATTGATGTTGTAAATGCCATTGCGTAAAATTAAAAAAAAAACAATAAATTGATAATAAAAAATGGATGGATTTCAATTTTATTGCAGTCCATTCTGAAAGAAAAAATTATCTCGGTATAATGTACTAGTAAAGATTATAAACAAATATACAGAGTATCCAGGAAGTACTTTAGATAGTCATATTTTTGAGGTATCGGCCTGTTCCACTGCGACCTTTGCAGATCTGTTGTGGTCTTCTTCTGGTCTCTAGGTTCCATTTTTCAGTCCTATCCTTTTCAACATATCTAGCAACTTGGAAACTGAACTCCTTGTCCCTGGCCATGACACTAGTAAAAATATATTATATTGTTTACACTAACTTTTCTACTAGGAGCTCTCCCACCAACGACAAGGTCTTGTATCTCCTAGAGGAAGTATTTATTTTTATTTATCTTTGTTTTAGTTGCTGGCTAATATTCAGATGTTTAAACGTATTAGTATTTTGTCTTAGCACTCTTACACTTTCAAAATCTAATAAACAACCTAAGAAGGAAATTTTCTACTGTCTTTAACTTAATAAGTATAATTTAATAATCAGATCGTATTTTTGTTTGCATAGTTAACGCAGTAATCAGATCACTTTATTCAATTGACAAAAATAGCACAGCAACACCCAATTTACTGTTCAAACTAAACATTTAAACTTAGTGACCGATGAACTCGTAATAGTTAGAGTACATTTTATGGCAAAGATTAGCAAGTTTTACGAAAAAAGTCGCAAAACGAGCATATCAGCAAACTTAGGTAGATCGCATCAGAGCTGCGAGCTCACAGAAAACTCAAGTCTTTTTTTGACTTAAATCATTTTAATGACTTAAATTGTTTGATTTTAAGTCATATTTCGAAAGCTGACTTAAGACTTAAAACTTAAGTCATTTTAGTCTTTATTCCGAAATAGAAAAAAGATTTGTCATTAAAAAAGATTTAAGTCTTTTTAGAAAAGATTTCAGTCATTAAAAAAGATTTAAATCTTTTTTAATGACTTAAGTCATTTTACATAAGACTTAAATCTTTTAAAATATTTAAGTCTTTTATGGGATTTAAGTCTTTATAGAAAAGATTTAAGTCTTTTTTTCATATATTTTTATCGTAAATTTTTAATAGGGGCATCAAATATGTATTTACCATCTTTAGTTTTATAAAAAAGTGGCAACTGTGAAAACCGTATAGAGGTCTTGTTCAATATCGATTAGGAAAAGCTCGAAATCAACCCTTTGGATACAATGATTTTTTTCATTAATATAATGATTTGTTAATCATAGATCGATGTCCGATTTATTAATACTATGAATGTAATTTCATCAATATAATGAAAATCTGGTTAATAAATTAATGTAAGATTTTCATTAATATAATGAACGTGCTTATTGTCCCAATGAACGCGTTCTTTATTTTAGTGCTGAAACTTTAATAAACACATATTCATTATATTAATGTACTAAATCATTGATTAATGAGTTGTACATTGTGGCAATGAACAATGTTATTAATACAACGAACACACTACATTATATTAATGTACGCGGTTATTAATATCATGAATCATGAATAAAATATTAGGGCTTAAATGTCCGCCATGTTGATCGGTTACTTTGGCACTTTAATAACATCTGTGTGGTTGAGTTATTCAGTGAGGCTTTAGCTTCATTAGAGCGGTAAGTGTTCTCTTCAATATTTTAAATATTTTAAATAAAAGTCCTATCGTATTGTAGTTAATTTGTTGTGTTGTCAAATCAAATTCCGCTGTGTGAGATCTCTGGTGTGGGTATTCATTAAAACAGCGATTTCCAAATATGTTTCAGAAGATAAAAAACAAAAAGAAGAAAAACATAGTAACAAGTCGAGGCATGGAACTGATTATGGTAAATTCGAATGTTCTTTTAATATTTGGCATTTTAATTATTTTGATATACGTCTTTTAGAACCGGAAGAAGATGTTGAGACCTGCCTTCAAGCCCTCAAATTCGACAATTTAACATCGGACCCACTTGATGCGACTTGGAAAGCCTGTTGCAAATTCGTCTAGATGTTATCAAGTCTAAAGATACAGACAGCTAATATAATGAAGAAATGGTCTTTTTATAGAAATCCCTCAGGATATCGACTGGTAAATTAATTTTTTTTATTATAATTTACCCTAAAATTAATAATAACATTACTATTCTCTTCGTCGATTCGATTTTTTTTGATTTTTAATTTGTATATGCTATATCGAGTTTAATAAATTATTATTAGTTTATTGCACTTGTTTTTTATTAATAATCCCTAATGGAAAAATTTACTGTGCTCGTAAGTAAGTCGGCACTTACAGTAATTTTGTTACCTTTGTAGCTAAGGGCTTGTTCAAATGGAAATCTATTTATAGTAGAATTATTTCAGGTAGTTGGCTGGGAAATGACTATCAATGACAGCGATCTTCATCATCGATTATACGGTGTAGAATGTAGAATGTTTAGAAGGGGAGTTAATCACCGCGACCTTATAGATCTATTGTGTGTTCCCCTTTCTTGAGTTATAACGAGTTATAACTCATCATACAGTCTCAGGGCTTTAAGAAAAGCCAGTATCTGAGACGGCTCCACAGAGGCCAGCTCTCCATCCTCGACATCAGACGTGCCAAGGTTCATGGCACGAATGGTCGTCGTCTCGGCGCACTCAGTGATAAGGTGTTCTGGTGTTTCCCCATTTTCCCCACAAAATCTGCATTCGCCGTTGTCTCTCTTATACGGTGTAACAAGAGTTACTAATAGTGTCGACTTTTAAATGTATAACCCTTGTATAACTAAATAGATTATGAAATTATTTCATTGTATTAATGATAACGGTTCATTAATATAAGGATTAAGGTTATTAGGTACATTATATTAATGAAATATGTTCATTGTACCAATGAATGTGTTCTTCAAATTAAGGAACACTGTTCATTGATTTAATGAACTAAAAGTTCATAGAGTTAATGAATTACTTTTCATTGTGCCAATGAAATCGTTCATCGGCTCAAAATTAATGATTTAATTCATTATATTAATGAACTTTTTCATTATATTTATGTCGACTTTTGGTTCAGTGTACACAGGTCAATGCTTTTAGACGAACAGCGGCTACGTTGCTGGTAAATAGCGGAGCTGATATTTTTCAGCTGAAGCGTCTAGGGGGATGGAAATTTAGTGCTGTGGCTGAGGGTTATGTGGATGCATCTGTAGTCAACCAATCTAAAACCGCAAATATGATATCTTCAACGACATCGTTGCCATCGTCTTCCTGTAGCAATTCAAACTCTTTACCTTCTTTCGCTGACGTTAGAAGACCTGGCACAAGTCAGGAGTTAAGTTTTTGCGGCAGTGAAACCTCAATGAGTGAAACACATCATCAAGGCGGCCCCTTAACAATATCGATTAACGCGTACAGTCAGTCAAATTTGACCGTTAATTTCAACAAATAAATGTATTAAAATCTTCAATTATTATTGTTGATCTTTTTGTTTATTTTTGTTGATGTTGGATAAGTATTTAATAAAGATATTACAAGAATATTTTGCTTAATTAAATGAGGCGAAAAATAAGAAAAACCGAGTGAAGGAAATGGATGAGGGAAATGGGTGAGGGAAATGGAAGAGGGAAGAAATGTAGATAATTTGACACCCCAATTTTTTAAAAGTCAGTAATGTCATTATTACATATGTTGTTGTAAATAAACAAATATAAGCGTCAAAAGGAGTTTTCAATATATACATTTACATACAATTAGTTGGTGTGTGTTGGAAATTAATATTTTACTTGTAGAAAAAACGGTAGAATATGTAAAATTTTCTACCTACCCAACCCTGTCGATGAACGAATACATTTTTAGTGAAAAATCGATGGGAATATCCAGGGTCGGCGGAAGGCAAATATTGAGACCGGGCGAGTACCCTATCTAGCCCCCCTCCCCTACCCAATGTTATTATAATTCTCTTTTTCTCTTCTTTCAATACTATCCTTTAACAACAACTAAGTATATTTTATGCAGCTGTAACAATAAATTTTAACACTTAAAGATACTTCAAAATTCTTCTTTTTTTTCAATCTTAGTCTGCGGTTGTTGTTTTTGTAGAGACGGGTGCGTCTCGAAATTGACTCACCCCTATAACTTTTTAATTTTTTTACATAAAAAACGAGATTTGGTATATTAGTATATGATATAAATTAGGATTGATTGACTATTCAGTTGTTTTTGGCCACTTCCTGTTTCACCGGAAATGACTAAAACTTTTGATTTTTAAGTGGCACCTCCGTATATTTCTACTTTATTTGATAGAAAATGACACTCTGAGTAGCATCATCTTCAACTTTTGACATTTTCGTCCAAAAAACATTATATTTTAAATTTCAATCTAGAGTGCCATGGTTCTGTTAGAAACACTTATTTTTAAACAAGGAGCCTTGGAAAAATAGATTTGATCGTCTAATGTTTTTCGTGTCTTGTCCTGGCCGGTCTAAAAGATGCCAAAATCGTATTTTTAATCGAAAATATCAAAAGATGACATATGTCATAAAGTAGAACCGAGGGTGCCATTTAAAAATCAAAAGTTGTAGTAATTTCCGGTGAAACAGGAAGTGACCAAAAACAATTGAATACGTCAATTAATCCTAATTTATGTCGTATACTAACATACCAAATTTCGTTTTTTTTTTCTGAAAAAATAAACAAGTTATAGGGGTGAGCCACTTTTGAGACGCGCCCGGTATATAGAATTATGAGAAATATGATTCCAACTTCGGAAGTCTCGTTCTGGTATAAGTAATTTTTGAATATTAGTATTTAGTTTCAAGCAGTTGCATTATTTTTCTATAAGAATTTAAGAAAATGTTCTTTTCTTTTTTACAATCATTTATTTCGTGCACAATCAGTTTATGATCAAATACAGTTTTGTGGACTTTAAAATGAGGTTCAGCCAGTGATTGAGATGCACTCCTTTGTCTTGCTCTAATGAGAAAATTCTACGATTCTGCTACCATTTTCTGTGTATTATTATACACATTCAATTGGGAAAATGAAAATCACCAAAAGATTGATATATTTTCCCACTACTGTTAATAAATTAATTTAACTAATGAGGCAAACTTATAAGCTTTTTTTTGGATAATAAGGATATCGATATATAATTTTAGGGTACATCAGCCATTAATAACAAATAAAAGGGTAGTAGAAAAAGTGCGATTTTGAGCAGTCAGTCTAAAGCTGTCAATTTTGCTGGCTCTTGACCCAAAACAGTTTGTTTAGAGAAAATTTATAAAAACAAGAATTATAGAAAGAAAGGTAATTTACAAAAACTTGATAGCTTTTGAATTATAAGTAAAATACCGCGAACAAATCAGATTTATATTTTTTTTATTTTATTTTGTTTAAGATTTTTCCACGAAAATGAATTCGCAAATCCCAGTTTCGAATAGAGCACCCAAAAAACATATAGAATGGAAGAAATTAAAACTATCCCAAAGCTTTCGTGCAAAGAATTTTTGAGCATAATTTCAGTAAACTATAATAGGATACGTCTAGTAGTGTTTATAATGTTTAGTCAGATATTCTTCCCTATGTGGTGTGGTAATTGGTAATATTTTAATGTGGAAATTGATAGTACCGATTAATTATTGATCTGGTCATTCGTTACTCTTTGATTAGATTACCGTTTTTAAATATTTTAGTTGCCGTCGTGGCGCCCCTCGTATACGGCGCCCCGGGCAGCCGCCCGGGTCGCCCGGTCCTTCCGCCGGCCCTGGGAATATCGTACTAGGTGGTAGGTGGAAGTTTGGTATTGCACAACAACGTAGGACGCCCTAACCCGAGTGTTGAATGTATAGTTTTAGTGTACGTTCACACAGAAAGCGATTAAGCGTTGGGCGATGCTATGCTATGCAATGCTATGCCTTTATCACTTGCTATATTTTCATAGTGTTCAAACAGAAGGCAATGGAAAACGATTTAGTTAGTAGTTTGATGTGCAACAAGCACCATGGATGAGACAAACTTGATATTAGATATTAGAGAATTCGCTTTTAAGATACGTTTTTTTAAGATTAACAAAAAAAGGCAATGGATACATGAAATTAATCGAGATCGGGTGATATACGGCGAATTTCATAATTTGTTTCCCGAATTAACCATTTACCCTGATAAATTTCGACAGTATTTCCGAATGTCATTAGAGACGTTTATGTATATTGAAAATGGTGTAGCGCCATTACTGGAAAAGGCGACTACAAATTGGAGGTTGCCATCACTGTCGAAGAACGACTTGCAGTAACTTGAAGATAAGAAACAAAATAGATGCTAATTATTATGCTGGTTACTTAGTTTATTATTTCATTACATACATATTTGTATAAGAGTGGTTTGTGTCTGAAGAATAAGAAGGCGAAACCAATGCTGTTCCAACAGCTTCGTTTGTTTGAATCTGTTGAGGTTGCACCGTAATTGATAATGTAAATCGGACATCGTGGCTTCGTACAGCGACTCCTGCATTTTGAGCGATCTAAAGACGCGTGCGATTAAAAACAAACATGTTTGAATATCAAACCGACGCGCGATATCGCATTGCATGGCATAGCGAAGCATCGCGCGAACTCGCGCGCTTTTTGAACACCCTCAATAAAGATAATGAGTTTGAAATAAACGCGACGCGTCGCATCGCATAACATCGCATCGCATAGCTTTCTGTGTGAACTTACACTTAGGTTCATAATATGGAGACGCGCTGTATTTTATAGAACAAATTCTATTCTGCGAAATTTCCCGTCGTCGAATCGATTCACAATCATTATCAACCAATAAAAAAAGCAATATCGACTCTTGTCAGCGCGCTCTTGAAAATTACACAACCAAACCGAATGCGTGTTACACTGAAATCACGTTTTCCGTTTGACTTATCATCGTCTGATACCGAAGATATGTCAGACATGAGTGCCTACCTGAATTTAATCGATTTAGATATAATAGCGTTTAATTTAGTTGATATTTAATTGCCACTAATTAAAACAGGGGTGAAGTTGAGAGCTGAAACGCGCGCGTGTTTACCATAGATTAGTGTCAGTGGAAAAGAGCGTCTGCCGTGATTATTACGTAAGTTTATCACTTTAGGAAGTATCATTTTATATTAATAATTCATATTAATTTTCTGTCATTTCGTTTGTCTTTATTTTTTACAAGAAAGGTCGGGCGTGGACTCATGCTAAATTCAATAGGTCTTAAGCGTTGCTAGTGCGGTGTAAAGACATAAAATAATATGATAATAAAATTAAAAACTCTTTATTAACTTGCTTCATTACAAATTGTAAACATAAACATAAAATATATTACATTTAGAATTTTAGAATTTAGAATGAGTCGGAGGGGGGTTAATCACTTCGACCTTACAGATCCATTGTGTTCCCCTTTCTTGAATCATAACTCATCATACAGTCCCAGGGTTTTGACAAAAGCCAGTATCTGGGACGGTTTTATAGAGGGTAGTTCTCCATCTCCAATATCAGTCGTACCAAAATTCATGGCACGAATGGTTGTCGTCTCGGCGCACTCAGTGATGAGGTGTACTGGTGTTTCACCATCTTCCCCACAGAATCTGCATTCGCCGTTTCTTCTTAGTTTCAATCTACTGAGGTGTTCATTGAGGAGACAGTGTCCTGTTAAAAACCCCGTGACAATCCGAAGATTGTTTTTACTCAGACCCAGGAAGATCTATGATTTTTCTTGATCATAAGCCCTCAGAAATATATATAAATATATTACATAAAACACGCAAAAACACAAACTAATAAATATTATTCAAAAACAAAAATAAATAATACTGAAAAATCAATCCGTAGAACAGTGATTACAGAACATTTGTGGGTGCTCAAAACATACAAAATTGTTACACCGTATACCAGAGTAACGAGTTAGTCTGGTTTTCCGTCCAAAACCATTACAATTCTGTGCCGATTCTTTGTTATACTGTATTCGGTGCTTCAGAATCTGAAATTTATTTTTCTGTATCAGAATTTATTTCAGGTCCTTGCCCTCTTCGCTCATCTCCTTCTTGCTTGTCATCCGAGTAGTTAATTCGTCAATTCAATCGTCATGTTCAGTAGTTAATTCGTCATCTTCGTTCAAACAGTCTTGCATGAGCCTTATTTGAGTCTAAAAATAATACTTCTTTAAAAAAAATGTTGTTCGACATTATAAAATTATTGATGTCAAAAGAGTATTACAAACGGTCGCGCGCGGACTGACACTCCACATATGAGTATAAAAAGACACTAACTACACTAAACGATGTGCAAACGTACACTTCTCATAAAATATGCAGAGACAGGAAGATACTAAGCAGCACAGCATCTGATGTTTCCACATTTTCGGAATATCGAGTAAAATAATAACAAACAATAATTAGGTCAACAAAACTCACCTTCTTAACAGCACTTAAGGGACATAAAGGGCCATTACTACTGCTTTCCCGTTCATAATATTCTAATAAAGTTGCAAATAATTTTTACGGCTGTTAAGCTCTTCTTGTACACTTTGCACTAAAAGAAGTTTTAAAAAGAACAATGTTCGACTGCCAGGTCTGCTAGTTGATGTTTAATCATGAACAATTTTGAAAACGTCGTAAATGTATGTTTTTTTACTCGGTAGTTTTATACAGGTACGGACAAAAAGTCATTACTCTTAAAACAAGTTAAAAAATATGTAGGTGGCGCTCTTTACAAGTAAGAGTCATATTGACATCAAAATCAAATTTCTCATGGCAAAAATCTCCCTGACACTAATTTTCATCCAAATATTGACGTTACTTCAGAAATTATTTGGAAAAAATCAAAATAAAAATAAAACTTCAAAACCCAGTATCTCCGAAACTAAGCCATTTTGGGACATACATTTATACGAACTTTCACTTATTTTTATCTGCAAAATATGCTGCCGAAGTTTCTGGAATACAGTTCGGACCACCCTGTATACAGGATGTCCCAGAAATAAGTGCAAATATTTTAAGGGGTGGTAGATCTCGATAAAAGAAACATATTTTCTCTTTATCGTTTTTGAAATAAGTCCAGTTATTTTACTTCGAAAATTAAAAAAAAAATGATTTTTTGCTAAAATTTTGAGAACCACTGGATCTTTTTTGGATTTTCTTTCTTGTAAATTTAATCTAATACCTATGTTGCCATATTATCAAGAAATTATGTTTTTTAACTAAAAACTAAAAAAATTAAAAATATTTCGAATTTTAATTTTTTTTTTCGCGAAAAAAACCTCATAGGCGTTTTCGGGGATTGAACTATACTACCAGTTAAAATATTTGCACTTATTTCTGAGACATCCTGTATAGGATCCTATATATCTCCTACGCGGATCAAAGGGCTTCAGTGAAACCTCTCCATCGGGTTCTGTTTTTGGCAGTTGTCTTTGCTTCTTTCCATGTTGACCAAGATATGTTGTTGAAGTTCATCCAGTATGGAACGTATCCATGTTTGAAAAGGTTGTCCTTGCTTTCTTTATCCTTGGGGATTCCACTCCAACGCTGATCTCGCTATTAGGTTTCCGCAAGGTGTGACTTATCCAACCCCATTTTTTTTCTTTTGCGAATTTCAATGCCTACTTCTTGTTGGTTTATAAGATGAAGTAGGTCGGTATTGCGTATAGTGTCTGGCCAAAAGATTTTAAGTATTTTTCTCAAGCAGCGATTGATAAACACCTGTGGGTGGTTGATAGATATTTTTGTCACTCTCCATGTCTCGCACCCGTATAGTAAAACTGGTATAACGTTGGAATTGAATATTCTTGATTTTGTTTGTACGAAGAGTTGACGGGAGGTCCAAACTGATTTTAGTTGACCACAGGCTCGCTGTGCCTTTCTGATCCTGCTGACAATATCCGCGTCCGCGCCACCGTTCGCAGTTACAATACTTCCCAGGTATGTAAACTCTGTTACATTCTCGATATTTGTGATTCCTACCGTAACTGGAGTGTTCTAATACTTGTTTTGATGCGCAGAATGCAATGTGCTGCACAACGCATCGGTAGAACCAGCGACAGTTTTAATTTAGGGACAGGAGTGCAGCAGGGTTGCACATTATCGCCGCTTCTATTTAATATCGTGCTCGACAGCGTTTTGACTAAAGTCACATCTAATATTAAAGAAGTACAATGGACTCTGACATCGCATCTGACGGACCTTGATTATGCTGATGATATCTGTCTCACAACGCAATCCTTCAAAGACACGGAAGTGATGCTCAGACGCTTAAAAACAGAAGCAGACTAAGCAGGATTAAGCATATACATCGACAAAACAAAATCAATGCGTATCATTAAAACAAATAACTCTTTAGATTGTCATAAATACAAAGTTTTTTTATCTAATATTTATACTTAATAATGGTAATATTTAAGATTCAATTGTTAATTCGTCTAGCCTTGTTACAATAATTAAAAAATAATTTATCTTGAGTACTAGAACTGGGTTTTACGTACTTTCTGAAGTATCAATGATGCAGTAGTTTTATCAAATCATACTTGTATCGCTTGTATATAAGTAGTTTCTGGAAAAGTCATATTTGCATATAAAATTGATATTAAAATCAAGAAGTCTATGATAACCATGGTTGAAAGCTATTATATATTTTCTGTGGTTTGTTGTAACCCTCGGCTCTATTCCAATACATTATTTGCTTACGAGGTTTTTTGAAGATTAATTCTAAAAATGATTGTATTTACAAACTACTCGGTATTAGATTAGGTATGACATTTCAGGTACCTTTAAAATTGAAATTATTTTATAAACAAAAAATATATAGTGAAACACAAGTTTAATGTTTTTCACACACTGTACTTTGCACACTCTGTAGGTACCTTTTGAGAGTAATTTATATTCCATAATTTATAATTTTTAAAATCTATTCATTTAGCTATACCTAACACTCCGCATTGAATAGCATGAATATGAATAACCCTCTGTATACTTAGATAACTCTTATTATTTATAAAAACATTGCGAGTAAAAAATGAGTTACAATTACCCTAATTACGTTTCAAGAAAACAGGAGAGTCTTTTTAAAAAATAAAGTTTTAATTTTATTTAATAAAGTACAAGATGTTTACTGTAAGAGCAAAGACAATGGAATGATTTTTAACAATGAGAAAAGAGTCTCCTCGGCTTGGTGAAGGCTTCGTGGAAACTGCAAGGACCGCATCTTCCCATCAGTCAAATAATGTAAGTAGTAATTCCAATGGAATACCGAAAACACACTTCAAATTATTTTTATTTTGTTTCAATTAAAATGTATTCTCACTTTGATACTTGATACATATTTAGGAGATCCATGATAACATAATTCTCAGAATTTAGTACTTCATTGACCTTTATAATCAAATCACAATTTAAAATAAGGTATGACGAAAAAAAAAACGACGTCGAGTTATCTTAGATGTGACGAAATGACATTCAACACATAATATGTCGCCTATGCATGGTGACGTGAATGCACAAAAATCTATAAATGTATTTCAAGAAACATGACATCATATTTGGAGTTGTTTAATTAAGACAATAAAATATTATAATAAAATTGTATACAGGGTGGTCCCAACTGTATTCCGGAAACTTCGCCAGCATATTCTGCAGGTAAAAATAAGCAAAAAAGTTCATACAAATGTATGTCCAAAAATGCTTAGTTTCGGAGATACAGGGTGTAGCAAGCGTTCTCAACATATTTAGAATGAAAATAGTCAATACATGTCATTATTGACAAAAAATAAGCACGTTGAGTAGATAGTTATTTGACTGAAACAGTAAAATTGAGAAATTTTTATTTTTTTAAATTAATCATAAATTTTTCTGCGAAAAAATGATGATAAAACAATTTCTGTTGAACTTTTGACACAAAAACATTTCAAATTTATTATTTCAGTCTAATAACTATTTAGTCAACATATTTAATTTATATGTCAATGATTACAGGTATTGATAATTTCGATTCCAAATATCTCGAGATCCATTACTCGTAACGATTTTTACCAAGAGACCTTTTCAATGTAGAAAACGTTGTAAATGTATACTCTTTTACTCAGTAGTTTTATACAGGTACGGACAAAAAGATATTACTCTTTAAACCAGTTAAAAAGTACGTAGGTGGCGCCCTCTACAAGCAGGAGTCATATTGACATCAAAATTAAATTTCTCATGTCAAAAAAAAACCCAGATATCATATTTCATCCAAATATTGACGTTACTTCAGAAATTATTTGAAAAAAATCGAAATAAAAATGAAACTCCTACACCCTCTGTATCTCCGAAACTAAGAATTTTAGGACATATTTAACGTATCCAAATAATAGATACCGGGATATGAATTTTTCTTTCTAATAATAATGAAAAAATACAAAACTGAAAGGCGGAGGATCTTCCTATTAAAATTAACAGATACTAGAAGATAATTTTTTGAGGTGTCTACCAACTTGTTTTCCGAGTATAAAGTGAAAAAAAAAAATAGACGATTTTTTTTACCCATCCTAATGGATATTGAGCAGAAGGCGCGAATTGAATGAACACATAAGCAGAATGGACGAGGGAGGAATAGTAGAGAATGTAGAATGTTTAGGAGGAGAGTTAATCACCGCGACCTTATAGATCTATTGTGTGTTCCCCTTTCTTGAGTTATAACGAGTTATAACTCATCATACAGTCTCAGGGCTTTAACAAAAGCCAGTATCTGAGACGGCTCCACAGAGGCCAGCTCTCCATCCTCGACATCAGGCTACCAAGGTTCATGGCACGAATGGTCGTCGTCTCGGCGCACCCAATGATAAGGTGTTCTGGTCTCTCCCCATTTTCTCCACAAAATCTGTATTCGCCGTTGTTTCTCAGTTTCAGCATAGTGAGGTGTTCGTTGAGGAGACAGTGTCCTGTTAGAAACCCCGTGAAGATTGAAATCCGAAGATTGTTTTATACTTAACGAACATTTATACGAACTTTTTTACTTATTTTAATGTACAGAATATGCTGCTGAAGTTTCCGGAATACAGTTTGGACCACCTTATATATTAAAAACCAAACCAAAATTCGTATACACAAGGATATTAATTACAAAAACTTAAAATTAATTAAATTCCAAAATCTAAAAAAAAATTCAATTGTCATCATGATAAAATCTGTTTTTAATGAAACAATTAGAAATATGTACATTGAAATTAAAAAAGATATTTTTTAGTCAATTGAACTGTAAAAAAAGAAATTTAATTTTGATTCATACACTATACCGGGTGTGTCTCAAAAGTGGCTCACCCCTATAACTTATTTATTTTTTCAGATAAGACAACAAGATTTGGTATGATAGTATATGACATAAATTGGGATTGATTGACGTATTCAGTTGTTTTCGGTCACTTCCGGTTTTACCGGAAATGA
The DNA here is from genome assembly GCF_002938485.1 of Sitophilus oryzae. NCBI lineage: Eukaryota > Metazoa > Arthropoda > Insecta > Coleoptera > Curculionidae > Sitophilus > Sitophilus oryzae. The sequence goes on along the minus strand of NW_022146163.1, from coordinate 1,843,353 downwards.
CTACAACTTTTGATTTTTAATTGGCACCCTCGGTATTTTTTTACTTTATTTGATAGAAAATGACACTCTGAATCGAATGACATATCATATGTCAACTTTTGACATTTTGGCATATGGTTTATTTGAAATTGTAACATGCGGTTCATAACGACAATTTGACTCAAAATACCAAGTGTGTGGTATCAAATTATTCGTAAAAAAATGCTTTTCCCAAATATGCTAATGAATCACCCTCGTTCCTTTTGAAAAAATTGAGATATGATTAAAAAACAAAGTCAGGAACAAGACAGTAAAAACATTAGACGATCAAATCTATTTTTCCAAGGCTCCTTGATTAAAAATTAGTGTTTTTAATATATTCATTCATTTCCTAGATTGACATTTAAAATAAAATTTATTTTTGAGTGACTATCTCAAAAATTGACATATGATATGTCATTCGATTGAGGATGTTATTTTCTATCTAGTTAATTAAAAATCAAAAGTTGTAGTCATTTCCGGTGAAACCGGAAGTGACCGAAAACAATTGAATACGTCAATCAATCCCAATTTATGTCATATACTATCATACCAAATCTTGTTGTCTTATCTGAAAAAATAAATAAGTTATAGGGGTGAGCCACTTTTGAGACACACCCGGTATACCAGTCGGCCTTTTGCAAATAACTTTTTGCAAAATAATCTTGTTGAGTAGATATAGTTATGTGACTGAAATTATAAATTACGGAACTTTTTTTTTTAAATTAATCATAATTAATAAAACAGTTTCTGTTAAACTTTTGGCACAAAAACATTTCAAATTTATGATTTCAGTCTAATAACTAGAATAAGTGGGAGGGGGGTTAATCTCTGCGACCTTAGAGATCTATTGTGTCCCCCTTTCTTGAGTTATAACTCATCATACAGTCCCAGGACTTCCTACGGAGACCCGTGTCCCTCACAGTCGAGGAGCTACGACCCAGGCCGGGTAGACGAAACGGTAGCTTGTGTCGCTTGTTAGGTTTAGAGGTAGGAGGTAGGCTCCCGACCCTTGGAGGAGGTGGTATAGCTTGTATGTCACTTGCGGAGGATGGTGTCACGCAAGTGTCAGCCACCTTTCCTGTAGTTCTCTTTGGGTTTGGCCCCTTGGAACTTTCATTGTTACTGTTCCCAGTGTCGCTAGGGGGTTTCCCCACAGCTTCACCGGTGATGTTTTTATTACTATTATTACCAGATCTCATATGTTCCTATGAGTCGCTAGGGACAGTCGGTCCACTTCTACAGAGCCCCGCATGAAGAAGTAAGGGGTAAAATACAATGGGGTGCCCCGCGGTGCCCCAAGGTTGAGGCTGTCCGTAGCCCCGCCCGGTATCGTTATATGTCTTGGTGCAATTCCCTGGCCACGACACTACAGCCAGGGACAAGACGATGAGTGAGATGCTTCTTAGACCAATCCAAGTGCTAGAGGGGATTCCTCCCAGCACCTGACCAGGAGCTTCCCCACCAACGACAAGGTCTTGCATTTCCTAGGGGAAGGTCTAATAACTAACATCAGCATGTTTAATTTATGTCAATGATGACAGGTATTGATAGTTTCCATTCCAAATATCTCGAGAACCATTACTCGGAGCAATTTTTACCAAGAGACTTTTTCTTCCGTAAAAACGTCGTAAATGTATATTTTTTACCCAGTAGTTTTATACAGGTACGGACGAAAAGTTATTACCCTTTCAAACTAGTTAAAAATATGTAGGTCGCGCCCTCTACAAGTAGGAGTCATATTGACATCAAAATCAAATTTATCATGTCAAAAAACTTGCAGACAGCCATTTTCATCCACATATTGACGTTACTTCAGAAATTATTTGGAAAAAATCGAAATAAAAGTGAAATTTCTACACCTTGTATCTTCGAAACTAAGCATTTTAGGACATACATTTATACGAACTTTTTTACTTATTTTTATCTACAGAATACGCTGCTGAAGTTTCCGGAATACAGTTCGGACCACCATGTAGAGCACTAATAGTCTAAGAGCTGGCTACATAAAAAAACCTTATCGTTACATGGCGAATTTTTTGTGTGAAGTATTTTTTTGTGTAGCCATTATGAAATAGTCATGTCTGCCAGCGCGATCCCGGGGCTTAAAGCGGAGGTCAACCAAAAGGGTTAAATTTTGACACTATAAAATTATTATAAGGTACACGAGTTATAATTGCGAAAATAGCTTTCATTTATTATTAAGAAACGTGGAAAATTGTTGGCGGGCATTTTTCTAGCTGCTAAAATGCCGACAGACAACGCGAAAGGAAAATGAAATTTTAAAAATTACTAAAAAATCTAATTTGAAGAATGAAAAAAATTCTGGCATACATGCGTGCCGATTGGTGGAATGTCATATTTATTTATTGTAAAAGCCGTATGCAAAAGGGCAGACAAAAAGATCGTGGCTAAATCAGCTGCAAACAGTTATCAAAAGCGCGATATTACCACGGCATTAAATCACACGGCAGGCCGACTCGCTTTGGCGGGAACGCTACGCGCATATCCTCGCGCACGCCGCCATTTGCGTTTCCATCAACAGAAAGTAACCAGTGTCGTAGTTTTTTCAGCGCCAACACACAGTTACGGCAAATAGTAGATAAGACAAGAGACGACAGTGAACAAAGAAGTCGAATTTCGCGAGAGAGACGCAGATATATTAAAATTTAAAGGTCCCGTCAATTCCCATTTTGACTGTTGCCAAGTATATTTCTTTGAAAAATAAACAAGATTTTCTGAAAATAAATTAATAATATAAGAAGGATATAAGTAACGTATGTTAATACGGAAATGTACATTTTTAGTTTAGCTTGGTTTAGGTTCTTTTTTCGCAATGTATTGATAATATCAAAGAAACAGAATGACTTAAGTTGATCGATTTCAAAGATAAACAGATAAAATCTGAAAATCTGACAACGGCGTATTTTATTTATTCTAACCTATGATTTTAGGACGCTAATCAGCTGTGCTAATCAGGCTTAAACATAAACAAATCTGATTAGTTGTTTTCTTGCATTTTTGCCTTTTTTAAAGTGTGTTTTCAGAGTTTTTCGATATATTATCGTTTTGAGAGTTTTTAAGGTTTAATTTTAGTATCGTTTTTATTGCGTATTAATTTGTAATTATTGTTAAATATGAATACTGAACAGGACACACGAGTAGCAGGAAAAGACAAGATGGTGGCAATGTGTGTGCTTATAAAGACTGTAAAAATAGATCTTATTTTTCGACAAACATAATATTTCACTCTTTTCCAAAGGATCCTGAAAAGTATTTTTATAGAAATATACTATATAATTATGTTATTAAACTAAATGAGGATTTATTAAATAAAAATTGAGCAACTCTATTTTTTTGTACATAAACTCCACATTGTGATATTACACTTGTTCAAGCCCATATGTAAAAAAAATAGACGTATATAAAATATTTCTTACAAATCGACTTGGTCACTTTCTCTTGTTTACCAACGATATACAAAATATTGCTTTTACTATCTTTATTCCCCGACAAATATGTTTCTAATTATAATTTATTTTATATAATATTTAGAAAACTCAATTTTTTTTTTCGTTTCTATTTATTTCTTTACCCATACAGTAACTATTTATAAGAAATACAGGCAAGTTTTAATAATAGTCTATTTCAAATTTCCCGCGAAAAAATTACGAAAATTTAAAGGGACAAGCGAGACGAGGTCACTCTCCCCACCACTCAAACATGAAAGGTACCGCGCGAACTGTCGTTTGGTTACGGCAGATTCGGGTCAGTAGCGTGCGTCTTAATTTATTTTGATTTTTTCTTGAGTGATATATTTTGTTTTTGTTGTTTTATTTTTGTTTATTATGTGATATATTTGGGTTTTCTAGTTTTATTTTCGTTTCTTATGTATTATAATTGCTAAAAGGTGCCCGGTGGCGTAGAGGTACAGGCTCTCCTCTACCAATCTCAAGGTAGTGGGTTCGAATCCCACACCCGGCATTTCATCAGCCGACAATTTTTATTAAAATAAAAATAGTTTGGGTACCTAGGTCGATTCAGCCTTAAATGAGTACTTGGGATTCACAATCCTGAGGTAACGCGAAATTTCGAGAAATAATAGGCGGTTGAAGCGCGTGCAGTGCTAGCCACATTAAGGCGGCATCCCACGAAAGTGTGTGTATCGGCGTGATCCTGCTCATAGCTTGAGTTTCCGTCTAGGCTCGCCTAGGCTTGGCCTCGTTAATCTGGGCTTGGCGGGGACGCATCCCACGATGCGGGGAAAGGTCGTGAAGAAGGCTCGTGTTGGTTTGGCAAATTTAGCTTTTAGTCGTGCTGTGGTGTTGCAACATGAACGAAAATCGACGAACACAAAATGCAGCTTTGTGTTAAAAGCCGCTTATTACATCATGTTGGGTAATTCTTGAACCAACAAGAACGGCAAAAAAAGTGTTGGTGGAGAGTGTCTTTTGTATTAAAGCCGCAATATGTAAGTACTTTTATAGGTTGCCCCTTTTTAAATTCAATGCCACCCTGATATATAGCATACTGGGGGAGGGGGTGAAAACTAGTCTCATTTATTTTTTGTATCTATCATTCTTCTGTATATAAAAAGTGAAGAATTTTGCAATTCTTTACGTATGAAAAATTTAAACAGTTCTTATTAACTTGTAGTTTTACAAATTACCTATTGTTGGTATGTTTTTAAAAGCAAAACGGTTTTATTGAAAATAAAGATAATATGATGTAGATTATACTAAATCACTTTATATTGATATTATAGTTGGGATTTGACTTATTTATTGTCTATGTCTTAAGTCAAGACGACACTGATACTGAACCGCACCTCCGTACTGCTCTCTCTGAGGATCGTTGATCGGCCAACGACAACACGAGCCGAGCTCGAAGAGGCTCGCCTTCCCTTTGAGTGACGTCGTTTGGCCGACAGAAAAGCGGGTATGTCCAAGCCGCGCCAAAATGACGAGCTGCCCCATAAGCTGCAGCCTTAAATGAGTACTGGGATTCACAATCCTGAGGTAACGCGAAATTTCGAGAAACAATAGGCGGTTGAAGCGTAGTGCTAGCCACATTACCTTCCTTTGTATACCGAACGGCTCTAGTATGGGAAGCTGTACCTTGCTACTCCCAAGGCGTCAAACGCTATATACGGGAGCTAGTATTATTATAATGTAATATAATTTGTTTTAGTAGTTTTATTTTTGTTGTTCAAGAAAAGTTTCTTTCTGTTTCCTAGAGATCCTATTAGGTTTGTATATATGTGATTAATTATTTTAACATATTTTAGTTGTGAAAAAAAAACAGTAGTATACATATTAGGACATTCAGCTAAATAGGAAGATCTAATTAAAAATTTTAACAAACTTTAATATTAGTAAGATTTAATGTTAAATATTTAGTAAAATTTAATGTTGTATCTAGACATTAAAAACTAAATTTAAAAATCATTATACTATTAATTTAATTATAATTATAAAAGTAAATAAAATGAGTATATCTAAAATAAGTTAACAATACATTTTGAATATATAAATAAGGCCCACAAAAGGTACAAGTTGCGTTCTGTTCATTTTGAATTTAAAATGTTTACCAATTCACTTTGTAACCGTATAAAATACAATGCGGTACCTACTTCGTTGCGGTCCTGCCATGAAAAAAATAGAAGTTTCTCAAAAAAATTGTGGATTTATTAATTTGTGAAATTTGAATATTAAAAAAATTTGCTACGCCCATTGATGGGCATAATTTGTACGTAGCCTCTTTATATTGTTCAATAAATATTTTATTGGTATTTCTTTAATTCTTGTTTGTAACTCCTGGCATGTTTTTGTTAGTTGCATGTTTTTTAATTTTAATTGTCTATTCTCTACAGTGAAATATTTAATTGATTTTTTCATTTTTACTTGTTGAGAAGTATGCGCGGTTAAGGATTCATTTGTTTGGACAAAAGTATTGTGTAAATAAAATTCAGTTTCAGTCAATTACAGTATTTTTTTAATACGACCCTGTCGTATTTTCTGAGAAATTTTTTGACACGTTTTAATCCGGCCCTGACTAGGAAACGATAATGGCTCCGTCAAGGTCAAATTTTATAGAAATTTTAAACAAAGGAATCTGAGCAGAGTTGGCGTGCCGATTGTTTTATGTGCCGTGATATTACTCTAGCGCTTTCAGGGAACGCTCGCCGTCTCATCTATTTAAGTACCTATAGATAAATCATGTATACGATTATATTATAAATATATTTTTTTATTATTTTAATAACAGATATCATATATTTGTATTTGACTCATCGTACTGCAGATCCTCGCTCTCGCAAAAGAGCCTCCCTCTGAGTCGATATCTGCACCGTAAAATTTTTGTAGACTTACATGTATTATGTTTCAATTCAATTATTAATAACGCGAGTCTTAAATAAGAGCAAATACTTTTAAGGGTGATATATTTCGACCCCAGGAATACGTCTATGAGTTTTTTTCGCAAAAAAAGATCGTGCATTTTTGTCTAAATTTTCCTGAATATTTTAGAAAACTTTTTAGAACTGCCTGTTTACCCCAATTTTATCCACGGTATAATTAATTTCTTAACCTACCATGCTTACGGCTTTAGTCTATGGCTACACACTAAAAGAATGGATGCAAATACAGAAAAAAAAAACAGGTGGCTATAAATAAATCAATTTCTTTTTAAATTTTCAAGCTTGAATAACTCGGTTAATTTGGACATATTCAAGATTCACCCTGTAGAGTAATATCGCGTCTTTGATTACTAACTGTCTACCGCTGATTGAGCCACGATTTTTTTGTTTCCCCTTTTGCATACGACTTTTTAAATAAATAAACAATGACATTCCACCAATCGACATGCATGTAGCGATGATTTTTTTTGTCAAAATTCTATGCCTCTTTCGCGTTGTCTGCCGACATTTTAGCCACGAGAAAAATGTCTGTCAACAATTTTACACGTTTCTTAATAATAAATAAAAGCTATTTGGCAATTATAACTCGTGTACCTTATTTTTAGTGTCAAAATTTCACCCTTTCGATTGGCCGCCCCCGCTTTAAGCCCCTGGATGCGCTGGTAGATATGACTATTTCATAATGGCTATACAAAAAGATACTTCACACGAAAAATTAGCCATGTAACGATGATAAGGTTTTTTTATTTAGCCAGCTCTCCGTCTATAACGTGAGATTGATCGGTGAGAGGACAAATCTGCGAAAAATACCTCTCGTGTGTGGCCGGCTATCGAGCAACAGCCGCTGGCTCTATTATAGCGTTTTGATCTCCGCAGGATGAATCTCGCTGGCAAATTGCTCTATGCTCCGCTCTATATCCCCTTCGTTTGGGGATTCTGCGCTGTGCCAGTGCCCAATTGGCAGCACGGCTCGGCTCTCTCCTCCATATCGTTAAAAGCCAATTTTTTTGTTGTTTAACATTAGCGATAATCGACCCCGCTCTTGTTTAATATGCATTAGTTTCATTCGTTCCGTTAGTTCGTATCCTTTCTTGAGTTCAGGTGGCGGATTAGAGGGTCAACAAGTTTTGAGCCAGCTGTCGTAACAGGTGAGTTTTGAGATGCTTGAGGTCATCGATTTGAGAGAGGGTGGCTGTTTGCCCTTGACCAGACGTAACTTGTTGGGTGTGAAGCGTGGCTGATTGATGTAGAGGGATGACGAAATAGTTGACTGCGATATAATTTTAGTTTAATCTATTTTTGAAGTCAACATCATCAATAAGGATTTTATTTTTTATATCATAGTTATACAAGGTCAGTTTTCTACGATGTTCTCTATAGAGAGTTGGTTAAATGGAGAAATAATTGCAGTTTTGTGGGGTCATAAATATGCGCCTTTCAGATTTTTGAAAAAGTTCACGATTTACTTAGATATTTCAATAAAAATAAATATCGGCTATTTGAAAAATTGTTCCTTATTCCATTATAATGTATTTTAGACAAAAAGTTTTCAGATAAAAGTTCTAGATAATCACATCCTTAATTGCGATCTCCATTTTTTTTTCTAAAGCCTGTCATTTTTGGCATATGACACAAACATATGTTTTTTAAAATAGAAACCATAGTTGGCCATGACTTCATAAAAAGCGCCATTTTTTAAGCTTTTCAGCGCCAATTCTTATCTTTCTTGACTAATTTCACTTAGTTGGTATGGTATTCTTATTCTGTTATAATTTACTATCTTATAAAAAGACAGATTTTATTTTATTAAACGGTTCTACATTACACAAACTAAAACTTAAAAAAATAATATCACTACATTACACATTAATTTATGTTAGAAAATGTTCAAAAAATCTGCTATTGTTTTGAGTACAAAAATACATCTTTTTAAATCTGAATTACTAGTTTTTTTCACAGAACGACCGGTCGACTTTATTAAACTTCTCTTGTACCGCCTCTTCGAGTGCCTCTATTAATTCATAAGTTCTTTTGTAAACCTTTGTAAAAAAATCTAAAATGGATATGTCAGATGATCGAAGGGGTCCATGTTCCGGTCCTGGGATCCTCTTCCTGTCCCTGAGTTCGCATAATTATGATATAAATAATTTTTAACATTTCTTTCATTATGAGGTCATAATGAAAGTCATGTTGGAACCACTCTATTGATGTATGTCTTGAAAATCGTTCTCTAAAAAGCGCACGTAACGTTCAGAACTGATTAACGTATCCTCGAAAATGTATGGTCAAGAAAAGTTGAACCAATAATCCTACACGCTTTTCTTCATTTGAGAAATTCATATTTACAATTTTTGTTTATTTTAATTTACAAAGTTTGGATAAGACGGTTTGACATTTCTGAGAGCAACGACGATTGAACTTGTTTCCATGGCTAAGTGAAATAGTTTAAAAATGATAAGAATTGACTATAACTCAGTAATTTTTCGAAAAAAAAAAACATATTATAGCTTATATCGCTGAAAAGCTTAAAAAAAGTTATAGCCACGTTCAAAAAAGTTAGTTAGTTTATGAAGTCACGGCCAACTATGGTTTCCATTTAAAAAAAATATGTTTGTGTCATATGTCAAAAATAAGAAGCTTTAGTGAAAAAAACGGAGAACAAAATCTCATTAAGGATGTCTAGTAAGCCATGAACTTTTGAAAAATCTGAAAGGCGCATATTTATGACCCCACAAAACTGCAATTCTTTCCCCATTTAACTGACTCTCAATCTCCAGTAGTTTCCGAGATAACCCATAGAGAACATCGTAGAAAACTCACCCTGTATATATATATGAAGGAAATTAGAAAGGTGTTAATTGCCGAGGGCTAAGTTTCTGTCTGGACAATAATTTCCCGAGGTTATTAACACTTTATAATTCCCGTGGTACATGGATAATTTTATTTCTTACTGAATTTAGTATATTTTGTTACATTTTAAAACGACATAAATGTTAGCCTAAGAGCTGACGACATATTTAGAGAACATATTTTAGGCAAGCTAGAATAACTAAAAATGTATAATTTATTAACTGGTGAACCCAGAATCCTAAGTCTGGCTGGGGGGTTGGGGGTATTTCGCTACTGCGCAACCCACAACATTTGCAAAAAATAAACCCAAAAGACATTCTTTAGGCAACTTGAAATTTGTTTATTCTTAAATTTTAGCATCTATTTAACCTAGAAATAAGTATGCCAGACTTTTTTTTCGGGTTTAAAGTGTAACCAGACCATTCCAAATATGTTTAATTATTATACCTGGAAAACATACTTTAGGCATTCTAAAATTTTTACAGCGTCTTTATTAGATGATATTAAAAAATATGTGTTAATTGCCAGACGAATTCAATGGGATTTAATACCTGCCAGACGCGAATAAAGATTTTAAATGAGCGCGATAAGAAAGTCTTATGAGTATCTATAAGCGCGAGAAAGATAGTTTATTGAGACCCGGTCGGCAGCCGATGCGGCTGACGTAACAGTATTTTGGAGTCGTAAAAACCTAAAAAAAAACTAACTAATATTGAATAAATAAAAAGAAACATTTTTTAATAAAAATGTATGATTGAAATCCTTTCAATAAGAAGACTTCTTAATTTAAGTATTTTGTATCTGAAAGAATAAAAAAACGAATAATTATTTAAAAATTAGCATAATATAAAATATATTTTTTTCAAACGTCACAAAAGTATAATTATTATTATACTTTTGCCAATTAATTATTATTAATTTTTGCGACCTGATTGACAATATAAAAAAGTCATTTTAACGCCTAAGCATAAAAGTAAAGCACTTTTACTTTTTTTGAATCTATTTAGAAAGATTAACAATGGTAGGTACTTTAATAAAATTCCAGAATACTTATTTTTTTAGTACTGTACATGGTACCCTTTTGTCGGGACTACGTTTTCTGGTAAAACCACTTCTTTAAATTTTAAACCATGTTGTTGGCGCACTTTTAAAAATTCTTTGCATTTTTGTAGTCTGCCTTCATCAAAAACAATAACTTTGTCACTAGTAACTTTTTTACAAACTACACAACTTAAATGTTTTTTATCCATTGTGATTTAGTAGTTAGTACCGAAATTAGTAGTTACTAAAATATTTATTTGCAGTAATTATTCTAAACTATTTACACTATGCACGTCAATATTTTATTTATAAATACATATTTGTACATGGTAACTTAATTCCAACAAAATAATCTCTGAATTAAAAGCTTGCAAATAATTGAAATGAAACCGAAAAAACATTGTTTATATGAAAATTTGAAGTACATACTCCAAAATACTGTTACGTCAGCCGCATCGGCTGCCGACGGGTCTCAATAAACTATCTTTCTCGCGCTTATAGATACTCAAAAGACTTTTTTGTCGCGCTCATTTAAAATCTTTATTCGCGTCTGGCAAGTATTAAATCCCGTTGAATTCGTCTGGCAATTAACACTAATTTTTTAATATCATCTAATAAACACGCTGTAAAAATTATAGAATGCCTAAAGTATGTTTTCCAGGTATAATAATTAAACACATTTGGAATGGTCTGGTTACACTTTAAGCGCTGTAGCGAAATACCCCCAACCCCCCAGCCAGACTTAGGATTCTGGATTCATAAGTGATTAAACTTTATTTTTTTTTGTTATTCTGACTTGCCTAAAATATGTTCTCTAAATATGTCGCCAGCTCTCCGGCTATTAATTGACCCGATATCAACAAAAGTATCATCCACGGCCATTATTTGCAGCAGCCATTATTTGCACGGCCATTATTTGCAAGCAGTGGTCTTTTATTGTTCTTAAGGAGAAATCTGGAAACGATACTTTTATTAAGCACCCAGCATGGTTTGATATAAATCCATTCAACTAGTATTTATTATGCAGAGATTTAGACAATTAAAACTAGAAAAACAAAACCAAATTAGTAAACTAAACTTTGCTACAGACTAAAGTTTAAATGTTACTCTATCATAACCAGAAATAATAAATAATGAGACATTTCGGGGGTAGTGTACATTGCAGGCTTTTTACAATTACAATCTGATATATCCGATATTTAGAATAAGCCACAAGCATGGACACAAAAATATTAAGAGCAAGTAGATGAGTTTAAGTGTTTTAATCTAAATCTATAGATTACTATACATTTCTCTACAAAAAATAGCCAATTTAAGTTAAGATAAAATATTCTCATATAAACATGTTAAAAAACCTGACTCATTTGATTTATTAACGATACTACAGGCATTAATTGTCTATAACACTATTTTTTTAGATTTAACGGTATACCTATAATAAATTAGTTGATTAAGCCAGGTGCTAAACATCGGGTGATACTGTTTATTACTTATAATGTTTACAAATTATTTATTTATATTTTCGGTAAAAAAATACTTATTGGGTTTAGGATTAAGTATCGAACACACCACCTAGTATCTAGTATTATTGAATTTGTAGTAATGAGTATACATTATTTATAAGAAATTAAGATAAGCATAATCACAATCGAAATATTTTCCACAATTTGGGGAATTAAAAAAACTGACACACCTATTTCTGATTAATTTTATAGCTAGAACAATGTCAAATCATTTAGTTTACTTTTTGTTTTATGGGATTTACGGAATTTTTCCAGACGAATAATAATTGTTGATAGTTACGGCTTTTGTATTTTTTTTATTATGCATTCTTGTTTCATATCAATATTTTAATACGTCTTTGGGTCGTATATTTTACTTATACATAAGATCAGTTTATTGTTACTGGGTGTGTATAGAAAGATCTCATTAAAAGGGCTAATTTTGTATTTGTAAAAAGTAAAAGTAAATATTTCAGTTAACATCTCCTTTTTGCTGCCAGGGCTAATCTGGACGGCGCTTATTTTTGTTTAGGCGGAATCCCAACCGCGGTCCTCGGCCATATCATGGTCAATGGTCTACCGACTTGGCAAGTGTCTAAATCGACTCTTACTCACGAGATATCCGATCTCATCCGGCCTCGAACCGGCGCGGCGTGAATGAGCAGTGTATGTCAATAGCATAGACTTAAAATAAAATATAGACTGAGCATCTCATTCATAAATAGCTGGAACATGCGGTCAGACAATATCTTGTTATTGTTGTGTTATTGTTTTAGGTTATAACGAGTGCGACACGAGCGATAGATAGGTTGTCTCTGTCGTAACGGTCGTTCCCTGACGACTCTGCCGAGAAACACAACACTGTCTTTCGTTCTCAAGTACACCTGAACTCTCCGTATCATAGCCGGGTAATTTTTTTTATTTTAATGAAGCTATAATTAAATTAAAAATATATCGTATTTAAACTTTTTATATTTTATTAAGATTTAGGACAGGTTTTTAAATAAAAGTTTAGAAAAAAACAATTTAGAGTCCAAAAAGGATAAAAATAATAAAATACACGTTATAGAAGAAATTTTATAATCGAAATTAGGTAATTTTGAAATTAATAATAAATTATTAATTTTAGTCAAACATTACAACCCCTAATATTAATCAAAACAGGATCTATTCCACAGATATAATAGAATCGGCGACAGGAGAGAAAAAAAAATATGATTGTTGTAATTTTTTTCTGGTTAAGTGATGTCTTATTATGTAAATTAGAAAAAACATAAATCTGTTCCATTAAAGCAAGGAAGGTGATAGGAAGTGGATAAAATAAAAACTACATTTATTTAACTCGGTACTGTCTTTATTATACCGGGTGCGTCTCAAAAGTGGCTCATCCCCATAATTTTTTATGAAATAAATTAGGATTGATTGACGCATTCAATTGTTTTTGGTCACTTCCTGTTTCACCGGAAATGTCTATAACTTTTAATTTTTAAACGGCACCCTCGGTATATTTCTACTTTATTCGATAGAAAATGACACTCTGAATAGAATGACATATAATATGTCAACTTTTGACATTTTCGCATATGGTTTAATTGTAATTGTAACACGCGGTTCATAACGACAATTTGACTCGAAATACCAAGTTTGTGGTATCAATATATTCATAAAAAAATGATTTTTCCAAATATGCTAATGAGTCACCCTTGTTCCATTTGAAAAAATTGACATATGTATGATTAAAAATACGATTTGTACATCTTTTAACCGGCCTAGACAAGACACGAAACCTATTAGACGATCAAAACTATTTTTCCAAGGCTCCTTGATTAAAACTCAGTGGATTGAAAAAAACTGGATTGAAATTTAAAATAGAATATGTTTTTAAGCGACAATGTCAAAAGTTGACATATTATGATATGTCATTCTATTCAGAGTGTCATTTTTTATCGAATAAAGTAGCAATATACCGAGGTTGCCTTTAAAAATCAAAAGATGTAATCATTTCGGTGAAACAGGAAGAGACCAAAAACAATTGAATACGTCAATAAATCCTAATTTATGTCATATACCTACTAACATACAAATCTGTTTTTTTTTTATCTGAAAAAAAAAAAAGTTATAGAGTTGAGCCACTTTTGAGACGACCCGGTATATTAAAAAATATTGTTTCATAATGCAATATTATTTTAAAATTCTTGTACGTTATTTTAGATTCTGAAGATAATTTTAGAATAAACCGGAATATATTTTTAATAAAAACATTATTAATTATTAACAGGGTTATAATTATGATTTTGTTACAATGTAAGTAAGTAAATAATGTAATGTAAAAGAAAAAATTCAGATTTTACATTTTACTAAAATATTATCTAAATAAGCGCCTTTCTACAACAACGCCACTGACTGCCAATGGGTAAATTGAGAGTTGCCTACCGGTCAAAAGTCGTTTCAAGACTTAAATGGATCATTTAAGTCAAATTTCTTGCAAATTTGGCACTGGCGAACCATATTTTATAGTTTTTGAACAGAAAAAGTCAATAAAATAAACACTTAAGGACTACAAGCTAAGAAAATGCGTTAATACAGCCGGGGAGATAGCGGCAACAAAGCTTTACCGCACACGTGCGACACGTACTACAAGGTAATAAATGAATGAATAGGCTCCCTCGCCTCTAATCGGTGTTGTCATATTGTAAAGAACTTATCCTAATTAAACAGTATCCGACTTATAATTTAGTAGTATAAGGACTATTTAATACATCTATGGAATATTAAAACCTACTTTATTAAACTGTAGTATTAATATCTCAATATATGTGTATAACAAGAAAAAAAATATTGATAATATTAAAGACGTGACAACATAGGCTGGATGAGGAAGGCTCGGTCGACTGTTCCCAGAAGTAAACATGTGTACAAAAAAGGTTGTTTGTCCGCGTTGAGATGTAAATAGTGTAGTCTATATTTTATTTTAAGTCTATGATTTTACACTTTTGCCTTTTTTTGGACAACAGCACGATACAGAGTTTCGAACCGGTCACCCGTCCATCCACTAGTATTGCCTTACGTCGCTTAACTTCGGTGTTCTCATGGGAACCAAGTTTCAAGTTTCAAAGCATTTATTGAGAATGTCTCCTTAAATACAATAAAAAGATGCTATATACAATATATACAATAAATAAAATAACATGATAAGATGGTATGTTGTTCTTCTGACGAAGCACTCAACCACCTAAGCGAACCCTGTGAACAGGGGGGCCGATGTTTGCCCTAGGTAGCTCTTTTATTGACCGGGCGAGGACTGCATGTTCCGCTTTTGCTCACACATGCATTGGAAGTATAGAGGCAATGCCGACGTGCTTTACTTTAATAAATATGTTGGTTACTTAAATCAGATCCGTAGAATCGGAGGAAAAAACTCTTAAAAAAACCTTCGTAATATCTAGTAAATTTTCGGTAATTTTATTGTTTGTTTGTATGTTTAGTTGTGATGTAGTAGTCCTCAGTCTATTCTGCAACTGATGTACATATTTTATGTACACGGTTGAGAGTAGTCTGAATCTTAGGAGTTAATTAATGTTACCTTTTGTGTGTCTTTGTGGTCAGCGTCTATAGTTATTTAATTTATGCTCTGAGTTAGAACATTACTCATTATATATAGGTAGCCGTGAGTATATCGGCAGATGTTTCATATTTATCACATTGTGCTGCCTTTGTTGTGTTATATTTGATGTTAGAGGCGAATTATAAATTTGCGTCTTGTAAAATTTTTGTCCTATTGTGTCGATAAATTCGTTTATTGTCTCTAATCCGGTATTTTCATGTAAACGTGCTATACGAGTATATCTGTCATATCCGGTGATTTTCCTTAGTGTTTTATTTTGTAACCGTTGTAGTCGCAGTCTTTGTTTATTTGAGATTTTAATCCATACTGGGTATGCGTATGTTAGGGTAGGCCTGAGTATAGTTTTATAAAGCAATATTTTATTATATACCGTCATATGCGATCTAGGTGACAGTACACTGATAGAAAGGTTTATTTATTATTAATGAACGTGCTTAATTGTTAAGCCATGACTGATTGAAATATGGCATAATCAACGTGTAATTATATTTAATATACCATGGATCAAAACGGAATTGTTTAATTATAAAACGAGTACTTGATTCATTAATAGCTAACTCGAGTTCCTTAGAAACAAACTTTGTATTAATATTAAATACATCTATATTTTCAACAAAATACTCTTTGTTTAAAATAATTATATCTTATAAGCCTATATTATAGGTTTTTCTAAGTTAATTTTAATTAAAACAATGTGTAAAATTTATTTAACAAAATATTTATTAAAATAGAATGTATAAAAAACACAAAGAACAGTAACTTTTACCTGAATTATCCTATAAGGTAATAAATGCAAAACAAATGATATAACATTTAAAAAATATCCATCAAATCATGTAAATCTTTTATCACCCGACCATCTAAACCAATTATGCAACACTTCTTCGGGAAACTCATAGTCCGTTATTGATTATACGCCTAAGGACAAGGTTAATGGCTTAATGGCTATCTCTTACGCTCTCAACAGTAAACACATACAAAATGAATCCGCACAAGTCAGAATGACGAACTGAAGAACCATCACCGAACACCAATATAGATACCCACACAAACCGCAGTGAAACCAAAATTCGGGAATATCGCCTATGCTTATTTTTTAAATGGAGTTAAAATCGTCGTTCTATCTTAAACGTAAAAGACACGACTAGGACGCGACGCTATAGGTTTGCTATAGGCATTACTGAGAATTAAAAATTCCTAGATTACAATATAGTATCTTTGTTTTATTATAAATACAATGGAGCTTTCATAAATTTATGTAGATTTATTGGTGAGACAGGACTGCTATTTATTAATCAATAATGCTTAGATGCCAAAATAGTCTGTTTGATCTAGAGAACATATTCTTTAATAATAAATACATAATATTATTATGTATATTAAATAACAATATATTGGTTTAATAGTTAAATAAGATAAACAAAACTGTTTTTTAGAAATATATTAGATTAATAACAAATAAATCAGTAAGTAATAAGGGGGTGATTATTAAATAGTACAGATATATGCATATGCATGCATATCTTTTAACAATTTACTATTTAGAAGCCTAAAATATTAATATAAAATTAATTTTATTCATGATAAATAAATACTATTGGAATCCATGACGGAATAATAATAAAGTACTTTTTTCTATCAGTGTAAAGAATACAATTTCTGTAATGCTGCGTAAGTCTGTTGTATTATGGTTGTATTCTATAGGTCGTATTTGATACAAATGACAGCCTCTTGTCAATTTTAATACCAAGATACTTGACACAAGATTTTGGCTGAATAGCTGTATCATCAATTTTTAATGGTTCATAGACAGTTATGTTACTAATTTTCTGTGTAAGAAGTAATTGTTCCGTTTTTGTGGAATTTATCTTTATTTTCCATTTTTCGAAATAAGGCAATAGTCTCAATAGGTGGTACTTCAGTTGTTTATTGGCAATATTCACGTAGTAAGAGGAAGCATATAAAACAGTGTCATCCGCGTATTGTCCAAAGTTTATATTTGGATATCGAGGAATGTCAGCGGTATATAAAGAATATAGTAGTGGTGCGATTACTGTGCCCTGTGGGACACCAGCGCGTATAAGTTTTTGAGAAGACAGAGAATTGCCCACCCTCACTCGGAAGTAACGACCTTGGAGATAGGATTTTATTAAATTTACAATATGTAGGGGATAATTATGTATAAAGAGGAGCTTGTAAAGAAGACCTTCATGCCAGACAGCATCGAAGGCCTTCTCCACATCCAGAAATAGGGCTAAAGTAGACTGCTGTCGCTGAAATCCCGTCTGTGCATCGTGTATCATTCTTGCCGCAAGTAGAGTGGTGTTGTGTCCGCGTCTGAAACCGAATTGTTCACTAGCCAATGTTTTGTTATTTTCTCCGTGTTTTGTTAGTTCGTGTAATATAAGTCTTTCAGTTACTTTTGGAACTGAAAGTTTTGGTTTCATGGGAACCGGTGTTTCGACGTAGCTGGGCCGTTGCTCTTTTGTATTTGTGTTCCTATGCTGTGCTGCGGCCCTAAATAGGTCAGATGACGTGACATTAAACCATATTCGCAGGTTTCTGAGCCAGGATATTCTTCTCCTTCCAACAGATCTTTTTCCTAAAATTTTTCCCTGGATTATGAGTTGCAAAATCTCATACCCTGGATCTCTCATGATATAGCCGAGATATTGCAATTTTCTTTTTTGTACTTTCTTGAGGATCTCTACGCCCTTCCTCATTCTTCTCAGAACCTCCACGTTGGTTACATGTTCTATCCATGGTATTCTCAACATCCTACGGTATGCCCACATCTCGAAGGCCTCCAGTTTCCGCTCGCAAAGCTCGTTCAGGGTCCAAGCTTCCATACCATACAAAAGGACTGGGAATACATAACATTTGAGCATACGAGTTCTCAGATCTAGGCTCAAATCGCCTAGCTAGAGCTTCTTAATCTTCACAAAGGATGCACGGGCCTTCTCAATGCGAATCTTTATTTCTGAACAATAATCCGCGGTGCAGTCGACACTTGTACCCAGGTAGTCATACCTCTCTACTCTTTCTAGCTCCTCGCCTTTCGCATACAGATGTTCATTGGGCACTCCAGTTTTAGTGACAATCATGTATTTGGTCTTCTTAACATTGAGTGTCAGACCATATTCTCGACTAGTTGTGATGACGTTATTTAACATATTCTGAAGGTCTTGCATGTTTTCAGCGAGAAGGATTGTATCGTCCGCGTAGCGCAAATTGTTCAGTGGTATGCCGTTAACTCGTATTTCACCAGCATCATTTTCGAGGGCTTTGTTAAAGATTTCCTCTGAGTAGACGTTGAAGAGGAGTGGTGAAAGAACACACTCCTGTCTACCTCCTCGTTTGATATCCACTGCTCTCGTCAGTTCAGATTGGACGCGAACAGACGCGAACGGACGTAGATCTCGATAATAGGAACTAATCTTCTCTTTACTGTTTTTCAAATAAGTCCAAAATAATCGAGTTATTTTACTTTGAAAATTTCCAAAAAAATGATTTTTTGCTAAAATTTTGAGAACCACTGGATCTTTTCTGGATTTTCTTTATTTAAATTTAATCTAATACTTATGTTTTCATATTATCAAGAAATTATGTTTTTTAACTAAAAACTAAAAAAAAATTAGTTTCGAATTTTCAATTTTTTTTTTCGCGAAAAAAACTTCATGTTTCTGGGGTTGAACTATACTACCAGTTAAAATATTTGCACTTATTTCTGGGACACCCTGTATAGTATTAGCAAAAAGTTATAAAAGATGCGGGAATCAACAAGTTTGTTTAAAGGCTAAACAGTGATTAACTATAATAAGATATTATATAGTTAATCACTGTTTAGCATTTAAACAAAGTTTCTACAAACGGTGCAAGTGGGCATCAGTGTTTAACGAGAAGAAAACAAAATTTATGGAGTGGTTAGACAGGGATTTTGAGAAGAGAAGATGTCTACAAATAGATTCTGAGAGAGGGAAACGATACAAGTTTGAGGAAGTAGATACATTCACATATGTAAGAGCAGTATTTCTAAGGAAACCAAATGTCAATCACGAAAATATATGGCAAGAATAATGGCAGGAAATAGATGTGTTAGCGCTCTACAGAAAAGTATTAAGAGTAAGAACATCTCTAGAAGTTTAAAAATCAGAATGTATCAAACAGTGATACGACCAATAGTGCTGTATGCAACGGAAAGTTCGAGGCTAGAGATATGGGAATGAAAGATACCGAGGAAGATTTTTGGATGAAAGAAGATAGACAACATATGAACTAGAAGAACAAATGAAGAACTAAAGCAACTATATCGGGCACCGAGTATAACGGGAGTAACAAGAGCACAAAGACTGAGATGGCTGGGACACATTGAAAGAATGGCTGAAGCAAGAATTCCTAGTATGATAATGAAACGTGAAAAAGGTGGAAAGGGAAGGAGGGGTAGACTGAGAACCAGAAGGAAAAAAGATGTTGAAGAGGACTTGAGAAGGATAATAGTGGGTGGGTGAAGCATGAAGGCGAAAGACAGAAACAAATGGAGAAAGATAACCAATCAAGCCATGAGCCTTTTAGGCCTTTAGAGCTATTATATTATATATAATTTTAGATTATAATCGTGTGCAGGAACCATGTTTATAACTTTTTAAATTTGCGGTATTTTTTGTGATTTATGTATTCTTATAAATATTAAACTGTAGACTCGGGGATTAAGCAGATATAAAAAAGTATCAATGGATATCGTAAAAAAAGTATTGTCATGCAACGTAAAGGTTGTAAATAAATAAAAAATGTAATATTTTTTTGCGTATAGATTACAACAAATGATACAATTTTCCGACAGTAATAAGTAGGTACATTAGTGTCATGCATTTTGAAATATTAGGGCTAATAAAATAAATAGAGCTAAACAAAATTTAAGATTATTATTCTCATCTCGTTTTGATTAGTTTCACGTCATATACGGGAAACGAATTTGAATATCGCCAAAAAATTAATCTTATTATTTAATTGTTTGTTTGTTTTGAAGCTAGTGATCATCATCATCATCGTCATTCTCAGCTTATTCAACCATTTCCAATTATAGTGTAGCCTCCCACACATTTAGGTACTCTCTTTGTAGTTGGGCTCATATTGTTTTCTATTGTTGGCTATTCGGGCCCAAGGTTATCCCTGCTAATTTCCTAATACCATGGTCCCATCTCAAGTTCGGTCTTCTTCTAGTTCTCTTAATTCCTCTCCTTTACAACCATGCTGTAATTTTTGTGGTCCATCTGTTGTCCGTCCTTCTTGCCAGGTGTTCTGCCCACTGCCACTTGAGGGATTTGATTCTGTGGATGACATCTATTACCTGGGTCTTTTGTCATATCCACTTTATTCTTTTACGGTCTTTTTTGGTTATTCCCACTATATTTCGTTCCATTGTGCGCTGTGCGACCTGCAGTTTCCTTATATATTATATATATGTCCGTTTCAAGTGTCCAGGTTTCACATGCATAGGTCATAACAGGTAGTACACATTGGTCGAATATATATATATATATATTCATCCAAACTCAACTCGCCAGATTGGACTTTAAATTATTTATATTTTGTGACGGGGATTCGTTACAATTATTTTGTTGGGTGTCGAACCATAAACTTTATGATAAAACTCGAAGAATTTCAACAAAACACTTTTATTAAACTTTACGTTTCCGTGATAAACTAAATCATGTTTTTTCTACCTACTGTCCCTCGATCTTTTTTATAATGGACTCGTCCAAGCGGTCCGAGAGGGGCCCTATAATAATAATAGTTCTCTGTTACAATTTTTAAATATAACTTGGTAGAAACAATCTTAAAGAATACTTACTACCTATTTTGATTTTTTTCGTCTGAATCTCTTAATATTCTAAATGAATACACTTTACTTATTAAATAAGTATACACATGGCATATATATGATTCCAAAAAACGGCGTCAAATTACCTTTGAAATGACAATCGTCAGAATCGATCGTCGTGTCAAAAAATTGTACGAGTATCTAAAGTTTTTTTCATCTAAATCGATCACCGTGTCAAAAAATTGTACGAGTACCTAAAAATTTATTTCGTGCTATGATTTCGTTACAGAAGTACCTAAAGATTTTTTTCATCTAAATCGATCGATGGGTCAAAAATTACCTAGAAATTTACGTAAAAGTACCTAAAAATGCTTTTCGTCTCAGAAAACAGATCGTCGTATCAAAGAATTGTACGTAGAAATACCTAGAAATTTATTTCGGTACTATGATTTCGTTGTAGTAGTACCTAAATTTTTTTCGTTTAAATCAGTCGTCGTATTTGTGTTTTGACATTATTCCATACAAAATTACACTCTGAGGGTGCATTCACACGCAACGTAGTTTTTGGGCTCGTATAAGCGGTTTAATAAATCTATAATATATATATATATATATATATATATATATATATATATATATATATATATATATATATATATATATATATATATATATATATATATATATATATATATATATATATATATATATATATATATATATTTCGTATGGCGTATTAAGAGTACACATGATATCAAGAAATTTAAAAAAAATCAATACAATAATACAAACAATTTAAAGATCAACAATTAGATGTGTAAGAGACATATCACAATGTAACAGTAAAAACGAACAACAATAAATTTACACTACAAGATTTAGCTCTGCGATCCATTCTATAGCCTCCAGGTCATCCTCATGAAGACGATTTAAAGAGAACTGCGCCTTTGTTAATGGGCACTCTGTTGCGATATGAAAAGGTGTATGTTCAGAATGTCCGCAATCGCAGTTAGGGCAGTCGGTTAGTCCCCATTTGTGTGTCCAGAAGCGGGTTCTGCCATGGTTAGTTCTGAACCGATTGAGTGTTATCCACGTTTTTCTTGGCAAATTGAATCCGAGAGGGCAGAGTACTGGGTCAGTTATCAAGTGATGAAGGTCAGGATTATTTTGTGACCATTCATCTCGCCAGCAGTCTTCAACCCGAAAGTTGGAATTTAGTAGCTGCTGCCCTAATACCCATGGCGGTTTTCTGGATTTCAGGCGATTCAAGAAATTTTCGCAATCATCATGGATGGGCAGATGAACATTGCTGGTGCACTTTTTCCACTCTCTGACTAGGGCCGCCTGTCTTCTCAGATGAGGAGGAGTAATGTTTGATAATACAGGGAGCTACTGGATCGGAGTGCTTCTGATAGTGCCCGTTATAATTCTCATCGCGCTGTTAAGACGAGTGTCAATAAGATGAGTATGATTGCTATTTATACAGGGCAGCAATATTCTGCCACCGAATATGTGAGGGCCATTGCAGTTGTTTTAAGTACCCCCCTGGTGTTTGCTCCCCAGCTGATACCTGCGATCTTGTGCAGTATATTATTTCTAGTATTTATTTTTGCAGCCGTCTTGGTGAGGTGTGGCTTGAACGTGAGAGACCGATCCAATGTGACTCCTAAGTATTTTGGGTGAGAGTTGTATTTTACCAGTTGATCCCCAAATTTGACTTGCGGCACATACTTGGCTTGTAAGTTGTGAAGATGAAAGCACGAAACCTCAGTGGAACCTCATGTTTGGGCGAAGCCTCCAGTTACGAAAATAGTCATTTAACCTCTGCAAGTCATCTGACAGAATATTTTCGTCTCTAATGAAATCAGTTGTTTTGCAGGAAAGTGCAATGTCATCTGCGTATATAATTTTTTTGGAGACTGTAGCAGGGAGGTCGGCGGTATAGATATTAAAAAGAACAGGGGCAAGTACAGAGCCTTGCGGGAGACCATTGTTGATGTTGTAAGTGCTACTTTCTTCTCCTTTCAAATGCATTTGGATATTTCTGTTCGAGAGCATGTTGTTTATTAAATTGGCCAACTTTTTCAAGGGAAGATTTTTATGAACTTTGATACCATTCCATCTCTCCAGACCGTATCATAAGCCGAAGTCAGGTCGACGAAAACTGTGATAGTTTTGAGACGGGCTTGGAAAGCCTTCTCGATATGCGTAGTGAGCGAGAGGACTTGGTCGCAACAGCTTCTGTTCTTTCTAAAGCCAGCTTGTTCGATGGGGATATGCTCACTTACTCGCTCTGAAATACGATTAAGGATTAACCTTTCGAGTATTTTATAGCACACACTCAGCAGCGCGATGGGCCTATAGTCAGCGGCTAGCTTTCCTGTTTTACCCGGTTTCAATATGGCCACGATCTTAGTCTTCTTGAAGGCTTTAGGTAAATTCCCGAATTCTAATATATCATTGAAGAATTTAGTAATCCACTTGACTGTAGCAGGGCCGCAGTGCATAACGAATTCAGGGAATATCCCATCCAGACCCGCTGCCTTCCCAGACTTCAGTTCCTTCAAAGCCAGAAGGGTATCTTCAGCTGTAAAAGGTATGGAGAATTCAATGTTCTTGTTTAATGTAGCCTTGTTTGCATAGATCTGGTTTTTGATATGCTTTGTGTGCTCCTTGTTGGTATTAGCGGATCTTCCAGTAAGCTCAACTATTCTATGCGCGACCCTGTTTGGGTTTATAGGACAATCAGGTGTGGATGTTAGTTGTGGGCCAGAATTCAATCTGCCAAGAAAGGACCAAGCTCTTCTGCTAGAGTGTTGGAAATCCATACGTTCTACCAAGTTATGCCATTTCTCTCTTCTTGCAGTGTCTAAACATTCCAACAATTCGTCTGCATCTTCTGGAAGTGCAACAAGAGGAAGTAGCAGAAGCCAACAGCAGCGACATCGGGAACTTTGCAAAGAGCTGGAAGTGCTTTAACGCAAAGAAAGAATGAGAGGAAGGTTTGGTACAACAATACAGGGTTATCGCAATGGGCCCAAGGCCTCCGAGTGAGGGGTCAAACATGATCCCAAACGCCAGCAACCTAACCTAACCTAACCTAACCTGTACCTTACTTTAGTTTTTGCTAAATTCAGTTTTGAGACCTACTTTATTGCTGGCTGTATTTAGTTCGTTAATTTGTGTTTGTATTTTTTCAGGACTATTGGCAATTTGGACTATGTCATCAGCGAATCTTAGATGGTTAAATCGTTATTTTCCATATATTTTTAATCATTTGTTGGTCCATTCTAGTCGACGGAAGATTTCTTCTAGTGTTGCTGTAAACAGCTTTGGGGATATTGCGTCTCCTTATCGTACTCCTTTGTCAGTTGGAAACTCTGAGGTAGTTTGATATATCATTACTCTTGCTTTGGCTTCTTTGTATATATTGGCGAGAGCTTCTTTGTAAGGCATGTGGATACCTTGATTCGCTAGGGCTTCTATTATTGCCTTAGGATATATCGAGTCGAAACCCTTCTCAAAAATAAAATAAAATAATGTTTATAAAGGCTATAAGCGGAAGTTGGTATACTTTTATTCGGCTAATAGGTTTGTTGACTTATTGCAAATTATATGTATATCTCAATAATATATTACTTCTATGATAAAATCTGCCAAAATATTTTTATTGTATTTTTAATTTACACGATATTTTTTTTTGTGATTTGCTTATATATGCTAATAAATTTTAAGATATAGGCTTAAGGATCATATAGATATAGAATAAAAGTATCAATGGAGAATTGTAAAAAAATATTGATATGTTTGACGTAACGCTTGTAAATAAATAAAAAAATATATATTTTTTGTATTGGTAATATTGACACAAATGAATTTATTGATATATACAGGGTTATTCAAATTTGACCTCAACCATTGGGATCCCAAAAACTATAGGAAAAATGGGGGATCTATTTTAAGGTTTCTGTATACAGAAATCCCACAAACACTGGACAATATTTAAGTTGTTAAGGCAGGTTCATTCAAACCATTTTGAAGCAACTAAGAAAGGAATAGTTAAAAACTTTATGTCATCCAGCACACAACATATATTATGCAGTGACCAAGCATCACTAAATGTTGAATTAAATAATATTAAAACGGATTTGCTTCAGAATGGTTACTCAGAAGAGTAGAATGGTTACTCAGAATGTTTCTGAAGAATGGTTACTCTTATATCAAATTATAAAACTGACCCGTTGGTTCACCGACCTGAGGAGGATGCTCTCTCTATTTTTCTCTTAACTATTCCATATGTAAAAGGAACGACAGAAAAGATCAGGCGAATAGCCAAAAAGTTGTTGTGATTAAAATTCTTCTCAATCTCTAGTCTTCTCATCTGGATCGACTCTAAGAAGCGTCCTAACAAAAACAAGGCAGGGAATCATTGATATAAGAGAAAGACTGCATGTACAAGGTATCTGAATACGTCAATCAATCCTAATTTATGTCATACACTAAGGCTGTATTCCGTTGCAAAACTAGGCGAATCAGACCGGTAAACTACGGTAAAGAGCAGTTCCTGAAAAACATCGGTTTGGTAAAATATTGGAAACGTCAAATGTTGACGTTTTCTAAATTTCAATACTTCTATTATAAAATTTATCTTTTATGCATTTTTAATGTACCTATATCTCTGCTTTTACGTTTGCTTCTTCTTTTCAATGGAGTTTAAGATTGCAAAGTACTTAAAACTGTTAAACTCGTTAGACAGCCCAAGTGACGATTTGCAGGTCCAATATTAAAACAGATCAATAATAAATAAACAAATCTATTAAATATTTATAGTTTTCTAGCTTACAAAATATTCACGATTACTTGTTGTCTTGTTTTTCATGTTTTCTTTAAATGTTCCTGACTTTGAGAGACAATGGCTACATGATAAGTTTAAATGGTCCTAAAAAGTCATTCTATTTAGTTAATAAAATTTATTTACCTTTACTGCCTACCTCCATTGCTTTTGGATGTAAATACAAAATATTATTACAAATTTTAGATATTAAATGAGAATTTTACTCGAACTTCCAATATTTGCTTGATTTCTGTCAAATGACATTGATTGACAAACAAAACCCGAAAAACCAGCCTTCTCGCGCTGGTTAGGTTTTCGTCACTGCACTGCAAGAAAATCTACAAAATAAAATAGTTATTTTTTCATAGTATATCAAATATTTTCAAATTTTATCCATTAAAAATAAGTTGTTTTGATTTCACAATTCTGAATTTATTATTAGCACTAAATGTTATATTCTTATAAAAAATTGAACAACAATTTTATAATATATTTATCGCAACATGGTAACAACCTACACTAATGTTGGCCGACTGATAGGAAGCAACAGAATTAATATTCATAATCTGCTTTCGTTGTAATTAGTATATCGTAGGATACTGGAGTGGCGATAACAATTTGATGAGTGAATCAGCTGTTAATATAAAGTACAAGAATGGAGTTTATAAAAGGTACGGTAATTTTGTTATCCGTTTATTAATTACAAAACAAAAATTTATACTTCCTTTTTAATCCTATTTTTTTTCTTTTATTAAATTAAGAACATAAACGTTGGTATGGCATTAAACAAACAATATAACAATGAATATCCCTAAGAATTTTATTTCTAATTATTTTTAAATTAATAGTTCGCAGAAGAGTGCATGCATGCGTTCGCGCCATCCTTTTGAACAATAATGCCTACTTGTAGATAGAACTGGAACAAGTCTGTTCTAAAAAGACTTAAGTCTCAAGTCTTAAGTTATTTCTAAAATCAAAATAATTTAAAGCTTAGTCAAATTCAACATAAAGTTCAAATGATTCAAGTCTTAACTTCTTTGACTTAAATAATTTTATTTGAAGTCCAGTCATTATTGTAAAGACTTAACTCAATATAAAGTTATTAGTCTTTTTATGGTGCTATTTCAAAATCAAAATTGGTTGTCATTTCCGTTGAAACAGGAAGTGCCCGAAAACAAATAAATGCGTCAATCAATCCTAATTTATGTCATATATTAACATACCAAATCTCGCTTTTATATCTGAAAAAAATAGTTATACAGGGTGGCGCCTCTCATACGCCGCGGAAGCTCCAAGGAGAACGGTAGTTTATATCGAAATAAAATTTTGGCAGCATATGTACACTGAAAGCATGTTATAAAAATATATATAATTATACAGGGTGCCACAAAAAAAGTTACATATCAAAGTTGTGTTTTTTCTAATGGAACACCCTATATATTAATTCATTTTCGGATTCTAAGAATAAAATAAAGGTGAGTTTTATTAAAGAAGCATATACCAAAAATCTAAGGATTTTGACATATTTCACATTTTGTAAAAATGAAGAGGAAATTTTAAATTTTGATAATAGCTACCTAAATTTTAGTTGACCTTGTATAGCCTGATATTTAATTACAGTAACCATTGTACGTTAAACCAAATTAAAATTTGACCCGAAAAGTTATACAGGGTGAGACAAAATTAATATGGAACATTAGTCACTTTTAAAAGTAAGTTACTCCTTTATTTTAACTGGAACACCCAGTATATTTTCCGGTGTTCAATTGGGATTTTATATATCTTCAAAATATTATTAATGTTTGGTTTGGTTTGGTTCCTCAGACAAAGACTTTCCTAGATATTTTAGATAGATTCCTAGATATTTTATTTTTTATGATTTTGCGTCAGTAGATCTTTATTATTTGAAAAAATCTAGGGTGGCTGTGTGATATACATTTTGTTAATTTAACAAAAATTAAGGATTGTACTAGTTTAAAACATATTTTAATTATTACAGAATTAAAACCAAATATAAACCTATAACTATGTGACAAAAATTAGCTAGATGAAATCAAATGCTCAAAATGCTTCCTTTTCTGTTAACTGCATAAAATGATTGTCTTTTCAAAAGGATCTTTTCATTTTAAAAAGCATATGTGTAGTTCTATCTCGAAGAGCAGCTACAATAATTTCTCTCATGTTGTCAACAAGAGTTGGTCGAGGTTTGTAAACACTGTCTTTAACATATCCCCATAAAAAAACTCAGACTAGATAAAATCAGGAGCATTTAAGTATTCTATTAATTGGCGAATGCACACCAACTAATAGAATCAAATCAATTCTCTCTGATGTAGCATAAGTTTGCATTTTCGGCAAGTTTCTGAGATTTTTTTTGTTTCAACTGATACCAAATGATAACTAGTTGTTAAAGTTGGATTAATTAGACAGCTATGTTGAAGTAACGTCAGACCGAGCGTCAGACATATCACAGCCACCTAGATTTTATCAAATAATAAAGATCTACTCAGATCAAATCATGTAAATGAAAATATCTATAAAATCTT
Organism: Sitophilus oryzae; assembly: GCF_002938485.1. NCBI lineage: Eukaryota > Metazoa > Arthropoda > Insecta > Coleoptera > Curculionidae > Sitophilus > Sitophilus oryzae. Next base: position 1,814,698 of record NW_022146163.1, on the reverse strand, counting down.
TGTTTGAGAGGTAGGCAACCTTAATAGTATTTTGAAGAGACATTTGGACTCCATTGAATTTCGGAATAATATACTGGGTGTTCTATTTAAAATAAAAGAGTAACGTGCTTTTAAAGGTGACCAATGTTCAATATTAATTTTGTCCCACCCTGTATAACTTTTTGGATCAATTTTTAATTTGATTCAAAGTACAATAGTTAATTTAACTACATATTAGGCTATACCGGGTAAATTCCAATTTAGGTAGCTTTTATTGTAATTTAAAAATTTTTCTTTATTTCTAGAAAATGTTAAATATGTCAAAAACCTTACATTTTAGTCATATACTTCTCTTATAAAACTCACCTTTATTTATCTCCTAGAATACGAAAATCAATTAAAAATATAGGGCGTTCCATTACAAAAAACCCAACTTTGATATGTAACTTTTTTTGGGGACACCCTGTAGGACTCTCTATATTTTTAAAAAGTGTTCTGAATTGACCTACATATTATGCTCACAAGATTTCATTTCAAACTCAAACTGTCGTATATGAGTGCCACCCTGTAGAGGTGAGCCACTTTTGAAACGCACCCGGTATATAAAAATTAGATTTTGATTAAGTACGTGATGAGCGTAGTATTCCTGCAGCCGGATGCTGTACTATTAAATAAGTTTATGTTCATATAGAAGCTATGGAAGCTCTACGCAGTGTTGCAGGGCCCTGTATATGTCAAAATAAAATAATATGACCCAGTTGTATTCTTTTATGAGTTAAATTAATTATATATAGTATTATTTTGGGGTTTTCTAGAGGAGATAATAATAACAATTCCCTAATTTAATCTAATAAAAAAGCAATGATTGATAAAAATATGTAATTAATAGGCCTATTAAATTTACGACATTAAAATTATGATTTTTTATATATACGTATTTACTTTAGTAGAGTGTCTAATTGATTAGTTTTTATCAGAAATATTGCATTACAAATTTGCCTATAGGGTGGCCAAAGCATTTCAGCAATGAATATATACAAACTTCCTGCATTTATTATTATATTTATCAATATAACATATACATAACTTATGTATAATTTTTTTTTCTTTTTCTTAAACCTTTAGTATATATAATATTAATAATATTTTTTTTCCGTTCTTGGGTATGAGGTTTTTTTTATTAATTGAAAATGGAATCTTTTTTTTTATTATGCGACGTTTCGCCTCATCATGGTGGGCTTTCTCAGGCACTTTATTCTTGAAGCCGCAGTCGCCTTGCTACCACCAGTCTATATAGAAGAATGTGTTTTTTTTTCCGTTCTTGGGTATGAGGTTTTTTTTATTAATTGAAAATGGAAACTTTGTTTTTTATTATGCGACGTTTCGCCTCATCATGGTGTGCTTTCTCAGGCACTTTATTCTTGAAGCCGCAGTCGCCTTGCTACCACCAGTCTATATAGAAGAATGTGTTTTTTTTCGTTCTTGGGTATGAGGTTTTTTTTTATTAATTGAAAATGGAAACTTTTTTTTTATTATGCGACGTTTCGCCTCATCATGGTGTGCTTTCTCAGGCACTTTATTCTTGAAGCCGCAGTCGCCTTGCTACCACCAGTCTATATAGAAGAATGTGTTTTTTTCCGTTCTTGGGTATGAGGTTTTTTTTTATTAATTGAAAATGGAAACTTTTTTTTTATTATGCGACGTTTCGCCACATCATGGTGGGCTTTCTCAGGCACTTTATTCTTGAAGCCGCAGTCGCCTTGCTACCACCAGTCTATATAGAAGAATGTGCATTACATATGTGTTGTATAAATAAAAAATTGTAATATTCCACAGGAATAAATAAAACAAAATATTTGATTAATAATAGCACTTGCCAAATTTTACACCTTAAAAGTTGATTAATTAATTTTAATCTTAATTTTTTTAAACCATTATTTTTTGACATTTGTCTTTCTGCAGTACCGTAAAATGGGGTGAATAGAAACATAGGGGTGAATAGAAACACAATTTCTGAAAAAAATCAAATCACGATTAAAAATATTCAAAGTAAAAAGAGTCGACATATCTAATTTTTCTATCATTGGTAATACACAATAAAATGTAAAAACTATATTTTTATCTGTGGCAGGACTGTTTCTGTCAATCAGCTGATCAATAAATGTGAGATGGATTTATCACCTATTTTGTATGGCGCGAAAACTTTATAAATAAAATATTTATTTTTAAAGTAATACTTAAGCTGGTACATGTAAGTTGTTATATTATATGTATTGTTAATTATTGCTAAACCTACTTAAATATGTAATAATTATCTGTTTCTAATCACCTTGTTGGAAATAGAATAGATAAAAACCTTAACATCAATGTGTGTTTCTATTCTCCCGAATAGCAGGTGAATAGAAACACAAAAGTTATTTTTATTTAATATTTATATGCATATTTTTCAAAAATCAAATTATATGTATACGCAAAGAACAAACAAAGACCCATGTTTTAAAATATTCGGGAACATAATACCACATTTTTATCAACCGGTATATCGCTAATAGCCTACGAAACTGTTTTTATTCACCCCATTTTACGGTACTAAAATCCATTATTTACCTATAGTGTGATGCTATTTTATAGCTACTCCCGTTTTAAGTGAGTTTTAAGTATACGTTCGACGAGATGGTATACAAACGAAACGATATACAAACTTTATTAATGGTAACTTTATTGGTGTATAAAATCTTTGCCTGGGCACCCAATATTAATCATAAGCTGGGCTCTGGGTCTACAGTTAATTTTATCCCAATTTTGCCTTCACTTAACTTCAAAAGACACAAAACATACGTAATAACCCGAATCAAAATACATCATCTTCTAAAACGCACCCAACTAGCACACTTATTTTATAATTTTTAACTTTCGGTACTATTCTGTTTTATAATTACTTTATTACTTCTCTTCAAAAACCACTTTGTTGTATTAAAATTGCAAGTGAAATATTTTAGTTTTTAAAATGATTTTGCTTTATAAGTTAGTCGTAAGAATGTTCTTAAAGCAAAAATACCGAACAGTCTTACGACAAATTTTAATTCTGTTTTATAAACGTTTATACGATGTATTTTATACAACATTTTACCTTACCGAACAAATTTGTTTTATAAGAAATTTGTACCGTTGTTACTCGACACTAGGTCACTCGTTTGCGAACATATATAAAATTGTTTTATTAAAGTCATGCGAGATATTTATAAAATTATTTTATAAAAGCTTTCTTTCTCATATTATTGCCGACAACAGTATATTTTACTCAGACAATACCTTTAAAAAATGGTTATATAATTAATACAAACACTGTCATAATAAAAACCTAATGGAATCATCAAACCTAATGCGACTATTTAGTCCTGGGCTTATGCGCCACCTGGAGGGACGCGGACGTATGAAAACGAAAGCAAACACCTATTGAGAGATATCAGAGCTGGAGTTAGGTAAATTTCTTTTACCCTTGACCATTATGTATATGTAAAATAGACAAAAACACAGGATATTAAGATGCAGTAAATTACGTACATACACGGTGTCCCATATAAGAATGCACAGTGTCTCATAAACCAGAAGAGTTACAAAGATGATTAAATTAGAAAAATGTTGCGCCTTGCTGAATCCTGCAATATGATGTTTAAAAATTTTTAAAATTCCGAAGATATTTGGGACACACCGAATTTTCCCGATTTCAATCTTATTTTCTTCTCATTTTATCTGAAAAGATATGCGACAATGCAAATTTCACATTCCCATTGCTACTTTTCCTGCTCTACAAGTTGATGTTATTAGATTTTCAATCTGACGTTTTGTTTTTTGCTTAGCAACCATCAAGATTTCTTTCTTAGCAACCATTCAAAATAGACCTATCAACACTTATACCATTGAATTCGTCTCAATGACCTCTATCGATATTCATCAAAATATACAGGGCTTCCCATTTAAAAAATTGAAGTACCACGTGATATCTTTTTTTTTATCTATCCGTTATATTAGTACCTACTATAGTATATTATGTACCTACTGTAAACAAATCACACCGAAAACTGTGCGATTTTTTATTGGTACGTTAAAAGGCAAAGAAAATGCTCGCATTTTTATATGTAATTATTAGCGATTTCAAAAATATATGCGAAATTTGTGGACTTTTAATTACGAAAAACAAACAATGGTATTACATCAAAAACTTATTGGCATTTAGAACAAAAATAAGCATTACCATAGGAACATTAAAATAAAAGTTTAATGATGTTAGTGCAAAAGCCCAACAAGAAAGTTTGTGAAATATTATTTTGAAAGTGTCATGACAGATTCCTTCATTTTGTATCTTATCAGTATCAGTAAGGCCAAGACTTCAACTCGAAATTTGACAAATGCATAGAGTTAGTGCGAATATTACATAAGCTCTTTTATCTACACGTATAAAATATGGTTATTTTTTTCTGAAATACGCCCCCGTTTAACTAAAACATTGCTTATAATTTAAATATTTTATAAAAATTTCTTAAAGATCAGAATGGGCGGCCATCTTGAAAAAATGACAGTTTAATGACATGTCAAAATTTCAAAGTCAACCGATTTTCATAAAAATTGATATATAGGATGGCCATGGGCTAAAATGAAAGAAAAAAATTTTGAGCTGTCAAATATGACAGCTGTCAAAAAAAAATCAAAGTTGTCCGATTTTGACAATAATCGATATATAGGACGGCTATGGGCTAAAATAAAAAAAATAATTTTGAGTTGTCAAATTTGACAGCTGTCAAAAAAATTTCAAACTTGTCCGATTTTGATAAAAATCGATATATAGGACGGCCATGGGCTAAAATGAAAGAAAAAAATTTTGAGCTGTCAAAAAAATTTCAAAGTTGTCCGATTTTGATATATTGGATGCCCCCTACCCCATAGTCGGTTTTCATTTTTGTCTCACATTTGAACTGTCACATTTCACAGCTGTCGTTTTTTTTAAGTTCTCCTTTTTTAATGAAAATCGATATACATATTATTAGGATGCCCATAGAAAGTTATTTAAGAAAAAAAATTAAGTTTAAGTGTGTGGCACTGAGAAACCAGCATTAATAAAAAGTAGAAAATAAATTTTAGAAAAAATAAACTTTTTTAAAAACAAGCTTTTGTTTAAATACACTAAAAAAAATAAAATAACCTTTTTCTTTAAAACTTTTATAATGAACTTATAACGCCTTTACACAATTTTAATATTATATAAAAGCTTGTCGCGAGATTTCGCTACATCGATTAACAAGTAAATTAACTAAAACCTGTGTCTACCCTGTCTCATTTTCAAAGTTTGTGTTATGATAGACCACTAGACCAGTAATTACTAGATAAAGTTGTCGTACCAGATTTTTATGAGTGCAACTGTACACTCAAATCTCGCGACAAGCTTTTATATAATATTAAAATTGTGTCATGACGTTATAAGTTCATAATAAAAGTTTTAAAGAAAAAGTCTATTTTATTCTTTTTAGTGTATTTAAATAAAAGCTTGTTTTTAAAAAAGTTTTTTTTCTAAAATTTTTTTTCAGTTAACTTTTGGTTTTTAAATATCACCATAGGTATTTTTTTACTATACTCGATAGAAAATGACAATTTGAATAGAATGACATATTATAAGTCAACTTTTTACATTTTCGCATATGGTTTATTTGAAATTGTAACATGCGGTTTATAACGACAATTTAACTCAAAATACCAAGTAAAGTAAAGATTTTAGTTGACGTCTCCTTTTTGCTGTCAGGGCTAATCTGGACGGAATCTACTTTGTTTACGCGGAATCCGAACCGCGGTCCTCGGCCATATCATGGTCAATGGCCTACCGACTTAGCAAGTGTCTAAATCAACTCTTACTCACCAGATTCCGATCTCATCCGGCCTCGAACCGGCGCGAATGAGCAGTGTGTATATAGATTTTACACTGTTCCCTTGGACAACAGCACGATACAGAGTTTCGAACCGGTCACCCGTCCATTCACCAATATCGCCTTACGTCGCTTAACTTCGGTATTCTAATGGGAAGGTTAGGTTAGTTTGGTTTGCCATTGTGATATATTTGGAATATTTTATTAAAAAAAAACTATAATTTAGTCTACAAAATATAACATACATTGAGTAGGATTAGTTTTTATAATATAGGAAGGAAGGGCTTATATTGCGAGCCTCTTCATGTGAAAGTTCTATGATAATATCTATACCGGTCTATACCTTCGTAGTTGGTACCAAGTACCAAGTAAAGTTGGTAGGCTTAGTACCAATATAAAATAAATTACAATCTTCTTAACTCACCAACTTAATGACATCTAAATGCGCTTGACCTCGCTCAAATTATCATCGATTGTCATTCCCCAGCCGTCTTTGACACCGTTTTTTTTTCAATCTTATGGTGTTTTATTTTAGAATAATAATGATTTGTTAAATAAATTTTTAAAGTGGTTTAATAAATGGGCTATGAAAAATAACTTTCTTTATGAAGATATTTTGTTTGACTCATTATTTTCATATGTCTATAAATTAAAGAACCGAAATTTCTCCTCTCTAATTCCAACTTGAATAAGCCAATCCCATTATTCTTGTACACCCATTCTTCAAATTTGGCGATGGGCAAATTGGCAAACCGGTATTTTTTTTTAATCAAAATTAATGTATTCGAGTGCCTTAGACGTCTAACAACCTCGCGAAATCAAATATGTAGTACGTCAGTATATCTGTGATGTTATCAAAAAATCGTATGAAGTGCCGCAAGTCTACAATAATGTCGCAATTGTTATAATTAGAAAACGGATATTTTTATAATAATTATTACAAAAAGTTTGAAAAGTGCTTCTTTTGTACGTTAATGAAAAAACGAACTTTTAATCACAAGTAACAATTAAATATCAGGTAATTGTAACATTTGTTTTTTTTTTTCTTACTCTCCGGAATTTTCATTAAAATCTTTTGTTATTTTATTTATTTCTTAATGAATTAATATACCATATGATGGCATTACGGGGAATGTCATCGTTGTTCGTTTCCAAGCCAACTGGAAGCGGATTTTTTTTCGATCATACGGTACTTAACGGTTATTTTTAATAATATAGGCCAGTATCAAAGTTCAACCCTCACCATTTACCCCCTTGGGACATACAGGTTCCAACAGTAATTAATTGTGGGACATAATCTCGATTTTTGGCAATTTCGAGATATCAACTTCAAGACATGTCCAATGGGTCATTTTTCTAGATTGGCAAATTAGGACATATAGGTATAACCCATTAGGCACAAAAGGGTTAATCTTAACCATAAATAGAATCGTAACTCCCTTAATGTAAATGTAACAACAATTTGACTTGAAATAACGAGTAAGTGGTACTAAATTATTCGTAAAAATATTCTTTTTCCAGATATTGTCAAGACTTAAATATAGGCCAACTTGGGTTTACATCGGATTGGTTTGTAGCGAACCTAGCAAACAGGTTTACATCGGATTGTTGACTAATGTCAGCCACCCTTGTTCGATTTGAATAAATTGCCAAAACAATTATTGAATACGTCAATCAATCCTAATAATTTTTGTTCTATACTAACATACCAAATCTCCTTTTTTATCTGAAAAAATAAAAAGGTATAGGAGTGAGCCACTTTTGAGAAACACCCGGTATATGTTAAAAGTTGATCTTAAAGGAGCTTTTAAAAATCTATTAAAAAATCAGCAAATGTTGTAACTCTAATAAAACAGCTGTAACTATAGATATTACCTTATTTAAAAAACAGATTTAAAAAAGAAAAGAAAGATACCGGGTGCGTCTCATAAGTGGCTCACCCCTATAACTTCTTTATTTTTTCAGATAAAAAAACGAGATTTGTATGTTGATGATATGTTAGTATATGGACATAAATTAGGATTGATTGACGTATTCAACTGTTTTTGGTCATTTCCTGTTCGATTTTTAAATGGCACCTTCGGTATTTTTTATTTTATTGGATAGAAAATGACACTCTGAATCGAATGACATATTATATATCAACTTTTGATATATTCGCTCAAAAACAAATTGTATTTTAAATTTCAATCTAGAGTGTGAAAAACTAGAGTATGTGAAAAACACCAATTTGTAATCAAGGAGCCTTGGAAAAATAGTACGCGTTAATCGATATTATTAAGGGGCCACCCTGATGATGTGTTTCACTCATTAAGGTTTTACTGCTACAAAAACTTAACTCCTGACTTGTGCCAGGTCTTCTAATGTCAACGAAAGAAGCTAAAGAGTTTGAATTGCTACAGGAAGACGATGGCAACGATGTCGTTGAAGATATCATATTTGCAGTTTTAGTTTGGTTGGCTACATATGCATCCACATAACCACCAGCCACATCACTGGATTACCATCCCCCTAGACGCTTCAGCTGTAAAATATCAGCTCCGCTATTTACAAGCAACGTAACCGCTGTTTGTCTAAAAGCATGACCTGTGTAGGTTTTCGCATTGGGAAGTTTAAAAAATCTAGCAATTTTGTACGGAAATTTAGATATAGAATTGTATCCAAAGGGATGATTTCGAGCTTTTCCTAATCGATATTGAACAAAAAATCTTTCATTTTCAATATCTGTTCGTAACTGTATAAATTCTTTCACAATTTCTATCCAACTTGTGTTAATTATCATAAATGATCTGCTCTTTTTTTGTATCGGGAATTTCTATGCATATTTTGTTTTCTAAAATATCAATATGCGTAGTTTTCATCTTCAGAACTCATCACTTCGACATGCCCCAGACACACCTACTATAAGCGCAACCTAAAACAATGAAAAGAAATATTTTAAAACAGAAAAAGAAAACATTTAAAAAAAAAAACCTTACTTTCATAGGAGCGAATTCTTGAGGTGCTTTTGTGAGAAAATCCTCCAAGTTGTGAAATCCTCCAATCTTGGTATGAAAAATAAATCAATAAATCATATTTTTACGTAAGGAACCTCCCCACGAAAGATGGTACATGTTTATCGAAACACTTTGTATATTTAGAAATAAAAAGAAACCCAGAAATATTGCACTTTTATTGTTTTGTGATTTGGTTTATTTTCATTGTAAAAGTTACAATGAAAAACTATTACATTACTAGCTAAATTTCAGTTACAAAAATAGCCACTAGGATAAATGTAACTTACTGAACATAAAAAATCGTGATTTAAAATACATCATTTATAGTGATTTTATTATACAGCAAAAAAGTGATAAATATCAAGGAAGTACGAATTAAACGGTGTATAATGGTATATTATTTAGTAATTAACGATGGTACCATAAAACAAACTCTTTTGTTTGATGATTTAATAAAAGTCTGTCTATAACGAAATAAATAAACAATATTTTCTGTGAATGTGATAAACGTAGATCTGCGTGCGATAAAGGTAATCAATCAACCTGAAAATGTTGTCAAATCAATTAGAATAGAGGCACTGAAAAATAATTGTAATACTGGATGAAATAATAATAACGATATAATACACTCTACAGGATCTGGCAATACTGCGTCGGGCATCTGTAGTTCAAGGATAAAAAACTTGGCAATTTTGTTCAAGTGCAGACCTAAAGTATGTACTAGGATGTATTTCAGGAAAATATGTTAACTTCTACAGGGTGCCTCAAAAAAGTATCAGTAAATCAGGATAATTTATTTTAAATGGAACACCCTGTATACAGGGTGGCGCACCTCATTTACCTCGGTGATAATACGAAAACGGAAAGATGTCGAAACAAATTATTTTATGGGTATATGTGGGGAGGCAATGTGCACAACTTGCCTCCCCACAACTTGTATTTTACTTCATTTTATGGATTCTTGGGTTCATAAAATATATTTATTATAAGAGCTAAACATGTTTAAAATCTTTGGTTTTTGAGATAAATTTAAAGATATTTAAATATGCATGCTACATTAGAATAGATTATCAACACCCTGTACAGGGTGGGTCAAATTCGACGCTTTTAAATGGAAACACCCTTTTCTATAGGAGATAGACAAAATCTAATATCAGTGTCTGGAGCTCAATTTTTGTCAAAAACATGATGGTGAAAACAGCATATCGATATTTGTTACCGTTTCGGAGTTACGGGGTGTTTTTCAAAAATATGCATTTTTAAAAAATCGCTGTAACTTTTTTGTTATAGAAAATTTTATATTTTTATGAAAACATTTCCAAAGAACCTTTTTACGTAGAATTTAATGGTTTAAGTATAATTTTTTTTAAATTAATAATTTAAGAATTATCAACCGAAAATTTGATTTTTTATATGGGACACCCTGTATATTTTTAATTTATTGAAAAGAATTTAAAATTACCTATCCAAAAATATAACACACTTGATATTTTGCTCGATTCCTCTTCGAGATATAGAGTATATAAAAATTCGCCCGCTTTAAATAAGTAGGCTTTGAACGGCACCGGCTGTAATGCAAAAATTCTAGCTGTGAGCATCAATTAAAACGAAAATAATATTTGCTATGAGAGATGCAGAATTCTATAATAATTTAAAATATATTTAACCAACATCAACACATTTAAACTATATCTAATACAATAAAAATAAATAGCAAACCAAGACATGAGATTTTGCTACAGGTGTTCGACATATCGACCGTCTTCTGTTATGGACAGACGGGGCAGTTTTTGAACATTTCTCGCGGAATTCATAAACTCAGTGGTGGTAAAAGATTATAACTGCTAAGTATATTTAATTCTTGTCTAGATTATACGGAAGAATAATGAACCTTTATTCTTCCGCAAATATATCCATGGGATTAGATCCATGGGCACTAAGTCAGGCGGCCTCGACGACCAACGGCTGGTATCTTGGTTGGCTATCCAATTATTCTTGAAATTGGCTGCAAAAATTTGCTGATAACATCAGCGTTCAGAGGCGGTGCGTGGTTTTGCTGGAAAAATATGTTTTCGAGTTCCATTAAGGGCATATCATCAATAAGGGGTCCAAAGCCTACTAGTTAAAAGTGGCGAACTTTTAAAAATTCTGTATTTCGAAGGGGATTATAACAAAATATCCAGTGTGCTATATTTTTGGAAAGGTAATTTAAATTCTTTTCAGTTAATTAAAAATATAGTGGGTGTCCCAAATAAAAAATCATTCTTTCTGTTGATAACTCTTAAATTATTAATTTAAAAAAAATTATACTTAAACCATTAAATTCTACGTAAAAAGGTGCTTTGGAAATGTTTTCATAGAAATACAAAATTTTCCATAGCAAAAAAGTTACAGCGATTTGTTAAAAATGCACATTTTTGAAAAACACCCCGTTACTCCAAAACGGTAACAGATATTGATGTGCGGATTTCACCATCATGTTTTTGACAAAAATTGAGCTCCAGACACCGATATTAGTTTTCGTCTATCTCCTAGAGAAAAGGGTGTTTCCATTTAAAAGCGTCGAATTTGACCCACCCTGTACATTACTTTTCAGAAATAATTCTTACGCTGAGTTTAAAGGTAGAGAAATAAACTTTACTAAAAAATGTTATTGCTTCCTTAAATTTATACAGGCGTACCAAAAATTGCTGAACAAATTTAAGTACATATTATATTTTCTTTGTTATTTTCATTACAACACCCTATATTTTTTTAAATAAATTGATTTAAATCCTCTTTCAAACTATATTAGGGTTTCCTATACCTATCTAGCTCAGATTTTGAATAAAAAGCGAGTTTTCAATACAATGGCAATCAAGATGGCTGGTGCGATTCAATGGCAATTTTCTAGTGGCAGCTAGTAACTATTTACGAAATCAAAATTCGATTATGGACATTATTATTTAGATTTATAACCCTGTATTTTTTTAAATAGATCGAAGCAGATTTAATTGCTCTTTCAAACTATATTAAGGTTTCCTATACCTATCTAGCTCAGATTTTGAATAAAAAGCGATTTTTAAATAAAATTGCAATCAAGATTGCTGGTATCGCCATGGCAATTTTCTAGTGACAGTTAGTAACTATTTTCAAAGTCGACATTAGTTTATGGACATTATTATTTATAATTTGTAACAGTTTACTTAAAATTACCCACAATAGTTTAATAAGTAAGTATTCATTATTTTATAAAGAAAAATAATGCAGTATCTGCTGGCGGAACGAATGGCTAAGTTACTGATGATTTTATTTTATAATGAAAATTGCTTCTTGGCCTCAAGGGCTTATGCTCAGAGATATCCAAATAGCAATCTTCCTTATAAACGTTCCTTTGAAGAACTACTTGTCCTATTTCGCTGAGCTGGTAGTGTGTAACCTATTAGGCAGAAACCTGTCGTTGGAAGTGAAGAAAATGAATTGGCTGGAATTGGCTCTTTTATAGAAAATTCATATATAGTCTGTGAAACGAATAACTTTGAATTTGACAGTTCCCGCGGGCTTTTCTAGTATTAGTTTTATTAGGTTAGCAACTTGCGGCCATGCTGACGCAATGCCGTCTCTAATAGAACAGCCTCGAAGCGGGATTTATGACGTCAGGATAGTTAAATACTACGGATTAATAAATATGTTGTAGAATACATGGAAAACATAATAATTCCTCGTATTTTTGGTTTGTATTTTAAAAATGATATAGTTTACATGAATTATACATAATATACAGTTAATAAATACAATATATATACCTATTTATAGTAATAAATAACTTTCGCAAATAAACCAAATAAACTATGAACCATACAAATGCAGCAAATGTTTTACAATATACAAATAATGAATAGGTACATAAGATAATGGGTAAAATGTAAAATATATTTTAAATTTTGGGGTTTGAAAATCAATCTAATTTAACAAACAACATTCAATATCTACTACTTACTATGGATGAAATCGTATTCCATAGTCCATGTAGATAGTTTTAGTGTTAAGAATAATAATTTAAAAAAATACGGTGGTCATCTTTTGACAAGTTTATATTAGTTTATTAATTGCAGTAAACATTATGTGGTGTGAATATTTTATATGTAATTTTTTGGATTATATTCGACACTATTTTTTTCATATGACACAACACTGATAAAGGCTATGATGTTAGCCGAAACGCTTTTTTTAACCAAAAAAAAATAATGAAAAAACAAATGAAAACTTAATCAGCGTTTTTCCCGAACCTAAATCCCAAGAAAATAAAAAATTTTAGAATAATTTTACATATAAAATCACAGCGATCTTTATTTCATAGCCATCGCTGCAGCCTTTTTTCTATGATATTGTATTATTTGCAAATATAATTTTTCGAACATTGATACTTGCAAAATATACATATACATTTTGTGAATGCAAATAATAATACATCACTATTAGTAGATATTGAATGTTTTTGGTTAAATTAGATAGATTTTCAAACCCCAAAATTTAAAATATATTTTACATTTTACCCATTATCTTATGTACCTATTCATTATTTATATATTGTAAAACATTTGCTGCATTTGTATGGTTCATAATTTATTTGCCAAAGTTATTTATTACTATAAATAGGTATATATATAATATATCATGTAAACTATATAATTTTTAAAATACAAACCAAAAATACGAGGAATTATTATGTTTTCCATGTATTCTACAACATATTTATTAATCCGTAGTATCTAACTAGCGTGACGTCATAAATCTCGCTCCGGGGCTGTTCTATTAGAGACGGCATTGGTCTGATATTTAGAAATGTCAAAAGCTGATGACATTTTACTTTTGACAATTGTGTTGATTTTTTAAGAAGAGGAAGAACTGTCACTTGTTTTATTATTTTCCTTTTCTATTTCACGAAAGTAAAAAGAGTTACATATCTGATTCGTTCAGGCACTCAATTTAAAGAATATCGGTAACTTTTTTGACAGAGGAATTTTATATTTACCATGTTGGTAAAAAATAACGGTCAAAATTCAAAGTTATTCATTTTATAGACTATATCTACAAGTCATCGTAAAATAAAAAAGAACTAATTCTTAGTTTTTCTTGATAGGATAATAATTACATATTTAATAAATATTATTTATTAAACTATTGTAGGTAAATTAAATGAAAGTAAACTGCTATAAATTTAAATAAAGTCTATAAACTAATTTCGATTTTGAAAATAACTACTAACTGTAACTAGAAACTTGCCATGACATCAGCCCTCTTGGTTGTCGTTTTATTAAAAAGGTGCACGTTATTCAAAATCTGAGCTAGATAGGTATAGGAAAACCTAATAGAGTTTTAAACAGCTTTTAAATTTACTTCATTGATTAATTTTAAAAAATACAGGGTGTTGAATTTGAAATAACGAAATTTTTATGTAAAATATATTTTTAAGATAGACCAGCAATTTTTCATAACCCTATATACATTAAGCATCTAATTTTTAACTAAGCATTCAAATTTTTCAGTAAAGTTTATTTCACTGTCTTAAAAGTCAGCATAAGAACTAATTGTGAAAAGCAATGGACAGGGTGTTGACAATTGTTTCTTAATATAGAAGGTCTTTTTTCTTGGACTATTATGGTATACAGGGTGTTACATATTCGAGGTACGAGCAAAATTTTTAAAACTTTTTTGATGGCATCTTGGTGAACATCCCAAAGCGGCAACTTTGCCCCATTTAACCATGTTCGTATCTATTACGGTTACCAAGATACCAATGCTCGTACCTCGAAATTGTAGCACCCTGTATACTTTTTGAATTTCGCACCATTATATATTATTTACTTTAAAACCTTTCGCGCTAAATAAAATACAAAACAACCAAGCGACCTCGTCGGATCTCACAGGTAAAACCTAAAAATATACCTTTATTCAACCATTGTTACGTTACTTTTCGAATTATCATTAAAAAATATGTATTTCCAACCGCAAAATTGTTTAAAATACCTACAACAAAGTCGATTAAAAAATGTATACATGCGTTCCGATTCATATTCTGTTTTTCACGCTGAGACCGAGATCGAAATTAGTGAATCGATTTTTGCTATTTCGTGCTAATTCGAATAAAACGAAATTCAAATATTTCCGAAAAAAATTAGCGAATTTGGACGATCTATTACGTATGTACGAGTTAATTTGGATGCTCGAATAGGTGGTTTGGTTGATAGTATTTCGAGTGGCTGCTTGGAGGATGCTTATTGTTCTTATTTCCCGTTCTTGGCGAATGTAATAATTTCGTGTGCCGTATATTATAAGATCACAAAGATAAAAACGGTCTAGATTGCGAATTTTATGTATTTATGACAATTAATATATAAACTGATCAAGCTATCACTTCCATTCATTTGTTTTATTAGAGTGCGATGAGCTTTTCGAAGCGGGTTTGTTGGATCTTTTTCAAGTAAGTAACTAACACTATTAGTGTTTTTTTTTCTATATTCTAGTTGTAGTCTTCTTTTCTTTGTAATTTTTGCAATGAATTTTTTCAAAATTTTATTTAGATCAAACTAAAAGAAACAACATATGTGAATAAAAAAAATTACAATATTTTAAAAAAAGTATACTCTTTTCAGTCCAAGAAAATAAGTCTTCATTATGAAGTTTTGGATAAAACTTGAATTTTTGATATAAGTTACTTTGAAAGATCTAAAAACGAATTGTAAAAGATTTTTGTAGATTTAGTAAGAACCAGCAAAAAATTCAAATAAAAGTTATAGAGCGTCCAATTTTACATAAAAATGGTCTATACTTTTTTTGCTCAAATCAAAATTAACCGTGATAGGGTGGTTAGAAGCTAGGAAACAACTTTTATTGAAACATTTTTAGCCGACCATACCAATGGGTATGGTAGGCTATATTACGATCGGCAAAAAAAAAGTTTTTTTAATTTCACTCAAAATGAGTTATTTGGGTCATAAATGACCTAAATACAAAATATTTTTATGGTGTCCGTCTGTCCGTCTGTCCACCTGTCCGTCTGTCCGTCCGTCTGTAACACGATAACTCAAAAACCGCTAAACCGATTTTAACCAAATTTGGCACAAAAATACTGTGGCACCCGGGAATCTGGCTATTAGTTTTTGGTGGGGGTGGGGGGTTGGTAAGGGGGTATAGGAGGGGGTTATAATTTTAAAAAATCGTAACTCCAATATTACAGTAGCTAGCGAAACGCGGTTTTCTATTTAAGATTAGGAATAATATTTGCAACAAAATTTGTAATAACATCAAAATCAGTCAAAGTCGCAGTTTATGAGATAAAAAGAAATTTGGAAACATTCCTTTACTTTGAAACTAAAAGAACTGCCTACCAACTTTTTATTAACATATTTTATGTAGTATGGGCGGCTATGTTAGTATGGGCGGCTATACGTGCCTCCCGGCGCCAATTTTTTTCAAAGTCCTTATCGTTTCTCTGAAATTAAAAAAAAAACACTTTATATTTTTCCACCCCTTTTTCTAGCCACCCTATCGCGGTTAATTTTGATCTGAGCAAAAGAAGTATAGAGATCATCATATATAAAATTTCCTCTCCACAACTTTTGTTTGAACTTTTTTTTCTAGTTTTTTACCGTTTCCCCGAAATTCCGAGAAAATAACTTTATTTATTTATTCCACACCCTCTCGTGTGAATTCTTTCTCTGATCTTTCAAAATAACTTATATATTAAAAATTTAAGTTTTTTTCAAAATTTCGTATTTAGAGGCCTATTTGGAAGATCATATTATGGGTTACAATCAATAATAAAGACTGTTCAGCCATCGTTCACCGTTACGTCATCATTATTTGTCAAATATGACTTTTAGGTGTGTCTGAGATCGGTTCATATTGTTTAGAAAATTTTAAGTAAGTTTTTCTTTTCGGTTTGAGAAAAAAGTGAGATAGGTTGGTGCCAAACGCCATCCTCCTCCCTCTATTAATAACGGAGATACAGTATGATTTTAACCAAAAACCTTTTTTAATTTCACGGTAACTAAAAAGAAAAAAAATATTTTTTTTGGTGCACCCTACTGTACAGGGTGAGTCAACGATAGAGTAAAGTCCAGTATCTCATTTGTTTGGAGGTTTACAAAAAAATGTTATATATAAAAGTTTTAGGGAAGGTTAAGATACACATTTTAAAATTATTATACATGAGTATACAAGATGCTTCAAAAAAGTGTGGCGGATATCACATATGTTTTTTTTAAATGCAACACCCTATTTTTTATTTTATATTTAGATCCTGCATAAAATTCCATAACTTTTTTATATATAATGATATATACCTAAAATTAATAGTTTTTATAATATTTAAATTTGTTTAAACAAATGTTAGATTGCAGTGTGGTAAAAAATTGTCAGTGATGCCATTGTTTCTGAAGTTGGAGCACCAAAATTTGATAGGAGAGTTTTAGAGATGAAAAAAAGATATGTATATGTAAAGATATTTTAGTTAAATGCTACTGGGTGTTCAAAATATATTTATGAATTTCAACTACTTAAAATTAAAAAATCCCAAATTTTTTAATTCACAATATTTGATAACGTCGCCCATATTGCGCGCTTTCATCGCCCACGTAGGACGAAGCGTAGCTTCGGAAAAACATTTTTTTTCTCAAAAAGTATGTATGTAATTTTTCACAAGGGACAAAAAATGTAGTAAATAGTATAAAGACCATTTTACGAAAAAAAAAATCTGTTATCGGTAGAGTTGAAAATTACTTCTACTAAAATTTATGTAGGGGTGAGATACTACACAAAATGCATAGTGTACATTTGAAGACTATACAGGGTGAGTCTTAAATAAGTGCCAATATTTTTAAAATAGTCCAAAATAAACCAGATACATCTTTTACTTGAAAATAAAAAAAAATTGCTTAAATTTTGAGAACCACTGGATCTTTTCTGGGGTTTCTTTCTATATTGCGATATTATGAAGATATTATGTTTTTTAAATAAATATTAGAAAGATTCATTTTTTTTTTCAAAAAATTCGAAATTTAATAAAAAATGTTCGCGAAGAAAAACTCATAAATGTGTTTCTGGGGTCGAAATACCGGGTGCGTCTCATAAGTTACCACCCTTATAACTTTTTTATTTTTTCAGATAAAACAATGAGTTTTGATATGTTAGTATATGACATAAATCTGGATTGATTGACATATTCAATTGTTTTCGATCACTTACGGTTTCACCGGAAATGACTACAACTTTTGATTTTCAAATGGCACCCTGGGTATTTTTGTATTTTATTCGATAGAAAATGACACTCTGAATAGAATGACATATCATATGTCAACTTTTGACATTTTCGCATATGGTTTATTTGAAATTGTAACCTGCGGTTCATAACGACAATTTGACTCGAAATACCAAGTGTGTGGTATCAAATTATTCCTAAAAAATGCTTCTTCCAAATATGCTAATGAGCCTCCCTCGTTCCATTTGAAAAAATTGAGATATAATTAAAAATACGATTTGGGCAGCTTTTAACCGGCCAGGACAAGACACTGAAAACATTAGAGGATCAAATCTATTTTTTCAAGGCTCCTTGATTAAAAATTAGTGTTCTTAACACAGCCATTGCACTCTAGATTGAAATTTAAAATGCAATTTGTTTTCGAGCAAATATGTCAAAAGTTGACATATAATATGTCACTCGATTCAGAATGTTATTTTCTATCAAATAAAGTAAAAAAAATACCGAGGGTGCCATTTAAACATTAAACGTTGTAGTCATTTCCGGTGAAACAGGAAGTGACCGAAAAGAATTGAATACGTCAATCAATCCTAATTTATGTCATATACTAACATACCAAATCTCGTTTTTTTTATCTGAAAAAATAAAAAAGTTATAGGGGTGAGCCACTTTTGAGACGCATCCGGTATACTACCCGTTAAAATATTTGCACTTACTTAAGACTCACCCTGTATAAAATAATACTATGTATTTTACACTAAGTATCTCTAAAAACCCTATACAGAAAGCGAACACAACTTGTTGTTCTCTCAAACGTTGTGATAGACACATGTTTATGTCATTATGATGGACATAATATGTCAATCAAAATGAAACATTACTACACTAAATGGTGTATATCAAGCGCAATAATGGACCATTTGTATCGTTTGTATGAAAGCAGAACTGGAGTAATAATTATACTTTCCATTCTGGTGTAAATCAAAAATAATATAAAAAGAACAAACGAAGGGCACTACATGGAGTATTTTATTTTCAGGTTCACAGTTCAGCTACAAAAGCATGAATTCCTCCACGCAGGACCTCGAATCGAAAGTGGGCAGCAATGGAACGCTTCCAGATATCCAGAAACCCATAGTCTACCCGATTAGATGGTTCATCCTGATTCTGTTTGTGTTCTTCTCAGCCTCCAACTCCATGCAGTGGATCCAGTACGCCATCATCAGTCCTGTGATTACGAGTTACTATGGTGTATCCAATGACTGGGTCAATTGGACGTCGTTGATATTCATGGTGCTGTATATTCCGTTTATCTTTCCTGGAAGCTACCTACTGGAAAAGTTGGTGAGTTTTTTATAATTGCGTACACTGAAAAATATAATTTGTGAATTTAATAATAATATTGAGGGATATTTCTTGCCACAGATTAATGTAGTAAATTTACCACCTGTTCTTTAGTTTTGTAAACCACCTGTTCAACCCGTTTGTAAAATCGCTGTATGAAAAAATATAATAAAACACGTTTTATAATTATAATATTTATTATTATTTATAAAGGTTAATAAATGTCACAAAACAGAATTTATGTATGTAAGATACTCATTGCATCTCTTCTTGTCTAGAAGAACCTTAGTGGAATTCTGCGCCTAATCAAAATATGTACAAAATTGCCATTAAATACAAAATAAGAAAACATGCAATACAAAATAAGAAAAAGGTATCTAATCAAAACAGTCAACTTACCAACTTAGATACTTTAGATGTATGAGTCCTCTACTCCGGTCCTCTCTTAAATTTGTCCTCCGAAACACAGTTAGACACAGAAAGATAAATAATACTTAGAGATATGTTGATACAGAGAGAACATGGAATAATTATGTTTGCATAAAAAAATCGCTAAAATTAAAATGCAAATAATTATAATAAATAGAGATTGCGTTTTATATTTATAGAAACTACATATATAGTCTGTGAAACGAATAACTTTGAATTTGACAGTTCCCGCGGGCTTTTCTAGTGTTAATTTTATTAGGTTAGTAACTTGCGGCCATGCTGATGCAATGCCGTCTCTAATAGAACAGCCTCGAAGCGAGATTTATGACGCCACGCTAGTTAAATACTACGGATTAATAAATATGTTGTAGAATACATGGAAAACATAATTTACATGAAAGATACATATATACTGTTAATAAATACAATATATATATATATATATATATATATATACCTATTTATAGTAATAAATAACTTTCGCAAATAAACCAAATAAACTATGAACCATACAAATGCAGCAAATGTTTTACAATATACAAATAATGAATAGGTACATATGATAATGGGTAAAATGTAAAATATATTTTAAATTTTTTGGGTTTGAAAATCGATCTAATTTAACAAACAACATTCAATATCTACTACTTACTATGGCTGAAATCGTATTCCATAGTCAATGTAGATAGTTTTAGTGTTAAGAATAATAATTTAAAAAAATACGTCATCTTTTGACAAGTTTATATTAGTTTATTAATTGCAGTAAACATTATGTGGTGTGAATATTTTATATGTAATTTTTTGGATTATATTCGACACTATTTTTTTCATATGACACAACACTGATGAAGGCTATAATGTTAGCCGAAACGTTTTTTTTAACCAAAAAAAATAATGAAAAAAACAAATGAAAACTTAATCAGCGTTTTTCCCGAACCTAAATCCCAAGAAAATAAAAAATTTTAGAATAATTTTGCATATAAAATGACAGCGATCTTTATGTCATAGCCATCGCTGCAGCCATGATATTGTATTATTTGCAAATATAATTTTTCGAACATTGATACTTGCAAAATATTCATATACATTTTGTGAATGCAAATAATAATACATCACTATTAGTAGATATTGAATGTTTTTTGTTAAATTAGATCGATTTTCAAACCCAAAAATTTAAAATATATTTTACATTTTACCCATTATCTTATGTACCTATTCATTATTTGTATATTATAAAACATTTGCTGTATTTGTATGGTTCATAATTTATTTGCCAAAGTTATTTATTAGTATAAATAGGTATAGTATAAATATATATTGTATTTATTAACTGTATATTATATGTATATTTTATGTAAACTATATCATTTTTAAAATACAAACCAAAAATTCGAGGAATTATTATGTTTTCCATGTATTCTACAATTTATTTATTAATCCGTAGTATCTAACTAGCGTGACGTCATAAATCTCGCTCTGAGGCTGTTCTATTAGAGACGGCATTGGTCTGATATTTAGAAATGTCAAAAGCTGATGACATTTTACTTTTGACAATTGTGTTGATTTTTGTAAGAAGAGGAAGAACTGTCACTTGTTTTATTATTTTCCTTTTCTATTTCACGAAAGTAAAAAGAGTTACCTATCTGATTCGTTCAGGCACTCAATTTAAAGAATATCAGTAACTTTTTTGACAGAGGAATTTTGTATTTACCATGTTGGTAAAAAATAACGGTCAAAATTCAAAGTTATTCATTTTATAGACTATAAACATAATTATTATAATATAGTTACCCTTAAATTATAAAAACACTAATTACCCACGCACTGAGACTCCCACCTGTTCAAGAATCTGCTTAGATTTAACTGTTCTACGTCACGTGATGTGTTTTTTATTAAATATATTATGGTAAATTCACACAAGTTTTGTGAATATGTCTAGACTCTAGAGAAATGTAATTTTACTACAAGATTGTATTTCTGATTTAAATTTAATTTTTAAACTTACAAAACTCATTGCGAAAACAATATCGTTTAGTAATAATCATTTAAGATTAACAAGCTGGTTTTGCAAAATTTCATTTTTTTGTAAAACTATGCAAAAATATCTTATTTTTGCAAGTTTCTTATTAAAATTACTCTAATGTATCCATTTTTTTTTTGTAAAATTACTTATATTTTTTTCAGTGTAAGACGCCATGTTTCTTTGCATACCTCAATAAAATAACTCGTTTAAAATCAAATATTTGACACTTGGTATATTTGTGTTTTCATATGCTGATATAGAAATAACTTTACAAAAACATATTCCATTTAATCAAAAAATCTTTAATATAAACAATTCTAATTATTTAAAAAAATTGGAATGGCTTAAGTGTCCCTTCATATCATCTGGAGAGAGCCATATTCTGTGAAATGTTGACTACATCATTAGGTGTAGAATGTAGACTGAATGCGAGGGGGTGCAGAATATAGAATGAGTGAGAGGGTGGGGGTTAGTTACTGCGACCTTAAAGATCTATTGTGCCCCCTTCCTTGAGTTATATTACTCATCACACAGTCTATATCATATATTTCCCATCCTCCTCTGACAACAAATGTTCTTCCTCCGAGGGTATACACCCTTCCACGGTTGGAGTTTGGCCCTCTGCGTCCTTCAAAGTCGAGGAGCTTGCCTCCGGCTGAGGTACCCGTAAGGTGGAGGCTGGAGGATCTGTCATCATTTTCTGCACCTCTTTAACTTGGTCTCTCCTCAGACCTGATACCGGTGTTGTCCCGTATTTATAATAGAGGATATATCCCACTTTCTCTTGTCTCCTTGGATTTGCGGTCAATTTCTATTGCGAGGACCTGACCATAACCCTCCTCCCTTGAGTTGATGATTCGCCAACTGGATGTCCTTACATTGGAGTTCTGAGCCTGGATAAAGACTCAGCAGGAAGGTGGTATTTTTTCCCTTTGCTCCTCGGCAGAAAGACCGTGATGGCCGCCCCTTTTGAGATGTTTTCTCCCTTGATTTCAACCAGTCCCGACCCTACAGTCCCAGGGCTTTGACAAAAGCCAGTAATGCCAGTATCTGGGATGGTTTTACAGAGGGTAGTTCTCCACCTCCAATATTAGTCGTACCAAAGTTTATGGCATGAATGGTTGTCGTCTCGGCGCACTTAGTGATGAGGTGTTCTGGTGTTTCCCCATTTTCGTTACAGAATATGTATTCGCCGTTTTTTCCCAGTAATTAAAAGAGAATCTTTGATTGTTCTCGGTCGTAAGTTCTCAAAAAAATTTCCAGTGTCTTAGACTGTTGCGCGTTGGGGGACTCTCATTGCAGGTTATGGACGAAGTCTTTCAGGTTCTTGAAATGTATAGTTTAATATGAATGTATTTACCTATTATTATTTATAGGTGTTATGATATTTATTCATAATATTAAAAGGAGTCAGCATTCTTTGACAGTTTCAACAGAAAACATTTATACTTTTTTTGGTTCGATAAAATATTTGAAAAGGTGCCAAATAAAGTTAACTACAGGTTATTAAAATGTTATCACATCATCATATTTTTTGTCATAATAATTCTCAACTTATTACGCTGAATATTTATCTAAATTCACTAGCCAGTTCATACACTTATTCTAAAACTAATTATTATTATTTAATAAAAAATATAAAACCATATTAATCATCTTAAATAGCAAACATATCATTAGTTCTGCCAATAGAATTTCAATCTTTACAAAATATTTATTTATGATGGATTAGATCAAAAACTATTATAATTAATCTTTCATTGTTAAAAAAAGCTTATTTTCAGATTTTTCCTAATCTAGTGGAGAGCTGCTTATTTTTGATAGTTATAAGCTAGTTACTTTAATCCTGACTTATAAATACTTATAAAAGGATGAAAGAAACCTTTTCAAAAAATGGCAAAATTATTTGATTTTGTTTTGAATAGACTAGACAAATACAGGTAGCATATGTCTTTTTCGTCGTTTATTTGGATAAATTTGATATAGATACAGGATATAACTATGTTTAAAAAATATAACATTTATCACAAATACAACGTGAGTTTTAAGGACCCATACACTTTGAATCATCTATAGGCTTAGTGCATTTCAGTTGATTTTTTAAATTTCGACAACAGCGCTCTGTACGGCAGAAATCATAATTTCCCGGCTCTGTATTTCACGCATTCAGGTAGCCCTGAATGCGTGAAATACGTTCATGTTGATCGCATTGAAATAATATTGAAATTGTGGCTCTGCCATATATTTAAGTATTTTAGTTTTTACTAGCGTAATTATTGAAACTATACAATTTTGAGACTCTATATTCTTGGTGAATTCTCCGCCGGTGCTGCCACCATCGGAGAATATCGTAAACAACTAATATATGCAAATACACGAGTTTAAATAGCAAGTGTACGAAAAATTTAATATTTAATTATTCTAAAAGTGTTAGGAAGTATAATTTGTAAAAATTCTAAAAATAAAAATAATACTCTAAATATTTTAATATCTTCAGAATCTTCTTGTTTTATAGTTTCAATAACTGCACTAGCAAGAAACTAAAATACTTAAATATTATGACATAAAGCTACGATTTCAATATTATTTTAATGTGATCAACCTGAACTGTATATGTTTTTAGTAGCGACATTTCCAGAAACATTAAAATTCTATTGGTGTATTTTATTTACTATATATTTAGATATCATGAATGGGGATTCTTAAAATAGGACATTTATATCCTTATAATCATATGTAAAATCATTTATTAGTACATACATACACATACGTACGTTAACATATAACGTAACTGTTATAAATAAACAAAAAGTATAATAAACTTCAATAAAATGTAAAAAAATATTTGCAGTTATTATTTGAAGCTTACATTGTTCCGTAGTTGTTCAATGGTTATTGATATGTTGCTAATTGAAATGTGCGATTATTAGGCCTGTATTAAAACAAATTTTGTACCAAATTGATCTTTTTGCGACAATAGGTATAACTATAAAGTTAAACATTAAATGATTTAATGTATGTAATCAGTATCGTATATAGAGCTGCGTTTTCATTGGTAAAATTTTGCGTCAAAGAAACTGTTAGGCAGGCCGCACAATGAAGAGACATGTTTTGCCACCAGCGGCGTATCGTGGCGTCAATACAAGGGGATATAATAAATAACTGCAATTAACATTTTACCAACACAATAAAGTTTTTTTCTTTTTTTTATTAAAATCTTTAATTTTGAAGTTACAAAAATAAAATATACAAAAATTGTAACAGGTATTATGTTTCCATGATGAGAGTTCTTTAATTTCTTGACATTTTTTCGTACGACTCTATGTACCGTTTGTGCGTAAAAAACCATTTTTAATGGTTTTAAATGGTAAATTATTAGAGACTGTATTTAAAACAAGTTATTATTCTGAAGTATGTATATCACGAGGTATTTTATTGTTAAGTAGGTACTTACCTTGGACACTAAATATAAAAACTTTAAAATACTTCATATAAAATAGGTCAACACTAAAAATTTTTGAAAAAGCGCAAAGGCGGCTCATTTTCAATGCAATTTCTGAGAAATGATGGAATCAGCTCCCCGGCCGTCGCCATGTGCGTCTAATCCACATCCACCGTTGACAGATGTCCAACAAAATACCTATTTAATACCAGTTTAATACCAAATAAAACCAGTTTATTACCAAATAATACCAATTTATTACCAAATAATACCAAATTAGTACAAAAAGTACCATAAAATAACCAGTATTACCCAAGTGCTTGTACAATAAATACCACCAGAGGTTTGTCTCTCGGACAAGGCCAACAAAAAAGTTTATTGACTTATAGTACGAGAGCTAGCAATGTCAGAAAAACAAGTATTTTAAGACGTCTGGCTCTTTGATATATCTTTTACTATGCTCTCTAGAACAGCATGCGGCCCGTCTGGCTGCCGGTAAACGTTGCGTTCCCTTCTGCGCATTGAAAGAAGATCCCATATTTTTATTAGTCCTTTAAATTCTAGTATCGAATATAAATCGAACATGTCTCTGTTCTCTATATTCTGATAGTAAAGTATTAAATATTTGTTTTTTTTAACTACCAGAATTATTTAATACTTTAATATCAGAATATAAACGAAAATAAAATAAAAAGGTCTTTGCCCTGACCCGGATTCGAACTCTGAATCATCGGTTCGTGGTCGGAAACTCTACGCACTGTGCTATAGAGACATGTTCGATTTATATTCAATACTAGAATTTATAGGACTAAATTAATAAAAAATATAGGATCTTCTTCCGATGCGCAGTAGTGAACGCAACGGGTATCGGCAGCCAGACGGACCGCATGCTGTTCCAGAGAGCATAGTAAAATATAAAAAAAATATATATCAAAGAGCCAGACGTCTTAAAATACTTTCTCGAAAATGTTGCTAGTTCTTAGACTATTACAACCATATAACCACTGTTCGCCGTATAACATATAACGCCATTTTTTCGATCGTACGGTATTTACCAGTGTGGACATCATTTATTCGGGAAACACGGAAACCAAAGGAAAATCATAAAAGAAAAACAAAAAAAGAAAAAAGAAACCCATTTAAAACACATTTCAAAAATATAAACCATTCAATAATTATATATGGATTGTATGAATGGACCTAAAAAATATATTTATTTCTGTTTATATTTATAGTCTGTATACTTGTTAGTACCCCATTTTATATTATGTACGCTAATACGTGTCGTAACTGGATTTAACCAACAGATAACGATAACAAAAATTTACATGAACCTCAATAAGATGTTAAAAAGATTGACGAAAAATCTTTCAAATTGACGGTTTTTCCGATTGTTTAATGGTTACTGAAATCTTGCTAATTATTAGAACTTGCGAATTTACAGTTTATTTATGACAGTTTTATATAAACTTGTTTTTACTACAAAATATGATAATTAAAATAGATAATAAATCAGGTAATAATAGATATTTACGTCTAAATATAATAAACAGACAGACTCTGATCTTTTGACAGTAAAGCGTCATGGTGGCTGGCGGTCTAACACAGTGGCGGAAGGTTATATCGAAAATACCGCCGAAAATAAAATAAAAATAGCGTCAAAAATTTTAGGCGAGACGGGAGGTAGTTGTGAAGCAAACATTAAAAAAATAAAACCAAGTAACCCAGAGCCCTTTCAATTTGCCACGGCTAATCATCAGAATCAGAATTTGAATATATCGAATACAAGTATGCTGCTTTATCCGGCATGTACTTGAAAGATTGTTCAAACTGTGTCATTAACATTTATAATAAATAAGTTTTTATGTTTTTATAATTATTATCAATATAACAGTTTATTTGTATTTAGTGCAAAATAAATGTTTTACAAAATATTTTTTTCTCTTTGGTAGTCATCTAAACAAGGAGTGCGGTAATGAAAATGTGTGAGTTAAGAAGCTCTTAACTCACTCAAAATGCGTGAGTTAAGAGTTATTTAATTTAAAATATTTTTTTTTGTATATTTTTAAAGATTTCCCACAAAATTATTTTTCAAATTATTGTTCAAACAGATTCACTGACATTAATCTTTTATTAACATTTTGCTATATTTATGTTTAGTAAAATAGAATTAGTTTTTTGTTACAGTATTCTATACACTCAGAAGGAAATGAATGAATGTGCCGATGATTTAAATATCTACATGCATTTTTTCTCGCGTTATACAGGGTGTCCCAGAAATAAGTGCAAGTATTTTAACTGGTAGTATATTTCGGCCTCAGAAACGGGCCAATGAGGTTTTTTCGCAAAAAAAAAATTGAAAATTTGAAATTTTTTGAAAAAAATTTTGGATTTTTTTTTAGTTTTAAGTTAAAAAACATAATGTCTTGATAATATGGCAACATAGGTAGTAGATTAAATTTACATGAAAAAAAATCTAGAAAAGATCCAGTGGTTCTCAAAATTTAAGCAAAAAAACATTTTTTTTTTAAATTTTCAAAGTAAAATAACTCGGTTATTTTGGACTTATTTGAAAAATGGCAAATAGAAAAAATGTTTCTTTTGACCAGATCTACCACCCCTTAAAATACTTGCACTTATTTCTGGGACACCCTGTATAGTAGTTTTTATCAGTAAATATAGCAAGGGTATGCTAAAATCTGACGTTAGTACTTTTAATTAGAGATGAGTAAAACTGAGATTCTCCAATCGTAAAGTAATCTTTTTTTTGCGAAAAAAACAACTCATAGACGTGTTCCCGGAGTTAAAGTATACAAACCCCTGAAAATATTTGCACTTATTTAAGACCTATCCTGTATATATAAAAAAGGTAATATGACATAAAAAATAACTAAAAACATATATATTTTTTAGGGTATGAGATTGGCAATCACGATTGGCATTTTCGGAACGTGTCTCGGAGCTTGGATAAAGGTGGCCTCTGTGGACCCAAGCAGATTCTACATTGGCTTCATTGGACAATCTTCCGTAGCCTTATCGCAAGTCTTTGTATTGTCCGTACCTGCTCGTTTGGCCGCCATATGGTTTGGTCCTGACCAAGTTTCATCCGCTTGCAGTATTGGAGTTTTCGGAAACCAGGTAATTATTATAAAAAATGTCTATACCTATGTGGCGGATTCATCTCTCCAAAAAATCTTATATGGGTATTTCGCCACTGCAAGAAAATCTACAAAATAAAACAGTTATTTTTTGTAAACACTTCTGCGTTAATCCCAAACGGAAACTACTTGCTGGTACTATCCAGCTAACTACGTACTGTGTGCTGGTGATACGACCTGTGACGTGGCTTGCCTATTAAAAGCGACGTCGTTGGATCCGAGTCGGTAAATCCAACGATCTGTCGACGTACAAAATAACAACGTACCATTTTTATTAATTTCCCAACGTCGTTCCTACGTTGGCTTGCACGACGTACATAAACTAGCCCGACATCTACCCGTTGTGAATAGGATACGTCTTACTGATAATCCCTAAAGTAACGTCCAATTATATTTTGTTGTATTTTATGTTCATATTTATAACCTAATTTACGTATCTCTATTTACGTCCGTAAATACAACCCATTAAGTAGCATTTGCGACCTAATGAACATCATGAACATAACCTAATAAAAAGTTTTTGTAAACAAACTTAGTTTTTTTTATTATGCCTAAAAAACACTAAAAAGGCATTTAGACATTCATCTACATTTTAAAGAAAGAGGTCTTTTGCAAAATAATAATAGTAGTTGTGATGTCTTGCCTCCACCCGTAAATGCTTTTTATCCGGAAGAGATGCTGCATTACACTGGTGCATCTTAATTTCATTTTTTAGCTTAGGAAACCAGCAGACCCCATCCTCCTCCGACATGTGAGGTTAGGCTTAAAAAAGTGGCTGCCCAATTTTTTAAGGAGAAAACAAAAACTAAAATATAGTATCACTGATACGCAAAGTGAGGTTACGTAGCGTACGTTGGAATTATATAGGTACGTCATAATACGATTGCCGGTCGTCCGGTTTAATGACTTCGGTCCTGTGAGACGACTAATGTTGGAGACCCGGTCGGAATTGGTATATTGGTAGTTCATATTAAGTCGGACACAGAAATCCGCCATTCTTAACACGTATCCGATTGAAAGCCATTTTAAAATCGTTTTTTGTTTTTAAAATTTATATTAACATTTCGATTTCTAGTAGAATAATATTGATAAGGTTGAGTTTGGGGGGAACCACAGTACGGTTTTATGATTAAACCAGCTAGAAAATAAAAAAAATATATTTTGTGAGTTACTTTTTTATAGATATTTTTATTTCATAAATCTACCTAATTTTGAAGGCGCTCGTTGTTTTCCGGAGTATTTTAATCAAATATATCAAGAAAGTGACTTCCGTTGCTAAAACTGATGTCTGGATTAATGATTCAGAATTATTATAATATGAAATTAGATAGGCACTTATAGTTATATTCGAGGAGTGATTATGAATCCATTTGTAATTAGGTAGTTTGGTTAGGTTTTTATGTATTCTTGGTAGCGAATATGAAAACCAAACGTAACGTAAGTGCTTAGCGACGAATTTTAAGTAACTAAAATCCAACGTAATATGACGTTGGTAATTGGTAGAATTACATTCCCTATTAGGCCAGATACCGACGTCGAGGCGACCCGAATCTGTATTCCCCTTTAGGTGCAAATAAGGGTCGTCAGCAACCGACGTTGGTACCCGACGTCGGGTTTATTGAACGCGACGTAAACCCGACGTTAGATAACGTCCAAATGCTACTTGGGAACACTTTAGTTTTTTTAAAACAGATACGTCTACAAAAACCGTTGACGTTCTGTTAAAATGACATTTTATCAAGTTAAACTTCAAAATTAACAATTACTACCTGATAACAACTACTTAATAAGGTAAAACCAAAAAGCCCCAAACTTTCTGTATGATTATTTTTAATTTTTACGTATGTTATGTTTATTTATGTTATGTTCTTTAAAATCAAAGAAGCGATTGCCATACATTACTAACATCTACAGATGCATGAGCAAAACATTTTTATTTTTACTATATTGTATTAAAAAGCCTTTTTTATTTTTCTTTTAGAGGCTATCGCTTCTTTCATTATTTTGGCGTTATTAAAATTTATTCTGTGCCCTGTGTCCCATGAATGCTGACAAATCTTAGATTTGTGAAAATCTCCCTTTCTTAAATAATCATGTTCTTTAATTCGAACATTTTTCGATTTTGTTTGTTGTTCTGTATTCATTGGTTTAGTATGTGGTAAATGGTAACAGGTAACTATTATTTCATAAAGAATGTCGTCCTTGTAACATGCTGAAGAATGTAGAATGAGTTGAAGGGGGGGGGGTTAATCACCGCGACCTTAAAGATCTATTATGTTTCCCTTTCATGAGTTATAACTCAGACATGGGGATCTTCCTGTTGTAGGGGGGTCAGGGTATTTCTCATCCTCTGAAAACAGATGTTTATTCTGCAAGGAGTAGACATTAGCCTTTTACGGCTGGGGTTTGGCCTTCCGTGTCCTTCACAGTCGAGGACTTTGTCTCCGGCTGAGGTACCCGTGAGGTGGATGCTGGAATATGTATCTCCATTTTCTCCACTTCTTTAACTTGGTCTCTCTTTACACTAGATACCGGCGTTGTTTCGAATCTACAATAGAGGATATATCTCTCTTTCTCTATTGCCTCCTTGGATTTGAGGTGAATTCCTATTGTGAGGAGCTTACTATGTCCCACCTCCCACGAGTTGTTTAATCGCCAACTCGATGTGATTACATTGGAGTTCTGGCAAAGCTATGATGCAGCAAGTGATACGTTTCTGCTTGCCTCCCGGTGTTGGACGGCTTTCCATCATGGTTTTCCTCCTTGCCAGAGTACAGGTGGAAGATTCTTGCTCTCTCCTTGACTTTTGGTGGAGATGCGCCAGGGCGTTTCTGTTTTTTTTACTCTCCTATTTTTCGAGGAGTGATGTTTTCGCTTTTGCTTCCTCTCTAGCAAATCGTTCATGGAACAGTCGGAGGTATCTTCGTACTCCTGCCCGCGTGGTTGGCCCAGACCGGGCAGAAGAAACGGTAGTCTGTATAGCCTGTTGAGTCTAGAGGTAGCCTCCTGATCCTTACTAAAAGAGGTGGTAACTTGTGTGAGACTTGCGGAGGCTGGTCTCGCACAAGTGTCAGGTGCCTTCACTTTGGAGTTAATCCAATAGTATCCCTTGGAACTTGCATTGTTAATGTCCTCAGTGTTGTTAGGGGGTTTCCCTTTAGCTTCACAGCAAGGGTTAGTGGGTCCATTTCTACAGAGCCCCGTATTTAGAAGTAAGGGAGACGAGAATGCAATGGGATGACTCTGTTCTTTTAGTCACTGGAAAATAACCTACAACTAAAAATTTCCGTGTTGTGACAATTATCACATGTGTCAATCATGCCGCAAAATTTAGAATACTCGATAGTTTCAAAATAGGTAACTTTTGACACAATGTAGTAAACGATAAGTAAATTACTACGCACTACTAATTCACTGAAAAATATACATATACAAGTCTGGGAACACTTTCACATTACTTATTGACATCTTCAAGTGTGCGATTGCAATCGGTGTTTGTTTATTTAATTTTTTATTATTGTTCAATTTGACACTTGAAAGGTTAGATCGATTAGTAATTAAACGTTGTTATCTATTCAGTAATGTGACATTCCAATGTAACACTCATCACAGATTTTATATCATACCATATGATTAAAGTAATCTTTGACATATTTTAAGTGGTGAAAAGTGGCGCAAAAAATAACTGGATATTTATTTTATCATTACGTTTCACTTAGACTTTGTAGATTACACTAAAGCACATTCTTAGTTTTTTATCGAAAATACTATTTGTTACAATTTTCATAAAGCTAAAATAAAACAAAATCTTGTTTTTTGAAGTCTATAATTTTTTGTAAATTCAAAACAATAAGAAATAGCATCATTACTTATTTAGACGAGTTTGATTTCGACCGCTAGAAAGTATCAAAGGACTTTCTCACATAACGAAAAAATATTTTTTTTAATTATTGTTACCGAGGCCCGGTTCTGTGATGGACAAAAAGATCTGAACCCTAATTGGTAGTATTAATTAGAGTTTCCAGAACCGTACTGAAATATTTTCGTTCAACGATTGTGGAGTAACGCCAATTAGCAAGCAAGGGATGGTTCTCAAATGCAAAACCGATAAAAAATTGAGTTTCAAATGAAAATAATATCAAGTTATTAAGTCATGAGAAAGTAAACATGACACAAGCGAAAAAAAACACATAGGTAGCTTAAAAATTACATCAAACATCATTAACCAACCATGAAACCAACTTAACTAAATTAGAAAAAAACTTAAAATTTTCAATTAAAGATGCAAATGCCTATAGAAACATAACACAAAAAAATATAACTAATACATTCATAGTAATATTATATTAAATAATAAAATAACATATTTAAACTTCAATAATTGCTAATAAACATTATAAAAACTTCAAAATAACTTCAGAAGTAAAAACAGTAAGACAAAGCAACCTACTTATTTAGAAAAGTTTGATTTCGATCGCTAGAAAGTATGAAAAGTCTTTAGCACGTAACAAAAATATGTTTTATTACCGAGTTCCAAAAGTACCGAAAGAACAGGAAATTAATAATTTTGAGTCCCGGTTCTTTGATATCTCAAAAGAACAGGGAATTTCCGGTACTTTCGGTACCGGAATTTTCCGGTTCTGAACCCTAATAACAGTCATAATGTAAAGTTGGTTAACCGTAAATACCTTACCAAAATGAATATTATGTATTTTATTTCCAAGATGCGTACATCAGCTTAAGATATATTTATTGCTATTTGGATTTTTCTTATTTAATTATATTTTTCTGTTAATTTTCAGATTGGTATTGCGGCTGGATTCGTAATACCGCCCATGATTGTCCAGGTTGGGCCAGTAGAGCAAGTGACCAGACAGCTATATATTTTATTTATTGGTGTAGCCATTCTGACTTCCATCTTGTTAATTCTTATTTTATGCTGTAAGTATTATATTCCTGCATTAAATGTGTATCGCGCCTTTAATCATAAAGATACCTAAGACGTAATAATAATAATAATTTGTGCTGTGCCTCTTTATGACTAAAGGTGCGATATGTTACAATAAAAGCCAAAGATCAGTTAATGTTAAAAAGACTAGTGAAAACTCATATTCACTAATTTGCTAATATTACGCCAGTAAAACTTCAACAACTTATTTTGAAACAAGCTTTTACTAGTGAATATTATTAAAAAAAAAACACAAATTCATCGCAATACCCAAACCACTTTACTTTTGCACTGGACGCGCTTTTCGAGAACTATGTTAGTATCATAAGCAGGTTATTAAAGCTAAACTAATATCTACAATTGAGCCTTTATACTACAGAAGCTCAGTTGGCACCTAGAAGGCGTGGCACAACTATAGCCAAGCAAGTCAAAATCAACAGAGCGTAACAATTAATTTTCGAAACTAGAGCAATAGGAACAGAGGACTAGAAAGAATTGGACCATTGTCTCTGTTCATACTATCTTTACATTTATCAAATTCCGACGCTCTCATATACATCTAATTACTTGCAATTTGAGACTTGTTTAATTAATTTTAAATTATTAATATCTATACAAAATTCTTTATCAACAATATGTTGACCAACGCAAGATTTATCCAGTCTACCATATCTTATCTGAACCATATGTTGCTTAAATCTAGTTAATATTGATCATCTAGTTTGCCCAACGTATATCTGATTACAATCTTTACATGAAATTTCATACAAGACCGACATTTCCAGTAGAGGTGATTTATCTTTAGAATTACCTAATAATTGTTATAATTTATTATTAATACTATACACAAGTTTATAATTGACATTCTTAAAAATCCTTTTTAAACCGTAAGATAACTCTCTATCAAACGGTATTGAAAACTATTTTGACATATCTGTCTCGACTTGAAAAGTCGAATTTGCAGAAATCGCAAACTTATACCGACGTTTTCTAATTTTTTTATCAACTAATGATGGACAATATCCATTACACTCAGCTACATGCCTAATGTAATATCTTTCTGTTTCATATATTTCGTTGATAAGTGGAAAACTAAGTAATCTATGAACTAAGAAATTTAAACTAGCCATCTTATTTTCATCAGTATGATATACCTCATTAGCAATATATTTGCGTGCAGTGGTATTTTTTCTATAGATATCAAATAGCATACAACTAAAAAAGGTAATCTTTCGTTGTTTTTAATTTCATAGAAAAATTTAATGGAACGCCTATATAAACGCTCAATTGTAGATACTAATTTAGCTTTAATCATATGCTGATGATGTTAACACGGTTAGCGAAACGCGCGTCCAGTGCAAAAGTAACGTGTTTTGGTGTAATATGTGGTGAATTAGTGTTTTATTTTGTTGTTGTAACACCAAAGGTACCAACCCTCAACTGTTATCTAGTGAATACTAGAATTACTAGTGACTAGTGACTATTATTCAAATTCGCTTTGCTTTTGGACTATCTACTAGCAGCTTACCGTATTTCTCCTGCGGGACTTAAGATCAAGGCCATTCGATACAGCAGCTGACTGAAATTCTGATTTGAGACATTCAATTTTAAAATAGACATACAAAAATGATTCGAGGGCATATAAAATTAAAAAAATAAGAAATCACAAAAACTACGATAAAAAATGAACAATGAATGATAATTATATGAGCACATAAATTTTAAGTTAGATTATATGAAATTAAAAGTCAAATATTTTTAGTCAATGATTTTTATCTGCAGATCATCAATAGTTGACTCCATGTATTAATTTTTTGAAATTGGTTCTATGTCCAGACTTTTGATCTCTTTTTCTTTATAATATGTATGAATTTAAAATTGAATCCTGTTTTTCTGAACATAGTTTGTTCAAGGACAAGATCCTTGACAGTGATAGATGTGTCTGTCATTTTAATTTCAAAGTAATTTATTTTATTTTACAAAGAAATAAGTTGGTACAACTGGACGCATAGCAAAAAATTAATATATTTAAAAGTTGACTGACAAGTGATTACTTCAAAATATTGTGAAAAAAACACTGTATAAAACTGAAAAAAAGTAATCGAGTTATTTTATTAAAAAAAAAGGTATGCGTTTAATACGAAACAAACAAGAACAAAACACCACATACAAAAAAATATAAAAAAGAACTCTTCAAGAACTTTCAAGCTTCAAGAAACTTCCCGCATTTATTATTATATTTATCACTATAACTTATCTACAAATACAAATTTGTAATATTCCTCAGGAATATTACAAATTAACTAATAAGGAATTATTAATAAAACAAACTATTTTATTAATAATAACACTTACCAAATTTTATACCTTAAAGGTTGTTTAATTAACTCTAATCATAATTTTTTTAAACCAGTACCTTTTGATATTATTTTTTTGCAGTACTAAAATCCATTATTTACCTATCGTGTGCAGGGCCGGCGAAAGGGAAATATTGAGACTGGGCAAATAACCTATCTGGCGCTCTCCCCCCCCATAGTTAACATGTTACAATAACATCTAAGCATATTTATGCTACTTTAACAATAAAATTTAACTTAAAGGTACTTCAAAATTCTTCTCTTCGCTCAATCTTAGTCCGCGGTTGTTTTTTTCTATACCGGGTGCATCTTGAAAGTGACTCATCCCTCTCTTTTATTTTTTTTAGATAAAAACGAAATTTGGTATGTTATTATATGACATAAATTAGGAATGATTGACGTATTCAATTGCTCTTGGTCACTTCCTGTTTCAACAAAAAGATATTGATTTTTAAATGGCACCCTCGGTATATTTCTGGTTTATTCGATAGAAAATGACAGTCTGAGTAGAATGACATATCATATGTCAACTTTTGACATTTTTGCTCAAAAAATCGTATTTTAAATTTAAATCTAGAGTGCCATGGCTGTATTAAAAACACCAATTTTTAAACAATGAGCCTTGGAAAAATAGATTTGATCGTCTAATGTTTTTCGTATCTTGTCCTGGTCGGTTAAAATATGCCCAAATCGAATTTTTAATCATATGCCAATTTTTTCAAATGGAACGAGGGTGGCTCATTAGCATATTAAGAAAAAGCATTTTTTTACGAATAATTTGGTACCACACATTTGGTATTTTGAGCCAAATTATCGTTAAGAACCGCATGTCACAATTTCTAATAAACCATATCCGAAAATGTCAAAAGTTGACATATGTTATGTCATTTGGTGTGTCAATGGCTCATTTGCATATTTGGAAAAAAAATTACGAATAATTTTGTACCACACACTTGATATTTCGAGTCAAATTGTCGTTCTGAACCGTATGTTACAATTTCAAATAATCCATATGCGAAAATGTCAAAAGTTGACATATGATATGTCATTCTATTCAGACTGTCATTTTCTATCGCAAAAAGTAGAAATATACCGAGGTTGACATTTAAAAATCAAAAGTTTTATTAATTTCCGGTGAAAGAGGAAGTGATCAAAAACAATTGAATACGTCAATTAATTTTAATTTATGTCGTATACTAACATACCAAATCTCGTTTTTTCATCTGAAAAAATAAACAAGTTATAGGAGTGAGCCAGTTTTAAGACGCACCCGGATAAATGATAAGAGATATGATCTGCTACCATTTACCATGTATTACTACATATTCAATCCAGAACAATCAAAATCACCAAAAGATTGATATTTTTCCCACTACTGTTAATAAATTAATGAGGCAAACTTACAAGCTTTTTTTTGATAATAAGGATATCGGGATCCTATTTAGCTTCTTGCGAATGAATATTTGTCTCATATAATTTTAGGGCAGATCAGCCATTAACAAATAATGGGTATGGGTAGTAAACAAAGTGCAATTTTGAGCAACAAGCAGTCTAAAACTGTCAATTTTGCTGGCTCTTGACCCAAAACAGTTTGTTTAGAGAAAATTTATTCAAACAAGAATTATAGAAAGAAGGGTTATTTACAAAAAGTTGATAGCATTTCAGTTATAAGTAAAATACCACGAACAATTTTTTTTAAATATTTTAGTTGCTGGCGTGGCGCCCCTCAAATTCGGCGCCCCGGGCAGTCGCCCGGGTCGCCCGGCCCTTCCGCCGGCCCTGATCGTGTGATGTCGATATTTTACAGCTACTCCAGTTTTTAGTATATGTTTAGTACGATACTTCACTTCAAAAGACACAAAACACACATAATAACACGAATCAAAATGCATCATCTTCCAAAACGCAGATATTTGACATAAGTTGACACAAAATTATAACCTATAATTTGGCAAGACTTTGACAAGCCTCAAAAATCTAAAGGCGAGTTTATACGCATCGGCGTCCATTTGTCGTTCATCGTTCCGTCAAACCAATAAAATTGAAATATGATCTGTCATTTTTGAAATAAACCAACTGATTAAAAAACAAAAAACGACGCATGACGGATTTATATTTAAACCCATCCATAGTTAACTTAAAAATTATTAGCAACTTTTTTTAGTAAAATAAATAGATTGGTATGGAACGTCATCTGATTTTCTTCTGTCATCGTCTGTCGAAATCTTACCTGAGAAAAAACAGAGTATATCATGTTTTCTTTCCATATGTGCAAAATCGTAAAATATATGACAATGATTATTATTAATTTTTTTATATCAACCAACGGCAGACGCTAAGAAAACTTGGTATATATTTTATTCGTTAATCCTGGATTATAAATTTAATTTATAAAATAATATCGTCTTTCAAATCGAATTAAAATCGAAGATAAACTTAATCTTTCGGATCATACGATAGTTTAAAAATCAAACACCTTTCTTATCGCGTTATCCCACGATGCTCTTAAAGGATTAAGATTAATTAGTACAAATCGTAGAGATCCTATACTTAAATATTTCTTTTTGATTTAGATAGTAATTGATTATTGATTTATTTATTTTGTATATTAATGTGGCTATTAATCTATAATTTAATTTAATGATCCGTTGTATCCGGATATGTAGAAGCCTAGATCATATTATACTTACGTGGATAAGTAAATCACTATGGAAACTGTCGCAAACATATCAACGACTTCCATTTATCTTCTTTTTTGTTGCACACGCGATGCTTCTACCCTATCTATCCTAGTCGAGGACCTATCGTCCATGCGCCAAATTTGAACATTAATTTTAAAAATTTAATTTGTAAAATGCATATATTTGAAAAATAAATGGAATGTTTACTGTCACAAAAATTAAATTATATAAAAAACAAATTTGGCCACTCCGTACGAATATCAATATTCTTAGGAAATCTAACCAGAAAGTATGCCATGTGGTTTAATATAAATAAAAGAACAACTGAATACTTTACTTGCCTATGAACAGATAATTCGGAGTCCTTTATATTAGAAACTCCATATTTACATTAGAAATTCTACATTTATATTAGAAATTCCGCACTTTCTAGTCATTTTTACTAGTATTTAGAAAGTCCAACGAAAAAAAAAATAGAAATATAACTGCATAAACGTAAAATTAATATCTCACTGAACACACTTGCATCCTTGGCTATATAAAAGCGGTCGATAACCACGATGGTTTTTGCAGTTCACAGTTCACACAGCTTTTTAACTTTTTAATGCCACTTTTTCACAATTATCACGGGTTTGAGCAAATAAAATTTAAATAAAACTCACTAAATAACAATAATTACTTTGAAAATGGACGCTTTAAAGACTTTTCTGTATTTTTTCAATGAGCTCTGTTTAAATTTTGAAATATTTTTTATTTTTTGAAGATTCTGATTTTAAAAAGAGAAAATTACTTCTATAGATAAATGAAACAAGTTTAGATTGGAAAGTGCCCATAAGGACAATATAAACACTATTTGGCGCTATTCTTGCAACGGTCGCGACCCAAAGCTTTTGATAATTTCGGATCGGTGCGGCTTTTTCCGGAATTATGTCGCCAACTATTATATTTATTCAAATTTATTATTATTTTCTTTTAATTTTATTA
This sequence comes from Sitophilus oryzae, assembly GCF_002938485.1. NCBI lineage: Eukaryota > Metazoa > Arthropoda > Insecta > Coleoptera > Curculionidae > Sitophilus > Sitophilus oryzae. The sequence goes on along the minus strand of NW_022146163.1, from coordinate 1,775,201 downwards.
ATAAAATACAGTGTGTTGCATTACAGTGTATTGTATTGTATTGACTAAGAGTATTGACTCCTGGACTGCGGCCGCGAGGGCCTATTGTGGCTCAGTTTCTACAAGCTCTTCAATATACAAAGAGCGTTAAAGTTCACCCTCGAGACCCAACCTTTTAACATAGGCCGTTATGTTCGAGGGTGATATATGTCTCCTAGGTCTGATAGGTCTAGTATGGGTTTGCCAACCATCTCAAACCTGGTCCTGCCCCCAGCGGGGCAGGTACACATAACGTGCTTCATTGTTTCGTCATCTTCCATACAGAGTCGGTATTCGGCGTCTTCCACCAGTCCCATCTTCTGTAGGTATGATCTCAGCCGGCAGTGGCCCGTGTACACTGCAGTGAGTGTACGCGCTCCATTCCTACCAGCCTTTAGGAGTTCTCCTGTTCTATGTTTGGATGACCCTGCTAGGATTTTCTTGGCATGTTCCATTCCGAAACTGTCATTCCAGTCCCGGAACGTCGCACCCCTAACCCATTCACCGAGCCTGTCTCTTACGAGATTTTTTGGAACGCTAAGTGTCGGTTCTGGGCACACGAATGGCGAGCATGTACCAATTTTGGCGAGCAAATCAGCACGTTCGTTTTCCTCAAAAATAGCTGTTGAACTTTTACTGGCGTAGTCTTCTCAAATCAGTGAATGTGAGCTTTTACTAGTAATTGTTAACAATCACTGATTTCCAACTTTTACTGTAACATATACACAACCCTCGTGTCAAAGTTTTTCCACGGCCTTCTCATTGTCAAACATGGTAAGACCAGTTCCACGCTTAGCATTTAGGCCCTGCGTAATATTCTTAATACACCCCCGTAGTACTGAACCACGAGCTGTCAGTGATCTCTGAATAATATAACTAATCATATTTTCTTTTTTTGTTAGTTTTCAAGAGTGCTCCGCCTACACCACCATCGTACGCCGCCCAACAGCAAGGCGAAGAAGAAGAAGTGGGATTCATTACCAGTCTGAAGAATTTATTCAAGAACCGCAGTTTTATGTTCCTTCTGATAGCCTACGGTATCAACGTCGGAGTGTTCTACGCCATTTCTACATTGCTTAACGACATCGTCACTAACTTTTACAAAGTAAGTATAAATATCTTGCCAATACATTTTATATTAAGGTGGACTCTGACGACTCGTGTACTTGGCAAGTATTTTTTATTCGCTTACAGGGTCCGGCGGGAGTGCGGCGTAGCTCCTATAATAAATAACTTCAACGCACCGTGTATACCCTGTATACCAATTACAAATGTTTGTCAAGTACATGGGTCATGAGAATGCGCCTTTATATGAAAGCAAATAAATGATTTAGTTATAAAGAACAATTCTGTTTATATAGGGAGCAGACAAAGATGCCGGTCGTATTGGTCTAGTCATTACTGTTGCTGGCATGGTCGGTTCAGTATGCTGTGGATATGTTCTGGACAAATTCCGTAAATACAAGTAAGTACTAGGTTTTTGTGCCATTCTTCTATTTTTTTTCAATAATTAGGGGCCGTCCTGTACCAGGAATACTGCGACCTGTAAGGCTGGACTCCTTTCTACAGGGTGTTTCAAAAAACATGTGCCATAAGATTTATTTTTCACATCAACTTTTAGTGATTTGAATTTAATTTTGAGGATAAAAGTTATATATATATATATATATATATATATATATATATATATATATATATATATATATATATATATATATATATATATATATATATATATATATATATATATATATATATATATATATATATATATATATATATATATATATATATATATATATATATATATATATATATATATATATATATTGAGGTTAAAAGTTAGGTTTAAAAGGTCTGATTCTGCTTTTTTTCGTAGCTACAGGGTGTTAAAGTCTTAATAATCTTTCGATTTATTATAATTTTCGTCCAAGTACTTTTAGTGATTCGAATGAACTTTGAGGGTAAAAGTTACTATAAATGATACATATTTTAATGTTAAAAAACTGTGGATACATTTATCAGGGACGTGCACATGGGTTATCACTGGAATATTTTTCAAAAAAAACATGTGCACCACTGACATTTTTTTTGATATCAAAATTGTGTAGGCCGTTTAATGCCAATTAAAAGTTGTTTTTATATTTTGTCCAATTCGGCCTCCTTGATGAGATAAACGCAATTAATGGAAGAAAATTATAATAAATCGAAAAAAATATTAAGACTTTAACACCCTGTAGCTACGAAACAAAACAGAATCGGACCTATGTTGATATGAAAAATAAATCTTATTTTTAAGTGAGGAATCTCCCACGAGATATGGCATATGTTTTTTGAAACACCCTGTATATCTACACCTCTACTCTCCTCTATCCGTGTATCCTGCACCAACTTGTGCAGGTCCTTGATAAGATGGGAGCATAGTTCCCCCGGTTCCAACCTTCATTATTTTATTTACTGATTTATTTTTTTTTCTTTAGGGAGACTACCATTGTTGTTTATGCGTTTTCGTTGCTTGGAATGGTTGTTTTTACATTTACCATCGACCAGGGACTTTGGGTGGTGTATTTGGTTGCTGGACTTCTTGGGTAAGTATGTAAGTTCGTTTACAAGTCGAACAAAACATTTATTTACTGAATAAACCTAAAAAAGAAAACACGTTAAAAAGAAATTGACATATGATATAAGTCTTATTACATTCTTTTTTCTTTTATTCTAGGTTCTTCATGACAGGTCTTCTTCCAGTCGGATTTGAACTGGGTTCTGAGTTGACCTACCCCGAACCAGAGGGCACCCAAGCCGGTTTGCTAAATGCCGGTTCACAAGTCTTCGGCATTGCGTTCACCAATCTATACTCGCCCTTATTCCGCAACGCGTCACCCATGTGGGCCAACATCTCCATGTGCGTGGCCTTGGCAGTGGGATTGTTCATGGTATCCAGTGTTAGTTCGCATCTCAAACGACAGGCGGCGCTGACAGCGAAAAAATAAGTGACTACATAGAAGTAAAAAATAGGAAAATATTAGAGAATGGTAAAGCATAGATCAGAGAGATCTAAGAAAAGTCTTTAAATTATTTATTTGTTGCAATATAATTTAAAGACATTAAAATAAGAGCTAGGTCTGTATTTATCCAGTTTGTGGGTATAGCTCCAATTTAACTGCCTATACATCACACTAAGGTCGTTGTATGAAGAATTATTTAAATTACTTGGTGTAACAAGATTTTAGTATTTTAGGTTGTGTTTTGTCTTAAAATTTAACTGAAGCCATGACGTAAGCATTTATTGCTGTACAATCAGGGCAAAAATATGATGCGATATGAAGAAAGATCTTCAAAAGATCTTTGAAATTTTTCAAAAACAAGGTTGTATTCCGTTTCTAATGGTTATGGTTTTCTGTTTTGTTTCTATGAGCCTGGTTTTTTTGGAAAAGCTCTTTTTTCTGAATGATATCCAACTCAATTAATTGTCATTCAATATCATTTGTGTCACAGAAAAAAACTTGAGCTATCTGATGAGTTTAACATATTTTTGTTGATAAAGTATTTTGCAATATTAAACTAAATTAAAAATAGATTAGATTTTTAGACTGAATTTAAAAAACAACATTTGAAATTTTGATTATTTTACCACACATTTCATATTTAACCAATACTTTTCAGGAACTCATTCTTACCGTTGTTAACCAAACTGGCTAAAGTAAACGCCACGAATGTTTGGGAGTGATTCATCGCTTGATGAAGTTCGACACTCACGCTATCGTAAATTTTTACCGTAGACGTAGGTTTTTAAAGGCCCGGTCTAATCATCTGCCTGCGCTCCTCCTACTTATTCTAAAATGTTAGTGTGATTGACAAAGATGATACTATATCGCGTTTCTTTGATTGATTCGTTTTTGTGCCTCAGTCCATTGGTGTGCTTGCAGTGCTACCAATGGGGCATTCCAGTTTATATTTATAACCAAATATATATTTTGACAAGACTTTGACAGTTAAAACAAACAAATTACAACAGATTATATATTGATTATTAAATAACTTGAAACACCACGGCACTGGAATTAAGTTTTATGTGACCTTGAACAGATTAGTTCACATGGTAGCGACCGATGAATCACTCCCAAACATTCGTGGCGTTTACTATAACCTTGTTTTACCAGGGAATACAGTCTAGCTTACATTTTTTTTGGAAATGTTACATATCCGGATATACAGGGTGTTTCAAAATTCGTGTGCCATCTCTCGTGGGGAGATTCCTCACGTAAAAATAAGACTTATTTTTCATATCGACTTTTAGTGATTCGAATGAAATTTTGAGGATAAAAGTTACTGTAAGTGCTACATATTTTAATGCTAAAAGAGTGTTGATAAATTCATCAGGGACGTGCATATGGGTTATCACTGGAATATTAAAAAAAACATGTACGCAACTGAATTTTTTCTTTTGATATCAAAATTGTGTAGCCCGTTTAATGCCAATTAAAAGTTATCTCTTGATATTTTGTCGAATACGGCCTCCTTGATGAGATAAACGATGTGCAATCTCCCCACGAGAGATGGTACGTTTTTTGAAATACCCTGTATTTAGTTACAAAAAATTTGAGTGATTAAAGCTGTATTCCGTTACAAAATCAGGCGAACCAGACCGCTAAACTACGGTAAAGAGCAGTTCCTGAAAAACATCGGTTTGATACGGAACGATTTGGTAAAATATTGGAAACGTCAAATGTTGACGTTTTCTAAATTTCAATGCCTCTATGACAATGCCTCTATTATAAAATTTATCTTTTATGCATTTTTAATGTACCTATTCTCTGCTTTTACGTTTGCTTCTTCTTTTCAATGGAGTTTAATATTGAAAAGTACTTTATTAAAAAACTGTTAAACTCGTTAGCCAGCTCAAGTAAAGATTGGCAGGTCCAATATTAAAACAGATCAATAATAAATAAACAAATCTAGTCAATATTTATATTTTTATAGTTTACAAAACATTCACGATTACTTGTTATCTTGTTTTTTATGTTTTCTTTAAATGTTCCTGACTTTAAGAAACAATGGATGCATGATAAATTTAAATGGTCCTAAAAAGTCATTCTATTTAGTTAATGAATTTTATTTACCTTTTACTTTACCTTTTGAATTTTATTTACCTACATCCATTGCTTTTGGATGTAAATACAAAATATTTATTACAAGTTTTAGAAATTAAATAAGAATTTCACTCGAACCTCCAATATTTGCTTGATTTCTGTCACATAAATGACATTGATTGACAAACAAAACCAGAAAAACCAGCCTTCTCGCGCTGGTTAGTTTGGTGACAGTTATAACCGAATTTTTCAGGAACCGTGTTTCGTAATAAGAAAACTTTCAGTAAACCGATAGAAACGGAACATAAAACCATAACCAAGGTAAGCAACGGAATACACCCTATAAGATAACAAGAATAATTGATCTGCTGAGACTCAAAAAATGGCAGTTTATAAACAGAAATGAAAAATGACACGACTATATAACATAACAGATGCAACAACGAACTACAGTTAAAGAATTATATTTTTACATCTGTTCGAACTGTATTTTAAGCATTTATTTCTGACTGACCATACCCCAGAAATCAATAAGTTTTCTGATAAAGGTGGCTTTGAGTTTGACAGACAAAAAACATTCTAATTTTCCATAAGACCAATTATTTTCAGCCTAAGCAAGTTTTGATCTTATTCTATAAAAAGCAATAAACTTGCATTGTTATAGATGATTTCGGTAAATAATATCAAATTATGCTCAAAAGTAATTATTATTGCTCAAAGAACAAGTATTTTAAGTTTGAACTAACAGAGATACTTTATAAATAAAATACGAATATCAAGTGAAAATTGTTAAACATTTTGTTAGATGCTTTAAACTATACCAAATAAACTTTTAGACACGTGATTAAGCTCTGCGATGAGTTTTTTTGCAACGGCTGTTAAGCTGCTTCGACATCTTGTATACTTTGCACTACAAGTGGTTCTAAAAAGAACAATTTTCGACTGCAAGGTCTTCTAGTAAAAAAATTAAAACTTAAAGTATCACAACACAATTCACTTAAACCAAAAACTCCTAATACAAAACTAAAGTGACAAAACGAATCAATATATCAGGAAATAAATAAATAAATGTGGCAACCACTAGGAAACTTGACATTTTTTACAGCAAAGCTACCACCTGAATCTTGAATCGCCAACAGGAAAATTAAATTTTAGTTAGTCAACCCGGCGCCGAATATGTCCATGATTGGCAACAATGAATTTAATAATCACGCCCTCGATGACGTAACTAAAAGTTTATTTGGTATCGCTTATATTTCATAGTTTATACCGAATTTTATATTTCTATAAATATATTTTTACATTATCGATAAATTCATATTGAACATTTTTGTTTTAACACAGCCTATTCATTACGCAGCCAGTCGACATTGCCAGTTTTTGAATGCCCGTTCTGTACACGCAGTCAGAGTGCCAGTATCCATAGTCTTTAAAAAGTTGACAGGCTGTCTGATGAATAGGTTCTGCTTTTATTATGAATTCTTATATACAGGGTGGACCATTTTGGTTGTTTCTATAGGGTATCTAGGAAACCGTAAGAAATATTCATATTTTGATAATGCAGTCTCGGGTTCTTTTTTTTGAAAAAATCACAATGGCGCAAACAGATCGTGGCTATCTTGATCGGTTTCGAAGCTATAGGGGGATTCTCAAATTTTGTACTTTTTGAAGATGTGCGATAGTTTATTTCAGCAACTACGCAAAAATGAATTATACATTCTAAAGGCACTTTTCTGTGTAGAATGCAGTGGCATAGTCAGACTTTTTTCGAAAAAAATATTATTTTAGATATTAACTATACTTCTGTTTTTTTAATAGAACCCCCTGTATATTTTTAAATTTCCTGATTCAGCTTTGCATGGGCCTCTCGAAAATATATAATACTCTATATTTATTTTCACTATTAATCTTAACATTTCAAATTTTTCTTAAAATATCCAGTTAGTAGATAGTAGGCCGCGCCGAGTAACAAAGTAAACGTTCGTTGTCATGGTGATCGGGAAATACCTTTGATGGATGCGTGACATTTCATTTCAACAGATTGAAGTGTGTGTATTTTAAATAATAAAAAATGAGTAAATTGGACAATTTTGAGAAACATAATATGTTAGAATGTTATATTGAGTCTAACAAACATAAGAAAATGGCAGCTGATTTATTTTTTGTGCGGTATTTTGAGCGCGAGCAACCAAACCCAGCCATTTTTAAAAGGATAGAAGAAATTTAAAAATATACAGGGGGATGTATTTAAAAAAAAAACATAAGTATAGTTAATATCCAAAAAAATATTTTTTTTTTCGAAAAAGTTTGACTACGCCACTGCATTCTACACAGAAAAGTGCCCTTAGAATGTTTAATTCATTTTTGCGTGGTTGTTGAAATAAACAAACTATATCGAACATCTTCAAAAAGTACAAAATTTGAGAATCCCTCTGTAGCTTCGAAACCGATCAAGATAGCCACAATCCGTTTGCGCCATTGTGATTATTTCAAAAAAAGAACCCGAGACTGCAGTATCAAAATTTGAATATTTCTCACGGTTTTCTAGATACTCTATAGAAACAACCAAAATGGTCCACCCTATACAATAATATATTTTGAATTCTATTAGTATTTTTCCGTGATATATGTCAATGTATTATGTTGTACACAGAATTGACGATGCATTTATTTATTATATAATTAAAAACATATTATTATATAATAATTATACATTCGCTACTATAATTAAGGTATAATTTTTATTGTTATCAAAAATATATGTTGAATATTATTTAAGTTAATATTTGTAAACATATTAGCATGTAGTTAAGAGGACAACACATAAATTCATATGAGACGAAAAATCTTCAAGGTACCTTTTTATTTTATGTTGTTATTTATAAAACAAATTATTAAACATATCTTTACAAAAATCAGATATGAACCAGTGAGAGATTCACACTAAAAATATAAGTCAATTGTTACAAGAGTCAGAGATAGAAAATTCTTTCTAAGATATTTTCATTATAGACCGACAATTTTAGATTCTATTAGTAGATGATCTACTTGAAGATTTTGATAATTTGAATGACATAAGTAGCTTCTGTTACAGCAACGTTTATTATTATCAGTATTTGTAGATTTAGTGCATTAGTCTCAACTGATATATAGCAATAGTTCTATAATTATATGAATCTCTGTAAATATACATTAATGTTATGTTTAAGGAAAAAAAGTGATAGCAATGGGTATTGTATAGTCTACAATCTACAGTATTCAATTGTGACAATATAATTAGTGTCTATTAGGTTGTATAATTAGAAGAAATATAATATATTTTAGTGTTTCTGTAGGAAAGCTATAATCTTTAGACTAGAATACTAAGTATTCTCTATTTAAAAATTATCTGGAAAAATATATAAAAATCATTATAAAAAGTATAATACAGTAGAAAAGGCTTTAAATACGTTTTTGTAGAGGATATGTATACAGGGATAAAGTTTCATATCAAGTTCCTTATTTGAGATTTTACACCATTTTTTACACCATGCAGGTGATGTCAAATATATGTTTTTACTCTTATCAATTTATACCAAGCGTAGTTTTATCCAACTTGATTTTTTTTTGAAAATCTACGTTTATTCACTAATTTGTGTTTTACAATAATTATTTTCAGCTACATTAGCTACATCATACATTAATTAATTTAATTAAAACACATTGTGAAACATATTTTACAATAGGAAACGTAATATGGAGCTTTTGGGTCACCCTGTGTATATTACAGAAAAGCATTTATAAAAGAATCTCTTAAATACCATTAGAAAAATATTTAAGATTTTTTTATAAATTTAAAAAGTTTACAATCTATATATTTTTATATATTTTTTATTCTTTTTGATTTTTGAGATTTTTGTAGGATGCACTCTAAATAAAAAAACTTTATACAGGGTGTCCCAGAAATAAGTGCAAATATTTTAAGGGGTGGTAAATCTCGATAAAAGAAACATATTTTCTCTTTATCGTTTTTCAAATAAGTCCAAAGCAACGGAGTTATTTTACTTTGAAAATTTCCGAAAAAAATGAGTTTTTGCTAAAATTTTGAGAACCACTGGATCTTTTCTGGATTTTCTTTCTTGTAAATTTAATCTACTTCCTATGTTGCCATATTATCAAGAAATTATTTTTTTAAATAAAAACTAAAAAAATTTTCAAAAATTCCGAATTTTCAAAATTTGTTTTCCGCGAAAAAACCTCATAGGCGTTTTTCTGGGGTTGAACTATACTACCAGTTAGTATAGACTGTATGAGTAGTATAGTAGAGACTGTATGATGAGTTATAACTCGTTATAACTCAAGAAAGGGGAACACACAATAGATCTGTAAGGTCGCGGTGATTAACTCCCCTTCTAAACATTCTACATTCTACATTCTACATACTACCAGTTAAAATATTTGCACTTCTTTCTGGGACACCCTGTATAATAATTAGTGTAAATCCATACATTACACATAGAGTGGTTATTCAAAAGTACAAATATTTTATTTCACAAAAATTGCCAACGAAAATTGTATGCCATTGGTTGTTACTGTACGATCGAAAAATAAAACAGTGTCCAGTTGGCTTGAAAACGACGATCGATGACATTCGCCATAGAAGTTTGCATATAAAATGACAGCAATTTTTATTTCACAGCCATCGCTGACGCTGTTTTTTTTTTTCAATCGTATGGTATAATAATGAGATAACAAAATTAATGCATTTTAATAGATAGTATAGGTAATGTGATTGAAATGTGATATAAAGAGAAGGTATATCAAATTAAGGCACATTTAAAATATAGAGTGAAATATGGTAAAGATGAAAAATGGCTGCTAATTCTAAAATATAATTATTGATATTTATAATATTATACGAAGTATATCATATATTTACACATATCTTTCAATAATATTCTGATGAAGACAAAATTATATTTGACAATAAATCGACAATATGTAACAAATAAGGCCAAATAAAAATGTATAATTTTATTATTTTTTTTATATTAAAATACACTTTTTATTACATTTAAGGTAATTGTTGACTATGCATGAGTCTTATATACATTAAAAATAAATTTAATATTAACAATAATTGAAAACATTATTTACTTACGTTTGGAATTTATTATTAAATAAAATAAGGCTCATAATGTAATGCCAAATTATTCAACTCAAATGTTTTAAAAATTCTAAGTCAAGTGTTTTGAAAATATGTTAAGTACCTACATGCTCAGAATATGTGGACTTAAAGTCTATGTATGGAACATATCAGTATGACCTGAAACTGTTTAGTTTTTTTGTTGATAATATTATTAATAATATATTTAATGTGATTGTATGTTTCCTGTTGAAATAAATATATAATTATATGTATACACATTAACTTAGAAGTTTTATTTTTTCCTTATTATTGGATATCTTTTAGGTTTGAGGAATTTTCTAAGACCAAGAAGTCTTAAAAATCAAAACTTGTTTTTACAGTAAAACAAAAATATTCTTTCATAAGATGGCATAGATAAAAGAAGTCATTTATCTATTATAGATGGTTTTTATTAATCTTGATTAATGTCATATATTTTGATTTTTTAAAATGTATTTTATAAGCATTTTAAACATTTATAATTAACTTTTTCGTAGAACTGAACTAGAATGTAGAATGTTGAGGAGGGAGATTCACCGCGACCTTACAGATCTACTTTGTGTTCCCCTTTTTTGAGTTATAACAAGTTCATCATACTGTCTCAGGGCTCACCATACAGTCTCAGGGCTTTGACAAAAGCCAGTATCTGAGACCCAGTATCTGAGACGGCTCCACTGAGGCCAGCTCTCCAAAGTATATAACACGAACGTTTGTCGTTTCGGCGCACTCAGTGATAAGATGTTCTGGTGTTTCCCCATTTTCCCCACAGAATATGAATTCGCTGTTGTTTCTCGCAGCTTTAATCTACTGAGATGTTCGTTAAGAAGACAGTGTCCTCTTAGAAACCCTGTGACAATCCGAAGATTATTTTTACTTAAATCAAGAAAGATTTTTGATTTTTCTCGGTCGTAAGTTCTGAGGAACTTTTTCGAGTGTCTTAAACCGTTGGAGGATTTCCATTCCAGGTTATGAATGGACTCTTCGAGGTTCTTCAGTTTCTGTTTAAGTTGGCATTGAACTAAAAAAAATCTGGACCTTTAATATGTTTAATCATATGTTACAAAAAATAACAATATTTTATTTTTTCCTTATTTTTCTCTAAAACGTATAGAAATTTGGAAAATTACAAACGGGATAACAATTTTAAGACGAGTAAATTTGTTCATAAAGAATAGGTACATTTTTCTCAAAATGTTAGATAATAATAAAAAAGTTATTCTCCAAAAAATTTTATAAGGGTATTTTTGCTAAAATTATAATGGAATAGCCTCTAAAATAAAAATAAAAGAGGTTTTTTAAATAAAAATAAATGTAATAATCTGTCTAATAAAAATAAATGTATTGCTCATGCATCTGTAGATGTTAGTAATGTATGGCAATCGCTTCTTTGATTTTAAAGAACATACCTACGTAAAAATTAAAAATAATCATACAGAAAATTTGGGGCTTTTTGGTTTTACCTTATTAAATAATTGTTATCAGGTAGTAATTGTTAATTTTGAAGTTTAACTTGATATAATGTCATTTTAACAGAACGTCAACGGTTTTTGTAGGCCTACCTGTTTTAAAAAAACTAAAGTGTTCTCGAATAGTTCAATTTAAATATTTTAAATAGTTTTTTTCTTTATTCTTCGTATTTTTTTTTGCTTCCGACGACGGAAACAGATAAACTTTCCGAAACGTTAAGCATTTTTTTGTTCGTTAGGCAAATTTGTAAACCTGTAAACCTAACTTCTGGCAAGTAGTTTCCGTTTGGGATTAACGCAGAAGTGTTTACAAAAAATAACTATTTTATTTTGTAGATTTTCTTGCAGTGGCGAAATACCCATATAGGATTTTTTGGAGAGATGAATCCGCCACATAGATATAGACATTTTTTAAAAAGCTTTTCTTTTTATTTTAACTTAATTAGGTATTAATTTTTTAGCCCTATTTTTTAAAACCAAAATTTTAATTGCTTTTGTTAATAGTGTTTAAGAGCTAAGTTTAAGATTAAAGTTAAGATTTAAATTTAATATAATCCAAAAATCTTGATAAAATGGTGGAAAAATTGAATTATTTATCTTTATTTATTTTTGCCAATAATTAAAACTTTAAATATTTTATCATGTTTTTAAATGATAAATATAAATTATTCTCCGCCATATCATCAAGAAAAATTGTATAAATATTATTCGCACAGAATATTCTATTAACACTTTGTAATAAATTGTAACAAAAGTTAATATAAGTAATAAAAATAAAAACAGAATTAATTTTTGATTTTGAAAAAATAAAAAAAAAAAAAAATTTAAATTGTCTGTAATAATACAAAAATATTTCTGGTAGGCCCCAGATTAGGCTCTATTTTTGAAGTGGCTGTCGAGCTCTCGACTCGAAAAGCCTAAAAACTTGGAGCCTGAATCCCCCATATACCGGGTGCTTCTCAAAAGTGGCTCATCCCCTATAACTTTTTTCTTTTTTCAGATAAAAAACGAGATTTGGTATGTTAATGTATGACATAAACTAGGATTAATTGACGTTTTCTGTTAGGTTCGGTCACTTCCTGTTTCACCGGAAATGACTACAACTTTTGATTTTTAAATTGCACCCTTGGTATTTCTTTATTTTATTCGGGTGAGAATGTCACTCTGAATAGAATGACATATCATATGTCAACTTTTGGTAATATTTAATAAAACTTTTTCAGAAGGCTGCAACAAAAAATGGCAAACTTGATGATTCACCGAACTGGGGGTTCACATTGCAGAGGGAAAATGATTTAGAGACACCTTTAGTTATCCAGAAAGTCAGTACAAGAAATTGAATTTTGTTTTTGTGAAAAATAGTACATTTTTGGGCGAAATTATGTTGCGGTGTTTAGTTGGCTCAAGAAATGTTACTAATTTGTTTATAAATCTCACACTGGTCGGTTTTGATCTTAGTCTGGCCGATCTGCCGTTAGTTTTGGTCTTGGTCTTGCTTTTTATGCAAGGACAAGACCACGCTTGCACTCATCTCTATTGACAAAGATATTTTTAAAATGTGCGAAGATATTGCCTGAATATTTTACATAAACGATTGGAATTTTCATTCCAAACTAGAAACCCGATACAAAGTTTCTTCATTAGGTTGGCTGACCCTGTAGAACAAGCTCAAAAAATTCGCCAATCGGCAAATCTATCGCATTCACGCACCGCATCCGCACCACCTTATTATAATTTATTATAGCTTCTCTATAAATAAGCGCATCTTCCCCCACCACTGTCTTGAAATCGCGACCGCATAGGCGGCGCTACTGGTCGTCTCGCGGCTACTTTTTCAAACGGCAATACGCGCCGTCCAAATACCATCAAAACCCGCAAGTTTCGCGTAAAAAGTGATCCGCAGCAACGGTTATCAGTGCGTCTCTCGAAAAAAAACACACACCGGTGAAGCAAAGGAAAAACAGCAAGAAAAATGGCAAACTTGATGACTGTGAGCTTGAACAAGGCCGACTCTCCGAACTGGGGGTTCAGATTACAGGGGGGTAATGATTTCGGGACACCTTTAGTTATCCAGAAAGTGAGTACAAGAAATTTATTTTTTTTGATGTGAAAAATCGTTTATTTTTGGACGAAATTATGTTGCGGTGTTTAGTTGGCTGAAGAAATGTTACTAATTTGTTTATAAGTTTCGCATTGGTCGGTCTTGATCTTTGTCTGTCCGATCTGACGTTAGTTTTGGTCTTGGTCTTGCTTTTTATGCAAGGAGAAGACTACGCTTGCACTCATCTCTATTGACAAAGATATTTTTAAAACTTGCGAAGATATTGCCTGAATATTTTACAAAAATGATTGTAGTTTTTATTTCAAATTAGAAACCCGATACAAAGTTTCTTCATTAGGTTGGATCACCCTATAGAACAAGCCCAAAAATTCGCCAATCGGCAAATCTATCGCATTCACACACCGCATCCGCACCACCTTATTATAATTTATTATAGCTTCTCTATAAATAAGCGCATCTTCCCCACCACTGTCTTGAAATCGCGACCGCATAGGCGGCGCTACTGGTCGTCTCGCGGCTACTTTTTCAAACGCCAATACGCGCCGTCCAAATACCATCAAAACCCGCAAAGTTTCGCATAAAAAGTGATCCGCAGCAACGGTTATCAGTGCATCTCTCGAAAAATGACACACCGGTGAAGCAAAGGAAAAACAGCAAGAAAAAATGGCAAACTTGATGACTGTGAGCTTGAACAAGGCCGACTCACCGAACTGGGGTTCAGATTGCAGGGGAAATGATTTCGGGACACCTTTAGTTATCCAGAAAGTGAGTACAAGAAATTTAATTTTTTTGATGTGAAAAATCGTTTATTTTTGGACGAAATTATGTTGCGGTGTTTAGTTGGCTGAAGAAATGTTACTAATTTGTTTATAAGTTTCGCATTGGTCGGTCTTGATCTTTGTCTGTCCGATCTGACGTTAGTTTTGGTCTTGGTCTTGCTTTTTATGCAAGGAGAAGACTACGCTTGCACTCATCTCTATTGACAAAGATATTTTTAAAACTTGCGAAGATATTGCCTGAATATTTTACAAAAATGATTGTAGTTTTTATTTCAAATTAGAAACCCGATACAAAGTTTCTTCATTAGGTTGGATCACCCTATAGAACAAGCCCAAAAATTCGCCAATCGGCAAATCTATCGCATTCACACACCGCATCCGCACCACCTTATTATAATTTATTATAGCTTCTCTATAAATAAGCGCTCTTCCCCCACCACTGTCTTGAAATCGCGACCGCATAGGCGGCGCTACTGGTCGTCTCGCGGCTACTTTTTCAAACGCCAATACGCGCCGTCCAAATACCATCAAAACCCGCAAGTTTCGCATAAAAAGTGATCCGCAGCAACGGTTATCAGTGCATCTCTCGAAAAAATGACACACACCGGTGAAGCAAAGGAAAAACAGCAAGAAAAATGGCAAACTTGATGACTGTGAGCTTGAACAAGGCCGACTCACCGAACTGGGGTTCAGATTGCAGGGGGAAATGATTTCGGGACACCTTTAGTTATCCAGAAAGTGAGTACAAGAAATTTAATTTTTTTGATGTGAAAAATCGTTTATTTTTGGACGAAATTATGTTGCGGTGTTTAGTTGGCTGAAGAAATGTTACTAATTTGTTTATAAGTTTCGCATTGGTCGGTCTTGATCTTTGTCTGTCCGATCTGACGTTAGTTTTGGTCTTGGTCTTGCTTTTTATGCAAGGAGAAGACTACGCTTGCACTCATCTCTATTGACAAAGATATTTTTAAAACTTGCGAAGATATTGCCTGAATATTTTACAAAAATGATTGTAGTTTTTATTTCAAATTAGAAACCCGATACAAAGTTTCTTCATTAGGTTGGATCACCCTATAGAACAAGCCCAAAAATTCGCCAATCGGCAAATCTATCGCATTCACACACCGCATCCGCACCACCTTATTATAATTTATTATAGCTTCTCTATAAATAAGCGCATCTTCCCCACCACTGTCTTGAAATCGCGACCGCATAGGCGGCGCTACTGGTCGTCTCGCGGCTACTTTTTCAAACGCCAATACGCGCCGTCCAAATACCATCAAAACCCGCAAGTTTCGCATAAAAAGTGATCCGCAGCAACGGTTATCAGTGCATCTCTCGAAAAAATGACACACACCGGTGAAGCAAAGGAAAAACAGCAAGAAAAATGGCAAACTTGATGACTGTGAGCTTGAACAAGGCCGACTCACCGAACTGGGGTTCAGATTGCAGGGGGAAATGATTTCGGGACACCTTTAGTTATCCAGAAAGTGAGTACAAGAAATTTAATTTTTTTGATGTGAAAAATCGTTTATTTTTGGACGAAATTATGTTGCGGTGTTTAGTTGGCTGAAGAAATGTTACTAATTTGTTTATAAGTTTCGCATTGGTCGGTCTTGATCTTTGTCTGTCCGATCTGACGTTAGTTTTGGTCTTGGTCTTGCTTTTTATGCAAGGAGAAGACTACGCTTGCACTCATCTCTATTGACAAAGATATTTTTAAAACTTGCGAAGATATTGTCTGAATATTTTACAAAAATGATTGTAGTTTTTATTCCAAATTAGAAACCCGATACAAAGTTTCTTCATTAGGTTGGATCACCCTATAGAACAAGCCCAAAAATTCGCCAATCGGCAAATCTATCGCATTCACGCACCGCATCCGCACCACCTTATTATAATTTATTATCGCTTCTCTATAAATAAGCGCATCTTCCCCACCACTATCTTGAAATCGCGACCGCATAGGCGGCGCTACCGGTGGTCTCGCGGCTACTTTTTCAAACGCCAATACGCGCCGTACAAATACCATCAAAACCCACAAGTTTCGCGTAAAAAGCGATCCGCAGTAACGGTTATCAGTGCGTCTCTCGAAAATAAAAACACACCGGCGAAGCAAGGGAAAAACAGCAAGAAAATGGCAAACTTGATGACGGTGCGCTTGAACAAGGCGGAATACCCGAACTGGGGGTTCAGATTGCAGGGGGGAAAGGACTTCGGAACTCCGTTAGTTATCCAGAAAGTGAGTACAATAAATTTAATTTTGTTTTTGTGAAAAATAGTACATTTTTGGGCAAAATTATGTCGTGGTGTTTAGTTGGCTGAAGAAATGTTTCTAATTTGTTTATAACTCTCGCACTGGTCGGTCTTAATCTTAGTCTGGCCGATCTGACGTTAGTTTTGGTCTTGCTTTTTATACAAGGACAAGACCACGCTTGCACTCATCTCTATTGACAAAGATATTTTTAAAATGTGCGAAGATATTGCCTGAATATTTTACATAAACGATTGGAATTTTCATTCCAAACTAGAAACCCGATACAAAGTTTCTTCATTAGGTTGGCTGACCCTGTAGAACAAGCTCAAAAATTCGCCAATCGGCAAATCTATCGCATTCACGCACCGCATCCGCACCACCTTATTATAATTTATTATAGCTTCTCTATAAATAAGCGCATCTTCCCCACCACTGTCTTGAAATCGCGACCGCATAGGCGGCGCTACTGGTCGTCTCGCGGCTACTTTTTCAAACGCCAATACGCGCCGTCCAAATACCATCAAAACCCGCAAGTTTCGCGCGTAAAAAGTGATCCGCAGCAACGGTTATCAGTGCGTCTCTCGAAAAAAACACACCCGGTGAAGCAAAGGAAAAACAGCAAGAAAAATGGCAAACTTGATGACTGTGAGCTTGAACAAGGCCGACTCTCCGAACTGGGGGTTCAGATTACAGGGGGTAATGATTTCGGACACCTTTAGTTATCCAGAAAGTGAGTACAAAAATTTATTTTTTTTGATGTGAAAAATCGTTTATTTTTGGACGAAATTATGTTGCGGTGTTTAGTTGGCTGAAGAAATGTTACTAATTTGTTTATAAGTTTCGCATTGGTCGGTCTTGATCTTTGTCTGTCCGATCTGACGTTAGTTTTGGTCTTGGTCTTGCTTTTTTATGCAAGGAGAAGACTACGCTTGCACTCATCTCTATTGACAAAGATATTTTTAAAACTTGCGAAGATATTGCCTGAATATTTTACAAAAATGATTGTAGTTTTTATTTCAAATTAGAAACCCGATACAAAGTTTCTTCATTAGGTTGGATCACCCTATAGAACAAGCCCAAAAATTCGCCAATCGGCAAATCTATCGCATTCACACACCGCATCCGCACCACCTTATTATAATTTATTATAGCTTCTCTATAAATAAGCGCATCTTCCCCCACCACTGTCTTGAAATCGCGACCGCATAGGCGGCGCTACTGGTCGTCTCGCGGCTACTTTTTCAAACGCCAATACGCGCCGTCCAAATACCATCAAAACCCGCAAGTTTCGCATAAAAAGTGATCCGCAGCAACGGTTATCAGTGCATCTCTCGAAAAAAAACACACACCGGTGAAGCAAAGGAAAAACAGCAAGAAAAAATGGCAAACTTGATGACTGTGAGCTTGAACAAGGCCGACTCACCGAACTGGGGTTCAGATTGCAGGGGGAAATGATTTCGGGACACCTTTAGTTATCCAGAAAGTGAGTACAAGAAATTTAATTTTTTTGATGTGAAAAATCGTTTATTTTTGGACGAAATTATGTTGCGGTGTTTAGTTGGCTGAAGAAATGTTACTAATTTGTTTATAAGTTTCGCATTGGTCGGTCTTGATCTTTGTCTGTCCGATCTGACGTTAGTTTTGGTCTTGGTCTTGCTTTTTATGCAAGGAGAAGACTACGCTTGCACTCATCTCTATTGACAAAGATATTTTTAAAACTTGCGAAGATATTGCCTGAATATTTTACAAAAATGATTGTAGTTTTTATTTCAAATTAGAAACCCGATACAAAGTTTCTTCATTAGGTTGGATCACCCTATAGAACAAGCCCAAAAATTCGCCAATCGGCAAATCTATCGCATTCACACACCGCATCCGCACCACCTTATTATAATTTATTATAGCTTCTCTATAAATAAGCGCATCTTCCCCCACCACTGTCTTGAAATCGCGACCGCATAGGCGGCGCTACTGGTCGTCTCGCGGCTACTTTTTTCAAACGCCAATACGCGCCGTCCAAATACCATCAAAACCCGCAAGTTTCGCATAAAAAGTGATCCGCAGCAACGGTTATCAGTGCATCTCTCGAAAAATGACACACACCGGTGAAGCAAAGGAAAAACAGCAAGAAAAATGGCAAACTTGATGACTGTGAGCTTGAACAAGGCCGACTCACCGAACTGGGGTTCAGATTGCGGGGGAAATGATTTCGGGACACCTTTAGTTATCCAGAAAGTGAGTACAAGAAATTTAATTTTTTGATGTGAAAAATCGTTTATTTTTGGACGAAATTATGTTGCGGTGTTTAGTTGGCTGAAGAAATGTTACTAATTTGTTTATAAGTTTCGCATTGGTCGGTCTTGATCTTTGTCTGTCCGATCTGACGTTAGTTTTGGTCTTGGTCTTGCTTTTTATGCAAGGAGAAGACTACGCTTGCACTCATCTCTATTGACAAAGATATTTTTAAAACTTGCGAAGATATTGCCTGAATATTTTACAAAATGATTGTAGTTTTATTTCAAATTAGAAACCCGATACAAAGTTTCTTCATTAGGTTGGATCACCCTATAGAACAAGCCCAAAATTCGCCAATCGGCAAATCTATCGCATTCACACACCGCATCCGCACCACCTTATTATAATTTATTATAGCTTCTCTATAAATAAGCGCATCTTCCCCCACCACTGTCTTGAAATCGCGACCGCATAGGCGGCGCTACTGGTCGTCTCGCGGCTACTTTTTCAAACGCCAATACGCGCCGTCCAAATACCATCAAAACCCGCAAGTTTCGCATAAAAAGTGATCCGCAGCAACGGTTATCAGTGCATCTCTCGAAAAAATGACACACACCGGTGAAGCAAAGGAAAAACAGCAAGAAAAATGGCAAACTTGATGACTGTGAGCTTGAACAAGGCCGACTCACCGAACTGGGGTTCAGATTGCAGGGGAAATGATTTCGGGACACCTTTAGTTATCCAGAAAGTGAGTACAAGAAATTTAATTTTTTGATGTGAAAAATCGTTTATTTTTGGACGAAATTATGTTGCGGTGTTTAGTTGGCTGAAGAAATGTTACTAATTTGTTTATAAGTTTCGCATTGGTCGGTCTTGATCTTTGTCTGTCCGATCTGACGTTAGTTTTGGTCTTGGTCTTGCTTTTTTATGCAAGGAGAAGACTACGCTTGCACTCATCTCTATTGACAAAGATATTTTTAAAACTTGCGAAGATATTGCCTGAATATTTTACAAAATGATTGTAGTTTTTATTCCAAATTAGAAACCCGATACAAAGTTTCTTCATTAGGTTGGATCACCCTATAGAACAAGCCCAAAAATTCGCCAATCGGCAAATCTATCGCATTCACGCACCGCATCCGCACCACCTTATTATAATTTATTATCGCTTCTCTATAAATAAGCGCATCTTCCCCCACCACTATCTTGAAATCGCGACCGCATAGGCGGCGCTACCGGTGGTCTCGCGGCTACTTTTTCAAACGCCAATACGCGCCGTACAAATACCATCAAAACCCACAAGTTTCGCGTAAAAAGCGATCCGCAGTAACGGTTATCAGTGCGTCTCTCGAAAATAAAAACACACCGGCGAAGCAAGGGAAAAACAGCAAGAAAATGGCAAACTTGATGACGGTGCGCTTGAACAAGGCGGAATACCCGAACTGGGGGTTCAGATTGCAGGGGGGAAAGGACTTCGGAACTCCGTTAGTTATCCAGAAAGTGAGTACAATAAATTTAATTTTGTTTTTGTGAAAAATAGTACATTTTTGGGCAAAATTATGTCGTGGTGTTTAGTTGGCTGAAGAAATGTTTCTAATTTGTTTATAACTCTCGCACTGGTCGGTCTTAATCTTAGTCTGGCCGATCTGACGTTAGTTTTGGTCTTGCTTTTTATACAAGGACAAGACCACGCTTGTTCATCTCTATTGACAATGATATTTTTAAAACGTGCAAATATATTGCCTGAATATTTTACATAACCGATTGGAGTTTTCATTTCAAACTAGAAACCCGATACAAAGTTTCTTCATTATGTTGGCTCACCCTGTAGAACAAGCTCAAAAAATTCGCCAATCGGCAAATCTATCGCATTCACGCACCGTATCCGCACCACCTTATTATAATTTATTATCGCTTCTCTATAAATAAGCGCATCTTCCCCCACCACTGTCATGAAACCGCGATCGCATAGGCGGCGCTACCGGTCGTCTCGCGGCCACTTTTTCAAACGCCAATACGCGCTGTCCAAATACCATCAAAACCCGCAAGTTTCGCGTAAAAAGTGATCCGCAGCAACGGTTATCAGTGCGTCTCTCGAAAAAAAAACACACCGGTGAAGCAAGGGAAAAACAGCGAGAAAAATGGCAAACTTGATGACGGTGCGCTTGAACAAGGCGGATTCCCCGAACTGGGGGTTCAGATTGCAGGGAGGAAAGGATTTCGGGACACCTTTAGTTATCCAGAAAGTGAGTACAAAAAATTTAATTTTTTGGATGTGAAAAATCGTTTATTTTTGGACGAAATTATGTTGCGGTGTTTAGCTGGCCGGAGAAATGTTATTAATTTGTTTATAGGAGCGTGGTTTTGCGTAGGAAAATACCGAAAATATTGCATTACATAATTCGCGCTCTGTCCGAGCGCTGCTTAAATTTAGATTATATTATTTTTAGAGGTATCGAAAGCCCTGAGGATCGCGCGCTGTCGGCCCGTACCGGTTGCGAATTTTTAAATTCTGTTTCATCTTGACATATAAAAGCTAATTTTAGGTGCGCGCCTATATCGTCGTCACTGTAATACGATATTTTTGTTTGTTAATTTGAGGTTAATTCGGCTTGATTTTTCACAGGAATTAGCCATATTAATTACCGATCATTACTTGAAAATACCGTCACATGTAAATTTTGAAAAGATCAGATATTATCTCCCAAGATAATTTTATGCAAAAGTTGTATTAGCCTTTTTTCAAGAGGCGTTAAAGTTGTACTTTTGTCTAGAATTTTGTTTCATTTGGAATAGTCGTTTAAAAGTTACTTGCAAAAATCTACCTTCAAATTAGTAAAATTTATAATATGGCCCAGAGAAAAAAAACCTCATAGACGTGTTTCGGGGGTCGAAATATACTACTCCTAAAATATTTGCACTTTTTTAAGACTCACCCTGTATAAGAGTTTTAGGGTGAAAATTTCTGGCCAATATCTCTGTTGCTATTTCTCATCGTATGTTACAACTCGACAACTTGTTGATTTGTTGTCCTATTGAGATTGAGATAGATACTTAATTCGGCTTGATTAGCCATATAATTACCGATCATTACAGGCAAATACCGTAATAAAACCGTCACACCGTCATACGTCAGCCACATGCAAATTTTGAAAGATCATATATTATATATCCAGATAATTTTAAGCCGAAGTTGTATTAGGCTTTTTTCAAGAGATGTTATAGTTGTACTTTTGTCTAGAATTTCGTTTCATTTGGAATAGTTGTTTAAAAGTTATTTCCAAAAATCCACCTTCAAATTAGTAAAATTTATAATACGGCCCAGAGAATAAGCTACAATTATTAAAATACCAGCAAAAATCTGATTGGGTCATTTATTTAATTCGATGTCACATTTTGTTTACAAAAATTGCACAAAATAATTATTAATTTCCCAACTTCTGAAAAAGTAACGATGATTAAACAGCATTTTGCTGGAAATAGTATTCTCGCTGTGTCAGATATTTATATTCACACCTCAATCTCCGAAAAGCCTAAACCGAATAAGTCAATAGTTTAAAGAATAAACCATAGGTATGAAACTAAAGGCACTAAAGTATTAAGCACATGGATGTGTGAAGAAAAAAATAATTGAACAGGAAGAAAACAACATTGACTCCCGTTTTATTGGGGATACCGTAGGAAAATACAACAGGATCTTTCGTCGAACGACTTCTTCCTATGGAGCACACTCAAAAACCGTCTTTAAGGGCATATTAAATGCAGAAATTTAGATGGACTGAAAACGACATCTCTGCTCTGTGGGATCTAAAGATTCTCCCATTAACAGCTTTGTATTGTGAGGCGTGAATTTTCAGAATCATTTGAGGTATTGTTTGGCTTCGAATTGGGGATTATGTAAACATTTTATTAATTAGCCTAGTTTAACAAATTTCCTTTAGTTAAAAATATTTTTTTTTATTTGTTAAATTATTGTGGATTCAGAAAAAAATATATCTACCCTTTTCAAACCACATAAATTCATGTAAACAAAGAATGTGACATCAAGTTTGACAATGATAAAATCATATTTTTGCTGGTATTTTAATTGTAGCTTTCTCTGGGTCGTATTATAAATTTTCAGTAATTTGAAGGTAGATTTTTGCAAATAACTTTTAGATGCCCATACCAAATAAAACAAAATTCTAGACGACAGTTAAATTTTAAAGCCTCTTCAAAAAAATCTAATACACTTTTTGCCTAAAATCATCTGGGGTGATAGTATTTGAACTTTTCAAAAATTACAAGGGATTTCGTATGCCACCATACGGTATCTTAGCATGGTATACGATAATTTCTGTCATAAAATTCAGGACATGTTTGAAGTAGTGGAGTAAAATATATCATTAATATTTCACTCAACTGTACATATCATGCAATATAGTGTATTTTTGTAAGCGTAGTTAATTTTGAGTCAGCGTAATATTCTTAGATATTTATTATACAGGGTGAATCTTAAATTAGTGCAAATATTCTGTGCTGTTAGATCTCGATAAAGGAAACTTATTTACTCTTTTACCTTTTTTCAAATACGTTCAAAATAACCGAGGTATTTTACTTTGAAAATTTTAAAAAATATAATTTTTCTCTTAAATTTTGAGAACAACTGGAACTTTTCTAGGTTTTCTTTCTTGTAAACTTAATCTACTACACCTGTTGCCATAGTATCAAGAAATAATGTTTTTTTAACTAAAAAGTAACAAAATTTGGAAAAAAGTTCCAACTTTTCAAAATATTATTTTCAGAAAAAAACGCATAGACGTGTTTCTGGGGTCGAAATATACTACTCCTAAAATATTTGCATTTATTTACGTTTCACCCTGTATAAGAGTTAATGTGTGGGTGGCAATTTCTGTCTAATATCTCTGTTGTCATCGTATGTTACAACTTCACAACTTGTTGACTTGTTATCCTATTGAGATGGATACTTATGGATTTTTCCTGTCTAATATATCTAGAATTACTAAAACCGCGTATAAATAACAGCGTAGAATAAAGCTTGATTTTCATGCATCCGTTGTCCGACGATACGATGATGCGATATTAATTTTATTGGTTGAATTTAAAGACTTCGGTTGGTTAGAAAGGGTTAACCAATCGAAGCCTTTAAATACAACCAATGAAATTAATATCGTATCAACGTATCGTTGGACAACGGATGCATGAAAATCAAGCCTAAGTCACTTGTGTCAAAATTGCAAAGGCATATAAACGAATCCGCGTATAGGTAAACATGGCGTGTAAAACGAGGGACTCCGATTACGATTAATAAAGAGTAATATTACACAGGGTGCGTCTCAAATAAGAGCAAATATTTCCAGGGCTACTGGATCTCGATAAAAGAAATATATATTTTCTCTTTACCGTTTTACAAATAAATCCAAAATATCCGAGTTATTTTTAGCTTAAATTTTGAGAACCACTGGATTTTTTCTGGGGTTTCTTTGTTGTAAATTTAATCTATTACCTGTATTGTCATATTATTAAGAAATTAAGTTTTTTAACTAAAACTTAAAAAAAATTCCAAATCTTCAATTTTTTTTGGCGAAAAATACCTCATAATCGTGTTTCTGGAGCCGAAATATACTACGCCTAAAAAGATTTGCACTTATTTAAGACTCACCCTGTATATAGATTTATGTGAGAAAATTATTTATTGAAATATACGCAGAAAAATTATTCAGGGATACTAATAGAATTTTATACAAATTGCAAAAAAGAAAGTGATAATAAAGCAATAAATTTTGCAATTGTGTCATTTTTATTTTTAAAATTTATAGTTACATTACTGGTAAACTAAGCAGCTTTCTGTACAATATTCAGCTGTAAAATGTAAAACGAATATTTTAGTTCCAGGTGCATATCTACTGTAGCTGATGCATATTATTGATATGCTTATAATTAGAGGGCTAATGAAAAATATATTTTTTAATTATAGTAGGTTTATTTTGCATTGTAATAAAGTTATTTATTAACTAATGAACTATATTTAAGGCTGACATAATGCTATCAGTTCCATATTTCAGTAAAATGTTGTAATGCAATAGGTACTTAACTGTTATCAGGAAATGAATGTGTAGATAATTTAATATGAAAATTATTTATGTTTGTTTTTAAAATATCTACCTACTGTTTTTTTTATAAATAATATGTAATCCTATATACTAGGACAAGTAAGTGTGCAACTAGAGTTTTTACTGTTATTATTATCAATGGTTATCTGGGTTATTTAAATAAAAATTTAAAAAAACAACAAAAATTTTTACGCGAAAAAAAACCTCAAAGTGGTGTTTATGGCGTCGAATGTACAGGGTGTCCCATTTTGGTTGAAATCATACGGTATCTCCGTTATTAGTGAAGATAGAAGGGTGCGGTTTGCACAAACCTGTCTCACTTTTTTGTCAAACGGAAGATGCCGTAAACAAAATTTTCATAGCCCTCTTCGTTTCCGAGCTACAGGGTCTTTTTGAAAATTTTGCAATTTGGGACACCTCCTGTATCTCTGTTATTGTTAAAGCTATCGAGAAGGTGAAAACTGTTTATTGTAAACTTTTTACGTAGAATACAGTGGCGTAGTCTGTTTTTCTACCAAAAAAATATTTTTGAAAATATGAACTAAAGTTATGTTTTTTTAAATGGAACACCCTGTATATTTATAAATCATATGATCTGTCTTGCCATAAGCTTCTCAAAAATATATATCACTCTATATTTATTTTCACTATTTACTGCAATATTTAAAAGTTTTTATTAAAAGATCATATTTATTAGTAGGCCATGATTGATAATAAAAGAAACTAAAGAATTATTAAAAGTATACTGCTATCTGTCTCTTGTTTTATTTTGGGAGCCGCTAATAAATTCTTTATATATTAGGGAAACTTAACTCTCTACCGCTATTTGTAAATCTTGGAATACGTGTATACGTAAGAATAATCTATCGTATCGGAAATTTTAGATATTCCTTTAGCTAATTTACGTGAAATATACTTTCAGCAAGATGGGGAACATTCCCCCTCATAACTATGGAAATATTAGAATACTGTTAAATTATTATTTTTCAAATCAATGAATTGGAACCAATGAACGCATATTGATAGCCTCCTCGATTCCCGGATTTCGCCGTTCTCGATTTCTGATTTTGGGGATTTTTGAAATACGAAATATATCGTGGGCACTACAACAATGTCGAACACCTGAAAAATGCTTTAATAATTCAAGATTTAGATATTTGCAAACCCATCCCGTTATAAAAAAAAGAAAAATATATTCACAGTTTCAGTGGTAACAGTTATTTCAAAAGTAAAATATATCAATCCCAAATAAATTTTAATATGTGTATGACTATTTTAGTAAATACCATTTTGATTTTTTGTTATTTATCACGGCCTACTAATAAGAAAATGATATATTTTAAATATTGCAGTAAATAGTGAAAATAAATATAGAGTGATATATATTTTTGAGAAGCTCGTAGCAAGACAGATCATATGATTTATAAATATACAGGGTGTTCCATTTGAAAAAACATAACTTTAGTTCATATTTTCAAAAATATTTTTTTGGTGGAAAAACAGACTACGCCACTGTATTCTACGTAAAAAGTTCTACAATAAGCAGTTTCCGCCTTCTCGATACCTTTAACAATAACAGAGATACAGGGGGTGTCCCAAATTGCAAAATTTTTGAAAAGACCCTGTAGCTCAGAAATGAAGAGGGCTATGAAAATTTTGTTTGCAGCATCTTCCGTTTGACGAAAAAATGGTACAGGTTTGTGCAAACCGCACCTTTCTATCTTCACTAATAACGGAGATACCCTATGATTTCAACCAAAATGGGACACACTGTACTACCCCTAAAATATTTGCATTTATTTAAGACTCACTCTGTATATGATCACTAATTATATTATTCATATTTTACAAAATTTTCATTAATTTAAACTTTAATGTGTTTTTATACTTTATACTAAATACAGGGTGTCCCAGAAATAAGTGCAAGTATTTTAACTGGTAGGAAGGTATACACCAGAAAGTATACCCCAGAAACACGCCTATGAGGTTTTTTTTTCGAAAAAAAAAATTTTGAAAATACGAAATTTTTTGAAAAAAATTTTGGAATTTTTTTTTAGTTTTTATTTAAAGAACATAATTTCTTGATAATATAGCAACATAGGTATTAAGTATTAAATTAAATTTACAAGATAGAAAATCCAGAAAAGATCCAGTGGTTCTCAAAATTTAAGCAAAAAATATTTTTTTTCGAAATTTTCAAAGTAAAATAACTCTGTTATTTTGGACTTATTTGAAAAACGATAAAGAGAAAATATGTTTCTTTTATCGAAATCTACCAGCCCTTAAAATACTTGCACTTATTTCTGGGACACCCTGTATAGGCAGTTTCATTAAAGAAATAAATTTTTTTTTCATACTAAATTGTGTAAATCAGGTAAGCCGAGGTGTATTTTTAATTTTCCAAAATATTTTTGAAAAACATGAAAACACGAAGCCAATATTATATGCTTTATTTAAGTGTAGTATATTTATACACAGGAATTTATTTTCTGTCTCAAGGTCCGTTGTCATTTCAAAATACAGATTTTTCGAAATTATTTCATAACTGATTTAGTTTTACCATTAAATCATGTCCGCCAAAATCTAGTAAAACAGTAACGCTGGCAAAACTATTTTAAAAATGACAATAGAGATCTTAGAGAAATATATTTTATGATTTTTGAGAATCTATGTAAACCGTAGCTTGTGGGTTAGGTCCTCCCTGTCAAATAAAAATCACAATTACATTCAATCAAGTATTTTTATATAGGGCCCGGCAATAATGCGTCGGGCAAATGTAGCTCCTAGAATAAAAAAAACTTGTGAATTTTGTTTAAGTGTAAAGGTACATTCAGGCTGGGAGCGTCGAGCGTCGCGTCGCGTTTGCGTCGCGTCCGCCTCATTAAACTCGAACCCCGACGCTCAGCGGACGCTAGCGCAACGCCAAACAACACGCGGTCTGCCTGAAAGGTCTAATTTAAGTTAAGTGAATTGATTCCATTTCGACACGCTGACGCGACGCAAACGCGACGCGACGCTCGACGCTCGACGCTCTCGGCCTGAATGTATCTTAAACCTAAAGTATGTACAAGGACGTATTTCAAAAAAATACTTTAACTTCTATAGGTTGGTTCAAAAAAGTTTGAGTGGATCAGGATAATTTTTTTTTAAATGGAACACCCTGTATATGATTGCATTTTTGGCTTCCTTTCAGATCACTTTACATAATCCTAAGATATGAATAAATATATTTTGATAGTTTCAGAACTATAAATAAATAAAAAAATATATATTTTTCAACCTTCATTAAAAAAAAATATTACAAATACAAGAACTGTCCTGAAATCAAAACTATATTAGATATTTAATTTAGATACTTACTTTGCTATAAATATCGTAATCTTCAATCATACAGGATGTTAAAAATTCTACGCCAAACTTTCTAAAATATAAACTAATATTTCTTTGTTTTTTTTTTAAATGGAACACTGTATATTATTTTTTTATTAGATGAAGAATTAAAAAATGAACATATCTTGTGTTTAAAGTATTTCAAAATTTTTAATGGTTTTGCAGATACACGCAGTATTATTTCATATGGCTCTCTCAACGGCAAAATACGAGAAAAAAAAATTATTGGGTGGCTTTAATAAAAATTTACTATGGAAAATGATATATAAAATATAAAACCGGGAATATCTGCAAAACCGTTAAAAATGTTGAAATACTATAAATACAAAAAAATGTTCATTTTTGAATTCTCCATCTACTGAAAAATAATATATAAGGTGTTGCATTAAAAAAAAATTATATTTTAGAAAGTTTGGCGTAAAATTTTAAACATCCTGTATGATTTATGATTACCATGTTTATAGCAAAGTAAGTACAGGCCATCTAAAGTAAATACTTAATTTTAGTTATATTATATAGTTTACAACAGTTCTTGTATTTTTAATAATTTTTTTAAGATAGGCTGAAAATGTAGATTTTTTATTTATTTAATAATATCTCTGAACCTATCGAAATATATTTACTCATATTATCTTAGGATTATGTAAAGTGATCTGAAAAGAAGCCAAAAATGCAATAATATGCAGGGTGTTCCGTTAAAAAAAAACATACCGATCCGCTCATACTTTTTTGAGCTACCTTATAGAAGTTAATATACAGGGTGTTCCAGAACTAAGTGGAAGTATTTTAAGGGGTGGTAAATCTCGATAAAAGAAACATATTTTCTCTTTATCGTTTTTCAAATAAGTCCAAAATAACGGAGTTATTTTACTTTTCCAAAGAAAAACAAGAAAATTTCCAAAAATAATTATTTTTTGCTAAAATTTTGAGAAACACTGGATCTTTTCTGGATTTTTTTTCTTGTAAATTTAATCTAATACCTACAGCTAACAGCTAAAATACTTATGGGTCACCCTCTATAGAGTGTATAGGCTATATCTGTTTATAGAAATAGTTATTCTGTATTTTTATTGTATAGTTATAGAAACGTCATTATTTTATAGTTATAGAAACGTCATACTATTTTGCTATTTTGTATATATTTTGCTTTACATTTTCACTGTTCGAAATTGGTAAAGACCTCAATATGATGGCAACACTTCTATATGACCTAATTTTTATCGAAATTATACTAAAATTAAGCTGAAAGGAAACACACCATCGCCATCGCTCCGGTTTTTTCCTGTGTTTACTTAAACTTACTTATATTTTACATTGAATCCATTGCATATTTTGTTAAGTATCCCAGTGAGCCATTTCTATTTTTAAACTAAACTAATTTCATGTAGTTTTTAGCACGAAAACATTTTAATGTATACAAAATGGTCAGTAGAGGTAATAAATATATGTCTTAACGTTAAATTAAAATTTTGTTTTCGATTTTGGTATAAATTATTTTAAACTCTCAATTTTTTCAAACTTTGCATCTCTTAAAGAGGTTCTCTTGAAACTACTACTTTTTAAAATTTCTCTTTGATTTAATATGGAATTTACTTTTTGTACAGGGCCAAAGTCTTACAGAAAATTAAAAAATACAAAATCGAAAATTGTTATTATGCAATCGCTGACACCAAATAGAGGCAAACTATGTTTGGTCAACGAGTCGTCTGCACCAAACGTTGAGGAATTCAAGCCTTGCTGTTTGTGTAGGACAGGTATGTGCAAAACGCACCCTTCTATCTTCACTAGTAACGGAGGTACCTATGGGAGGTACCCCATATACATATATGATTTCAACCAAAATAGGACACCCTGTACACGTACAGGGTGTCCTTTTTTTTTACCCCCAAATTTTTTCTTTTTTACCCCCAAATGAGATACCCCTCGACTAAAGTCCTCTAACACAGTATTGCCACCTATTTCAATCATTGTTGATTGCTCCATATACAGGGTGTTCCTTAATGACATGCTAATATTTAAGGGGGTGATTCTTGGACTTATTCTGAGAAAAAAAACTTCATATGAATATATGCCCAAAAAACATCTTAACTTTTCATAATGAAAGGAATGTTAAAAGTTATTTATATCATAATTATGCAAACTCAGGGATAGGAAGAGGTGGACCAATTGCATGGGCCTCCTCGCTCACCTGACCTATCCATTTTAGATTTTTTTATGCGGCATGGTTAACAATAAGATTTACAAAAGAACTTGTGAATTAAGAGAGGCACTCGAAGTGACGGTACCAGAGAGAAATTTAATTAAGTCGACCGGTCCTTCTGTGAGAATAGGTAATAGTTCAGTTTTAAAAAGATGCAACTCTCAAAACAATGGCGGATATTTTGAACATTTTCTAAAATAACTTAAAGTGTATGTAGTGATATTATTTTTTAAGTTTTAGTTTGTGTAATGTAAATGATTGTAAAGAATGTAAAGAACCGTTTAATAATATATTCTGACTTTTTGTAAGTTATAAATCATAACAGCATAAGAATACCATACCAACTATGTGAAATTATTCAAGAAAGATAAGAATTGGCTATAACTAAATGTCTTGAAAACCGTTCTCTAAAAAACGAAACATTCACCGGTCAACGTACCCTCGAAAATATATGGTCAAGAAAAGTTGAACCAATAATCCTACACGATTTTCTTCACTTGAAAAATTCATATTTACAATTTTCGATTATTTTAATTTACAAAGTGTGGATATGATAGCTTCACATTTCTGATAGCAAAGACGATTAAACTTGTTTCCATGGCTAACAAGTGAAATTGTTTAAAAATTATAGGAATTGGCTATAACTCAGTAACTTTTCGAAGAAAACATATTATAGTTTATATCGCTGAAAAGCTTAAAAATGGCGCCTTTATGGCCAACTATGGTTTCCATTTAAAAAAAACATATATTTGTGTCATATGTCAAAAATGACAGGCTTTAGAAAAAAATCGGAGGACACAATCTCATTAAGGATGTGATTATCTACAACTTTTATCTGAAAACTTTTTGTCTAAAATAGCTTATAATGGAATTAGGGACAATTTTTAAAATAGCCGAAATTTGTGTTTTTTGAAATATCTAGTGAGCCATGAACTTTTTCAAAAATCTGAAAGGCGCATATTTATGACACTACAAAATTGCAATTCTTTCCCCATTTAACCGACTCTCTCTATCTCCAGTAGTTTCCGAGATACCCATAGAAAACATCATAGAAAACTCACCCTGTATATTAGAAAAAAAAAACAGTTATATTACAACAGATGTACAAAAGATTAGTAATTGTAATTTACAATTTGAATGAACGACAATCCTGAGTGAAAGTTTTAGTTTTATAGTAATATTTGGTCTAATTTGAGATGCAGGTTAAAGCATATATATATATATATATATATATATATATATATATATATATATATATATATATATATATATATATATATATATATATATATATATATATATATATATATATATATATATATATATATATATATATATATATATATATATATATATATATATATATATATATATATATAATATATATATATATATATATATATATATATATTTTGATATATATATCAAATTTAGTCTACCGATCAGTAATCTGTAATAACTCAGACTCCAAAGACTTAACCAGTAATTACCTATTTACATTTACATACGGAGAAATGCGAAATTTATTTCTTCCATACTAAATATAACCTTGACTCGGCTTCAAAGTATGTTATTACATCTGTCGACTTAACATCTAATAAATCCATTTAAATTAGTAATTATCTATGGTCATCGGAGTGATCCATTTGCGGGATGCACAAATAAGGCATATTTAGCTAATTTGGTTATGTCGAACATACACATAAAATTTTACGACTCTAATCCAATGATAAGTATGTAATCGACGTCTTAGTTCAATGTTATTGATGTACATTTGTACAAAGTGTGTTAAATACAGTGACTATAAATAGTAATTCTAGTTCGTCAGAATAAAAATTACACGATAAATCATTTTAACTTATAATATCGTTAAAAATATGTTCAATAATACTAATGCATAAATAAATTATTTTTTATGTTATTTTAGTTAAAAATTTTGACAGTTTACGAGTTCCAATTTGAATAACATAGTAAATTTTGTTAGTTTCTTTTACTTTTAATTAAAAGAATTGATATTTGGGTGCAACAGCTCACGTACTAAATTTTTACATGATTATAGGTCAGTATACCATAAGTTTGCGCAAATAGAACTAAACTATAGGTATTTCATACATAGGTTGATCTGAATCTCTTCTATGTAATTATGCCAGAAATTGCCGGATTTTGCTTCAAAATTTCAAACCGCAAAAGTAGGTGTTTATGAAAAATGTTGCATCTAGGGTTGGAACTTTATTTTTCACAATTAGTTACTCATTTTACTACATATGTAATAGATTCTTAAACATCTGTCTAACAGAATTGAGCATTATTGAATAGCTTAGATATATTTGTTTATTATTTTATTTCTCGTGCGAACCAGCAACACTGTATGCCGCTTTTTATTTTGTCTCTCCGTCTGTCAACTGGTCGCATATATTTATCTCTGTCGTATGCATTAAAGTATAGATCACGGAAATACACTGACCAGGGCTAGTATATATTTATTTAAAATTTGTATTTAAGTGTGGCTAGTACGAAATGAATATAGGGAGTACCTTAAACCGTACCGGCTTTGCACAAAAGTTAAAAATGTTATCAACTTTTTTTACCTGTGTGGTCGACATTATAGTATACAGGGTGTCCGAGAAATAAGTGCATGTTAAGGGGTGGTAGATCTCGATAAAAGAAACATATTTTCTCGTTATCATTTTTCAAATAAGTCCAAAATAACGGAGTTATTTTCCTTTGAACATTTCCCAAAAAAATAATTTTTTGCTAAAATTTGAGAACCACTGGATATTTTCTGGATTTTCTTTCTTGTAAATTTAATCTAATACCTATGTTGCCATATTATCAAGAAATTATGTTTTTTAACTAAAAACAAAAAAAAAATCCAAACAAATTTTCAAAAAATTTCGAATTTTCAATTTTTTTTTCGCGAAAAAAACCTTATAGGTGTGTTTCTGGGGTTGAATAATTATACTACTAGTTAAAATACTTGCACTTATTTTTGGGACACCCTGTATAGTACGTTGTATTGTAGTTTAACATCTTCTACATCTAATATATTTTTAAATATACAGGGTGGATCTGACATACGTACAAATATATTAGGGGTAGTATATTTCTGCCCTAGAAACCCGCCTTTTTTTTCCGCGAATTTTTTTTTGATAATTTGGAAATTTGGAAAAAATAAATGTTTTTTTTTTAATTTTTAGTTAAAAATCGTAATACCTTGATAGTATGGCAACATAGAAAGTAGATTAAATTTACAAGAAGGAAAATCCAGAAACGATCCAGTGGTTCTCAAAATTTAAACAAAAAATTATTTTTTTTTAAATTTCAAAGTAAAATAACTGGGTTATTTTAAACTTATTTGAAAAACCATAAAGATAAAAAATGTTTCTTTTATCGTTTGTTTATATTTTGCTAAGTGCTCTAACATTTATTAACTTTTCAACTCGTCAAAAACCAAGACAAAAACAATTCGACTTTTACAAAAACTACCTCCACCCCTATATAAATTCCAGTAGAATTATTTTCCAACTCAATCGACATGCTCTAATAACCTATTTAGTGAAAATATGGAATATTACCTATCTTAGTATCACATATGATATTTGACAATAACCTTCTTAAATTTTAAATTAATTAACGTTCAGGTTTATTTTTGATTGATGCCCTCTAACGGACAGTCGAAACACATTTGAATACGCAGTACATTGAAAAATACGCACTAGTTCACGGAATATTAGGACACCCTGTATACCGACAACACCGACGGTACTCACACATTAAAGATTTTAATTCCTTCCGATAAAGTCCCTTTAAGGCACCTCTTTTCGCATCTTCAATTACGGATCTCGGTGACGCTTTATCAGATGAGAGTGAATTATGTGTGACTTAAGATGTCACAATTAATTAGCTGTTGAGATTTGCGAGCCGCGAAAGTGCGATAGCGCCAGACGCGTCGGCATGACGTTAAAAGACCGATTTAAAAGCCGTTTCTGATATTAATTTAAATTAAATGAAATACAAAACGTTAATAGACAGCTTCAGCATATGGTTTAAGTTTTATTTTTATACTAACTTTATAAAAAGACTACTTTGTAAATAATAAATATTATTTTTAAAATGATCGTCCATTTCTAAATAATGTTCATATCTTTTGATAGCTTTTGTCCAATGCATGATTTTTACTTCATCATCATTATTTTCATCGGCATCCTATTTTGGTCCAGAGCCAGTACTGGGAATACCCAAATGTATGGCCCGTAGTGCACTAAAACTCTGGATCAGGGAAAAACAGAATGTCCACTGGATAAACAGACAGGGTCACAGGCACAGCAAGGCCATTATTCAACGACCTAGCTCTAAAACCGCAAAAGAACTGCTAATTCTTAGCAGGAATAAAGTGCGGATTACAACAGGCTTCTTGACAGGACACATAGCTGTCAAATGTTATCTTAGTCACAAGTTGAACCTGTATCAAGGAAATTTTTGCACTCATCATGTGCACTCCCCCGGAAAATCATAACAGTGCTATAAAAATCAGAGAAAAACTATTGGAATATGTAGCGGAATTTAATTACCTCGACAGTTTGATTTCGGAAAAGGCCAATAACAACTCTGAAATTCAGCACAGAATTAGCAGCGCCTCAAGAGCATTCTGGAAATTAAAAGACAGGGTTTTCTACAATCATAACTTGAGCGCAAAAACGAAACTTGCAGTGTACCGAGCAATAATAATCCACACCATGTTATATGGAAGCGAAACCTGGGTGCCGTACCGCCGACACATGAACGCACTAAACAAGTTGGAACAGAGACATCTTAGACAACTCTTAAGAATCAAATGCTTCCATCATGCAAGTTAACTGCGAGAGTATTGAAGTCATGATTACAAAGTCGCGCTTAAGATGGGTTGGTCATACGTATGCAGAATGCAAGATAATTGCATACCAAACTCTCTGCTTTACGGTGAGCTTATAGACGGTAAGAGGAGGTCGGGTGGACAACTCAAAATGTACAAGGATATTTTCCACGAAAACTTAAAGTGGATTAACAAGTAGAATGAGTGGGAAGAAGCAGCTCACAATAGAACGGAATGGAGAAGAA
Source organism: Sitophilus oryzae (assembly GCF_002938485.1). NCBI lineage: Eukaryota > Metazoa > Arthropoda > Insecta > Coleoptera > Curculionidae > Sitophilus > Sitophilus oryzae. The sequence goes on along the minus strand of NW_022146163.1, from coordinate 1,739,327 downwards.
TTATGGTAAACTCAGTTAACAGCGACAACCAAAAAGTAAAGAGGTAACAAAGCAATGAGATTTTTGAATGTCCGGAGTGCGATAGACACATAACATCACGTATCGGGCTTTTCAGTCACAGAAAAGCTCATGAAAGAACATGCCTTGTGTGACCATCTTCTGATGCGTGTCAAATAATCGTCAGCGAGTAATGGCCAGTATTTATGTACATATGTATGTAGTTCTCTAGAAACTTCTAATACATGCTCAGCCTGTATATATCACCCTGTATATATTCTCGATCAATACACACATTAAATAATTGAAATTGAATAATTATTTGAATATATTTACAGAGAATTATAGTTTATTATAGGAGATCTCAGTGACTTTTTTAATTAAAAAGGTATTCCAATGTTTTGAAGGGATGCGACGCATCATCCGCATCATACAACAGAGTATCGGTTTGAGACAGTTTGAGACAGTATTGTTTGAGACAGTTTTTTTAGTTATTTATGTATCTACGTAAGTATTTTATATTATGATCTAGGATAATTAACCTAGTTTTCACCAACTAAACTAATTTACAGAATCGGAAAAATATAAAAACCGCAAAATATTTGCCCTGGACTCTCCAAAGGCATTATGGTAATGACTCGGGTGCAATCGCCACTTCCGGTCGCAATTAAATTATTATTCAGTACTCCTGCGAAAAAGCGGCAGCAGTACTTTGTTTAGGTCGCGTCGCGGCAGGATGGTCGTAATTGCACGTTCTGAGAAGATGCATTTTTGTCAGTAACAGGCTAACGGAGCATAACGTAGAACGATTTTTTTTCTTTGCATAATGATAGGTTTATTGCCCAGCGCCAGACATATTGTTGTCGGTGATATTTTCAATGCAATTAAAGGAATATTAGATTAAAGAATGCAAGGTATCTAATACATCAAATTTCTTTCATGTAAATTACTGCAAAAATAATTATATTTTATACATATGGTTATACAGGATGGTCCGAACTGTATTCGAAAACTTCGGCAGCATATTCTGTAAATAAAAATAAGTAAAAAAGTTCGTATAAATATATGTCCTAAAATGCTTAGTTTCCGAGATACAGGGTGTAGAAGTTTCATTTTTATATCCATTTTTTCCAAATAATTTCTGAAGTAACGTCAATATATGGATGAAAATTGGTGTCTGGCAGTTTTTTGACAAGGGAAATTTGATTTTGATGTCAATATGACTCGTAATTGTAGAGGGCGCAACTTACATATTTTTTTTTAACATTGTTTGAATAATAATAACTTTTCGTCCGTACCTGTATAAAATTACCGAGTAAAAAAATATACATTCACGATATTTTTTACGTAAAAAGGACTTCTTGGTAAAAATCGCTACTAGTAATGGTTCGCGAGATATTTGGAAACGCAATATCTGTCATCATTGACGTAAACATGTTGACTAAATAGTTATTAGACTAAATTCATAAATTTGAAATGTTTTTGTACCAAAAGTTTAACAGATACTGTTTTATCATGATTTTTTCGAAGAAAAATTTATGATCAATTTAAAAAAAATAAAAAGTTCCCAAATCTACTCAACATGTTTATTTTTAGTCAATAATGATATGTATTGACTATTTCCGTTATAAATATCTTGAGAACGGTTGCTCGTAGCGATTTTTACTAAAGACGGTCCTACACGATGTGGCGAACACCTTCAAACGTTGGACGCACGGCATTCGCCACATTGTGTGGGAGCGCAGAAATCCATGTGTGTCGAACCACAAAACACATACACAAGGAGAAGTGCAAGCGCCTTGCTAAATATTGGAAAGTGAAATTGACGTTTAAATTTGACACTGTTGACAAGTCTACTGCTACTAGCGCCCCCAATATCGCTTGTAGGAACTACGGACTAGATTGTAACGCATGGCGGGAACTTTAAAAAAATAAAAAATTTTAATTCTTCATTTATTTTTAATTATGACATACATAAAACACAAAAATACACCATTTTTTAAAAATATGTTTAATATCATTATCAAATATACAACAGAAATTAATTTCAACAAAATAAATTAATAAAATTAAAAGAATAATGTTACAAGTAGATCAAGAGACAAAATTAATTATAACAAAACTGAAAAAATGGCGTCATAGATGGCTTAGAAATGAAGCCATCTATGAATTATATAGGAAATGTCATCGATCATCATTTTTAAGCCAGCTGGACGATTATTTCAAACATACAAGCTGAGTTCGTTCATAGTGCTCTTAGAAATCTAGATAAACAAAGAATAATAAATTAAAAGTATTCCAGGGGAAAAGAGAGGAAGAACCTGTATCGTCTCTGATATCTGTCAGGGTATTGTTGAAAGTGTCATCTTTTTGCTCGAAGTTTTCAGGTCGATTAAAAAGATGACATTTACAACAATACTTTGCCGTAACTTTCACAAATATCAGAGAGAGAGTACAGGTATTGCCTCTCTTTTCCTCTGGGATGCTTTATATCTGTTGTTCTTTGTTTATCTATATTTCTCAGAGCATAATGCCGAACACGACTACAGTATATAATAATTTCAATATCCTAAGTGGAAAGAAAAAAGATCACCCTTCTGTTTTGTACTATGGTCCCTTTCTTCCGATGGCTCATCTCGTTGATATTTAGGAAGGTATCCATAAAATATATATTTTATTATCGGTCCTGGGATGAAAAAATATAAAATTCAATTTGATTTGATGATCCTTTTCTGTCACCTAAATCAGGAGAATGACAATGAGCATGTTAAGATGAAAAAAAACTTATTTATCAACACTTACCTACACGTTAGTCCAAGGAGTTTTATCAAAAACCTATATTTGCCTAAATAATTTATGTATTCAATTTACAAAGCAAACTGCAGCGTGTAAACAAAAGAAATAAAATGGCGACAAGTCAACGTCAACGACCCGACAAGGAGAAAAGTGGTGTTCGAATAACAAATTATGGGTTGCAAAAAATTGTTTTTGTCTCCTTTCAACGCACACTTTAGAAAGAAAAAGAGATGAACAGTTATACTGAAAGAATGTCAAGGTTTTATCTGTCACTCTTGTCAATAATTTATCGGTAAGGAAGATTCCTAGAAAATCGCTTGTAGTCAAGTTTTTAACCATTTCCAGTTCTCCCATAAGAAGTGTCATCCACCTGTGTCGAACGTTCGAAGCAAGTTCGGGCTCTTGTCGGTAAGTTTTACCCGAGTCAAAGGACCTTCCAACGTTCGAAGTAATGTTCACTGCGCTCCTACACGAGAGTCTTCACGTGGATGATATTTTACTAGGGATGAGTAGCGGCCTCGCTTTAATGCTAAAACGTGGTCTCGTCAGGCTAAAAATTTTTCGTGATTTGTTCTTTGCCAGAAATATGTAAGTACATACATAGGTATATAGAAAGATTAATTATTGGTTTTCTTTGTGTTAATAAATATCTGACAGAATTTTTGGTTATTACATTACTTTAGTGAAAACACTGAAATTTCCTTTTATTCATTCAGTTTTTCTATTCATCAAGATTTTCTTCTTATATTAGATATGTGAACAAGTTTTTACTTTTACTAAAATTACTTTTAAAATTTTCCGTTTTTAGTTAAAATGGAGTGGAATAATCAAATGAAAATGGAATTTATTTCGATTTACGACAAATATCCAATTATATGGAATCCCAGACATTCCGAGCATAAAAACCGGAATGCCTTAAATGATGCTTGGCGTGACATTTCTCAGGAAATGAGTATAGACTTGTCAGTAGCCGAATTGAAAAAAAAAGAATCTGTAATGGCAACGTATAGAACGTTGAGGAGGAAAGTTATAGATTCTTATACAACCGGATCTAGGAGTGCAGATATATACAAACCATCTAGGTTTGCTTACGATGCTATAGACAGATTCATAAGAGTAACAAGAAATAAAATCCTGTTACGTCTTCTTTTTCTTTTGCTTCTGTTGTTTAGTTCTTTTGCTTCTTAACAGTTTAGCACAACTTAAAACAATCATACCAGCGGCAATCCTAGCACTTAATATATTATCCATATCTGCTCAAGCCAAGAGTACGTACGACACTGAGTTAATTTCACAAATGTAGCGCCAGGTTTGCGTCCAATATTGGAACGAACGTTCGAAGCATCGTGTAGGAGACTCATTCGCCAATTGTAATATTGCCGAAAACTGTGTCAAATGTTGGTTCGAACGTCTGTTCGAACGTTGGACGCATCGTGTAGGACCGTCTTAAGAGGCATTTTTTACGTAAAAACTCACGGAAATATATATTTTTGCACTCTGTGGTTTTACACAGTTACTGACAAAGTTATTAGTCTTCAAAACAGTTAAAACACATATGTAGGTGTCGCCCCCTACAAACAGGAGTTATATATTGACATCAAAATCATATTTCTCATGTCATAAAACTCAGACGTTTTTCATCCAATTCACAATTTTCATCGAAATATTGATGTTACTTCATAAATTATTTGAATTTATATAAACTTTTTTACTTATTTTTATTTGCAGAATATTCTGCTGAAGTTGCCGGAATACAATTCAGACCACCTTGTAGATTAGGGTTTTTCAAGCGTCCTCTAGTCCAGAGGACGGTCTTCTTTTTGATGTCACTATCCCCTTTTCTCTCAGGTATTGAAAAAGTCCTCTTTTTATATACCAAAAACCTAAAAAAGATTTGTCTATCGCCATAATGCATTAAAAAATTCTTAATCTGTGACGCTACTTCCATTCGTTTCTAGGGATAAACATGTTTAACTATTTTATGTTTACTTACTGTTAGCTTATGTTTAAAAAAAAGTTTTGTTGAAAATAGTTTGTTTTATTTTGATTTTGAGTTTTTTTTATAAAAATTTGTAAGAAAGACCATCAATCGCATATCGTTGACATAACTTTTTGGTGAGTTCTAAACATTTGGGCGATGTTTCGCCTGTACCTCTTTTTAGGGTTCCATACCCAAAGGGTAAAAACGGGAACCCTATTACTAAAACTTCGCTGTCCGTCCGTCCGTCACAAAGGTCTTTCTTATGAACCGTTATAGCTAGACAGTTGAAATTTTTACAGATAATGTAACTATGTTGGCGCTATAAGAACAAATACTAAAAACAGAATTAAATAAATGTTTATAAATAAAAAAGTACTTCTACTAAACATTATCTTTTAAATAAGTATTTTACATAGAATCTTTCAAGTCCTCGGTGGCCGCGTGGTTAAAGCGTTAGGACTTTACGCTGCTAAGACGTTGGAGCCGTAGTAAGCCAGGTTCGAATCCTAGTCAAGGCGACTTTTTTTTAATCGTTTTTTTTTAATTTTTACATGTTTTTACATATTTATTTTTACTTTTTACATATTTATTATTGATTACTACAATTTTTAGTAATGTATTTCTTCATTTTTTTTAAATTACTTATACGCGCATTCAAAATTTCGGCTAAATCGGAAAAAAAGTTTATAATAATATAGTGTCTAATGTTGTATAGATCATGAATGGTACGGAACCCTTCGTGCGCGAGTCCCACTGGCACTTGACCAATTTTTTTAACCTCTCGTCCTCTATTTTTCTCGCCTCAGGTTTGATCATCTAATGTTTTTTATGACTTTTCCTGGCCGGTTAAAATATTCCCAAATCGTATTTTTAATCATATCTGAATTTTTTTCAAATGGAACCAGGGTGGCTCATTAGCATGTTTGAAAAAGTATTTTTTACCAATGATTTGGTACCAATACATTATATTTCGAGTCGAATTTTAGTTATGAATACAGCCATTCCACTCTATGGACTGAAATTTCAAATACTATTTTTTTAAACGTCAAAAGTTTCGCTTAAAAAAAATGTTAAAACGTAAAAAAGGTTATTGAGAAAAGTTTTAGGAGAGCTTTAGAAACGGGCTTTATAATTATTAATCTAATAAAAAAATAACTGAATATAAGACAGATCTTTGTATTGCGAATTACGATATATTTATAAATTTTTAAGTGAGACCACATCCGGTATGCATTACTGGGTTATTTTGGTTCCTCATAGAAACAGAAACAATTTCTATATTGTTTTAGTGCTATGCGACATTGTTTAGTCAGAATATTTATAACAAAAGCGTGGACGCGCAATTATTACTAAAAATGAATAGTCGTATGGTTTATGCTAATATTGACCTTGCATTTTGTAGATAAAATTTTTTGTTTAAATTCGTAAATTTGCCGTTTATATTTTACGCACTATATACAGAGTTGAACTAAAATATTTGTTCAAAATCAAATATCAGTAGGTAAGCCTTTTCGTTACCCTTGTAACTCTCATACTGGGACAGACAAATAAAACACTAATACCGGGACCCCATAAAGCCACACGCCACGCTATCCCACGTGCGCCCACGTGAGCCCACGTGTTGCGACGTGCGAAATAGTCTACACATGAGATCTGGGACAGACGACACACGTGTGATAGCGTGGGATGGCATGGCGTGGTGTAGCATGGCGTGGCGCGTGGCGTAATGAGGTTCCGGCTTTATTCACCACAATGCACCAAAACACTTTATTTTTACAATAGACGGGCATTTCGCTAACTATGACCATCATCATCGGATGATTAAAACTAAGTTTGACTTAATTTTAACCATCTTAGTGAAATATATGTACCCAACTGTAATTAATGTACGTAAATTGAATACAGTTTGATATTTTCCAATATTAATATACCTCTTCCATGTTTAACAAAATTCCAGTAATTTATTTCGTAATATAGAGGAGTTGAATTTTGTATATAGTATCAATATTATTTATTTAGACTTATAGATAACTGTTATATAAATATAATATTGATGCGATTTTATGTATCATGTATTTGATCAAATTATACATCTGCCTATTGAGATAGTTGTGGTTTCTTTTTATAATGTTTGTAAATTTTTATCTGAAGTATGTTTATTTAGTAAGTTTGTTTCAGTCCTAAGGATATACAGTGTGAGTCCTAAAAAAGTGCAAATAATATTTTTAGGGCTGGTACCTAGATCTTGATGAAAGAAATATATTTTCTCTTTAACGGTTTCCAAATAAGTCCAAAATAACCGAGGTATTTTACTTTGAAAATAAATCTACTACCCATGTTGTCATATTATGAAAATAGTATGTTTTTTAACTAACAATTTAAAAAAAAATTAAATTTTCACATTTTTTTCGCAAAAAAACCTCATAGGCGTGTTTCTAGGGTCGAAATATACTACCGCTAAAAATATTTGCACTTATTTAAGACTTACCCTGTATGTGGGGGTTTTCAAAGTAAACTTATTTTTTAAGCATGCCGATAAAAATTAGGAACGAGTATTTTTTGTCGCTTTTTGAAAGTCTCCTAACATACTTGATTCAACAAGTAATTAGCATCAAAAAATAAAAAAATATATACAGTTATATTCAAGTATTAGAAATCGAAAAAGAAAATAATTTAAATAATACTTGACAAAAGATAAAAAAATACTTTTTTAATTTTTTATTTTAGTTTTATTATTTTAGTAACATATAAAACACTGGTAATTTGCTCGCTCTCAGAATCTAGATTTTTGTTTAAATATATTAGTATACTTCGTAGTATTTGTAGATAATTACTTTTTTATTCTCTATAATTTCATGTTTCAAAGAATTTATAAAATTATTTTTACAAATTTCATGTGCACCAAATGCGAAATATTGTTTTAAATTTCTATAGGAATGCAATTTTCATGTCTTTTGTCCAAACATTAATCAATAAGACCAATTTTAATACGAAATTTAGTTTTACTCCCTTTTAAAATTTTATATATTTTTAAGTAAAAACTACATACAGGCACATAAATTCATGTTCTCCAGATCTTTAAAAACGCTTTTGTTCATAGTTAAGTTCATTACCTTGAGTAATAAGCTACTGTCGTTTGCATTTTTTTATCAATGCAAAACTAGGTGTCAAATTTAAGCCTTAAGTCAGGCGGTTTCAGTTTATTTTCCTCTGAATTAATAATGCAATAGAATGTGTTCCAATAATGCATTGTTAAACATAAGTGATGATATGAATTCATTAGTATTTTTCATTTCAGCCTGTGACATTTGCAATTTATTTCTATCACAGCCTATTTATATCCAGCTTGCCAACTTATGGTCACACATTTGCAAGAAAATCTGGTAACCTCTCTAGGCTACCATACCTATCTACCCTTATCTTATGTTAAGTAGCAAATCGGGCTCTGAACTCCATTAAAACTTCGTTAAAAAATCTATTTAGCCATGTGTAATAATAATCTGGAATAAGCTGGTGGTTTCTACTTAATAGGAATATACAGGGCGTATTATATACATATTTCTTATTTTCTTTGTTTCAAAAACTGTAAAAAAATAAATAGATTAGTTTTAGGTAATGTTAAGATAAACAATTTAAAATTAATTTTTAGTATACAGTTCTAATTGTTCTAAGTTGAAACATTTTTAAATGACACATTTTATTCATATATTGTTATATATTCAAAGACCAAAATGACATATTTTTAAAATTTTATTTTTTACTATTATGTAATGAATGAAATTAGTGGGCATAAATACCGTTTACACGATTTTTTCAAGTTTCTCATTGTAAATTTTCTAGTAATACCTACAGAATATATTAAAATACACCTGTGTGAAAAAATGCGGTGAAACATATATATCATATGCATCGAATGCCCCACTTAACAAATATCGATAATGGTAAACCTGGTCTAGATCAAACTTTTTGTCTTAGTGAAAACAAAATAGATCATTAGCAATTAAAATCAATCGTCTATAGAGAATTACAATTAGTGTGTCAATGTTATTGGTACGATCTGAACTTATTTTGGGTTCAAGTTTAGTACCACACATTAGAATTAACATAATGTAAATGGTCAGATAAGTAATCAGTGTATTTATATGTTCGAATCGGCATACTATAAAAAGGATGCGTTTTTGCTGTCAACTACGATTAATCACTATTTGCATTTACAGGGTGGTTCGAATTATATTCGGGAAATTTTGCCAGCATATTCTGCAGATAAAAATAAAGAAAAAAGTAGGTAAAAATTTTAATTTTTATATCGATTTTTTCCAAATAATTTCTGAACTATAGTCGACATTTCGTTAAAAATGTTTTTTTACATGAGAAATTAGATTTTGATGTTAATATGACTACTACTTGTAGGGGGCACCATTACATATTTTTTAACTGTTTAGAAGAGTAATAACTTTTCGTCTGTACGTGTATAAAATCGGAAAATCGGAAAAAATACGATGAAACAGTTTCTGTTGAATTTTTGGCATATGAAAATTTTAAATTTATAACTTCATTCTAATGAATATCCAATCAATAACATATTCAATCTTTGTTCAAGATGACATCAATCAAATCAAATCAAAAATCCTTATTTCTACAATGGTACATATTTTTACAAATTATAATAAAACATATATTGATTTTTTCGATTCAAAATCTATCAAGAACCATTAGTCGTAAAAATTATTAACAAGAGGTTTTTTTAGGCAAAAAAATGGTGGAAATGTTTTTTTCAGCTCTCTTTTTTCACTCGGTAGTATAATACAGGGATGGACGAAAAGTTATTACTCTTTAAAACATTTAAAAACATCCCATACAGCACGTCCAAATGAAATTACGTTTCTACAAGGGAGACACATGAGAAACAAAACATGTTAAAGTGAACCTAAGTGTTCATCTAGTTCTAACATATACATATGAGATACACGCAGGTTTATATTGATAGAATTGTGTGATACAGTGTTTACTAGTTATACACCGTATACACTCAAGATTCTAAAGAGTTTTTTGTAACGTAACAAATAATTATTAAAATAATGAAATCTGACGTCGGTATATGAGACATACAATGTATAAGTCATATGTATGTGTGATACTTCGTATCATAGTTCTGCCTATAGTACACACCTTGTAAAAATGTGACGTATACGCATAATATAAATATCTATATAGACACTTTGTAATAGATTACTGTTGTGTCTACATTCTAGCATGAAATGAAGGTGTGCGCACGCGCGGATAGACTCAGCGTGGATACACCGACCAAGTGTATCTTATGTGTCCTCTCTCCTTTCTCCTTTCTAGGAGTGGTATGTGTTAGCAGCCATTATTGTTTTATCATTCGGAAGCTCTATATAAATGTTCCGTTTTTTGTAGTTTAAAAGAGATTTTAAGGTAAGTACAAGTTTTTAATTACCTTGTTACACCTTCCTAAGAGTATTAGTAATATTATAGCAGCGACTCTTCCCTTACTCGATACCCAATTTACCAAATTTTGACTCCAATGAATGAAAACTCCAAATATTGTCATATATAAAGAGGTTAGCTCTGCAATATATTTTTTTTTAATTTGGAAATAATAAAAATCTATATGGACCAGAGAAAGAAAGATTTACACTTCAAAGAATACAGTGATATTCGGTAAGTTATTGATGGATCAATATACAGATATGTTTAATATTCAATAATCAGTTTCATATAAAATTTAACGGTGATATTGTTAATCTGGAAATAAAATACAACAAAGTCCAACAGAGTGCTCGATGAATGAGTATGCTAACAAACCAACTGTTTGGAGGGAAAAGAGGAGAAAAAAATGACTAAACGAGGTCCACCAAATCGTGGCGATATACCAGTGTTTACCATTTTAGTATGTTGTTATACTAGGTACTTATATTTTTAATACATTTTGATACAAATTCTGTTCTTTTACAGTGTTTTCTTACTTCTAATGGTACATTTAATACTAAACAAAAATGGAACAATTTTAAGGCTACTTCTCTTGAACTTACGATCGAGATACTTTTGGAAAATACAAGTCTTGCCTTCCTAATTTTCGTTCTAAAAAGATATAATTGGTATCATTGAATAAATATTTCTTAAAAAGAACGAAAAGTTAGGCATCAAAACTTGTATTATTGCCTAAATTCGTTCATAAGAAGTAGTTTTATCTAGCACAAGATGTATATACGAAGCAAAATACATACGTATACACGCGGTAGTCATAACTGCAATGTGTAAACAGAGTTTAAACGTAATACACAAGCACTGTGTATCCTACGGCACACTGTGTATCCCTTACTTTGTGTATACGTAAATGCTATACTGTGACTACATTGTGAGGCGGACGTTTAACCCTTGTGCATACGTGTAGAACTATAATGTGTAAACGTAGCATATTTATACCGGGGGAATTGTGTCACCCTGTGTCTACATCTAATAATGTAAACACATCGTAAATGTGATTTGATGTGCTGTATGGGATGTAGGTGGCGCCCCCTAGCGCCAAGTAGGAAGTAGCCAAGTAGGTCATATTGACCTCGAAACCGAATTTCTTATGTCAAAAAACATCTAGAAACCTTTGAATAAGAAGACTAAGGAAGGAGCATAATGCTATCCATGTATTCATGCATGGTGGGCGGAAAAGCCACCATAAAAGCTCTCTAGGGTGGGGATCCTTGACAATTCTGTTTGACGATTCATTTGACACATTTGAATTTGATTTCAAATTTTGTGGATTTGTCAGTCTTTACGGAGCTTATTTTATGTTATTTATTATTTATTCTACTACTGATAGTTGTATAAAGGTAGTAAATCTAGATGGAAATTGTGGCAGAACTTAAATTAACAGTGACACTATCGCGATTTATCGAAAAAGACTCTAAAATAGTTGGTTATGTAGCGTGCGGTAGATCTCGGCAAAAATTGAGTGAAATAATGGAACAACTTTTCGCTAGTAAGTGACTATATAATATACATACGTGAAGTAAACCGATCATTTATGAAATTCACTTAAATTAACTAAATTATATATTTTTCTTGCATTTTAGCTTTTATTTATTACTTGTCAAAGATTAGATGTCAAAGAATTTAGATACGTTAATTTGACTTACCTGCTTCAGTAGCGTATCGGATGTTTGTGTTAATAAATACTTATTATAACTTATCTATTTTTATTAGAATTATATATTTTTATAACAATTTTAATAACTACCAACATTTATTCACAACGTAAAATTATTGAGTCTACCCCACGTCTACCCTACATCATAGTTTTACATTTTTTAAATAAAATTAGAACGACACTGATAAACCGGAATTTAAGTCGGCCATATTTGAGGCCCATCGCGGTGTACCTAAGATTTTTGATATGCTCCTTTCTTAGTCTTCTTATTCAAAGCTAGAAACCAACTTTCATCCAAATACTGACGTTAGTTAGGTTAGGTTAGGTTACCTAACCGAAATTATTTGGAAAAAGTCGAAATGAAAATGAAAATACTACGCCCTGTAACTCCGGAATGAAGCATTTTAGGACAAAAATTTATAAGAATTTGTTACTTATTTTCTTCTGCAGAATGTATTGTCGAAATTTCCCGAATACAATTTGAACCATCCTGTATATAAAAAAAAAATAAACAAAACTATTTGTATTTAAAAGTACTTGACGTTATGTCAATCGTATGCCAATTATACAGGGAAGTCTTAAATAAGTGCAAATATTTTTAGGGGTAGTATATACTTTGTTTATGAGGTATTTTTCGCCAAAAAAATTGAAATTTTCTTAAATTTTTAGTTAGAAAACTTAAAATCTTTATAATATGGGAACATAATATATGTAGTAGATTATACAGGGTGTCCCAGAAATAAGTGCAAGTATTTTAAGGGGTGGTAGATCTCGATAAAAGAAACATATTTTCTCTTTATCGTTTTTCAAATAAGTCCAAAATAACGGAGTTATTTTACTTTGAAAATTTAAAAACAAAAGATTTTTTGCTAAAATTTTGAGAACTTTGTTGCCATATTATCAAGAAATTACTTTTATTAAATAAAAACTAAAAAAATTTCCAAAAAAAAATCCGAATTTTCAAAATTTTTTTTTTCGGAAAAAAACCTCATAGGCGTGTTTCTGGGGTTGAACTATACTACCAGTTAAAATACTTGCACTTATTTCTGAGACACCCTGTATATTTGGAAGGAAGTTAAGCGAAAAATATATTTTTTTGAAATTTTCAAATTGGACTTTTCAAAAACGACAAATAGAAAATGTCTATATCTCTGTGGGGGATTCATCTCCTCAAAAAAGTCCAATTGGTATTTCACCACTTTAAAAAATTACTTAAAATAGTCAGGGATAAGTTAGAAAAAGATAAGTGGCGAAATATCCGTTGAACTTTTTTGATAATATGTTTCTTTTATCGAGATCTACCGGCCCCGAAAATATCTGTACTTATTTGAGACTCACCCTGTATATCAACAAAAATCGTTAGTTTTCAACTAGTATTTTTTTACTCTTCAAAATATTGGCTACTTTCATTGAAGTTCTTATTTACGCGTGCATAAAAATCTGCTGTTTATGAAATGTCAGCATTAAAAATCTAAAAATGAGTCTGGCACTGGGCCAAATAGAATCTTTAATAAAACCAATTTCGACATTACCGTTCATTAGGCGCAGCGCGAATTTATGATAGGCCAGGTTTATTAGCGGTTTAAGAAGGATCTTAATACCTTATAATCGACTGGATATTGTTTGGAGAATTAACGAATTTATTTCTTATTTGGGAGTGCAATACGGAACATAAATAATTCTGTTTAAAATGTTTAGTCTATAGTCAAATTGTATTTTTGGGGGGAAAGTTTTAGGGTAGTTCTAATTTTTCCTATTTATTATGATTTTTGGGGTGTTGAATTCGAATTCAAAAATATTTAGGTCACAATATTAAACTTGGAAAAGAAAACCAACACGCAGAAATTACAAGGCGTATACGATTAGCATGGATAGCCTTCGGCAAATTGGGACATATTCTGAAGAACAATACGAATCTGAAGCGAAAAGTATATTAACCTAACACCTGTATTTTATCTGTGCAAACATACGGACTGGAAACGACCAGTCTTACAAAATAATTTGTAAATAAACTTTTAACAACTCAAAGAGGTACAGAACGATTTATGCTAGGGGTCTGTCTACAAGATAAAATTCGTAATGAAAACATTTGGAGGCAAACAAGAGTTACCGAAGTGGCTAAAATGAAATAGAAGTGATGGCTAAAATGAAATGGCAATGGAGTGGCTAGACTGGATAAAGACAGATGGGTGCATATAATAACAGTGTGGAGGCTACTAAAAGAAGTGTGGGACGTCCACAGAAACGTTGGGTGGACGACATTAGGGAAGTGGCAGGTAAACGCTGGTTAAATACAGCATAAATCCGGGAGACGTGGAAAAGGATAAGAGAGACCTATATCCAGGAGTGGATGAATCCAGGTTGAGAAAGAAGAAGAATATGAAGTAGAATTCGAATCTGATGTTTACTTAACAAAATTTTGTGACGGAACATTGAAAAAAATGTAAAAAGAAACGAAGAAAGAGGTTTCTGGTTTTAGAAAGAAGACATTCTTTATATCAGGGCTACATAGGCCAATCAAAATTACCAAGCGAAGTAGTAATTATTTAATGGGACCAACGTAAATGCTTCTCACAATAACTACATCAGCATCCTCCTCAGCTTTATATGGTACAATTTTGCTTTTTTCTATGAGACTGCAGGCACTAAAGACTCAGAAAATGATATTGCAGCAAATTGCTTTCTTTGCATTCTTGTCGATCTTTCTATGCCCTTGGTGTTTCTACAACCTTCTCGAGAGTAGCCATCAAAAATGGGGAGAAAGAGAATATAGGAACTAAGCTAGAAACAAAAACAAATTACGACCTGAATGTTTTACGATGACCATTCGTTAGAAAAGTGTGGTTGGAATATAAATATAGTTCTCTTAACAGAACTGTATGTTAATGTGTAACTCTGTCCAGATATAAGTACAGAGTTGTTCATTATTGCAAGACATTTTGTTTTTTAACTTCATTTAAATTTGATAGTTGAAGAATTACCATCCATAATGGTCTCTATACTTTTTCTATATATCTCTTTTAAAAAGTGACAGTGGATTCTTGCGACTGTAACTAGAAAAAATTCAACCATATTTTCATGTTTTTTTAAATTCTCTCTAAAAGTGTATAGAGATTGGGAAAAGTATTAAAGGGATTGCCTATTTTAGAACAAGCAAATTTTTTTATGAACAATGCTTTTCCTTCTAAATGTCAATAATAAAATAGTTTCTCTCTTCTTGTAAAAACAATCCGAGGACATGCTGTATATAATGGTGTGTCAATATATCCTACATATATTAAAAAATAAACAATATATTGGTTATAAAAATTGCTTGGTAAAATCAAAGCGTTAAAATGTAGGTTCCTAATCTAACCAATAAATATTGATAAGGTGAGAAATGTAAAGAAAGTATTTTAACTTTTCTTATTGTGAATTCACAAAGGTGCGTTACGTTTGTATGTCATTTGTATGACTAAGATATTCGATTACGGAATTGGCAAATATTCAGAAATACATTGTATTTTGTTGAGCCATCTTGTGATTCATAATAATTTCTTTTTGATTTAGATCCTGAAGAAATTTGAAATCATTTTTTGGAAAAGATTGCAAGATTATAGGCATATTTTAAGCTATTTGAAGCATAAGTCATGATAAACATTATTACCATTATTTGTATAATGTTATGTGATGTAATACAGGGTCGCTGTTATGTATGGAAACGGTCGATTAATAGGTAAAATATACAAGGTAGCGTAAAAAGTTAAACACAAAAATTATAGGGTTTTTAAATGTCAATTGGCGATTAATAAATTTATGTATACAGGGCCGGTCATAAAGTCGTGGCACATCAAAGTTTCGTTTTTTTTAAATAGAACCCCCTGTATATTATTGCACATTTCAATTCTTCTTTCAATTTTAAACAAAAATCGATTTTAAACTCAAACCGTTTCGGAGTTATTGACTTTTTAAAATATCACTTAAACAATTTGATTTAATTAATTTCGATATGTTCAGTTTCATTTAATGATGCGATTTTGCCGAAACTGTGATACTGTTGTAATGGGGTTTTAAATGCTTATTAGCTACGAGTAAATTTAAGTACACAGGGTCGGTCATAAAGCATTTTTCCTTAAAAACGATGCATTTTTCTCAAAATGTTTGTATCGTTTGCAACTCTAATTAGTTAGACTTAACTTATCTATGACACTGTAGGTTTTACTTAAGAGCAAGTATATGTTAACAAACCACAAACGATAGCTCATATTCTTGAAAAGAATCTACTACAGATTTAATAAACAGCTAAATGAATCATGTCTGAATCACAATATTAGTGTTGGTCTCTTAAATGAGTTTTGAAACCCAAACAAAAAAGTATTCGAATACTCGAATGATAAAGTTACAAAACAAAACTCGCACTTTGCCAAAAATAAAATAATGAAATTGTTTTGGCTGTCAACGGAACAGTATTTAGAGGAATTTCTGTAAACAGGATAGGTGTATTTTCAGGTTACGAAATTTACTAAAAATAATAAGCTATTTACATAATTGTAAAGAATTATCAGTGCAATTGCTTCTGAAGTTGGAGTACTCAAATTTGGTAGGGTAGGAAAGTTTATAGAGATGAAGAAAAAAGATAAAAAATATTTAAAAGTATTTTTTGATCATTCTTTATGTTGAAGTCGACGATGTACAGGGTGGGTCAAATTGGACGCTTTTAAAGGGAAACATTCTTTTCTAAAGGAGATAGACGAAAACTAATATCGGTGTCTGGAGCTCAGTTTTTATCAAAAACATGATGGTGAAAACCGCACATCGATATTATTACCGTTGCGGAGTCACGGGGTGTTTTTCAAAAATGAGCATTTTTAACAAATCGCTGTAACTTTTTTGCTGTAGAAAATTATGTATTTTTATGAAAACATTTCGAAAGCACCTTTTTACGTAGAATTTAATGGTTTAAGCTTTGAATAAGAAGACTAAGGAAGGAGCATATCAAAAATCTTAGGTACACCGCGATGGGCCTCAAATATGGCCGACTTAAATTCCGGTTTATCAGTGTCGTTCTAATTTTATTTAAAAAATGTAAAACTACGATGTAGGGTAGACGTGGGGTAGACTCAATAATTTGTTGTTTTATTTTACGTTGTGAATAAATGTTGGTAGTTATTAAAATTGTTATAAAAATATATAATTCTAATAAAAATAGATAAGTTATAATAAGTATTTATTAACACAAACATCCGATACGCTACTGAAGCAGGTAAGTCAAATTAACGTATCTAAATTCTTTGACATCTAAGTAATAAATAAAAGCTAAAATGCAAGAAAAATATATAATTTAGTTAATTTAAGTGAATTTCATAAATGATCGGTTTACTACACGTATGTATATTATATAGTCACTTACTAGCGAAAAGTTGTTCCATTATTTCACTCAATTTTTGCCGAGATCTACCGCACGCTACACAACCAACTATTTTAGAGTCTTTTTCGATAAATCGCGATAGTGTCACTGTTAATTTAAGTTCTGCCACAATTTCCATCTAGATTTACTACCTTTATACAACTATCAGTAGTAGAATAAATAATAAATAACATAAAATAAGCTCCATAAAGACTGACAAATCCACAAAATTTCAAATCAAATTCAAATGTGTCAAATGAATCGTAACAGAACTGTCAAGGATCCCCACCCTAGAGAGCTTTTATGGTGCCTTTTCCGCCCACCATGCATGAATACATGGATAGCATTATGCTTCTTCCTTAGTCTTTTTATTCAAAGGGTTTAAGTATAATTTTTTTTAAATTAATAATTTAAGAGTTATCAACAGAAAAATCATTTTTGATATGAGACACCCTGTATATTTTTAATTCATTGAAAAGAATTTAAAATTACCTTTTCGAAAATATAGCACACTTAATATTTTGCTCGATTCCTCTTCGAGATATAGAATGTATAAAAATTCGCCCACTTTGAATAAGTAGGTTTTAAAAAATTTGAATAAGTAGGTTTTAAACAAACCTTTATTCTTCCGCAAAGATATCCATAGGATTAGATCCATAAGCACCAAGTCCGGCCGCCTCGACGGCCACCGACTGGGATCTTGATGAGCTATTCAATTATTCCTTCAATTTGCTTGAAAAATTTGCTGATAATTTCAGCGGTCTGAGGCGGTATCCAGCGGTCTCGTCTTGCTGGAAAAAAATGTTTTCGAGTTCCATTAGGGGCAGATCATCAATAAGGGGTCCAAAGCCTACTAGTTGAAAGTGGCGAACTTTTAAAAATTCTGTATTTCGAAGGAGATTATAACAAAATATTAAGTGTGCTATATTTTTGGAAAGGTAATTTTAAGTTCCTTTCAATTAATTACAAATATACAGGGTGTCCCAAAATAAAAAAAAAATATTTTCCTATTGATATATATTGAATTCTACGTGAAAGGGTGCTTTGGAAATGTTTTCATAAAAATACACAATTTTTCATAGCAAAAAAGTTACAGCGATTTGTTAAAAATGCACATTTTTGAAAAACACCCCGTAGCTCCGAAACGGTAATAGATATCGATGTGCGGCTTTCACCATCATGTTTTTGATCAAAATTGAGCTCCAGACACCAATATTAGTTTTCATCGATCTCCTATAGAAAAGGGTGTTTTTAAAAGCGTCCAGTTTGACCCACCCTGTACGGAACATTTTTTTTTAAGAAAAAAAAACTAATAATGTATAATTTTCTCTTTTATTAGTGATATTAAGAGCAATTAAGTAAAACAAGCAATTGAACAAAATACTCTACAGACATGTAGTACAAGTAGAAACTATATTTATTAAAAGTATTTCTCTCTCAAGAGAAAAAGCGAAATAACACACATACAAACGACGAATGTTACCTGTAATTATTTATCTATGATATATAGTGCATTTTACTTTTCAAGTCAGCTGCGTTAAGTGGACTTATTTAACTGGAAGAAAAACACTGTAAGTACGCACATTATCGACAACAGTGGCGGCTGGTTGTTAAAATAACAAGGGTAAAATAAATAACCAGTAGAATTAAAAAAAAACATTTTTAAAATAACACACGCATTTATAAAGCATTTATTTCTTTTTTGGGTATAGGCAGAACAATTACACTTTTTCTATTAATTGTTGTTAAAAAAATTAAATATGTATGAGTTGCACACTCATAGAATATGATGAGCATGACTAAAATATACATAAGTAATGATTGTATCAATGGATTTTATATACCTATAAGCTATACCAATTAAACGTTTAGTTACGTAATCGAGGGCGCGATTTTTAAATTCATTGTTGCCAACCATCGACATATTCGGCGCCGGGCTGACTAACTGGAACTTAAATTTTTCGCTGGGGATTCAGGTGGTAGCTCTGCTGTAAAAAATTTCAAGTTGCCACATTTCTTTATTTATTTCTTGACATTGCCATTCGTTTTGACACTTTAGTTTTGTATTACAAGTTTTTGGTTTAAATGAGTTATGTTGTGATATTTTAAGTTTAAAAAATTTATCTAGCAGACCTTGCAGTCGAACATTGTTCTTTTTAGAACCTCTTTTAGTGCGAAGTGTACAGGGTGGACCATTTTGGTTGTTTCTATAGGGTATCTAGGAAACAGTGAGAAATATTCAAATTTTGATACTGCAGTCTCGGGTTCCTTTTTTGAAAAAATTACAATGGCGCAAACGGATTGTGGCTATCTTGATCGGTTTCGAAGCTACAGGGGGATTCTCAAATTTTGTACTTTTTGAAGATGTTCGATAGTTTGTTTATTTCAGCAACCACGGAAAAATGAATTATACATTCTAAAGGCAGTTTTCTGTGTAGAATGCAGTGGCGTAGACAGACTTTTTTTGAAAAAAATATTTTTTGAGATATTAACTATACTTAGGTTTTTTTAAATAGAACCCTCTGTATATTTTTAAATTTTCTTATTCAGCTTGGCATGGGCTTCTCGAAAATATATAACACTCTATATTTATTTTCACTATTAACCTCAACATTTTAAATTTTTCTTAAAATATCCACTTAGTAGATAGTAGGCCGCGCCCAGTAATAAAGTAAACGGTAGTCATAGTGATCGGGACATACCTTTGATGGATGGCGTGACATTTCATTTCAACAGATTGAAGTGTGTATATTTTAAATAATAAAAAAAATGAGTAAATTTGAAAATTTTGAGAGATATAATATGTTAGAATGTTATATTGAGTCTAACAAACACAAGCAAATATCAGCTGATTTATATTTTGAGCGGTGTCCAGAGCGCGAGCAACCAAACCCAGCCATTTTTAAAAGGTTAGAAGATAGTTTAATCAATTTTGGATCTTTTCAAAAACCGCGTCTGAAAAATTATCAGAAAGAAGATGAATAAAATCAATATATTAATGTCCTCGGAGCCGTAACACTAGATCCAACAACATCAAGTAGAGCTATTGAAATGCTGTTAGCGGCGGCGCGGCGTGCAGAGACGGTAGCAACTCTGTCTAGATAATAATGGGCAGCAGTCTGAACATTTAATGAAGTCTTTGTGTTTTTATTTTTTTATATTAACTGAGAAGCCCGGTTGAAGTAACATCTTGAGTTTATATTAAAATATGTTCTTTTGCTTCTATCACACTTATTTTTTATTTGCTTCGTATTGTTCGATTTTATTTAATCGCTAATCCATGTATTCGACTTCGAGAACATTAACATATTGATTTTCTTCATCTTCTTTCTGATAATTTTTCGGACGCAGTTTTTGAAAAAATCCAAAATTGATTAAACTATCTTCTAACCTTTTAAAAATGGCTGGGTTTGGTTGCTCGCGCTCTGGATACCGCTCAAAATATAAATCAACTGCCATTTGCTTATGTTTGTTAGACTCAATATAACATTCTAACATATTATATTTCTCAAAATTTTCAAATTTACTCATTTTTTTATTATTTAAAATACACACACTTCAATCTCTTGAAATGAAATGTCACGCATCCATCAAAGGTATGTCGCAACCACCATGACAACCGTTTACTTTGTTACTCGGCGCGGCCTACTATCTACTAAGTGGATATTTTAAGAAAAATTTAAAATGTTGAGGTTAATAGTGAAAATAAATATAGGGTGTTATATATTTTCGAGAAGCCCATGCCAAGCTGAATAAGAAAATTTTAAAATATACAGGGGGTTCTATTTAGAAAAAAACAGAAGTATAGTTAATATCTAAAAAAAGTTTTTTTTCCGAAAAAAGTCTGACTACGCCACTGCATTCTACACAGAAAACTGCCTTTAGAATGTATAATTCATTTATCCGTGGTTGCTGAAATAAACAAACTATCGAACATCTTCAAAAAGTACAAAATTTGAGAATCCCCCTGTAGCTTAGAAACTGATAGCCACGACCCGTTTGCGCCATTGTAATTTTTTCAAAAAAAGAACCCGAGACTGCAGTATCAAAATTTGAATATTTCCCACGGTTTCCTAGATACCCTATAGAAACAACCAAAATGGTCCACCCTGTACAAGATGCAAAAAACTCATCGCAACCTTATTAGAATATTTTGAGAATATTCTAATAAGGAAGTCTCTTAAGTGCTATTAAGGAAGTGAGCTTTTTATAAAAATAATAACTGTTAATAATACAGAATGAGTTTTCTATGATGTTCTCTATGGGTATCTTGGAAGCTATTGGAGATAGAGAGTCGGTTAAATGGGGAAAGAATTGCAGTTTTGTGGAGTCATAAATATGCGCCTTTCAAATTTTTGAAGAAGTTCTTGGCTTAATAGATATTTCGAAAAAAATGTTCGGCTATTTTAAAAATTGTCCTTAATTCAATAATTATAATCTATTT
This sequence comes from Sitophilus oryzae, assembly GCF_002938485.1. Taxonomy (NCBI): domain Eukaryota; kingdom Metazoa; phylum Arthropoda; class Insecta; order Coleoptera; family Curculionidae; genus Sitophilus; species Sitophilus oryzae. The sequence goes on along the minus strand of NW_022146163.1, from coordinate 1,717,558 downwards.
TTGACAAAATATAGTTTTTAGATAAAAGTTGCAGATAATCACATATTTAATGAGACTGTGTTCTCTTTTTTTTTTCTAAAGCCTGTCATTTTTGACATATGACACAAACATATGTTTTTTTAAATGACTTCATAAAAAGCGCCATTGTTTTCTTTTCGAAAAATTACTGAGTTATAGCTAATTTGTGTCGTTTTTAAACAATTTCACTTAGTTAGTCATGGAAACAAGTTCAATCATCGTTGCTCTCAGAAATATCAAACTGTCACATCCAAACTTTGTAAATTAAAATAAACAAAAATTCTAAATAGGAATTTTGTAATGAAGAAAAGCGTGTAGGATTATTGGTTCAACTTTTCTTGTCCATACTTACGTTTTTTAGAGAACGGTTTTCAAGACATTTTAGAAAAGTTAAATTTAGAGACTTTTTTTACAACCTGTAGAAAAATCCATTTGTTGCGAACTGCTTGGAATACATTGTATATTATTTTTATGAGGTCTAAATTATTTTTATGAGGCTCTAAGTATTTACCTAAGTAAAATATGAGCGAGTCGCCTCTGGGCGGTAGTAAATTACATGTATGGGGGCAATTAATAAAATTTCCCGATGCGTAACTTGAGAAAAATATAAATAATTGTATCCTCCTATTTATTCTCTATTTAATTGTACGTTTTGCATTTTTTGTTCCGCAAGCTAAAGTAGTAAATAAGGAAAAGAATTTACGCTAGTTTCTGTTTACAGTAATTTATAGTGTAATGAAATATAATTGATTTAATTTTCAATACTATTAACACAATAATCTAATAAAAATGTAATGAGATGTTTTTAAAGAGTGCGTATTCCAATAATTATATTTCACCTCGAAAATAAAATTGGCGCTATATTAATTATCTAAATACAGGGTGTTCATAAAAATCTATGTCCCAAAGATTTTAACTTTTGAGATGCATGTTTATAATAACTCTGATGTTACTATACAGGGTGGTCCGAAATGTATTCCGGAAACTTCGGCTGCATATTCTGCAGATAGAAATAAGTAAAAGAGTTGGTATAAATATATGTCCTAAAATGCTTAGTTCCGGAGACTACAGAGAATTCTACAGGGTGTAGAAGTTTCATTTTTATTTTGATTTTTTCCAAATAATTCCTAAAGAAACGCCAATATTAGGATGAAAATTTGTGTCTGAAAGTTTTTTGACATGAGAAATTTGATTTCCCTGTCAGTATGACTCCTACTTGTAGAGGGCGCCACCTACATATTTTTAACTGGTTTGAAGAGTAATAACTTTTTATCCGTACTTGTATAAAACTACAGAGTAAAAAAATATACATTTACGATGTTTTTTAGGTAAAAAAGGTCTCTTGGTAAAAATCGCTACGAGTAATAGTTCTCGAGATATTTGGAACCTAAATTATCAATACCTGTCATCATTGACATAAATAATTAAATGTTGACTAAATAGTTATTAGACTGAAATCATAAATATAAAATGTTTTTGTGCCACAACCAAAGGTTTAACAGAAACTGTTTTATCGTCATTTTTTCGAAGAAAAATTTATTATTAATTTAAAAAAATAAAAAGTTCCCAAATTTTTCATTTCAGTCAAATAACTATATCCTCAACATGTTTATTTTTTGTCAATAATGATATGTATTGACAACCTTCATTCTAAATATCTTGAGAACGGTTGCTCGTAGTGATTTTTACTAAGAGACATTTTTTATCTAAGAGACATAAATATCTCCTCAACATGTTTAAATTTTGACTAATAGTGATATGTATTGACAACCTACATTCTAAATATCTTGAGAACGGTTGCTCGTAGTGATTTTTACTAAGAGACATTTTTTACGTAGAAAAGCATATTTTTCCACTCGATAGTCTTATACAGGTATGGGCGAAAAGTTATTATTCTTCAAAACAGTTAAAACCTTTGAATAAGAAGACTAAGGAAGGAGCATAATGCTATCCATGTATTCATGCATGGTGGGCGGAAAAAGCACTCTAGGGTGGGGATCCTTGACAGTTCTGTTTGACGATTCATTTGACACATTTGAATTTGATTTGAAAAATTGTGGATTTGTCAGTCTTTACGGAGCTTATTTTATGTTATTTATTATTTATTCTACTACTGATAGTTGTATAAAGGTAGTAAATCTAGATGGAAATTGTGGCAGAACTTAAATTAACAGTGACACTATCGCGATTTATCGAAAAAGACTCTACAATAGTTGGTTGTGTAGCGTGTGGTAGATCTCGGCATAAATTGAGTGAAATAATGGAACAACTTTTTGCTAGTAAGTGACTATATAATATACATACGTGTAGTAAACCGATCATTTATGAAATTCACTTAAATTAACTAAATTATATATTTTTCTTGCATTTTAGCTTTTATTTACTACTTGTCAAAGATCAGATGTCAAAGAATTTTGATACGTTAATTTGACTTACCTGATTCAGTAGCCGTATCGGATATTTGTGTTAATAAATACTTATTATAACTTATCTATTTTTATTAGAATTATATATTTTTATAACAATTTTAATAACTACCAACATTTATTAACAACGTAAAATAAAATAACAAATTATTTAGTCTACCCCACGTCTACCCTACATCATAGTTTTACATTTTTTAAATAAAATTAGAACGGCACTGATAAACCGGAATTTAAGTCTGCCATATTTGAGGCCCATCGCGGTGTACCTAAGATTTTTGATATTCTCCTTCCTTAGTCTTCTTATTCAAAGGTTAAAACACATGTAGGTAGCGCCCCCTACAAATAGGAATTATATTGACATCAAAATCAAATTTCACATGTCAAAAAGACACCAATTTTCATCCAAACATTGACGTTACTTTTGAAATTACTTGGAATAAATCAAAATAAAAATGAAACTTCTATACCCTGTATCTCCGAAACGAAGATTTTGACTTATTTTTATCTGCAGAATATGCTGCCGAAGTTTCCGGAATACAGTTCGGACCACCCTGTAGATATCTTTATGAAATGTGATCTTCACATCTTCTATGCATTAAAATGTATTTTTTGATGCACAAAAATGTATTAACAGCGCTTTCAGATGGAGCGGATCATCCGCGCGGACCGTCCGCGACTTCGAGCAAGTACTATGAGTTTATATGAACAAACTCTTTTAGTTTTAAAGTCGTTTTAGTTTTACCATTAGAAATCAACAACGGCCCTACTGATTTTATTGATCTCTGATTGAATTACAGAATAACTATTATAATGTATAAAAAAATATTTTTAAATAAATTAAGTTGAAGAAATATCGTCATTTTCCGCAATTGAGAGTTCACGTCACGCGAGCTTATAGTTTATTTTTAATAATTGATTGTCCACTACTAATCAGCGACATACTAGATTTTATAGAATAAAAATGAAATGAAAGATAGCGGAAAAAGAACATATTCAAATATAGAAAGATATTGAAATATATATAATATATAAATAACTTAATTAAAAAAATGTAAACAAACATAGAGAGAACAAATGACAATATTTGTCAAGTCGATTGGCTTCAATCATCTTCGATTCAGTGTCATTGTCTTTTTTTCTGTTTCATTCGTCCACTTTACACAACCAAAAGCCTTACCGTAATCTACGAAGCACGATGCATAAATAAACTTTAACATTAAATTCATACCATTTTTTTGATTATTTATTTTACATTTAAGATTTGTTCCCTTGTTTTCATTTTCCTAGCTGGAAAACCATCTATCAGTATTCAAATCACAAATTGCTAATTAGTATAACGGTATATTTAGCTTAATACTGAATGGTGTTACGGCAACTTCCTTTCATTTTTTTAAATTCGGATTAACTTATCGTAAGTATTTTTAGCGTATGTGTGGCACCGTGTGAATTGTTTTCAAACGGACGACTAAGAGCGCCACACACGCGTATGTTATGACGAAAATATTATTTCGTCATAAATTATTTGGCACTAGATATTGTTATTTCGTCCTTTGAATCGTGAGGCATAGAGCAGTATCCATTACACATTTTTAAGATTCTTTTTATAAAAAAAAAGATAATTGAATGAATCTGTATCTGAGAACAAATTAAAAACCTCCAAATACTCCCTAATAATGAACAGGCTTCATTTAGCTTATTTCTGCGAAAAAATGATGATTAAACAGTTTCTGTTGAACTTTTGGCACAAAAAAAATCAAATTTATGGTTATGGAATGGTTTCAGTCCTTTGAATAAGAAGACTAAGGAAGGAGCATATCAAAAATCTTAGGTACACCGCGATGGGCCTCAAATATGGCCGACTTAAATTCCGGTTTATCAGTGCCGTTCAAATTTTATTTAAAAAATGTAAAACTATGATGTAGGGTAGACGTGGGGTAGACTCAATAATTTTTTAGTTTATTTTACGTTGTGAATAAATGTTGATAGTTATTAGTTGGTAGTTATATTTATAAAAATATAAAATTCTAATAAAAATAGATAAGTTATAATAATTATTTATAACCATAAACATCCGATACGCTACTGAAGCAGGTAAGTCAAATTTACGTATCTAAATCTTTGACATCTAATCTTTGACAAGTAGTAAATAAAAGCAAACATGCAAGAAAAAATATATAATTAGTTAATTTAAGTGAATTTCATAAATGATCGGTTTACTACACGTATGTATATTATATAGTTACTTACTAGCGAAAAGTTGTTCCATTATTTCACTCGATTTTTGCCGAGATCTACCGCACGCTACACAATCAACTATTTTAGAGTCTTTTTCGATAAATCGCAATAGTGTCACTGTTAATTTAAGTTCTGCCACAATTTCCATCTAGATTTACTACCTTTATACAACTATCAGTAGTAGAATAAATAATAAATAACATAAAATAAGCTCCGTAAAGACTGACAAATCTACAAAATTTCAAATCAAATTCAAATGTGTTAAATGAATCGTCAAACAGAACTGTCAAGGATCCCCACCCTAGAGTGCTTTTTCCGCCCACCATGCATGAATACATGGATAGCATTATGCTCCTTCCTTAGTCTTCTTATTCAAAGTTTCAGTCTAATAACCATAGACTTAAAATAAAATATAGACTGAGCATCTCATTCATAAATAGTTGGAACATGCGGTCAGACAATGTCTTGTTATTGTTGTGTTATTGTTTTAGATTATAACGAGTGCAACACGAGTGATAGATAGGTTGTCTCTGTCGTAACGGTCGTTCCCTGACGACTCTGACGCGAAACACAACACTGTCTTTCGTTTCTCAAGTACACCTGAACTCGCCGTATCATAGCCGGGTAATTTTTTTATTTTAATGAAGCTATAATTAAATTAAAAATATATCGGATTAAATTTTTTTTATATTTTATTAAGATTTAAGACAGGTTTTTTTAAATAAAAGTTTAGAAAAAACGTCTTAGAATCCAAAAAGGATAAAAATAATAAAATACACATTATAGAAGAAATTTTATAATCGAAATTGCGTAATTTTTAAAATTAATAATGAATTATTAATTTTAGTCAAACATTTACAACCTCTAATATTAATCAAAACAGGATCTATTCCACAGATATAATAGAATCGGCGACAGGGGGAGAAAAAAATATATGATTGTTGTAATTTTTTTTCTTGTTAGTCTTATTACGTAAATTAGAGAAAACATAAATCTGTTCCATTAAAGCAAAGAAGGTGATGGAAGTGGATAGAAGAAGTTTTGAGGAAGTGGATAAAATAAAAACTACATTTATTTAACTTGGTACTGTCTTTATTATACCGGGTGCGTCCCAAAAGTGGCTCATCCCCATATTTTTTTATATTTTCAAATAAAAAAAAAGATTTAGTATATTAGTATATGACATTAATTAGGATTGATTGACGCATTCAATTGTTTTTGGTCACTTCCTCTTTCACCGGAAATGACTATAACTTTTAATTTTTAAACGGCACCCTCGGTATATTTCTACTTTATTCGATAGAAAATGACACTCTTTAATTGTAATTGTAACACGCGGTTTATAACGACAATTTGACTCGAAATACCAAGTGTGTGGTATCAATATAATCATAAAAAAATGCTTTTTCCAAATATGCTAATGAGTCACCCTTGTTCCATTTGAAAAAATTGACATATGTATGATTAAAAATACGATTTGTACATCTTTTAACCGGCCTAGACAAGACACGAAACCCATTAGACGATCAAAACTATTTTTCCAAGGCTCCTTGATTAAAAATTAGTGTTTTTAACAACACCATGGCACCCTGGATTGAAATTTAAAATACGATTAGTTTTTAAGCGACAATGTCAAAAGTTGACATATGATATGTCATTCTATTCAGAGTGTCACTTTTTATCGAATAAAGTAGCAATATACCGAGGGTGCCTTTAAAAATCAAAAGATGTAATCATTTCGGTGAAACAGGAAGAGACCAAAAACAATTGAATACGTCAATAAATCCTAATTTATGTCATATATCTACTAACATACAAATCTGTTTTTTTTATCTGAAAAAATAAAAAAGTTATAGGGGTGAGCCACTTTTGAGACGACCCGGTATGTTAAAAAATATTGTTTAATAATGTAATATCATTTTCAAATTCTTGTATGTTGTTTTAGATTCTGAAGGTAATTTTAGAATAAACCGGAATATATTTTTAATAAAAACATTAATTATTAACAGGGTTATAATTATGATTTTGTTACAATGTAAGTAAGTAAATAATGTAATGTAAGAGAAAATGTAAGTAAGTAAATAATGTAATGTAAGAGAAAAATTCAGATTTTACATTTTACTAAAATATTATCTAAATAAGCGCCTTTCTACAACAACGCCACTGACTCCCAATAGGTAAATTGAGAGTTGCCTACCGGTCGAAAGTCGTTTCAAGACTTAAATGGATTATTTAAGTCAAATTTCTTACAAATTTTGCACTGGCGAACCATATTTTATAGTTCTTGAACAGAAAAAGGAAATAAAATAAACACTTAAGGACTACAAGCTAAGAAAATGCGTTAATACAGCCGGGGACATAGCGGCAACAAAGCTTTACCGGACACGTGCGATGCGTACTACAAGGTAATATATGAATGAATAGGCTCCCTCGCCTCTAATCGGTGTTGTCATATTGTAAAGAACTTATCCTTTTTAAACAGTATCCGACTTATAATTTAGTAGTATAAGGACTATTTAATACATCTATGGAATATTAAAACCTACTTAAAATGTAGTATTAATATCTCAATATATGTGTATAACAAGAAAAAAAATATTGATAATAAGACGTGACAACATAGGCTGGATGAGGAAGGCTCGGTCGACTGTACCCAGAAGTAAACATGTGTACAAAAAAGATTGTTTGTCCGCGTTGAGATGTAAATAGTGTAGTCTATATTTTATTTTAAGTCTATGCTAATAACTATTTAGTCAACATGTTTAATTTATGTCAATGATGACAGGTGTTGATAATTTCAATTCCAAATATCTCGAGAACCATTACTCGTAGCGATTTTTACCAACAGACCTTTTTTATGTAAAAAAAGTTGTAAACGTATATTTTTTTACTCCATAGTTTTATACAGGTATGGACGAAAAGTTATTACTCTTCAAACCAGTTAAAACATATGTAGGTGGCGCCCTCTACAAGTAGGATTCGTATTGGCATGAAAATTAAATTTCTCATGTCAAAAAACTCCCAGACCCCGTTTTTCGTCCAAATATTAATGTTACTTCATAAATTATTTGGAAAAAATCGAAATAAAAATGAAATTTCTACACCCTGTATCTCCGAAACTAAGCATTTTAGAACATGCATTTATACGGACTTTTTTGCTTATTTTAATCTGCAAAATATGCTGCCGAATTTTCCGGAGTACAGTTCGGACCACCCTGTATTTATATTCTATTTTCATTATTTTATGAACTAGTTAGTTCCACAGCACGTACTAACTGTGGTCGTTTATTGGTTGTTTGAAAGTTTACGTCTATTTTTATGAGTACAATATCGATTTTTAAAAATAGATCATGGTCTAATAAAATATTAAATCAATATGTTTCAGTAGTAAAATTGAGTTATAAACAAGTTATAAAGAGTTGTCACCACCAAAAAATATGCTAAGTCTATTTAAATTTAATACACATCTAAACAGAATATACATTTACACTATTTGAAGTGAATAAGCACATTCCAAGAAGATTGACGAGGTTTGAGTACCTTGTAGAGTCCTTCAAAAGGTCTGCTTATAGTATTTAGATCCTTGTGAACTATTTCACTGGCTTCATATTAAGTACTCAAAAGACCAAACGTAAGAATTTTGTTTAAGAGTGGTTAAATTATTTTAAGAAATAAATACATCTCTATTTTTTTGTATTATTTATATAACATTATATAATAATTCACAAACAAAATTAAAATATAAAATTACTTGAAACTATTGCGTAATTTTCTTTTATCTTCTAGCATTAGGCGTAATGCAATTATATCAGCACTTGTCTCGATTGTCGGAGTGACTTTAGCAATAACTTCTTGTTTCTTTAACAAGAGCTTGTTTTGAGATATAAAATCCTTCAAATTCTCTACCATTTTCTGTCGTTCTTCTTCCTGACGTTTGAGGATTACGGATGCTTCCCTAAACGTAGTTGTTAGGTTACCTTTGATATTAATAATTTTGAATATAGAAACTGGAGTTGGTTTATTAGTGATAAATTTAGTTTCTGTACTTTTAATACTTTGTCTTGGTTTAGCTAACCTTTCCGGAACTTTGGAGGCTTGGAGTAAAAGTTTTTTAGCTCTTATTTTGTTGTTATAATGCATTTATTCAATTTTCCATGCAGTTGTGTTTTATTCATTCCAAGTAGATTGAGGAGGGTTGAGTGCCTTAAACTTGTACTTTTTAATGGGAGTACTTGAGGGAGGAGGAGCTATTTGTATATGAGCATGAATTGTGAGTCCTTCAAAAGGTCTGTTTATAGTATTTGGATCTTTGTGAACCATTTTACGCTTCATATTAATTACTCAAATGAGCAAACGTAAGAATTTTGTTTATGAATGGTTAAATTATTTTAAGAAATAAATACAGCTCTAATTTTTTGTAATATTTATATAGTATTATATAATAATTCACAAATAAAGTTAAAATATAAAATTACTTGAAACTATTGCGGAATTTTCTTTTCTCTTCTAGCATTTGGCGTTATGCAATTATATCAGCACTTGTTTCTATTGTCGGAGTGACTTTAGTAGTAACTTCTTGTTTTTTTAACAATGGCTTGTTTTGAGATATAAAATCCTTCAAATTCTCTACCATTTTCTGCCGTTCTTCTTTCTGCTTCAGAATCTGTTTCCTCTTCTTCTCAACTCTAGTCTCATTTTCATTTTCATAATACCAAGTCTTTCCTGGACTTCCGCTATCGACATTTCGCATAACAGTCCCAAATTGGGAGGTTCTGTAGGATCGAATTCTTTGAAATTACATGTTATTTGATTTAATGCTTTAATCTCTTTAATAATTTCCATTTTTTGCTCTAAATCTCTCATTTTTTCTTCTTCTGCTTCTTTGAGCATTTGCCTCATCTCGTATTGTTGAATTCTAGCACTGTTCTTGTTTCTGTTCGAGTAGTTTCTTTTCGCTTTCTTTAGCAGCAGATTTAATATTTTGACATTTCTCTACTAAAGACTGAATTTTATTTTGTTCTTCTTCGCGCCAACGATCGAGTTCAGCCAAGAGTTCAACCTTAAATTTTTCAATTTTTTTTTGGTTGGCTTGTACTAATCTTCTTTTCGCTAGAATAGCGTCTTCGTAAGATAGCAAACCTTTCAAATGATTTGCCTCTATTTTCTTAAAGTCATTAACTTCGTTTTCTTTCTTTATTTCCTCCTCAATCTTCTCTATAGTTTCTGTACAATATCCTCCTTTTATTAAGTTATTAATTTTATCTATTTCTTCTTCCTGACGTTTGAGGATTACGGATGCTTCCCTTAACGTAGTTGTTAGGTTACCCTTGATATTAATATTCTTGAATATAGGGACTGGAGTTGGTTTATTAGTGATACATTTAGTTTCTGTACTTTTAATGCTTTGTCTTGGTTTAGTTAACCTTTCAGGAACTTTAGAGGCTCGGAATAGAAGTTTTTTAGCCCTTATTTTGTTGTCATAATGCATTTGTTCAATTTTCCATGCAGTTGTGTTATATTCATCCCAAGTAGATTTGGGAGGTTTAAGGGCCTTAAACTTGTACTTTTTAATGGGAGTACTTGAGGGAGGAGGAGCTGTTTGTATATGAGCATGAATTGTGAGTTCTTCAAAAGGTCTGTTTTATTATATTTTTTTTTATTAATATACTATTTTATAGTATTTGGATCCTTGTGAACCATTTCACTGGCTTCATATTAATTACTCAAAAGATCAAAGTAAGAATTTTGTTTAAGAATGGTTAAAGAATTATTTTAAGAAATAAATACATCTCTATTTTTTTGTAATATTTATATAACATTGTATAATAATTCACAAATAAAATTAAAATATAAAATTACTTCAAACTATTGCGTAATTTTCTTTTCTCTTCTAGCATTTGGCGTAATGCAATTATATCAGCACTTTTTTCGATTGTCGGAGTGACTTTAGCAGTAACTTCTTGTTTTTTCAACAAGGGCTTGTTTTGAGATATAAAATCCTTTAAATTTTCTACCATTTTCTGCCGTTCTTCTTTCTGCTTCAGAATCTGTTTTCTCTTCTTCTCCAACTCTAGTCGCATTTCCATCTTCATAATCCCAAGTCTTTCCTGAAGTTCCGCTATGGACATTTCGCATAACAACCCTAAATTGGGAGTTTCTGTAGGATCGAATTCTTTGAAATTACATCTTATTTGATTTAACGCTTTAATCTCTTTAATAATTTCCATTTTTTGCTCTAAATCTCTCATTTTTTCTTCCTCTGCTTCTTTGAGCATTTGCCTCATCTCGTACTGTTGTATTCTAGCTTGTTCTTGTTTCTGTTCAATGAGTTTCTTTTCGCTTTCTTTAGCAGCAGATTTAATATTTTGACATTTCTCTACTAAAGATTGAATTTTATTTTGTTCTTCTTCGCGCCAACGATCGAGTTCAGCCAAGAGTTCAACTCTTTCTTCCTTAAATTTTTCAAATTTTTCTTGGTTGACTTGTAGTAATCTTCTTTTCGCTATAATAGCGTCTTCGTGAGATAACAAACCTTTCAAATGATTTGCCTCTATTTTCTTAAGGTCGTTAACTTCATTTTCTTTCTTTATTTCCTCCTCAATCGTCTCTATAGTTTCTGTGCAATATCCTCCTTTTAGTAAGTTATTAATTTTATATATTTCTTCTTCCTGACGTTTGAGGATTACGGATGCTTCCCTCAACGTAGTTGTTAGGTTACCCTTGATATTAATATTCTTGAATATAGGAACCGGAGTTGGTTTATTAGTGATACGTCTAGTTTCTGTACTTTTAATACTTTGTCTTGGTTTAGCTAACCTTTCCGGAACTTTGGAGGCTTGGAGTAGAAGTTTTTTAGCCCTTTTTTTGTTGTCATAATGCATTTGTTCAATTTTCCATGCAGTTGTGTTATATTCATTCCAAGTAGATTGAGGAGGTTTAAGTGCTTTAAACTTGTACTTCTTAAGGGGAGTACTTGAGGGAGGAGGTGGTATTTGTTTAATAGAATGATTTGTGAGTCCTTCGAAAGGTTTGCATATGGTATTTGATTTCTTGTAAACTATTTGACTCGCTTCATATTTATTACCCAAAAGAACAAACGTAGGGATTTTGTTTAAGAAGGGATAAATTATTTTTTCCAAAACGTATTCGTCCTCGAAATATCTACAAGCCACTTGGCAGAGAAACAAATGTTTATTTGTGTCGGTTAACATTGCCAGGAGGTTGCATAAATAAAAACATTTCATCCGTATCATGCTAAGGAGAAGGGTGTCCAAATTTTCATCGTCTAACACAAATATTATAAGATAGAGAATAGCTTCTACGTTGTGTATGTTCAGTCTAGTTAAAATATACTTCTCCATAAAATATTTTGCGATGAAATTGAGGAAATCCTCATGTTTATTTAACTGCAAGAGATGGAAAATTATCACAGGATTTAACGTCTCTGATTGGGCTTCTTTCAGCTCAAGGTATTGCTTAAGGGATAAGGTCTTATTGGACTTAAAATCATTGTAGGTTTTTGTAATATTTCTGGCCAATTTTTCATCGATATTCATTTTAATAGCATGTTATACTCTGATCGTGGAAATTTAACATTTGACAAGTAATATCTGTCAATACACAAATGTTAAAGTGACATATATGAAAAATATTAGATCCATTCTTTGAATAAGAAGACTAAGAATACGCATAAGACTAAGGCATATCAAAAATCTTAGGTCCACCGCGATGGGCCTCAAATATGGCCGACTTAAATTCGCGTTTATCAGTGCCGTTCTAATTTTATTTAAAAAAATGTAAAACTATGATGTAGGGTAGACGTGGGGTAGACTCAATAATATATTGTTTTATTTGACATCGTGAATAAATGTTGGTAGTTATTAAAATTGTTACAAAAATATATAATTCTAATAAAAATAGATAAGTTATAATAATTATTTATTAGCACAAACATCCGATACGCTACTGAAGCAGGTAAATCTGGTAAATCAAATTGACGTATCTAATTTTTGACAAGTAGTAAATAAAAGCAAAAATGCCAGAAAAAATATATAATTAGTTAATTTAAATGAATTTTATAAATGATCGGTTTACTACACGTATGTATATTATATAGTCACTTACTAGCGAAAAGTTGTTCCATTATTTCACTCGATTTTTGCCGAGATCTACCGCACGCCACACAACCAACTATTTTAGAGTCTTTTTCGACAAATTGCGATAGTGTCACTGTTAATTTAAGTTCTGCCACAATTTCCATCTAGATTTACTACCTTTATACAACTATCAGTAGTAGAATAAATAATAAATAACATAAAATAAGCTCCGTCAAGTCTGACAAATCCATAAAATTTCAAATCAAATTCAAATGTGTCAAATGAATCGTCAAACAGAACTGTCAAGGATCCCCACCCTAGAGTGCTTTTTCCGCCCACCATGCATGAATACATTGATAGCATTATGCTCCTTCCTTAATCTTCTTATTCAAAGGATTCATTCTATCCCTAGATCATATAGCAAGAATATATGATCTAGAATTCTATCATAATTTTGTTACCAAATACTTTCGAAGATAAGTTCATAATATTGAACATAGAGTATTAGATATTTTTAATGAGTTTAAGATTAAAATTTTCGATAATTTTTAATCATTATTACTGTTTGGAAATACTACAGTAATCTATTTCATATATTATTATAGCTGACAATTATATTTTTAAATCTATCCGAAATCTTACTTTTTAAAGAATTTTTCAAGAATTCTGATAATTTAGAAACCTTCTAATAGAGGTCTTTGCAAATGGCCTACTATTACAAAGAAAGGCACATGGTGCCTATTAGGAAGGCACATGGTGCCTACAAAGGAAGGCAGTGATTCCTTATAAGGTCAATCAAAAATTTGGCGGTTGGCCTTGCTGGGGTACATGGGCCTTACTAAGAACATTTACAAATCATGAAAATATGAACACTTAGTTTTTAATTCTAAATACGTACCGGGAAAGTTGAAACAATGTTTATTGTTTATGAAATTATTATTTATAAGTGTTGTTCAATTTAGGGCCTTACAAAGAACAAACCCATAAGAAGGCCATTATAGGTAATTTTTGTTTTTTGAAATTTCATTCTAAAACGCATTGGCAACTTATTTGTTATCGATACAATACTCATTACTCTAATTTGTAAACAGTTTCCATTAATATATTCTTAGCTATACGAAGGTATTCAAGGAATGTCAATTTTTCATTTAAATGAAAGAGCTTTTTATGTAGTTTTAGTAAAAGTGGATATTTTGATTATTAGAACTCTAGTTTTAAGTTGAACGACTGATTTGTAATATTGACCTTGTATTTTTTTTGACTTTTGTATTTTGACTTTTTGTATGACTTTTGTATTTCCTGTTCCTTGCAAGGATTATTATCTTCTATTAAATATATTTTATTAATCTTTTAACAAAAGCTAGTATCTGAGACGGCTCCACGGAGGCCAGCTCTCCATCCAATGGTCGTCGTCTCGGCGCACTCAGTGATAAGGTGTTCTGGCGTTTCCCCATTTTCCCCACAGAATCTGCATTCACCGTTATTTCTCAGCTTCAGCCTACTGAGGTGTTCGTTGAGGACAGTGTCCTGTTAGAAATCCCGTGACAAGCCGAAGATTGTTTTCGCTTAAATCAAGGAAAACCTTTGATTTTTCTCAAAGTCTTGAGCGAGTGTCTTAGACCGTTGGAGGACACTCATTCCAAGTTACGGATGGAGTCTTCCAGATTCTTCAGTTCCGCTATCAGTTGGTTCCTGTTTGGAAAACAGAACGGTTCTGGTCCAGTTAGTGGAGTGTTCGCTCCTTTTCTAGCTAGATCATTTGCTTTCTCATTGCCTAACCCAGAGTAGGAGGACTTTATTTTCTTTGCCTAATTTGTTGCGGTTCTCTAGGCTTTCTTTGACCAACTTCGGTTACTGAGTTGATCGCGTTTAGTGCTGCTTGACTATTGGATGGAATGGCAATTTTTCCTGTTTTCGATAATTTCTATCTAAGATAAATTGTACGCATCTTTCGATAGCGTAAATTTCTGCCTGAAGGATACTGGGGTAGGTGCCCATTGGTTCGGAGTATTTAGTTTTTGGCCCAAATACTCCTATCCCTGTCCCTGCTTTGGTTTTGGAAGCATCGGTACACCACGTTACTGTATGTTCTTTTACATGTTGAGTAAACGTTTCTTTGGATGAACTTAATAAAAACTAAAATACAACTGAATATATAGTGATTGCATCTAGAATAAAAAAAGTTACATATATGTTACAAAATAAAACAAAGTGTTAATTAATAATTTGTTTCTTTCATTTATCCAGTAAAAGAACTAATAAAAACTGTTTATTCGTTTCCAGGTGGCTGTGGTCCACCCACCTTATTAGAGTATAACTATAATTAAAATTAAATGTGCATAATTGTAGGTAGATATTCGTGGTAAAATAAGATTATCTATTGTTACAGGTAAACGGCGGATCACCAGCAGAACGCGCTGGACTAATAGCAGGAGACTCAGTAATTAAGATAAATAATGTAGATGTATATAATTTATTGCACAAAGAAGCACAAGATGTCATTGTAAGGTCGGGATTAAATTTCGATATGGTCATTCAAAGGTAAGGTAAATTTCATTTTTATTTAATTTGTCTTAAATAAAAAACCGTTTACTAACGTAATACAAATTAATGTAGGCTAATATCAAAATTTTTCACAACCCATTTTTGCAATTTTTCGAACATTTCGCTCTTTCATGAAAAAAGCTTAGTTTTATCTGAATCTAGCTGACCTGGATAACTTTGTACCTCATAAAAATGAAGCATAGATAAAAGAAACAAGTTTAGATTGGAAAGTGCCCATAAGCACAGTGTAAATTCTATTTGGCGCTATTCTTGCAACGGTCGCACTCCAAAGCTCTTGATAATTTCGGAGCGGTTGAGCTTTTTCCGGAATTATGTAGCCAAATATTAATAATAAAATGCGATGTGTTATATATAAGAAACTTTATTTTATATAAGGGCATGTATGAAATACCTACGAAACATTGGAAACCGACCTTATGCCACGATCCACGATGGTTTTTGCAGTTCACAGTTCACACAGCTTTTTAAGTTTATAATATTACTTTTTCACAATTATCACGGGTTTGAGTAAATAAAATGTAAATTAAACTAACAAGATAGCAATAATTACTTTGAAAATGCTTTAAACACTTTTCGGTATACTTTCAATCAGGGTTGGAAAAAATCATGATTTTTAAAAAAAAAAGAAAAATCAGATTTTTTTGATTTAAATAGGATTTTTTTGATTTAAATAAGATTTTTTTGATTTTAATCTAAAACAATATTTAAATCGGATTTCCAAATGACTAGGACTTATTTCCAATTATAGTCCTATCCTAAATGGCTAAATATTAAAAACTCTGAGCGATACCGATAAGATTAACAATTCTACGGGGCCGTGTCATTTTTCCACATCGGTCACCAATATATTCCGCAAAAAAGTCGCTCGCTTCAGATCAAAAGGATTTTTTTTCAAACGTCTCAAAAGTATTAATTTTTGCATTTTAACGGCTATAGGCATAAAAGTAAAGCACTGTTACGCCTAAGCACAAAAGTACAAAAATATATTATTAAACTGATATTAGGTGTCAAATTCAACGAGTGTACAAGTCGTTTCTCGATTACTGGTTGTATTATTTGCAATGTTTGAAATTGATTAAAAAATCATTTGTAATGTTTTAAAAAAATAGTGTTTTATTCGGAGTAAAAATGAACTTTTTGTGCCTCCTTGTAACGTCGGAATAGCTTTACGATGGTCCTTCAAATGTACAGCATCGTCAAAAAAATATAATTTCTACTCTTAATAAAACAATACACTATTGCTCGGAAATAGTCTTAAGTCGAGAATGAAATTAGTATTATCTAATGTCAAAGTGTAAAGTACTTACTGCAAATCAAAATGTCGGTAAGAATTTGGAAACATATAAAAGTTTCAAAAAAATATATATATAAAACAACATATTTTCTGACAACGTTTATAGATTTTCGGGAATAAAGATATAGGTAGTGTATATCAGAAGAACCTAGTTCTGCACTAGTCGGCGAATGTGTATTCGAAAAGCGAATTTTTGTCACTTATAAATAAATTTTAAAGTAAATTTCTGCGTTTAGCGGTCTTACGGATTCACACAAAATTATTTCAAAAATCGGTTCAACATTTAAATTGGTGAATAGAAATTTTTATATAGTTTTATAAAATTTACAATTATTTTTCGATTTATTATCTGTTATAGAAATATTTCTTATAGTTTTCAAGGATAGATTTTTATAACTTTTACAGTTATTTTTTGATTTATTATAAAGTTTCAATAAAATTATTTTTTTGATTTAAATCACATGATTAAAATTAAAAAAATCACTTGATTTAAATCACGATTTAAATCATGATTTAAATCATTTGATTTAAATCATGCCAACCCTGCTTTCAATGAGAGCGGTTTAAATTTTGAACAAAATTTTGAACGATTTTATAATTTTTGAAGATTCTGATTTTGACAAGAGAAAATGATTTCAGTTCTCGTTTGCGGTTGTTTGGCTCAAAATTGGCTTACCCCTATAACTTATTTTTCAGATAAAAAAACGAGAGTGTGTTAGTATAATACTCGGTATAATATGACATAAATCACTTCCTAAAAGTCACTTCCTGTTTAATTGAAAATTACTACAACTTTTGATTTTTAAATGGCATCCTCGGTATATTTTTACTTTATTGGATAGAAAATGACACTCTGGATAAAATAACATATGTCAACTTTTGACATTTTAGCTTAAAAAATCGTATTTTGAATTTCAATCTAGTGTCATGGCTGTATTAAAAACACTATTAAGGTGCCTTGGGAAAATAGATTTGATCGTCTAATGTTTTTCGTGTCTTGGCTGGTAAAAAGATGCTCAAATCGTATTTTTAATCATATATCAATTTTTTCAAACTGAACAAGGGTGGTTCAAAAGCATATTTGGAAAAAGCATGTTTTACGAATAATTTGGTACCACACAATTGATATTTCGAGTCAAATTGTTGTTATGTCGTTATATTGTTTCAAATAAACCATATGCTAAAATATTAAAAGTTGTCATATGTCATTCTATTCAGAGTGTTATTTTCTATCGAATAAAGTAAAAAAATATCAAGTGGGCTATTTAAAAATCAAAAGTTGTTGTAATTTCCGGTGAAACAGAAAGTGACCGAAAACAATTGAATACGTCAATCAATCCTAATCTATGCCTATGAATATACTATCATACCAAATCCCGTTTTTTATCTGAAAAGAATTAAAAAAATATAGGGGTGAGCCACCTTTGAGCACCCGGTATGTATAATATTTTAAAAAATGACATTTAATTTTTAATTTTCTAGAAAAAATAGTCATTTAAAAATCAATTTATTACCACGCATAAACATTTTTATGTTTTGTTTTGTTTCAAAAATAAATGATATATAAATTTCATCAAACGTGAGTCACTAAGCAGCTGCATATTACATCTGAAAAAACAATACTCAGTACAGAATATATTTAGCAACTTTTATTGTTCATTTTCAGCCTAATAAAATGCTTATACAATGCGTACTATAATTGTAACGGAACAATAAACTTTGACACAGTTGGAGGCAAAAATTCGGATGTTATCAATCATACACTCTTTTATTTAAAGATAGATTATTAATTCTAATATTGAGTTTTGGAGATATTATTATTTTGGAGTTACAACTGATAACATTTTTAATAAAGGTATAACGGTAATTCCCTCTGATATAACATATTAATAGAATATCGTAAATACATAACTATTCCTCATAATTCATATATACATGGTGGCGCACCTCATTCGCCTCGGTTGATTATACGAAAACGGAAACATCTAGAAACAAAATATTGTATGGGTATATGTGGGGAGACAATGTACACAATTTAAAATTATTTTGAAATATACAGGGTGTGTCAGAACTAAGATTCATACCAAAGTTATATTTTTTCTTATGGAACACCCGGTATTTTATTTCATTTTTGAATTCTTGGGTCCAAAAAATGGCATTCATTATAAGAGTTAAATATGTCTAAAATCTTTGGTTTTTGAGATATTTAAATTTGCATGCTACAATAGAATAGATTATTAACACCTTTTACATTACTTTTCAGAGTTAATTCTTATGCTGAGTTTAAAGATAGAGAAATAAACTTTACTGAAAAATGGTATTGCTTCCTTAAATTTATACAGGGCTATCAAAAGTTGCTGATCAATTTTAAGGATGTATTTTATATAAAAACTTCGTTATTTCAAATGCAACATCCTATATTTTTTTAAATAAATCGAAGCAGGTTCAAATGCTCTTTCAAACTATAATAGGGTCTCCTATACCTATCTAGCTCAGCTTTTGAATAAAAAGCGATTTTTCAATAAAATTGCAATCAAGATGGCTGGTGTCGCCATGGCAATTTTTTAGTGACAGTTAGTAACTATTTTCAAAGTCGACATTACTTTATGGACATTATTATTTATAATTTATAACAGTTTACTTAAATTAACCTACAATAGTTTAATAAGTAAGTATTCATTATTTTATCAAGAAAAATAAAGCCAGATACTGCTTTACGATACTGCTGGCGGAACGAATAAATATGTTACTAGTGATTTTATTTTTTGAGGAAAATTGCTTCTTGGCCTCAAGGGCTTATGCTCAAAATATCCAAATAGCAATCGTCCTGATAAGCGTTCCTTCGAAAAAGAACTTGTCCTATTTCGCAGAGCTGGTATTGTGGTTTATAAAAAACCTATTAGGCGGAAACCTGTCATTGGAAGTGAAGAAAATGAATTTGCCGTAATTAGTTCTTTTATAGAAAATCCAATATATCTACAAATCATTGTAATATAAATAAAAAAAAATTCTTTAAATTTCTTGATGTTATAATAAATACTTACTTATTAAACTATTGTAGGTAAATTAAATAAGGATAAACTGTTATAAATTTAAATAAAGGCCATAAACTAATGTCAATTTTGAAAATAGCTACTATAGCAAATTGCCATCTTGATTGCGAATTTATTGAAAAATCGCTTTTTATTCAAAATCTGAGCCAGATAGGTATAGGAAACCCTATTATAGTTTGAAAGAGCATTTAAATCTGCTTCGATTTATTTAAAAAAAATACAGGGTGTTGTATTTAAAATAACGAAGTTTTTATGTAAAATTAATTCATAAAATAGATCAGCAATTTTTGATACCCCTGTATAAACTTAAGAAAGCAATAACATTTTTCTATTAAGTTTATTTCTCTGCCTTTTAACTCAGCACATGAATTACTTCTGAAAAGCATTTTACAGGGTGTTAATAATCTATTCTATTGTAGCATGCAAATTTAAATATTTTTAAATATCTCAAAAACTAAAGATTTTAAACATATTTAACCCTTATAATAAATGCCTTTTTTGGGCCCACAAATCCAAAAATGAAATAAAATACCGGGTGTTCCATAAGAAAAAATATAACTTTCGTATGGGTCTTAGTTCTGACAAACCCTGTATATTTCAAAATAATTTTAAATTGTGTACATTGTCTCCCCACATATACTCATAAAATATTTTATTTCTACATCTTTCCGTTTTCGTATAATCAACCGAGGCGAATGAGGTGCGCCACCCTGTATAGGGTGAATTGTTCAAAAGGCTGCAAAAAATGTTTCTATAACCTTTTGAAGAAGATCGTGAACTTTACCGATAAACATAGCAGAGCTCGACCTAAAATTTTGTTTCTGTGCCTACTCTTAGGTCGTTTTAATTTGATGACATACTAATATTTAATGTCTATACATTTGTGGCGAGTTATTTTCGTAAAAAAAAAATGGATCCAGATACTAATGTCTTTTAGAAAATGAGACTTTTTTGAAGTTACACTTTAAAATTATATATTTTAACTGATTTGGTCATTTTAGAAGTGTGGTCTGGATTTTAACGTGCAAAACAGTGATGTAGGCAGCTTAATGGAAAATCAAATGTATTAAAAAGAGATAAAAGTTGGGTTGGTACATTTCTTCTATGCGATATTGCCGGATTTTGCATTAAGAGTTCAAACCGCACAAGTAAGCGTTTATGGAAAATGTTACAACTAGGGTTGGAACCTTATTTTTCACAATTAGTTACTCATTTTACTCTACAGATGTAAGCAAAGTAAAATTACACTAAATCACCACAATACACCAAAACAATTTTACTTTTACACTGGACGCGCGTTTCGCTAACCATGTTAGCATCATCAGCAGATGATTATAAACTTAAACTAAACAGTTTATAATCATCTGCTGATGATGCTAACATGGTTCGCGAAACGCGCGTCCAGTGTAAAAGGAAAATTGTTTTGGTGTATTGTGGTGATTTAGTGTAATTTTATTTTGCTGTGTAACACCAAAGGTTCCAACCCTCAACTGTAATAACAGATGTAATATATTATATTTAGCGTAGATATACCGTATGATCGAGAAAAAACGGCGTCAGCGATGGCTATGAAATGAAGATCGCTGTCAATTTATATGTAAATTTATATGGGAAATGTCATCGATCGTCATTTCCCAGCCAACTGGACGCCGTTTTTTTCTCGATCATACGGTATTATATTCATTTCAGTAGTATACATGGAAGTTTTTAAAATAGTTTATTTTTTTTCTATAAAAATTTTCCTACAAACGTAAAAAACCGGCAACACTGTATGCCGCTTTTAATTTTGTCTCTCGGTCTGCCAACCGGTCATTTCTATACTCTGTCTTACACGTTAAACTACCCTCAACTACTAACATACTAATCCAGACCACGCTTCTAAAATGATATCATCGGTATATTTCAAAGATGTTATTCGTATTTTAATACTGTTATCCTATCCTTCATTTTTTGTGAAAGACCTAGTATGAAAGTTTTTTCTAGTAGCGAAAAACCCAGACTTTTCTCAAAAAATACAACATTATGTACATTTAATTTTTTTATATTTTATCTTATATACTCTTTTTTGTTTTCTGCACTTCACCACAGGAGGAGATAAGTATACCTCCTGGAACGTTAAGAATTTGTTTGTTGATCAGGCAAATTTTTATCACTAGAAAAAATCCACCAACTGAGCTAGTTGCTATTTGGTTTCTATGCAGTGGAAATTTACAAAATAATGCTTTTTTATTTTTCATGGTTTTTTTATCAGAATTTTTTGAAGACATAGCTAATTTAAGCCTGGACCCCATTAGGTCATACGCCACGCCACGCTACGCCACGCTACGCCACGCCATGCCACCACACGTCATGAAGATCTGTGCGTATGTTTTTCCGTTTAATTACATGTGTTGCGTACACACTACATACTAGCGCTCACGACATTCCACGCGTGTGATGGGCCATTCTTCTGTCCCAGAGCTCTTGTGTACACTCTTTCCCACGTCGCAACACGTTGGCTCACGTGGGATAGCGTGACGTGGCGCGACCTGTGGCCTAATGGGGTCCTGGCTCTCTATTTATAAACGATATCCATGATCGCGATTGGGTTCTAGGCCTAACGATACCGCATACGATATCGCAAATCCGTCTGGTAAATAGCATCTGTGATTCCAAATTTTCACTGCCTTAACACCTCTTATAAACACCAGACGATACCGCGAAATGTATTAATGGGCCTCGTAATCAGCATTCAGGATCGCAAATTTTGTTCGTCAACACAAATTAAACGAGCTAAAAATAAAAAAAAAGTTTTTTTTTCAAGCGGCCACCCCTTCCAATAACAATCACGCATATTGCGGCTTAATTTTGGTGATCGTACGAAAAAATACACGCGCTGTTGATTCATAAAAATTTAGATTATTATAGAGGACTATAAAGTAAAACCTAAAATCGCGTCGCGAAATCAACAGAAAATAGATTCCCAGATGACATTATTTTATATTCATCCAACTTACATACGTATGCAAATTACTTAAAATAAAATAGAGATATAATATATTTTCCATAGAAACTCAATATAAATTTCTAATACCTAACTTTTATTAAAAAAAAATGTGTCCTTAACTATAAAAAGACATATTCAAGAAGGAACTAAGTTACAATCTTCTTGTACTAGAAAAAGTCAAATTTTACCTGCAAAGAAACTACACAAAGTGTAGTTTTTATTTTAAATTTACGAAGTAAAGCTGGCCATTCTTTAAGAATTGGGTAAAATGTCCTGGAAATTTAAAACAATCTGTAACTTTACTCATTTCAGCCATCTTTTGGTTTGGATTTAAAATCTGTTTTTTTTTAATTAATTTGTTTTGAGTTATTATTACTCTTGTTAATTTCTGTAACTTATCTCAATATCTTCCTTTTTAACCAAACGTGTTCTAATAATTTCTTTATCTATTAACTTATATACTCGTGGTTTGGGGGCAAATTAATTTTATTTGCAAAATATTATTTAGTATGTACTATATTCTTTGGCAGACATCTTGCACTTGCGAATTTTGCGATCTGGAATACTGATTACGAGCAACCAAACAACAAATTTCGCCGTATCATCTGCTGTATATAAGAGGAGTTAAGACAGTTAAAATTTGGAATCACGGATGCTATTTACTAGACGGATTTGCGATATCGATGCTGTTTACGCGGCATCGTTCGACCTAGAACCGAATCGCGATCATGGACGTTGTTTACAAATAATAATAGTCCCGGCTTTATTTTGATGTGCCTTGTACCTTATAAAATTCTTAAATTTACAAAATGCCTTAAGACATCAATTCTGCAGGTTTACCTTTGAATATTATTATCGTACATGCCTCATTCAAAACTGACCATATAGCCGCCAATATTGTTAGATCGCACAACATCCGCTACTAATAATCCTTCCAAATATCACGTCCTTGATCTTCATTTGTTGACCGATTGCCCAATCCCCAACGCGACTAAATAACAAATAATACTTATTTCGGGACTTGGTCGCGTTTCAGAGGTGGTTCGACGTGGAAGCCTGCGGTCATCCCGACCGGACAAGTACCTAAACCGAATCCAGCAGTATCCAAACTCAGTCCTGTCACGAAGACATCGCTAGCGGCGCAACCCGGTGAGAACATCGGGGCTATCGGAACTGGACACAACTTGTCGGCCAAGCCTTTTGCTCCTCAGGTGAGTACTGAGCAACATTAACGTCATCATCATCCGTTCACTGCACAATTTGATTAACTCTATTTTATGAAAAATCTTAAATTTAAGTGTGAATTAATTATTTTAACATTTTTTTCCAAACATCAGAAGTTACCATTGCTCTAACGTTTTGAAAAATGTAGGTAAGTTACACTTAAATTCAAGATTTTTCAAAAGTGTGTGGAGTTACCTAATCGAATTGTGCAGCAAACGGCTCAATTATAACCCAGTGAACATCACTTTAAGTAGTAACTGCTATTTTTTATAAGGGACTTATAGATGTTGTGAATTTATATTAGAGGTTTATACCGGGTGCGTCTCGAAAGCGGCTCATCCCTATATTTTTTTTTAAATTTTTCAGATAGAAAAACGAGATTTGGTATGTTAGTATAGGACATAAATTAGGATTGATTGACTTATTCAATTGTTTTTGGAAACTTCCTGTTTCACCGGAAATAACTACAACTTTTGATTTTTAAATGGCACCTTCGGTATTTTTTTACTTTATTCGATAGAAAATGACACTCTAAATATAACATATCATATATCAACTTTTGGCTTTTTCAATCTAGAGTGTCATGGCTGTATTAAAAACACTAATTTTTAATCAACGAGCCTTGGAAAAACAGATTTTATCGTCTAATGTTTTTCATGTCTTGTCCTGGCCGGTTAAAAGATGCCCAAATCGTATTTTTAATCATTTCTCAATTTTTTCAAATAGAACAAGAGTGGTTGATTAGCATATTTAGGAAAATCATTTTTTTGCAAATAATTTGGCCTAATTTTTTTATCTATTATCAGAAACTATTATAAAATTTGAAGCTCTTACATGAATAAGTTGGATAGGTGACATGCGTGACTTATTAATTATTGACTTAAAATAACAGGAAGTTCATTTCTAAGAGGTAAGAACTTATGCATAAACATTTCAATTACATGAACGCAAAATGATTAGATCATTTTAAAAAGGATTTAAATGAACAACTCAGAGAGAATTTTCAATAGAAACCATTCATTTGAAATAATGCGACGTAATATTTATAAATTAATTTTATTACGGTGATAATGAATACATGTAAATCTGTAGATATTTGTATGAAATACTAATAAAATTCGCATGTTTACAATATACACGAAAATAAATATATTTTTAACATTTTTCAATATTCCATACTTAGTGATTTTCATCTGTCTCTTCTACAAAACATTGCAAAATCTTAAAAGAAGAAAAGAGTTGTCGTCGTGGATGCTTACGTCACTGAGGGACCTCCTCTCGTTAGTCAAACGCAGAAATAACTGTCACTGTGTAAAATCTTTGGCGCGAAATTCAACTCGGTCCCTAGATGACGTCAAAAAAACTGACAGTTTAGGAAGTATAGGGATCGAACTATCCTTATCTCTATGGTATCCTTGGGCGCTAGTATCCTTATCCTGCTATCTAGTTGTAAACACAGGGTGGCTGGTTCAAATCCAGCTCTGGACATGGATGTTTAATGTGCGTGTGAGTCTATGTTTGTCCTAATTTTAAAACACTCAAAATATTGATTAGCATGGTGGATGTCGTAAAAGACTCATAGCCATTAAGAGGAAAAAAAAAACAAAAAATTGTATTGATGTACGAGATGTTCAAATCAAATAATTTAAGTAGATATTCCAGTTTAAAAATGATCTCTTCTTTGAAGTATTATAGTAGATTGACTTCTATTAACATTAGTTTCAAAGTGATCCAGGTGGACATCAGTGGTCCACGACACGAAGCAAATTTCCATCGTTAGATTTAATCTTTACAATTTTTGAGTATACTCGCGAAATACAATCTTACTACCTGAATATACGAGCGAATATAATACGCTACTTTTTTCAAACAGCACACACATTTTTTAAATAATTTCAGATATTGATAATATATAAAAAGTAATACCTTCTAAGTAATTATGTCCCATTAATGTCAATTTAATAAAATATTTTTCTACTTTTTTGCTTAGGTGTAAAAGTGCCTGCAATGATTTTCCTAAAATGATATTCTTAAAATTCCAGTTCAATTACTGGATTATTATTGGAAAAAAGAAGTAGTAAGTGTAAGTGGTAACTTCTAGAAGAATTCTAGAACAGCACAGACTTTTTCTCTGGTACCGCGTGTATCAGTTGAACGCAATCGATTGGAAAACCCATCCGCACCGAATTCCGACGTGTGAGACGCAATAATTTCAGCTCAAATCAGAATTAACGATCGCAATTAATCAGCAACTTGAACCTGATCCCCTTTAAATGTGGGTCAAACGATAGGTGAACAGACGAATCGATTAGGCTGGGGATATGGTGACAAGATCGTTAATAACAATTAATCGAAATGAAAAGCGCATTGCAAGGTCGAAATAATTGATGGCAAGTAATTTAATTTATTGCGTCTTCTTATCTGTAGTTATCGTACAGTGTGTTTAATTTTAATTAACTATTATACTATTCATATTGCTATTAAATAATCGAGTAAGCATTAGCTGAGTGGTACTCTTATATTTGTTGTAAATAAATAGAATAAAGCACTAAAACCATCATCAATTATAAAAGTGGTAATGATTACAGTGATGATTGTTCAGAAGATTCTGCTGGAGATTATAAGATCTGTACCTAATATAACAGTAAACTCCTATAAGTATATATTAAGTACATTTGTAACAAAGCCACAAATGCTCCCATGATATGAAGAAGACCCGCGGGAAATAGATGGGGCTACACCTCTAACATTTTACCCTGAATGTATACAATGATGGTAAGACCCATGCTGACTTATGGAACAGTTACTTTCACAAAAATAAAGCAACGTACAGCAAGGCAAAACGTGTATAGACCAGCATGCATCTGCGTCACAGGAGCTACGAGAACCATACCCAATATAAGCAAATGGAGGTCATTCTAGACCTAACACATTGTCATTGGTCATTGGTAGATATGCCAATGCGACAATGTTAGAATGCTCATTGATGGAAACAATACTGGAAGAATTGTCAGTTCAGGAGCTTGGAACACACTCAAAAAAAACCTTCCACTCGTCCAACTCCCAGTGGATTACATATTGAATGAGGAACTTTGAGAAACACTTTGCTGTGTAGAAACGTTTCCTCAGCAGTTAGAAGACCATACAATTCTGTGGTATGCCGATACTTTCAAAACCACAGCAGGAACATAAGTAGGATTATCTGAGCTGAAAACTAAATACTCCGAATCAATAGGATATAAGGACCGTCGGAAACAAGAAATAGTCGTCTTATCCGATGGTCAAGCAGCCTTAAAGCTGAGGCCGCAGTGCAAGCAAGTTACCTGGAGGGTAGTGGGTATCGAGCGACCCTCCAAGTAACCCGCGAGGTACGTTTCCATGAAATGCGATTTTAACCAAACCAGCCGCAGTGCAATCCACCACCAACTTAAGCCACAAAGCAACTCGCCAAGCGAGCCACTTGAGGATCAGTCGTGTTCGATATCTTCAGCCAGGCGTAAAGTAGTTTTGGTCTAAAAATGGAAGAAAAATTGTAATGCACAAGCGTTGTTCTGCAGAAATTGCTTCTCTGAAGTTTATAGACATCCTTTCTAATTTGTCTTGAATTTTATTAAGAAAATCAAACGATTTTACACTCATACGTGCATAATTAAAAAATTTGTCAGGGTAATTTCGCATTTTCTTTGTAAACTCGCAAAAATTCTCCATCATGGTCTCTATGCAAGTTATACTCATGCACACACATCTTCTTATTTTCCATATTTACAAAGTTCACATAAGAATTGTCACAGAGCAGAAGCCTTCTGGCAAATTTTGAAAGGGGCATAAGACACTTACGGGAGCTACAATTTGCAACTGAACTTGATTAGATTGGTTATTGTTTTAATAATTTTCCGTCCACTACTGCGTACAAGGTATATTTACCCTCTACCCATTAACCTTCACCCCGTACCCGACAAGCTTCCCTCCACCCGTCTATAGTGCAGGCTTGGCTTAAGAGCGATCAACTCAATAATCATCGATTCTAAGTTGGTCAAATAATATCTAGAGACTCTGAACAACTCACGCAAAGAAAATAAGGTCTTCCTACTCTGCATGCCAGCCCACTAAGAGATAGAAGGCAATGAAAAAGCAATCGATCTAGCTAGAGAAGGAGCGAACACTCCCACTAACTGGACCAGAGCAGTTCTGCTTCCCAAATATCCAACTCCAACGATCTAAGACACAAGAAGAAATGTTTCAGGACAACCGAGAAAACTCAAAAAGTCTCCTTGATTGAAGTCAGAAAAATCTTCGGATTATCACGGTGTTTTTAACAGGACAGTCTTCTCAATGGATATTTCAGTAGATTGAGGCTAAAAAACAAAGGCAAATGCAGATTTTGTGTGGAAAATCGGGAAACACCAGAACACCTCATCACTGGGTCCGCCGCCGCCGAGACGACATTCATTTGTGAAATAAACATTGGTACGAATGATATGGCAGATGGAAAATTAACCTCTGTAAAATCGTGTGAGATACCGGCTTTTGTCAAAGCCCTGAGACTTTATGATTACTTATAACTCAAGAAAGGGGGACACAATGTAGAATATAGAATGTAGAATGTTTAAGAGGGGAGTTAATCACCGCGACCTAGCGATCTATTGTGTGTTCCCCTTTCTTGAGTGAGAACGAGTTATAACTCATCAGTCTCAGGACTTTAACGAAAGCCAGAATCTGAGACGGCTCCATAGAGGTCAGCTCTCCATCTTTGACATCAGCCATACCAAAGTTCATGGCACGAATGGTCATCGTCTCGGTGCACTCTGTGATAAGGTGTTCTGGCGTTTCCCCATTTTCCCCACAGAATCTGCATTCGCCGGTGTTCCTCAACTTCAGCCTACTGAGGTGTTCGTTGAGGTGACAGTGCCCTGTTAGAAACCTCGTAACAATCCGAAGACAATCCTTAAATCAAGGAATATCTTTGATTTTTCTCGGTCGTAAGTTCTGAGGAACTTTTTCCAGTGTCTTAGACCATTGGAAGATTCTCATTTCAGGTTACGGATGGAGACTTCCAGGTTCCTCAGTTCCGCCTTTATTTGTTTTCCATTTGGAAAACAGAACGGTTAGTGGAAAACAGAACGGTTAGTTCAGTTAGTGGAGTGTTCGCTCCTTTTCTAGCTAGATTATTTGCTCTTTCTTTGCCTAATTTGTTCAGCTTCTCTAGGCATTCTTTGTCTAACTTTGAATTGATGGTTACTGAGTTGATCGCGTTTAGTGCTACTTGACTATCGGATAAAATCGCTATTTCCTGTTTTCAATAGTTCCTGTCTAAAATAACTTGTACGCATCTTTCGATAGCGTAGCTGGGGTAGGTGGCCAGTGATTCGGAGTATTTAGTTTTCGGCCTAAATACTCGTTTCCCTCTAATCCTCTAATCCCAGTCCCTGCTTTGGTTTTGGATTAGTATACCACGTTATGGTATGGTCTTTTACATGCTGAGCAAACGTTTCTCCCTTCCAATCCTTTTTATTGTTGCGGACCCGTGTGGACTCGACCTAACTTAACTTTATGTCCCGCCCTCAGATGACCTTCACATCGCATTAAAGAATAGATACCGTAATGATTCATTCGGACGTTCGAGAAAAATCGAGTTCCACTGGAATGGAGTAGTGCATACGAGAACAATCAAAACCTTTTCTATGCACCTAACGATCTATGGACTATTCTAGAAATCTTTAGCTGTAGGTATAAAAGCCGGCGGCTGTGGCCTAAAGAGGGCAGTTATAAATAGACGAGTACAGCTGACGCGCTAAAATTCAAAAAATAAATTCTTAGTTATAAATCGTTTGTAAATAGTTCTTTAAGTCTTTTATCGTTATTGTTTTTGTTAATTAGTGTTAAATAAATAGTGTTTAAATAAATTGTGACTTTCTATCCACACGGAACCGACGAAAAACGTAACATTATTACTCAATACTACAGTGAGATGTTTCTCAAAGTTGTAGATTCTTGGTATGTCATCCACTGGGAGTTAAGGGGGACACAATATAGATATATAAGGTCGCGGTGATTAACTTCCCCCCTCTCATACAATCTACAATATGCATTTGTATCTATCTTATTTTTTACTATTTTAGGTGACTGTCAAGAATTCAGGAACCAAAGATATAATAAAATATATTTTGTGGCCAATTATCGTCATTTCTAGACAAAAGCTGTTAAATTTAGTCGGCTGTTCTAAAAATTCTACTTCTTCCATTTAAATTATAATAAATAAGAAATAATTTACGATGTTAGAAACAATGGGCAAGGTCGAATAACTTGTGGGAAATGATTTAATTTATTGTGTTTTAATATCTGATGTGTTAAATTGGCGTCATAGTGAAATTAATTTGTAATGGAGTTAGCATTAGATTTGTAGAGAGTACTAATTGTAAATAGAAATAATTGCCTATAAACAATTCAAAATAATAACTTGTAAATTTCTATTAAAAGTGGCGGATAAGCCTGATATACGTTTTCTCATGCGATATATCCTGTATATCGCGAATGTGTTTCTGTGTTTCGAATGGTATTTAGGACACTTTGGCAACATATTCTGCAGATAAAAATAATTAAAAAAAGGTCGTATAAATGTATGTCCTAAAATTCTTAGTTTCGGAGACACAAGGTGTAAAAGTTTCATTTTTATTTGGATTTTTTCCAAAGAATTTCTCGACTAATGCCGATATTTGGATTAAAATTGATGTTTGGATGTTTTTTTGATATGAGACATTTGATTTTGATGTCATTAATATGACTCTTATTTTTAGGGGTCGCCACCTACATGATTTGTAACTGTTCGGAAGTGTAATAATTTTTCATCCGTACTTGTACAGTATGATCGAAAAAAAAACGGCGTCAGCGATGGCTATGAAATGAGGATCGCTGTCATTTTCTATGTAAATTTATATGGGGAATGTCAACGATCGTCATTTGCAAGCCTGGACGGCGGCCTCTGGACGGCGTTTTTTTCGATCATACGGTATTAATCTACTTAATGATTTTATTTTTAGATTGTAAATACCTATCTTCAGAACCATTAATCCGCGACCCCATTAGGCTGCACGCCACGCGACGCCACGCTATCCCACGTGGGCCCACGTGAGCCCACGTGTTGCGACGTGAAAAAGATTGTACACATGAGATCTGGGACAGAAGGCACACGTGTGATAGTGTGGGATGACGTGGGGTGGCGTGTTGCCTAGTGTGTACGCAATACATGTAATTAAATGGAAAGACATACGCACATATCTTCATGACGTGGGGTGGCATGGCGGGCGTGTTGGCTAATGGGGTCCAGGCATTACTCTTTACAGAGATACATTTTTTAATTTAAAAAATGCATATTTTCTAAATGCGAAAATGTATATTTTTCACTCAGTAGTGTAATTCTCCTATAAAGTCATATTAAAATCAAATTTCAGATGTCAAAAAAAAAACAGAAAAAAATTTTCATCCAAATATCGACGTTACTTCAGATATTATTTGGAAAAAATCGAAATAATAATGAAATTTTTACACCCTGTATCTCCGAAACGAAGCAGTTTAGAAAATAAATTTACACGAGCTTTTTTACTTACTTATTTTATCTGCAGAATATGCTGCCGAAGTTTTCCAAATACAATTCGGACCACCCTGTAGAGTAAGAGTTTTCTGAGGTTTAATTACGAACTCGAATCTTGAACTGGAAAAAATATCATGTGTAATGTTAAGATCTACCTACTCAAAAACAAAAGTTGCTGGAATATAAAGATAATATATATCTATTAATTCCCCAAGCCACTTAGAAACACCTAATATGTAAACAATTATGCAATTAGCAAATATAGATTAATAACAAATTTTAATTAATCACTATTTTATGTATACAACGAATATTTATTTGCCAAGATAAGTGTTGGGGTATACATTAATCTATCGTGTTTAATAAAATCAGCTGATAATTATTAATGTAAACAAGTTTTAATAAGCACTGATCCAGCGATTAAATATTTATTTGGCTGTTTTTATTTTTCTAGGTCAACGGTGCTGTTAATGGTAACTCCAACAAACTAATAAATAAACAATACAACACTCCAATAAAACTATATTCGGAAGACGCGATAGCAGAAACTCTTTCGGCTCAAACAGAAGTTTTATCAACAGGTGCATTAGGGTAAGTATGTTTAATGTATTGTAATTAAAATAGGTTCGTTCCAACACACAAATTTGTATCGTGCTAGAGCGGTAATTCTATCACTGGAATCGGATTTGTACGCATGTGAGGGGTTCAGAAGTGAACTGATCAAGTCCTAGAAGATAATTATGGAGAAAATGAGAGTTACAGTTTTTAAATGTTACTTAATTAAAATAAAACAAGCTAGAGAAGAAAACTCGACACTATGCTTTTTTATATTTTAAATTGTATAATTGCAAACTAAAGTAACTCAAAATACAACTGTAGTCATTTTTAAGAATGTTTGTTTATACTTTTTTGGACTTGAACCATTTTATCTCTGAAAATATTTAAAATTTTAGAAATAAATTGGTCCATCGGTACATTCTTCTTCGTCATTAAGGGATTTCCTGACTTCATATTGTCTATTAATAGTGTTTTCTTCGATTTTTATAAAAATTATGGTATATAGGCAGGAGGCAGAATAAAGGGAAGAAGATATTTCGTGTTAGGTTAGATTTGAAATTATAAGATTTTTCGTCATCGTGCAGTTTTATTCATATCAATATGTCAGATATCTAAGTATTTGTAAGAAATCAGCCTAACTTATTGATGTAGTAATAGTGAAAATAATGATAAATCAAACTATACTTTCAGAATCGTTAGAATCAAACCTTTCAGATGACTGATAATCGGATTCACTTGGTGCAAGTACTGCAAATGGTTGAGACATTGTTTCATTATTATCCCTTTTATAAAAAAAATAGCTATACACTTTAGCACGTGTGTTAAAATCGCGCACAGCGTTAAATTTTATGGACTCGATCCAGTTCAGTTCTGAAAGGAATCAACAGAATATTCAGAAAATAAACAGAAACAGGCTATAGCTGCTTAATGCGTGAAGTATGACTTGATTCATTTCTCTACTAGAAAAAACAATATTTTATAAAAATATAAAAGGACGATTATCTTGAAATAATAGGAAATTGGATTTGATCCATTTTAATTCTGACCACTCCATGTATGTGTCGACTTAGACAGTTCGTCTACCAAAGTACTCTGATACTAAAATTAAATACGGGTTGGAACAGTTCGTGCACTGATTCTAGGTTCTCCTATTTTTTCTTGAATTTTGTAAAAGTCAAATGTTAACTCTTTCAAGTACGGTGGATCACAGTTTGAACCACCAATTTTTAACGCGTTGAGGTACGGTGAGGCAAATAATAAACCACCTAGATTTAAATTTCTGGCGCTAAGCTACGTCGGTTTATTTATTGTACCGCCGAGGAAACGCATGTATTAGGATGCCGGCCTTGCAATTTCCCCCTTCACGCAACGATATTAGCGTGTGTCGTTTGAATTGAGTGCAAAATGATGGCCGAATATTTACTGCACGTTTATGTTAATTTGAGGCGCTTGGTAAATGTGTTTTTTGGCTAATTTTTTGTGCTTACAATTGTGGAAAGTGGTTTACGTAAAGTATAAAAGGTAATTAATACTTTATTTAATTGAATATTAGTTTGATTATGCGCATTGTGTCTTTGTTAGTGCAGTGTTCAAAAATTGAACCACCATACTTCTAAGGCAATGAACAGCGATCGCAAATACCGATATGATTATCTTATTTCACTGGATCCAAATGCTCTATATGACATCCTAGATGTCATTGACGAACAAAATGTAGCAATACCGTCAGATTCAGGTTCAGAAAATGACAGTACCGATGAAATTGATCAAGATGCAGATGCTTCCTCTAGTTTAGTTCGTGATAATGAAGAACCTGAACCTGAATACGTGCTTTCCGCCTCGGACGATTCAGATTCCGAGTGGGATGCAGAAGATTTGGTACCTTTAGCTCGGTTAGCAGCAGAAATGAAAACGCAAAAACAGATTTCATGGGACAAGAATTTGGCTAATATTCATGCACCAATTCCATTTAGTGAAAATACCGGACTGCCTCAGTTTATCAAAGAAATTCCGAACCCTAGCCCACTAGATATTTTTAGACTATTTATTACCGATGACATTATCAATCATATAGTTTTCCAAACTAATTTATATGCCGAACAAAAATTTTCCAACATGGGCAAACCATACAAAAAAACTAACCCAGACGAAATAAAGGCATTTTTGGGAATCAACCTCCTAATGGGAATAAAACGATATCCAAGCTACAGAGATTACTGGAGCACAGCGCCTGATTAAGCATTTGTCATTGCCTACGGAATTATCTTTACCTTTGAAAAAACACAAACCATCCGTTTCAAAATCAATAAGATTGACATCAAGTGCTCATCGACCAATGCGTACTACTCGCAGGAGATGCACTGTCTATAGTACCAAAAATAATGATGTCAGGACCAACTGGCAATGCAGTGTTTGCAACGTACCTCTTTGTTTGGGGGCTTCAAAAACTTGTTTTCAGTATTACCATAATTAGTATTTTTTAATGTTCAGGTACTGTGGTGTACATATTAAACCACCATATTTTGTTTATAACAATAGATCTAATTGTTTGAAATTTATCTCTGTGTTTGTTTTTACTCATCTTTTGTTAGAAAAATGTACAAAATATTGATTTTTGGAATACATTTTTTCTTCGTACTGCTAGTTTTTTTTTTATGGCAATTTTTCGTACCTGAAAGAGTTAAAGCAATTAGCAAAACATAGAATGTAGATGGGGCTCGAAGATTCATGATATTTTGACGACGCGCGACGTTTCGTGCACTACAAAACCCCATCGTCAATGAATCAAATCAAAAAATCGTCCAATTTAAATTAAATTTGGTATGTCGATACACTGGACTAAAGCCAACTTGACCGTGTATGACACGTGTCACTGTGGCAGTTAGTTTTGACGTAAAGAACGTCAAAAGTTAATGCCATCCGATCGCGACCAAATTTGGTGGGTAGGACGACGCCGACGGTGCACACGGTTCCACCCTGCACTGTAAAGTTGGATACGACGCTGACGTTTCGTTTACATCTTTGTCACGGGGGGACTAACGATTTGATATTGAAGAAAAATGTGGATCGATTTCGGCATAATTGGGGACGGGCTACAGGATAACGCTCTCGACGTTTCGAACCGATGCCTCTAAATGGACGAAATCGTCCGCTTTTTCTTAATTATGGGTCGATTGGAACCAAACTCGGCACGTGGATAGAGGTATCCGAATGGAGTCCTCAGAAGGACAGTCTCATAGTGCACACATTTTTTTTATAATTTATCTAGCAAAAAAATAATATATAACATAATAATGTCTTCAAACTCTTATTTTAATATTTCTAATTTTTTCTTGTGGAATGCATTCTAAGAATGGGATGACTCGGCTAGATGTAATATGTTTTTTTTTACTTTTACTTAATTGCTTTTTGAACTAAATAATATTACCAACAAGCTTGTAATTAGCTGTTTATTATCAAAACTATAACATAAATCGATCTTTAACATTTTGGTTTCATAACTGACAATAATTTTATTGTTAACAATATAGACTGAAAAACACCGCAATAAAATCCAGCTTTACGACTGTGTTTTTGGATGCATAAAATAAACATTACAATTCACAGACAGATTAAACATGAATAATTGGACATGTCTTATGCAACAACTGCCGAAATAGTTATTTATGCACAATCAGCTTAAGTAGGACAATAATTCCCTGAAGGCAAATATAATAAAGTCCTGCTACTCTGGGTGCCAGCGCATCAAGGGATAGAAGGTAATGTAAAAGCAAACTATCTAGTTAGAAAAGGAGCGAACACTCCACTAACTGAGCCAAAACCGTTCTGCTTCCCAAGTAGAAACCAACTTAAAGTGGAACTGAAGAACCTGGAAGACTCCATTCGTAAGCTGCAATGGAAATCCTTAGACGGTCACTCGAAGAAGGAATTTCGGTTAATTGCAGTTAAAGAAAAAACGGCGAATGCAGATTCTGTGTGGGAAATGGGACCAGAACACCGCATCACTGAGTGCCATTCGTGCCATGATACTTGGTACGACTGATATCGGAGATGGAGAACTAACCTCTGTAAAACCGTTTCAGATACTGGTTTTTGTCAAAGTCCTGAGACTGTATGATGAGTTATATCTCGGTATAACTCAAGAACGGGAGACACACAATATCGTGTGGTGCATTGGATCACGGGACATAGGAAATCACATGTAAATTTTGAGAGGATCAAATATTATCTCCTCAGATAATTTTATGCGAAAGTTGTATTAGACTTTTTTGAAGAGGCGTTAAAGTTGTACTTTTGTCTAGAATTTCATTCCATTTGGAATAGTCATTTAAAAGTTATTTGCAAAAATCTACCTTCAAATTAGTAAAATTTATAATACGGCCCAGAGAAGCTACAATTAAAATACCAGCAAAAATGTGATCGTGTCATTGTCAAATTCGGTGTCACATTTTGTTTACAAAAATTTGTAAGTACCAAATAGAATAATTTCGTATAAAATAATTATGACTTCAAACCCAACTTCTGAAAAAGTTAAAAACCAAACGAAACCAAACGGCATTTTTCTGAAAATAGTATTCTTGTTGTGTTAGATATCTTCGCCAGCTCAGTCTCCGGAAAGCCTATACTTAATAAGTCAACAGAGTTTAAAGACTAAACCAGAGGGTTGAAACTAAAGGCACTACACTAAGGTATTAAGTAAGCACATGGAAGTGTGAAGACAAAAATAATTGAACAACAATGACCTGAATATTCTTCATGTTGAAGAAAAGAAAAACATTGACTCGCGTTTATTGGGGCTACAGTAGGAAAATACCACAGGATCTTTCACCGAACAAATTCTTCCTGTGGAGCACACTCAAAAACTATCTTTATGGGAATATTAAATACAGAAATTTAGATGGACTGAAAACGACATCTCTGTGAAATGCTAAAATATTCTCCACTTAACAGCTTTGTATTTTGAGGCGTGAATTTCACAGTCATTTGGGGTATTGTTTGGCTGTGAATGGGGGATTATGTAAACATTTTATAAATTAACATAGTTTAATAAAATTCCTTTAGTTACAAACATTTTTTTTGTTGAATTATTGATGTGGATGTATGTGGTATGAGCGAGTCATACACCGCGAATACTGGTCTTAGTTAACTAATTCTCTTCTAAATGATCATGCCAATTCAGGAAAATTTTACTACCCTTTTATACCCATTTACTACCCTTTTCAGACCACATAAATTCTTGTAAATAAAGAAAAATGTGACATCGGATTTGACAATGACAAAATCATATTTTTGCTGGTATTTTAATTGTAGCTTTCTCTAGGCCGTATTATAAATTTTTAGTAATTTGAAGGTAGATTTTTGCAAATAACTTTTAGATCCCTATTCCAAATAAAACGAAATTCTAGACAAAAATACAACTTTAACGCCTCTCCAAAAAAATCTATTACAATTTTTGCATAAAATCATCTGGGGAGATTTATATTTGACCTTTTCAAAATTTACATGGGATTTCCTGTCCCGCGTTCCGAAGCACCACGCAGTATATAGATCTGTAAGGTCGCGGTGATTAATTCTGCATCATAGCAATAATGGCATCAAAAATCTAAAAAATATTACATAAAAAATGAGCAACATTAAATAAATGTGCCCCGGACGTAATGTGGCAAAAAGCAGACGAAAATACTCTTGAACGAAAATAAAATAGCGGAACAGATGAGAACTTATTTTTAAAAAGCGAATTATCAGCTTTTTCCTCTTCACCGAAACGATTTCGTATATAAGCGGGCGGGCGTTTCCTAGCCCGGTGAAAATTTAGAAAAACAATTACACAGTGTTATGACTGGCAAATTTCCAGTATTGAAACACCGACGAACTATATAGCCAATAGCCATTTAGTTTCAATTAAGGTGTAATTTATGAACTAAAATTATAGGTACTATGTTGCGTAATTTAAAAAAAAAGTTTCTTAGCGTAAATTTCAGTAATAGCTTATTCAAAATTAACTGGATGTTTCGTGATTGGTACTAAAAGTGTTTTAAAATTCCATTGAATTTATTTATTTATTTATTTATTTCTAGTCGGATATTTATTTAATATACATTCCCCAACGTTTCGGTCAGATGTTTCACTGGCCGTTTTCAGGTATAAACTAAGCTAAACCCTAACCGTAACCTGGGATTGGAATCCTCCAACCTCCAACGGTCTAAGATACTCGAAGAAATTTATCAGGAGTTAAGACCTGTTTCAACTAGATTAGATTATATTCCTAGTATAGATGGGTAGATCCGGTATTTTAAAAGCGTCAGATCCGGAGTTAAATCAAGCTTCATGGGACCTGCATCCAGGTTCCAGTTCCGTCGGATGTATATCATTCCAACCTTTAATTTTAATTTTTCCAAATTTTGTTTTGCATGAAGCAATCCGCGTTTAAATGTTTTGTAGTGCGTTAGGGAAATCTGATGTTTGCGTTTTGCCAATTCCATATCATATGATATTAGCTGTTCTATTTATTTAGTAGAGGTACACTAAGGTTGAAATTTATGACTATAAGGAGAATCATTACGAACTTTACATAGTACAAATAATAAAAGACAATTGAGACTGCAGTATAGGGATTGTTTCATGCTAGAAGCAAAATGATCGGCATTTAACAGATAATATTTTTAAGAAATAAAATATAATTTTTTTCACAAAAAAAACCTCTAGTCCTCGTCTGCTGATTGATTTGGCGAACCCTCTACAATCATAACGTATTCTATAATTTCTTGATTTGACCAATAAAGTAACAACTCTATACAACACAAATTTTAAATAATAGATATAAAATAATTTCGAATATGGTTACGATTCCACGAAAGAAAACTTAAAAATAGTAAATACCACTCAGCAGGAATTACAATTCCTTCTTTATTCCAATAATCTCCAATACTGATTTATTTCGCTGCATCGTTATGTTTGCGTTATCTACCGACGACGTGGCCGGTTGGCTGTCAGTAATGCAGTTTCGCGGATAGGGGTCGATATTAATTAAATAGGATCTGCATCCATCAGTACCGGTACCGGAAAGAGGTTGGAGAGGTTGAGGACCTACCCATATCTAATTTCTAGAGGTGGCTCTCGGCCTGATTCACTGCCACCTTCTTAGATCTACTGTGGTCCCCTTCTGATCCTTAGGTCACATTTTCCAGTCCTATCCTTTTTACAAAGTTTAGCAACTTGGAGACTGTACCCTCCATGTAGCTCCCTGGCAATGGCCTATCATTGCCTATTACCGAAAACTGCACATTTGTCAAGCTGTCACACCAACATAGAATGTGTTCTGTCCTTTCTTCTTCAAATTGGCAGAACATACACATAGCTTCGTCCGTCAATCCTATTAGCTTTAGATGCATATTCAGCTTACAATGCCCTGTTAGTAGACCCACTACAGGTTTGACTATCTTTCTCTCCTTGCTTATCAGGTCTACCGTACATTTTGGCCAATTTTCTGCAATGAATTTTTTCGCTTGTCTCTGTCCTGGTGAGTTTTCCACCAATCCAGATATTTGTTGGCCACCCATCGTTCCGTGGCTATTCTCGTGACTGCTTTTGCAACGCCGCAGAAGGGTTCTGGGCCTATGAATGGCATTGATGAGCCTTCTTTGGCCCTTTCATGTGCCTTTTCGTTACCCTTGTGACCCTCGTGCTCTGGTACCCATGCCAACGTAACAATGCTACGCTCACCCAAATTATTCGGAGTAGTACCCAAAAGTATTCGGAGCACGCACACAGTCCCACACTAGTCTGGAATTGACCTTCGCGGAGCCGAGTGCCTTTAGCGCTGCTTGGCTGTCTGTGAAGATGGCCATAGAACGATGTGTTTTTTGTTTCCTTAATATTTCTTCTACGCAGTAGTGGTTTCCCGTTATTCCTGCCTAGAAAATTGGGACGTCTTTAGATAGGCTTACGTGGAAAGATCTTCCTTGTCTCGGCCCTATTCCAGCTCCTACGCCTTTCGACATTCTTGAGCCGTCTGTACACCAGGTTGCCTTAGCTTGAATGGGTACACCTTTACTCCAGTCTTCCCTTCCTTGTATGGTTATATTAAATTTGTTGTTGAAGCTATACCTGGCAGCTGTTGCATCAAGCGGTAATCCCAATACTTTGTCTGCTTTCAACCAGAGGAAACAAACAAGACCAAAAGCACGTTAAGAGTCGCTGAAACAAAGAACCTAATAACCATAATGGGGAAGACTAGAAGAGACAGAATTAGAAACGCAAATATCAGACAACAATGTGGGATACCGGAGGTAGTGAGATAAGGGTAGGCAAAGAAAAAGACAATGGTTCGCACACGTAAAACGCATGGAAGAAAACAGGCTACCACGCATAGCTCGTGAAGAGAAAGCCCTGGGTAAGAGACAACCGGGAACATCTCCAAAAAGATGAAAAGACAACTTTACTACTACAGAGGCAACCTTAAAACTAACAGATCGACTAGATCTCAAATAAGTAAAAGAAGAAGAGAAGACGTTTATGGTCGTTGTTCCTCTAGCATATCAGTATTATTATTAAAAAATTACATTATTATTTTTTAGTGTATGAACGTACTTTATTTTATAATCTCATTTGCTAATATAGCATACTTATGTTTTACACTTTTTATTCCGTTCTTTTTACATATTAATAGTTACATTAATTTATAGTTTATTAATAATTAACAGATATCAAATGCCTTAATGCGTGGGGTCTGAAATATTGGTATTTTTTGCTCTGGTAAAACAGCTCAACAATAAATCACGCCGCGCCGCTTGAACACATATTTCCATTCTTTTGTACTGGAAATACGGGCATTATTATCCAAACGGTCTATATGTTTATTTTGCATCGAGATATTCTCCCATTCTAGAAACGCAACCGCGCTGCCAAATTATTTTTATTTTAGAACTGGCCGCGGTTAAAATATCAACAGTGCCGCGCGCTTCGAAATAGGAGTGTTGTAAACAGACTGAAATTAGGCGATATGTAAAAATAATATACCTATCTATAAGTCGAAAAAGAACTCAAAGTATGTAGTTTTCAATCTTAAGAGTCCCTAACATTCTCATAAAGCGCTTTTTGTCGGTTATGGAAATTTCTTTTATTAGTAAAATACCCAGCGACGTAGCGTGGCGTCAATACAAGGGGACGTAATTAACTGCAATTAATATTTTACCAACACAATAAAGTTCTTTTTCTTTTTTTATTAAAGTCTTTAATTTTGAAATTACAAAAAAAATTGTAACAAGTTAAAAAATAATCAAACCAATTTAATAAAGGAACTAAATTTAGGTCAAATAAACACAGCTGTAATAAAAATAATAAATAACGCTTTATTGTACAAAAAGTCAAAATAACTTCATCGACAAAGCATTTAAAAAACAAACAAAAGCACAAAAAATTTGCAAATAATAAAAGCACAAAAAATATACAAATAATAAAAGATCCAACTAAGCATCATACAATTCAGAAAAAAAATACATCATTAAAATTACAAATAGAACATACGCATGGACATTACAGAACAGAAAAAAGCTCTCTCAAGTAAGTATGATTCAGAGCTTTGCGAAATGCGGGAAAGAATGAAAGCGACTTGATATCCAAAGGCAGATGATTGTATATTTTTTTGGCATTGAACCTTTAACTAGTTCTTATAGCAGATAAAGATCGTACTTCGCATTTCTAAGTGGATACTTGTGAGGTGGCCTTTCGGGAATAGCAGATATGTGCTTACGGATTAAGCAAACGGATTCCAATATGAATAAAGAAGGAAGATTCATTATTTTGAAATTTTTTAAGAAATTCTGGCAGTGAGTTCTACTGTTCAGTCCCAATAAATATCGAACTGATCTCTTTTGAAGTTTGAAAATACGATCAAATTTTGTCGCGCAGCATGTACCTCAGAATGGAAGGGCATAACGAAGATGCGATTCAAAAAGGGCATAATAGACTATTCTAGAGGCTGATAAGTTAAGTTCCTTAGAAACTGATCTTAGTGCAAAACAGGCAGCGCTTAGTTTCTTTGATAAAGCTTCGATGTTCAAGTCCCATTTTAATGAGTTGTCTACGACAAGTCCTAAGAATTTCACAGAATCCACGGCGTCAATAGTGGTTTTATTAAGTACAAAAGGTTGTATAGTACTTTTATATGACAAAACTTTAGTTTTTGATAGGTTGAGGCATAGGCGATTAGAGTCGCACCAAGATTTAATGGTGTGTAATTAAAAATGTCACTGGATATAGTATTATATAGTGCCGTAACATCTGGGCCGCTCCAAGTGAAACTAGTATCGTCCGCAAAGAGGCAGATTTTACCGCTAATGTCTAGATTTGCAATGTCGTTGACAAACACCAGAAACAAAATAGAGCCCAGTACTGAACCCTGAGGGACACCACCGAGGACACTACATTCTATAGGCTTGCAAGAAGAGATAAACGTATCAATCCTCACAAGCTGCCATCTGTTGCCAAGATATAACTTAAGCCATTCGAGCGGCACTTCCCTGAATCCATAGTATTGCCATTTGTTAATTAAGATATTATGATTTACACAGTCTTAGAGAAATCACAGAAAATTGTAGCTGTAGAATGACGGTTGTTCAGGCTAGAGTATATATTATTTAAAAGGTCGAACATAGGAACATAGCATCATTTGTGCAACTGTTACTTAGAAATCCAAATTGATGGGTAGTAAGTAGTTTATATTTAAGGAGAAAAGCCTTTTTTAACTAATATTTCAATGATCTTAGATAATGTTGGCAGAAGTGCAATTGGGCGATAGTTCGAAGCTTGATCTTTATCTCGTCTTTTATGCAGAGGAATAATTATTGCTGTCTTAAGGCTGTTTGGAGAAACTCATTCGGGGGAGACCTACAATATACCTTTATATATTATTTCAGCCCGATCCATTCATAAATAGAATTTTAAAAAATCAAAAACCTCAAAAATGCCGCCATTTTGACAGCTGTCAAAAATTCGGGTCATGCCTTGCAAAAAAATGTATTGTCATCGGGACTGAACCTACATGCCAAATTTCAATTTCCTACAATAAAAGGAAGTGGTTCTAATGGGCTTCTAATTCTTGCCCCGAACAAACATACATACATAAAATACATAGATAGTTACATACAAAGCAAGTTAAAAAAAAAACAACGCTTTATTGTACAAAAAGCCAAAACAGCTTTGTACAAAAAGTCAAAAAGCACAAAAACAAATATACAAATAATACAAAAAATGTCATACAATA
Source organism: Sitophilus oryzae (assembly GCF_002938485.1). Classification (NCBI taxonomy): domain Eukaryota; kingdom Metazoa; phylum Arthropoda; class Insecta; order Coleoptera; family Curculionidae; genus Sitophilus; species Sitophilus oryzae. Next base: position 1,674,252 of record NW_022146163.1, on the reverse strand, counting down.
CAAATCAATTCAAAAAAAAATTTACGTCATAAAATTACAAATAAAACATATATGGACATTGCAGAACACAGGCGTATCTAGAAAATTTTACAAAAGGAAGACTGTAAATGGATAAAATCATGTTATAATAACATAAAATCAAGAGTTATAAAATATTAAATACTAGACCTTTAACCAGTGTGTGAGATGATCAAAATATTAAAATTAAAATTCTAAATTGTTCATGATTAAACATCAACAAAAAAGTCATTTACCGCATATAGGGCTCTCTCCAGTAAGTATGATTTCAGAGCTTTGCGAAATGCGGGAAAGAATGAAAGTGACTTGATATTCGAAGGCAAATGATTGTACATTTTCTTGGCATTGTACAGTATTGCCCCCTTAACTAGTTCTGAGCTCGGGGTTGGCAGATAAATATCATGCTTCGCATTCCTAAGTGGATAGTTGTGAGAAAGCCTTTCCGGAATAGAGAATATGTGCTTGCGGATTAAGCAAACGGATTTAAAAATGAATAAGGAAGGAAGAGTCAGTATTTTGAAATTTTTAAAGAAATTCTGGCAGTGAGTTCTACTGTTTAGTCCGAATAAGTATCGAACTCTTTTGAAGTTTGAAAATACGATCAAATTTTGTCGCGCAGTAAGTACCCCAGAATGGAAGAGCATAACGAAGATGCGACTCAAAAAGGGCATAATAGACCATTCTAGAGGTTGATGAGTTAAGTTCCTTAGACACTGATCTTAGCGCAAAACAGGCAGAGCTTAGTTTCTTTGATAAGGCTTCGATGTGCAAGTCCCATTTTAAAGAGTTGTCCACAACAAGTCCTAAGAATCTCACAGAGTCCACGACGTTAATAGTGGTGTTATTAAGTACAAAAGGTTGTATAGTACTTTTATATGACAAAACTTTGATGTATGAAGGAATCTACAGTCAACGAATTCCGGGTCAAAAGACGACACGACATAATCTATAGTACTAGAGCGAGTTTTAGTTATTCTAGTTGGTGAGTCAACATGCATGAGTATACCAAAAGAATGAAAAATGGACTGGAGAGACTCCCTAGCTGCACACACACTGGAAAAGTCAATATTTAGATCGCCACACAAAATTAATTTACTTTTTATAGGTAGGGATTCAAGCAAGCTTAGCAATTTTTGACTGAAAATATGCACGTCAGCGTCAGGTGTTCTGTAAATACAAATATTATAAAAGTCAAAAGCACTATGATAACCGACGGAAAATTCAAAAATTTTTTCGGATATTAGAGTATCGAACTTAGTTACTGCCGTAAAGTCGTTGTTAGTAGACATTATCATAGTACCTCCATGAGATGAGTTACTTCTATTGAATCTAGTTACTGTAGTGTAATTTTTGACAAATACAGGCTCATCAATATTTAACCAATGTTCAGTTATGGCAACAATTTCTGGAAAATTGAGCTCTTCTAATAAAAGATATAATTCATCCGTTTTATGTCTTAAGGACTGAATATTAATTAAAAAAACACTAAGCTTGCTATCGTCTAGTTTTTCAGAGGTTGCTTGATCCTCTGTTCGCGTCATTTCACCTAAAAAAAATATTTTTATTTTTATTTGGAGAGCCATTGGAGAAATACTTGGTATGACTTTCCCTAATTCTCTGAAGCTGTTGAAGTTTTTCCGTTGAAAAGAAGGACCTGAAGGCAGAAAGATCCGCATCCACTTCAGCTGAGTCAATACCATATACGTTGTGGAAGCGATAATATATCCTACGCAGGGAATCCGCGTCACTAAAAAATAAATAAAAGCTTATAAAAATAAGTAAAAATATTCGTATAAATGTATGTCCTAAAATGCTTCGTTTCGGAGATACAGGGTGTAGAAGTTTCATTTTTTTTTATTTCTTCCAAGTCTTTTCTGAACTATTATAGCGTCGATATTTGGATGAAAATTGCCTTTTTGGAATGACTCGTTAATTAAAGTAGTAAGATGGATTAATGTGCCTTCCGGAAGTTCAGAGAACATTTTGAGAACGTATCTGTTAGATTTTAAAATTAAGATGAATTCTTCTAGTATGCATTTGCGAAAACTTTTATTTAATTTTCTTCAAATGAAGGAGAAGAACGCATGAGTTTCCATTACTGAATCGTTCATCGCGACAAGCGACGATATTGAGGTTTATAAGCGACGATATATAAGCGACGATAAGCGACGATATATTTAAGCGACGAGATGTGTTTATGAAACCGCATCACCCATCGACTAAAACAGCAAACAGGAGACGTAATCGCGGCTGGAAAGTTCAAGATGTAACAAGGACAGTCGCATAATAATAAATTAAAAAAATCTTTAGAACTATTAAACCTCATTAACTCTATCTCCATCCAGTTGATCACAGTATAAAATTAACAAATGAAAATAAATGTTTATGTATCTATAGTTTATCCTAAAAATGATTATTTACGATTGCGTGAAGTGATTATAATAGTAATAAAATAACAGCGTATCTTCATTTCCAAGCCAATCTTTTCGATCGCATGGTATTGTTTGATACTGATATTGAAAGTTTTGAATTAAAATCTTATTATTATTTTTCATTATATGGTTGCATAAAATAGACTTAATTTCAATCTTACTGTTAACCTATTCAAGTAATAATTTATGTGCAGGTAGTTTTCGTTTTCAGAACTTAATATGATGCATAATAATTACTACTGCGTTTAATGGCTGTAATTAATTTTAAGGCAAGGTCTTCAAATAACAAGCATATTATGAGCAATACTTCTATAACGTCCATGATCTTTATTTTATTATTTATGGTACACACTATTATTATGTTACTAGAATATAAAATATATTAATAATTTAATTTTTTTTTTTGGAAATAATGCTTATATATTTGTATATTTAGCTATATGATAAGAAATACCATTTTTATTTTAGAAAGAGATACTAAAAAATCAAATAATTCAGCTACAAATTGCTTAAAAGATTATCAAAATCCGTCCACTAGAACACAATACAGAGGGTCGCTGTTATGTATGGAAACGGTCGATTATACAGGGTGAGTTTCCTACGATGTTCCCTATGGGTATCTCGGAAATTACTGGAGATAGAGTGTCGGTTAAATGGGGAAAGAATTGCAGTTTTGGGGGTCATAAATATGCGCCTGTAAGATTTTTGAAAAAGTTCATGGCTTACTAGATATTTTGAAAAAAACAAATTTCGGCTATATTAAAAATTGTCCCTAATTCCATTATAATCTATTTTAGACAAAAAGTTTTCAGATAAAAGTTGTAGATAATCACAACATCCTTAATGAGATTGTGTCCTCCGTTTTTTTCTAAAGCCTATCATTTTTGAGATATGACACAAACATATGTTTTTTTAAGTGTAAACCATAGTTGGCTTTATAAAAAGCGCTTTTTTTAAAGCTTATAAAGCGTTTAGAGATATAAGGTATAATATGTTTTCTTCGAAAAATTACTGAGTTGTAGCCAAATCTTATCATTTTTAAACAATTTCACTTAGTTAGCCATGGAAACAAGTTTAATCGTCTTTGCTCTCATCAACGTGAAGCTGTCACATCCAAACTTTGTAAAATAAAATAAACAAAAATTGTAAATATGAATTTTTGAAGTGAAGAAGAGCATGTAGATACTCGCGCATCAATAGAGTGGTTCCAACATGACTTTCATTATAACCCCCCCCCCCCCAAGAAATGTTAAAAATTATTTATATCATAAAAATGCAAACTCAGGGATAGGAAGAATAGACCAATTGCATGAGCCTCCTCGATCATCCTCGATCACCTGACCTATCCATTTTAGATTTTTTATGCGTTAACAATAAGGTTTACAAAAAAAACTTATGAATAAAGAGATGCACTACTTGTGGCGCTACGAGAGAAGTTTAATTAAGTCGACCAGTCCTTCTGTGAGAATAGGTAGTAATTCACTTTTAAAAGATGCAGCTCAAAACAATGGCGGTTTTTTTGAACATTTTCTAAAATAACTTAAAATGTATGTAGTGATATTATTTTTTTAAGTTTTAGTTTATGTAATGTAAAATGTAAAGAACCGTTTAATAATATATTCTGACTTTTTATAAGTTATAAATCATAACAGAAGAAGAATACCATGCAATCTAAGTGAAATTAGTCTAGAAAGATAAGAATTGGCTATAAATAAATTTAGCTTTTCAAACATGTCTTAAAACACGTTCTCTAAAGAATGTAACATTCACCGGTCAACGTATCCTCGAAAATGTATGGCCAAAATGTATGGCCAAGAAAATTTGAACCAATAATCCTACACGCTTTTCTTCATTTGAAAAAATCATATTTACAATTTTTGCTTATTTTAATTTACAAAGTTTGGATGTGACAGCTTTACATTTCTGAGAGCAAAGATGATTAAACTTGCTTCCATGGCTAATTAAGTGACATTGTTTAAAAATTATATGAATTGGCTATAACTCAGTAATTTTTCGAAAAAAAAAAACATATAGCTTATATCGCTGAAAAGCTTAAAAAATGGCGCTTTTTATGAAGTCATGGCCAGCTATGGTTTCCATGTAAAAAAACATATGTTTGTGTCATATCTCAAAAATGACCGGCTTTAGAAAAAAACGGAGGACACAATCTCATTAAGGATGTGATTATCTACAACTTTTATCTGAAAACATTTTGTCTAAAATAGCTTTTAATGGAATTAGGGACAATTTTTAAAATAGCCAAAATTTGTTTTTTTCTAAATATCTAGTAACCCAAGTAGCATTTTCACGACTTGCGACCACATGTTTACTAAACACAACGTTGGATTAGTTACAAAAAATAGTTAGCTCCCTACCTTGGGTTTTAAAATAAATTTAAACGTTTTTATAACGTTGTGCCGACGTTGGACTAGTACTACAGCAAAGTAGGAAGCTTCTGCGAAGACGAATAAACGTTGTCTTGTAACATTTTTTGCTTAAGTGATCTTTATGTGATTCGGACAACGTAGTTACAACGTTGGACAATATAGAGTTTTCCGACGTCAGTTTCAGGACCTATTCCAACGTTATGCAAACGTCGTCTGTTTTACTAATTCCAACGTTGTTTAGATTTCCTTATTCTTACGTTGGTAGGACGTCGAGTCACTACCTTTTTGCAACTGTATTGAACCATAACCTTAAATCTTAAATTTTCACTTCATTGTTCTGTTCAGTCAGACAGTTCAGTGCTGTTTTTGTTTTTATAAAAAAAAACTTAATTAAAATGGGACATAAGAAAAGTACATATAAAACTAAAGTTAAATATACATCGACATATATTACCGATAGTTTATCCGCTCCCTCGTTTATTTAGATTATAGAGGGCGGCACAAGCTAGACTCTAGGATGACTAAATTAGGCAATCTTGCGACTAGTATACTACCTGTTAAGGCCGAACTGCGACTTTATTAGTCCAGTATGCGACCACTCGAACTACTCCATCTTAATCTCTAAAACAACAAAGTGAAAGCCGCCATGTTGTTAAATAAGAAAATGTTTCGTTCCTAAAGTAGCAATTCCTGCTTTTTGAATACATTAACTTGAAATATTTGACCCTAAAAAACACGCGGAAACAATTTTTTCGACTGCGAATAAATTATTCTCATTTTAATAAAAAAAAAATTCAAGGAAATTTATAAAACTTCTTTAATTTTAAGGCCCATTAGTATTTTTCAAAGCAGAAACAATACATTTATCAATAAAGTTGTTTGCGTTTAACTTTTTTGCCTTGGGTAACGAGTTACAGAGTCGGTTAAAGTGTTTCAATAATTATGATCTTCAAACATCCCCCACACTTAAATATTTTTGTTTTGTTTTCCTTCACTGCCATCTGACATATGTCTCTAACTAAATCATAAAAATATATTTTACTATAATTATCCCAATTTAGAATAAAACGCGACTTAGACGCCATATTAGTTTTGTATTTCTGTGAATTAGGATTTTAAACAACGTTGCAGTTTGTACTAAATTAGGCTTCTAGCCAACGTCGGTATCCAACGTCGTTTCGACCCAAAAATCATTCTCCAAACTAGTGCAGACTAGGGTTGGCACGAGGTTGTGCCGACGTTTGGTCGCGTGACACAACGTTGTCCCGACGTCCAAATGCTGCTTGGGAAGCCATGGGCTTTTTCAAAAATCTGAAAGGTGCATATTTATAACCCCAGAAAACTATAATTCTTTCCCCATTTAACCGACTCTCTATCTTCAGTGGTTTCCGAGATACCCATAGAGAACATCGTTTGAAACTCACCCTGTATAGGTAAAATATAGGAGGTACCGCAAAAGTTATAGAATTTTTAAATTTCTATTAGCGAGTAATACATTTAAGTATACAGGGTCGGTCATGAAGTGGTGGCACATCAAAGTTTTATTTTTTAAAATAGAACCTCCTGTATATTATTGCATATTTTGTTTCCGTTAATTTTTCCTATATTTTAGTTATGCTATTCGGGAGACGTATCCCAAAAATCAGAGATTATTAATATCGATCCAGCCGTTCCTGATTTATAAATGGCTTGACTAACCCGTCTTTGTTTTACTTATTTGGATTACTAATAGTGATATTATTTGTTGCAGTGTTAATTTTAAGAAAAATGAAAAAGACTACGATGCAACTAACAGTGCCGTCTACCGTATGCTCAAAGAAGCAGAGAATGATCCGGAACAATCAGTAAATGATTCAGGTAATTTATTTTTATTTGATTAATAGTTTACTTAATGTAGATATTATTAGTTTGTTTCTTATGTTGTTATAACGAAGAATCAAGTAAAATTAATCTCTATTAGTAAATATACATAAATATGTAAGATTCAATTTATCAATCAATAGATCAAACGAAATAAATTATTATTTACTTCAATGGCAGCTGTGGCTATAGTGGAAAACTTAGACCACTACACGAGCAAGTTCCATTTGCGAGTATACAAGTTTCATTTGTGTCCATATTTTGTTATCTCCATAACTAATTATCTGTAGAGTTCATATAGCAACCCAATATGTTAAACACACTGTAAAACATAATTTAAATTATCTGTCTTTTAAGTAACTTGATTCTCCATTATAACCCCTAATAATCAATTCTTCTTTTTCCTCCGTTAAATCCTTTTCGGTTGTTTATTTATTCTGCCAACCAGAACCGGATTCCGGCATCGTAACCTCTAGTAACAAGGGGGTAGCAGGGCTGAGGCACGTCACGGCCCCACAGAACAAACCGGCGCCGGCCAATCCGCAGCTGCCTCCAGGGCAGAATATTTGCGCGGACTGCGAGAGGCTCATCGTGTAAGTATGGGAACATCTGTCTGGCTTAGTCATTTTGACGAGATGCGGTCTTAAAAACTATATTTTATAACAGCCAAAGCTACTTCCTCACCGGTAATTTTTTTCGTGTCTGTTGAATTAAGGAGGAAGCGCACTCTAAATCGACTCGGATCGGTCCACTCGAAAAAGAGCGAACGGCATCGGCATACTGACATGGCGTCGTGCATTGAATATCTTCTATCGGTAGTCGGAGATTGTGATCGGCAGTTTTTGAGTATAGATGAGGAGAATTAAATAAATTAGAAATGATTTTGTGTCGTTCAAGATTTTGTGTCCAGAACATATACTTAAAGAGAGAGATCCACGGAGTAACTAGAATTATACTAGACTTCATATTTTATGTAGAGGTCAGACACTTTAAGGCGCTTTTACCAGATATTGTGTATAAGGACTTATCTTTTTAACTATGCCATCTTTCTCTAATTAACTTTATGAAATAATAAAAATTGTTCTTCTGCTCTAAAGAAAATACAGAATTAGTACAGTCATTCTGGCATCAAAAAAGGTCTAGACTCCCATCAAATTACCTCCGATCTCATACTTTGCCAGTCGTAAGTGGTCCACTGGAAAAGCTTAAATCCGTATCCACCCACCCCAACGTTTTTGAGAAACTCAAAAAAATTGGATTCGAAGGATTTAAAAAATACTCATTACGTTATCTCGTCAAAATTGTTAAGGCAGGCCGAAATATTTTTATACATTTTTACAGGATATTTCACTACATTACGTCAACTGATATGGACGACAACTGTTCCAGACTATTATAAAATTATTTTCAGAAATATTTTTCGAAAGGAATAAAAAAAATTATATTTTTCTCTCTCAAATACTTTTTCTTATTGTCAACAGTAAATCGTACTCAAAACTTTGCGAATTACAACCACCCACTGGCCGAAAGAAAACCGAACTGTCATCCTACTAGTCCTACGCCGACGGCGTCGTCTGACAGCTGTCAAAAACCCCTTGAGAACGCCACGATTTGCACAGATTGCGAAAGAGTAATCGTGTAAGTCCAACTCGATGTTGGATTGATATTTCTATGTGCGTCCTCGTCATTATTTGGTTGTGATGCTCGTTTTTGATCTCTTATGGTCTATTCACAAAAATGTCACATCTCAGTTGCTGATTATACTAACATGGTTAGCAAAATGTGCGTCCAGTGCAAAACTAAAGTGTTTTACAGCAAATGAAACACTAATTTACCACAACATACCAAAACACTTTATTTCTTGCACTGGACGTGCGTTTCGCTAAAGATGTTAGCATCATCAGCAGATCATTAAAACGCATAATTAAACGGTTTTAATCATCTCCTGATGATGCTAACATGGTTAGCGAAACGCGCGTCCAGTGTAAAAGTAAATTGTTTTGGTGTATTGAGATGACACCTTGTTTTTTCAAGTTAGGTTCTACTTTAAAAGAGAATATAAAATGAATTTTTGGATATTCAATATTACTTATATAATTTGGTTTCATCATCGATTAATTCCTTAAAAATGGCGCATAACTAAAAGTTTAATTGTTATCCAATATAGTTAATTTGTCGTCTGTAAAATTACTCATTTCGGAATTTTTTAAAAAATCGCTACATTTAACAGTTCTTAACTAATTATTGTGAATAACCGCCACGGATGTTAAATTTCTGTGACTGGGACGGTACGGCAACGGAAATGAGATGTGACGGAAATGAGATGTGTGAATTGACCTTTACTGTGCATCGTACTTGTTCTGTCCTAGTAGTTCCAATCTTCCAATAACAATTAATATTTCTTATACTTTTTTAAATATGTGGGAAAAATTCATCTAAATTTTTCCATAAATAAAAAATTAGTACCTATTGCTTAAGTTATTTAAGGTTAAACTATTAAAATCTGCATTCTGTGATATTTAATTATTTTGTTCAAGACACATTTATTAGGAAATTTGAGTTGAAGCTTAATATCATAGCCTGCCTTGCATACATACTCTCATTACTCGCTGACGAGTATTCGACACGCATCAGAAGATGGTCACGCAAGGCATTTTCTTTCATGAGCTTTTCTGTGACTCAAAAGCCCGATACGTGATGTTATCTGCCTATCACACTACCGACATTCAAAAATCTCATTGCTTTGTTGCCTCTTTACTTTTTGATTGCCGCTGTTAACTGAGTTTACAATTCTTCTCCATTGAGTTCTATAGTGAGCTCCTTCTTCTCACTCATTCTGCATGTTAATCCCCTTTAAGTTTTCGTGGAAAATGTCCTTGTACCTTTTCAGTTGTCCACCCAGCCTCCTCTTACCGTCTACAAGCTCACCATAAAGCAGAGATTTTGGTATGCGGTTTTCTTGCATTCTCCATACGTGACTAGCCCTTTATCTTAAGCGGGATTTTGTAACCATGACTTCAAAACTCTCGCAGTTAGCTTTTTCAAAGACCGATACATTTGAGACATGATGGAACCACCGGATTCTTGAGAGTTGTCTAAGGTGTCTCTGATGCAACTTGTTTAATGCGTTTATGTGTCGGCAGTACGGCACAGGGTTTCGCTCCCATATAACATGGTGGGAATTATAATTGCTCGGTACACTACAAGTTTCGTTTTTGTACTCAAGTCATGATTGTAGAAAGCTCTGTCTTTTAATTTCCAGAATGCTTTTGAGGAGTTGCTAATCCTGTGCTGAATTTCAGAGTCAATATTGGCCTTTTCCGAAAGCCTGCTTTAATACATATACACAAGGATTATAATCCAAGAGCCAGGTGCAAAAACATGCAAGAATTTTTGAAGGCTCATATTTTTAAAATCGATTGCATTTTAGTGTTAAAAAGCAAATGTACAGTCAGCAGTTCCACATCCGGGGCACCTGGCGCTGAGAAGCGCGTAAAGGTGTAATTTTAATTAACACCTCCAAACTGTTTTCTGAATGCTGAAAATTTGCAGATAACATGCGAATGCTACGAAAGAGTAGAGCGCCATCGCAACACTGAAAAATATTTTTAGCAAAATATACACTTTTTCTGTAAATTTACACTTTTTCTACTCTTTTTCTGTAAATTTACAGATTTTCTGTAAATTTACACTTTTTCTGTCAATTTCTGCGTTAGTGGCAACAGTGGGGCGTTATTCTACGAGTAGAAGTAGTCCCATTCATTCCCCTACGCCAGTTTAATAACAAAAGTCTTCACTAGTAAAGAGAGAATTAGGGAACCATTGCGGCAATTAATTGAAGGATTGAAGGCATGCGGACTATATGAAAAGATTACGCAATATTCCAGTATATTCAATGATATATTTTGTTCTGAAACCACACTCAAAAATCAAAATCAAAAATACTTGAAGAATTATTCCTCATCGTCTATACTGAACCTGGGTCTAACACCCGTAGTACGTACAGAAAATTGGGTGATTTGTTATTTTTGGGATTATGTATTGGATTTCGAATGTGTGTGATATAATAGTATGTATTTCTTTTTGTTTAATATGTTTTCTAATAGATATGCTTTAAATCGACCCGGAAAGTATTGTCACCCTTTCCGATGCATTAATGTTTGCAACAGGATCTGATTGTCCTCCACCTCTGGGATGACGTAAACTGTCGTCTGCAAATGACGTAAACTTAGGATATAACCATCCTCTAGCAGACATGTCAAAATTTCTTTGTGACTTAATCCGACTTGAAAGTAGGTTTGGTTTGGTTTGATTAATTTTTAAATATTAATATAATTTAATGTATTTGCCCATAATCTCTGATGAATATCTGTACTACGTAGGCAAAATAGCAACTTAATCAGCGGAGAACAATGCTCACTTGTAACTAGTGAGTAACGAACAGGTCGATGCCGAGACGTCGCGTCGTCCTGCTGGGTAGTAAATTTCGCTTGCAATGTGTAAATTTACAGAAAAAGTGTAAATTTACACTTTTTCTGTAAAAAATCTGTAGATTTATAGAAAATGTGTAAATTTAAAGGAAAAGTGTAAATTTAACATTTACAGAAAAAGTATAAATTTACAAAAAATCTGTAAATTTACAGAAAAAGTGTAAATTATGCTAAAATTATATTTCAATGTTACGATGGCAACTCTACGGTTTTATAGAATGCAGTGTAAAACAAAATACAGGGTGGCCCATCGAAAACGTTCCGCAAGGCATAACGGCCAGGGTAATATTTTTTTCAGAAAATTCAAAAACACGTCAATTTTGTGTGTGAGGGGGACAACTTTTGCCTCAAAAATGATTGCAAAATCTTCAACCCTCTAAGTGGGGGTGTCATCCCCCAATTTTTTTCAAATGGGAAGGGGGGTCAAGTGGTACTGCAATGAAACGGGCTTTCTATTCTCTATACTTTCCCGCTTCGTTTTTGAAAATCGGTCAAGTTATTGAGAAAATATGAAGGATTGAAATTTGAAAAGTTTATTTAAACATTTATCAGAGTAAATCATAAGGATAAATTCCTTCGACCAATTTGCTGCTTTTTCTTATTATTTCTAGATGTTTACGCATTTTTTCACTTGCCACAAGTTTGAACGATCAGGTGCGGTAGTTGCTAGATGGCTGTTCTGTAACTTATGCGTTGAAGTTCTTCTCAATATCGTTAAACTTTTTAACAATTATGATGTACTCGCTTGCAGAAAAAGTGGAAATAATCGAACTTTATTTTAAAAATAATGAATGTGGCAATCGTGTTGCGCAAATATTCAATGAACGCCATTCTGACAAACACCTTTATGGCAAAATTGTTCGCGAGTTAGTAGTAAAATTTCGCGAAACTGGTTCCGTTATGAATAAAAAGAGGCAGAGGGAAAATCTTAGTAGTAATACTTAGTAGTAATCTTAGTAGTAATCTTAGTAGAAAATCTAGTAGCAGTAAATGAAGCTATGGAGGTATTTGTATTGGGTCAAGTTGCCATGGATAGTACCATAAAATAATGTAGTTACCATAACAACAACTGTGGTAACTACATTATTCTATGATAGTACGATGAGTACAAGAAAATTAGCCAATAAGTCTGGCGTGAATCGTACAAGTGTCCAAAGAATATTAAAAAAACTCTAGTTCCACCCGTACAAAATTCAGTTGGTACAAGAACTCACGAAGGCGATTTTCATCGTCGCTTGCAATTTTGTGAAACTATGAGTAGAGTGGCGTATGATAATAATTTCCTATTTAATGTATGTTTTTCGGATGAGCGTACTTTCTTTTTGAACGGTGTAGTTAATCGGTACAACTGTCGGTACTGGGCTGAGGACAACCCCAGGGTTTTTCACGAGCTGCACACACAAAACTCTCAGGAATTGAACGTGTGGGCTGGTATTTTTGGAAATTCTATTGTAGATCAGTTTAACAATATTGAGAAGAACTTGACAACGCACAAGTCACAGAACAGCTATCTAGCAACTACCGCACCTGATCGTTCAACCTTGTGACAAGTGAAAAAATGCGTAAATATCTAGAAATAATAAGAAAAACCTCAAATTGGTCGAAGGAATTTATCCTTATCATTTACTCTAATAAATGTTTAAATAAACTTTTTAAATTTCAATCCTTCATATTTGCTCAATGACTCGACCGATTTTCAAAAACTAGACGGTGAAATATAGAGAATAGAACGCTCTTTTCATTGCGGTACCACTTGACCCCCCTTCCCATTTGAAAAAAAATGGGGGATGACACCCCCGCTTAGAGGGTTGAAGATTTTGCAATCATTTTTGTGGCAAAAGTTGTCCCCCTCCCAAAGAAAATTGACGTGTTTTTGAATTTTTTTTGAAAAAAAAATACCCTGGCCGTTATGCCTTGCGGAACGTTTTCGATGGGCCACCTTGTATAACAGTTCAGACAGAGCAGTATGGAGACACAAAGCGTCAACTCTGCCTAAAACGCACTGTCATAAAAAAATTATGAGTCAAAAGGGGGTTTCGGAAATAAAATCCTAGATTACGTGGTTTACTAATCAGCTGTTCCAAGATCAGTGCTGAGAGTAATCAGCTGGTAGTTTAATTACGAACGGTTGGATCATTAGATTTACCGGGTTAACAATCACATTTAAATATATTTCGTAAAAAGAGATAAATTAAACAAATATAAAAAACAAACAAAAAAAAACCTCTTTAACGATTGTATAAGATCTATTTTTATCCTATTTGTTTTGCTTTAAGTATACTTTTTAGTTTCTGTAAGACTATTTTTTATAAAAACAAAATGTGTTTTATTTTAGGCTTTTTTAAAATTATGCCATTTAAAACAAAAACACTATAAACTTTATTTTAATCATTTATTTACTGCCAACATAATAAACATTCCATCATATTAATAATAAAAAAATATATCAATTTTTATCTACCAATTGTGATGAAAATTTTCAGAATTGTCTATCAAGTTCCATTCTTTCATTATGCCTGGCTATTTTAATCTAAATGTTTTAAACCACTTTTCTGTAGTTGAGTTTTCATTTTTTTCCTATTGGGTGTCTCCGATAGTGCTTTTTCGCAGTCAGTATCTTTAGAATTACTTGTTGGTTTTTTATTTATTTAAAATCTAGAGTTACTTGATGCTATGCTGATTGGCTCATTTGACTTTACGGTCACTAACAAAATATCATGTATTTGATCAACATTAGATAAAGTGATTTCGGACAAAACGGTTATTAAAAAACTTTATACTTCTATGCGGACCGTTACGTTTAAAATTACCCTAGAAATGATCAGCTGATTAATTCTACCCACCTCATTAGGAGGGTTAGTAGGATCACAACATATGGCAAAAATCGAGTTATTCGGATCACTTTCCGAACGCATTGACTCGTTTTGAGATCACTTTTCGAACGTCTGGATTAGTAATCCTATCAATCCGATCAATCAGATCACAGTTTCCGAAAACCCCTAAAGTGATTTCTGAAGGCTAAGGATATTATTCACTCTATTACATTTTTTTAACCATCTATTTTTGAAATTTAATTACATTTCTTAATAAAAGGTTAACACAAAAATGTGCACGTATAATTGCCTGACATGTAATATAGTCCAATGTAGATCTGTGTCGAATGAGGTGCATGTAGGTAGACATTAGATTTGTTTCAACACATTTTTTATAAATCTATTTAAATTGTGCTTATTTTAATTATTCTAAAATGGCGTGCCTATAAATGTACAACAAAGTTCACTTCGGGTACCTAAGTATATTATAAAAAAATTACACAATAATATTAATGTTGAAATAAATCTATTAGTAGAAGCATGGTATTATCTTATTATTTTGTATATCTATGGCACTACCGTCTTTTTATTGTTGTAAGGCATGTAAATAGCTTACCACTTACTAGACTTTTATAAAGTATAGACCAAACTAAATATTAGAATTAGTTATTCAGGTATAAATAATATATATAAAATATAAAACGTTAGAATCAGGATCTGTGGAGTTTGGATATATTTAGATTATTCTTTAATCTGCGTTTTGATTGTTATACAATATCTTAAATCATTGATTTGATTTTCGGTAGTAAAATGGATTTTATAATATATTAATATTTCTTATATTTCAGAGGTGTTTTTGTAAGAATCAAAGACAAGAATTTGCACGTTGAGTGCTTCAAGTGTGCCACTTGCGGTACTTCTTTGAAAAACGTTGGGTAAGTACCTTGTACCTAATAGGTTATTTTTAAAGCAGACTCTATCTGAGTTTTATAATTATTTTAGTTATACTAATACTGATTAGATATTAAGACATGTATATTTTTTAATAGTAATAAAACTTTTAAAATACAAAATTAGTTGTTTTCTGAGTTGTTCATTTACTACATTATTGAAAGTAAAATTATTATATTATTAAAAGCTAGAATTTTGAGTACTTTTATGGGCATTTACTTTTAACATAACTTTTAAACATCATTTCTTTTTTTTTGTTCTAGGTACTACAATATTAATAATAAACTTTATTGTGATATTCATGCCAAGTCAGCAGCAATTGCAATAAACAATCCTGCAGCCGTTCCTGTTACTATTCCTCCGTAAGTAGAAATATTCTTTTTTTGTTTACTAAGCAAATAAAAATCGTTAATTACAGACAGCTACGCAAATCACAATACGAAGAATATTTGTAAATAAATCCCTATAAAACATTTTCAGGAAACCAATTTTATATATAAATTATTGAAGGTAGTTTTATTAAAATCATATTTAAAGAAAAATAATAAAATATTATATTATAGATACTAGCTAATCCGGCAAACGTTGTTTTGCCATATAATAGTAGGGGAAAGTGGGGTAAGTTGACGAAGCGGGTAAAATGACGAATGTCGATAAAATCATTATAACGTAATATATTTCCATTCGCATAGGAAGCGCCATCTCGTTAGTGTACCCTGAAGTAACTCAAATAGTTTGGAAAGGCTTGGACGGCGTGCTTTTCTGTTAGAACTGATTTGTGGATTTCACGTGTGTCGGTAAACATTTTCGTACAGTGTTTTTAAGGTTTACAGTGTTCCAAATTAAGGTAAGACCGAAATAAAATATTACATATAAAAAACTAGGTATATATGCATGTTATGCTAAAAAAGTTTGCATAAACAAAGCTATTTATTAAATATTTTCTCATGGAACATTAAACATAACCTCTAGGGGCAAGATGGCCCGGGTAAGTTGACGAGTTCGTCATCTTACCCTACTGATCGTCATTTTACCCCATTATTTAATTTATTACAGCTCCGAATGGAGAAATAAGTATTTCGTAAAATGTTGTGCTCTTTTTAGATGCCTCGAATATACCAAAGAAAGACAAACAGACGTGCGTGGGATGAAAATGCTATGATTGCGGCTGTGCATGAAGTATTAGATGGAAAATCTTGCAATGGTGTGGCTTCTCTATACGACATCCCAGAACCGACTCTGCGCAGGTATGTGAAAAAAATGAAAAATGATCTGCAACTACCGATGCATGGAGGGAGATATTCTACTACGTTTAATTTAAACCAGAGCCAGGCACTAGTAAATTATATTACCTTGATCGACAAAAGAGGTTTTGGATTGACAGCCATACAACTAAGGAAGTTAGCCTATGACTTTGCTGAAGAACAAGGAATAACACATCGTTTTAACAAGGAACGGAAACTAGCAGGAAAGGATTGGTTATCTAATTTCATTAAAGATAATAAAATAAGTCTAAGAACTGCTGAGGCCACTTCAGTTGCGCGTTTAATGTCTTTTAACAAGCCCGCTGTCCAAAAGTTCTTTGACATTCTACGCGAAGTTCTGGAAAAATACAAATTTAGTCCCGACAGAATCTACAACGCCGACGAAAGTGGCCTGTCGTCTGTTCCGTGCAAACTACCAAAAGTTTTAAGTCCAGTCGGGACTAGAAGAGTAGCTAAAGCTGTTTCGGCCGAACGAGGCAAAAATACTACTGTTGTGTGCGCAGTTAATGCAGTTGGCAACTATGTCCCTCCTTATTTTATATTTGGTCGCATTCGTATGAAGGAAGAATTACTCTATGGTGCTCCAATAGGTTCGGATGGCACTGCACAAAAAAATGGATGGATGTGCACTGAAATTTTTGTTAAATACTTACACCATTTTTCCAAATATGCTCATTCATCGCCGGAAACCCCTGTTCTTCTTATGGTAGACAATCACTCTTCTCACATATCTTTACCTGCAATCAACTATTGTAGGCAAAAGGGGATAATCATGATTGGATTCCCACCACATACAACACACAGGTTACAACCGCTTGATGTATCATTTTTTGGCCCGCTGAAGTCGTTTTTTAGCCGAGAATGCGACAATCATCTCGTAAATCACCCTGGGCAGCTAATTGGGGACAAACATATTTGTCAGCTATTTGGAAAAGCATATAATAGGGCCGCAACGGTATCAAATGCTGTGAACGGCTTTAAAAAATGCGGTCTTCAACCTTTTGACCCTTTTGTATTTGGCGACGACGATTTTGTAATGGCTGAAACAACTGAAAGGGCACCGCATCAACCACCCGTTTATCAAAATTCCGATAATGAATCTGATGATGATATTCCTCTAATAAATTTTGTGAAACCCCAAAAGGATATTGAGAAAAAATCAACAATAAATATGACTTCAAATTCCCCAACAAGTGAAATAGTTTCAAGCACACCTCGTCATTTCGAAAAAGTAACGCAAGTAAAAAGAAATCTGTTTAGGGCGGAAAATAAAGAAAATGAGCCAATTCCTGGAACGAGTCAAACCGATAATAAACTGAATGAAGTGACACTTCAAAAAATTCGACCTTTTCCAAAAGCCGAAAGGGGGGGAAATTGTAAAAGGAAGAAGTTGACAGCTAGTGTAATAACCAGTACACCCATTAAAGAACAGTTGGAGGATAAGGAATATCAGATAAGACAAAGAGAAGAAAAGAAACGAAAAATTATAGAAAAAAAAAGTCAAAAAATCCCTAAGAAGCTAAAAGAATCAACAATTGCTTCCAAAAAAGAGAAAGTAATGCCACTGACCCCTCCCAAGAAAACTAAAGAATCTATTTTCTGCCCTGGTTGTGATGAATTATACCAGGATCCCCCAGTGGAGGACTGGATTAGTTGCAGCAATTGCCAGTATTGGTGGCACGAAGCTTGCAGCAACTACAATGGTGTAAGTGAGTTCGTTTGTGATTACTGCTAAATCCATTATGTTAGTCAACTTACCCCATTATGTTAGTCATCTTACCCTTTAGTGGGGGTAAGATGACAGATTTGCAGTATATTAAAAAACATGTTTTGTTCAGTTTAAAATAATTTGTTTATTTTTAAATATATGTGTTTTTTATAGTAAAATGTGTGTGTTAATCAAAATAGAATACAACACTCTCGTAACTTGAAAATTTAAATAAAAAAATCTATATTTTGCTTAACATCGCCAACTTACCCCACTTTCCCCTATATTGTTTAGTAAAAATGACACTTTTTGTGACGAGGCTGTATGTTTGACTGACATACAGCCGAGGCACAAACAGTAATTTTTACCCCTAATAGAACATGCTATTTTTTCAAATGCCACAAATAAGCTTTTAAACAATTTCCAACGTTTCAAATAATAGCTTTTTTCGTTTTCCTGTTATTACCGATTCTGAACCGTCCTAGAATTGTGATGCGTCTGCGCAGAAGGAAATATGAAAACATTATTTCATTTGCGCATGCGCTGGATAGTTCTAGGACGATTCAGAATCGATAATAACCATGCCCTAGACACTCAATGGTAATTTTATAGAACTCCAAATTTAGTTTCTTCCGCATCGCCAGATGGCGCAAAAGACATTAAAGTACAGGTTTCTAATTTATATATGAAGATGACATGATAGTCCCTATGTTGACTATTGTCTGTGGTCTAGTTTTTGTCTAGTTGACATCATGTTGACATGTTGACAAAATGTTGGTGATCCGTCAAGTTATTTTTAAATCATTATTTTGATCATTATTTAAATAATCAT
This sequence comes from Sitophilus oryzae, assembly GCF_002938485.1. Taxonomy (NCBI): domain Eukaryota; kingdom Metazoa; phylum Arthropoda; class Insecta; order Coleoptera; family Curculionidae; genus Sitophilus; species Sitophilus oryzae. The sequence continues at coordinate 1,655,496 of NW_022146163.1, read as the reverse complement.
TAATTCAGATATTCCTGATTTATCGGAAAGTTCGGTGATTTCAGTGATTTGTGTTTATAGTTTGTGTTTTATTAGTTTGTGCATTCTGATATTTAGAGTCGATCATCATTTTCGTGTTAGATACTAAACTTTTTTATTAAAGTCATTCTGACATTTTAGAAATTATAAATTTATGAACCAAATAAAAAAAATAGTTTAATCATAAATAAGTAAATACATAGTTGGTAATATATAGTATTTTTTGTAACAGTTAATTAGTAGTCTATAATATTTTTGCTATATAATTTATTTGTTAAATCAATAAATAGGCGCTATGTGCTCTATTGTTGGTGTTTAAAATGTATGTATATATTTTAATTTTGTTATAATTATGTTACACTTCTAATGATCTAATAAAACATAAAATGGGCAACAAAAAAGTCTATATTTATTATTTTATATTTTGCAAGGAGTAATTTTGAGCTTGAATAACGTTACCGTTTTAGTTAGCGTTAATAAGTAACGGAACGCTAAAATTATGTTATGCCAAAACTCTCCATTAGTTTCTTCCGGATCACCAGGTGGCTCTAAATGTCGGACCCATTTGTTTTATATCAGTATCCAATCTATCTCTAGTACATGACATTAGTCTATGATAATAACAGGAAAACGAACAGACCTAATATAAAAAGATTTAAAAGTCATACCTTGTACAGTCATACAAATTATATATCGAGAAACTATGGTTACGCTCCTTGAATTTGATACTTTTTCCATAGCAACTGTTAAAATTGCCTTATATCTATCAAAAATGGGAGATAAAATAGTACCCCTTTAGAACTTTTTCTTTAATGGCCATAAGCGGGAGTAAAAGACCAACCGCCCGAACAAACACTAGAGGCGCCACCGGTCATCAAATGGTGTAAAAATTGCGAAAATTTAATCATCTAATTTTAACACAAGGGGTCGCGCTTAACTTTTTTAATTTTAATTCAATATTCATTGTTTTCAAACTATATTAGGTATTAGACTTTGCTGTATTTTGTAAATGTATAAATGTTTTCTTAGTATAAAGTTGCATCATAGTAATTTAAATTATATTACATTCATATTTAAGATTCAAATATTATGACATATATGTCAGTTGCCGTCTAAAATCTTGATAAAAAGTTAGTTATTGTCAAAAGTAGTTAAAATCATGTTAAAATTTTAAAATTTACAAGTTATAATTAGATATTTTATATTATTTCAACAACACACACATAATAGTACAGCGTAATGTTGATATGCAGGTCCAAAACAAAAAGTGCCGTTATATTTTTCAGTTTTCGTTGTCAGCCGCGGAAGTTTCAGTGATTTTAGTGTTGTCGGATATTTTTATTTGTGAAATAGAAATATTGCGTTTGGATTGCAAAACTAAAAGTGGAAGTTTTATTGCAATGTAAGCAAGCGTTTGTCCATTTCATATTTTACTTTTTTCATACCTACGACAAATATACATATATTGAAATTTTATAATTCGTTTTATTTAAAAAATGTTAGAAAACAAGCTTGTAATCCTGTAATTGACATAATTGTTATGTAATATATTTCATTTAAATGCAATATATTACTTTTCAATTAAGAAAATGTAAATTTAAAAAATATATTAAAAATATATACAGGCATTAATTGAATTTTTTTGAGTGCGAACAAACACGAGAGGCGCTTTATTATTTACTTTCATTTCTTAACATGACAGACAAAGTTCTAATAGTACTTTAACCGCAATGGTAGAATAAATAATACTTTAACACAGGGAGTATAGGATGAGTATACGTTAAAAACTTTATTTCTTCTCGCACGTTTTTTAATTGCTCTCATTTTTGAAAATGTTTGTATTACTTTTCATAAGATATTCGGGATTTAAATTGAAGTAGTTTGGATATGGCGTTTGTCGCCTCAGCCTGAATATCTGTTGGTAATTTACTTATTTCGTTTTGAACCATTTCTGGCTCCAATTCAATCAGCAATCGACACGAAAGAGAATTAAAACATATTTACTCAAAACTGACAACTAAAGAGGCAGTGAGAGGCAGCCTTATTTATTTGTCAAATTACATAGAAACAACGCCAACCCAACACAATATTTTTTCTACTCGTAATAAATTCCTTTAAATAATAATTTCTGAATAATTTTTAAAACGTAACTCGCTATGGAAAAAAAATACTGTTTTATACACGACGCTAAAATACCATTTTCCCGTCTTGTATAAAAAATAACTATTATGTCAGTTTAATAATATATTTTTTCGTACTTAACTAAACTAAAAAAATATATATTCCATGAACAAATCCAACTTTAGTGTGAAAATGACTTGTTCGATACTGTCGCAGGTATATAAAATTGTATATTGTTTCACTAATTTGTTAATTGCATTTAAAATAATAAATTTAGTCTCAATTTAATTTTTAGTGGTGGTAAAGCTCCTGTAAGTGCTATCTCAGCTGCACTTTCGAGTCACTCCTTGCCATCACCATCTCCGTTATCTCCAAAACTACCAACTTACGCTCCATCATATCCCGTAAGTATCATATTTTTTTCCATATATAATCACAAAATATATTTCTTTTTCTTTTTAATTTCTTTCTAACTTATACATTTTAAATCATTTAACCTGTAATTTTGATATTGTCTAAAATAAAGTAGCCAATTGACTATTTTATTAAAACCTGGAATATACTATACAATGGTTCGAACTCTATCCCGAAAACTTCGACAGCATATTCTGCAGATAAAAATAAGTCAAAAAGTTCGTATAAATGTATGTCCTAAAATGCTTAATTTTGGAGATTCAGGGTGTAGAAATTTCATTTTTATTTCGATTTTTTCCAAATAATTTCTGAAGTAACGTCAATATTTCGATGAAAATTGGTGTATGGGAGTTTTTTGACATGAGACATTTGGTTTTGATGTCAATATGACTCCCATTTGTAGGGGGCGCCCCCTACATGTGTTTTAACAATTTTGAAGAGTAATAACTTTTCGTCCGTACCTGTATAAAACTACTGAGTAAAAAAATATAAATTTCCATGAAGTTTTACGTAAAAAATATCTCTTGGTAAAAATTGTTACGAGCAACCATTCTCAAGAACATGGAAATAGTCAATACATGTCATTATTTACAAAAAAAATAAACAAGTTGAGTAGATAGTAATTTGACTGAAATAATACATTTGGGAAACTTTTATTTTTTCAAATTAATCATAAATTTTTCTACGAAAAAATGATACAGTTTTGTTGAACTTTTGGCACAAAAACATTTCTAATTTATGATTTGAGTCTAGTAACTATTTAGTCGACATATTTAATTGATGGCAATAATGATAATTTTGATTTCAAATATCTCGAGAACGATTTTTACTAAGAGACCTTTAAAAACGTCGTAAATGTATATTTTTTAATCAGTAGTTTTATACTGGTACGGACGAAAAGTGATTACTCTTCAAACCAGTTAAAAATATGTATGTGGCGGCCTCTACAAGAAGGAATCATATTGACATCTAAATCAAATTTCTCACGTCAAAAAACTCCCACAATTTTCACCCAAATATTGACGTTACTTCAAAAATTATTTGGAAAAATATCGAAATAAAAATGAAACTTCTACACCCCGTATCTCCGAAACTAAGCATTTTAGTACATACATTTATACGGACTTAATTAGTTATTTTTATCTGCAGAATATGCTGCCGAAGTTTAACGAATACAGTTCGAACCACCCTGTATATTTTCTCCATTTATTTATTTTTAGGTAAATTTACTTTATTTGGAATATTCTATCGTTAAAACTTAATCAAATAAAACAAGAATGGCAATTCAATTATCTACTTTTATTTTAAACAAAAAACTTATTATATTGTTGAGTTTTATACGTAGTTAGTTTTCAAATTACTAGCTAATGCACATGGTCTTGTCTGCATGATGCACTCTTTTTTACACTAACCTCAGAGTATTTAAAAAGACATAGAAATAATCGCAAAAGATTTACATATCTATGAGTCAAAAGATAACTGTTCTCGGAAAGGATAGTGATAGTAAAGTTAGAAAATAGTGATTGATTATTGACCATTTTAAAATATAACCAAACTATCTAAGAGTAAATCCAATGTCTAAAGAATACAAGGACAACATGTAACGCCCATATACTGGCTGCCGCAAAATTTGTGATGTTAGACCCCATCATTTTGGAGCCTACGGATGAATCACCACCTCGTCAACAGCGACAATTTTAGCGATTTTTAATAATTTGTTGTGTGTTGTGAACTTTGTATAAACTTTATATATGGTGATGTGTTCAGTTTTCAAGTGTAAAAGCAGCAACGATAAGAAAGAGCCAGGAGTTGCTTTTTATAAGTAAATAAACAGTCCACTCCACCTTTTTAGCGTTTTCTTATTGAATTTGGTAATTATTTTTGTGATATTATATTATGTACTTGATATGTGCTATGAGTCGATGCTAGTTTTGTACCTTTTGTTAACATTTCAATAAGTTTTTTTCGTAATTAATTAGTATGATACCGCCGCCTCCACCATAGGCGTAGTCAAAACATTTATTAAAAATATAAATATCCTTTCAAGCAGCTAAGTTAAGAAAAATATGTGCCACAGCACTGTTTGGTGACATCGTAACAATTTGCTCTCGGGTGTTATTTGTCCTTGGATTCTTTAGTCATTGTATCCATTTTAAAATATAACCAAATTATCTAAGAGTAAAAATATAAAAAAGAACAAAACATTTCAGAGGATATCATATACCAATCTGTGTCTTTTGCTGCTCTGAGAAACTAACTTACTTTTAGCCACCTGCGGAAGAACCAATAGCCACACCTCCAGCTGACGTAGCTTCGAAGCCTTTCGCACCATCACCGCAGTTAAATTCTACAGCTCCATCTAGCGAACCTAACCCTAACATTTCCAGTAACACATCTCTGTATAATCCTTCCGCTCCTCTATCTTTCAGTAAATTTATTAACAAGGTGAGTGGGAAAGTATACCCCCAAATTTAACAGTTTTGTTATAGGTGATTAAAAAAGTATATAAAGTCATTTTTAAAGATATTATAATAACCGTTATTCCGATTTAAATGAGATTTGAGGTGTCTGTTTTGCTAAGTGCTTTAAAATTTGATTTTCACAAAAATTAAGAAAAAGTACGAGAAAGGTGAAAACTACCCCCACCCTTACGTAAATTTTAGTAGAAATATTTTCCAACACCATCGACGACTGATTTTGACCCCAAATCTCATTCAAACTGGAATAATGGTTCTTAAAATATCTTAAAAATTGTATTTATTCTTTTAAAGTTTGATGCCCTCTAACGGATAAACGAGTCACTATTGTATAGAGGTAAATTGTGTTCAATGAACTTATTTTGATTCCAAAAATACGTATAGTAGTTCTATACAGGGTGTCCGGAAATTAATGTAACAAAATTTGGTTATAGATTCTTGAAAAAAAAATAGATGACCCGTATTTTTTATTTTTGGCCAGGGGCCCCCCTTTTCGGATTTACAGCCCAAAGTCTAAAGCTGTTTGATCTCGATCTGCATTCAATCACATTTTGTCATTTTTAAATAATAAATGTAATTATTTTTAAAATCAAAGCGACAAAAAAATTTCTAAATTCAATGAGCTTTCTAACGAGCTAATAATTTTAAAGAAATTTAAACACGTGACCGAAGTTTTGGGGCTCCAAAAGCAAGGCGGCCCACGAAAAAGTGTCTTAAGAGGCTTCTTCGGCAAAAAGCATAGCAGGGGGTTTTGTGTAAAACCCCTGTGTACCAAATTTAGTGATTTTCGTCCAACAGGGCACTGAGATATTAAAAAAACTCTTTTTAGGGACGAAATTCAGGGGGCTGTAAATCCGAAAAGAGGGGCCACTGGCCAAAAATAAAAAATACGGGTCACCTACTTTTTGAAGAATCTATGACCAAATTTTGTTGCATTAATTTCCGGACACTCTGTATAGGGAATATTGGGATACCCTCTACTTTTTTTCATGGTTAGTCTGACCTTTTTATTGTTAATCTAAGGTCTGGCCCAATCTGACCAAGACAAAATACTTGGTTTGTTAAATGAAATATATTAATGGTTATAGTTGTGCCATTAGAGATAATCATACAATATAGAGACAGTACAGAATATCGTCTGAATTATATTTAAAAACAGCCAAAGATATCATGAACGCAACTTTACCATTTACCTAATATTTCATGAAACAAGCTAAACGTTTTTATTTTTGATAATTACTCGGTGAATCTCTTTGTTACTTAAAAGGGGTTGGTTCTTGACTCCTGAATATGAAGACATATTCAGATATTTAATTAAAGGATATTCATATTCATACTTCTATTTAAGATGAAAGCTGGTCCTTACTTTTCTTCATTTTGTTTGAACAATAAATACAAGTTGAAGTGTATGGAAAATTAGTTTTCAAATCTAATTCTTTTAATATAGCTTCACTAGCCTTCCATTTATTTCTGCATAAAATTCACTGCTTGGCCTATAAACTGCGACATTTTTTATGACAAAGTTTCGTAACTCATATGTTAACTGTAAAGAGACTTCTCGAATTGGTTGTGATTTTGTATACATTTTGTAGACATTTTATATTTACGAGATCAAGAAAAAATGTCTAGACCAACTTAATGTATTTAACTAGGATTTAAAAAGCAGTTATTATTTACATCAACAAAGCTCACCTCTTTAGCAAGACTTAAGGGACATAAAGGGCCATTACTGCCCTTATGCTAGTAAAAAAAATTAAGCTTAAAGTATAGCAACACAATTTATTTAAACCAAAAACTCGTAATACAAATCAGTTAATATACTAATATATCTGAACCATAATGTTGCGTGTGCTGATTATGCATCAGATTATCATTTTCCATATTACTTTAGTCGGCAGCCTCATCTGGACCCAAACCGTTCTCCAGTGTCAGTGCTCCACTCTCTCCTGGAGGCACTTTACCCAGAGCTGCACCTCTATCTCCACAGAGCAACTTTAACAGAGCTCCTCTATCTCCACCATCTGCACCATCTTACAGTTCTTACAGTCCTGCCTCAACAGCTGGTAAGTTTTTAATAATGTCTAAACTTCCATACTCTTCCAATTATCTATCCAAAAATCTAATAAAATATGTTTAATAGAATTTAAAAACAATTTTTATGGACAATCAGTTATATTTACACCAACAATCCAATAGTTGAATGAAGAAAGAATGATTATTTATTTTTTTATTAGATTTTTGCAACTATTTCTTATTTGGATCAAATATACGTTTAGACTTTCTTATCTATGTAATTATATTATTGCAAAACATAATATGTTCAAATTATAGTAGCATATAACTTTGCACACAAACTATGTTATGTATAGTTAGAGAAATACCGTATTATTGGAAAAAACGGTATGACAGTGGCTTCCGAAATGATAATCTTGCAATTGCATAAAAATTGTTAAAAATTCAATTTAGAAATTTTAGAAACAAAAATTAGTAAATTACATAATACACAACATATTTAATAATCACATATACATTATTGCCCTACAGAATATAGTATCATTTCTAAGGTCACTATGGCGTTTTTTTTTGGAAGAAATAATAATTAAATTGCAGTAAACTTCTACCTTAATTTGTTTTGAGAAATTAATGAAATACAGTAATATTAGACTTACAGCCAAATCAATATTTATCCGAAAAGAATTATACAAGAATAAATAAAGACTGTAATTAAACTGCCGTTAAACGGTAGCTTACTAAAATGCGGTTAATAGGTATGACGTCGTTGATGTGACGCACTTGACGGCTTTATGAAATATAGGAATTTTATAAGGACTAACCAACGCTATCCACCCCTCCAAATAACCAACTTAACCAACGCAACTAATCTCAACACAGATAAAATATATAAAAAACAAATATAAATTAATAAAAATCAACCAACCCCACCAAATAACCAACTAACCAATGAATTAACACCCTCCAAATAACCACGCTAACCAACCCGCCAAATAACTAAACCAAGCCAACCAAAAAGAGTGAAACCAATGCAATAAGATCACGCTATAAGCAAAAAAAAAATAAAAAAAAGTCTTGGTCGGCGTGAGATTTGAACTACGGACCATTCGCTTACGAGGCGATAGCCTCAGCCACTGACCCCCAGGTGCTCTTGCAAGATGCTTAAGGTTAGACATTACTTTCCGCCGACATGAACGACCCAATATCTATTAACGGTATTTTAGTAGGCTACCGTTTAACGGCTGTTTAAGTACATCGATAAATAAAGTATCTCCATTGAGAGCATACTTTACACGTTGCATAGACATATTTACAAGAGAGCATAGACACGTTGTTGCTTGTCATTGTCATGCTTGTCATCAGTTCAGAGGTTGAACTCGTTGGATACACTTTAAAATTTAAAAAAAGTACTAAAAAAGAAACGCTATATAACAAAATATAAACTTTAGCTTTACTGGTAGAATATAGAGTCGGTGTTTTAACTTATTATACATTGTATATGTCCATGGTATATTAGCATCCTATTCTAATTCTTAGGGCGAACTTCTACACATAACCCTTCAAGTGGCCTTTTCAGAGGTACAAACCAGGCTCTTGTTCTTTACCCTGCTTTAGTTCATAGCTAACTTTTTTAAGTCATTCATTTATTATTTATTTTGTAATACCTTGCAACACCCTTTATTCATACATCCCATTTTCAAATCTGATCACTTATTATTTTTATTAAGAATACTAAGTTATATTATCTGTATTATCTACTCTTTTAAGTTTTCCTATATGTATGGAATAGCCTCGAAAGTTTCAACGATTTTTTAAATTGAATATCTGTGTATTAAGTTACAAGATATTGTCATTGTATACACAATTTAGGTATATTAGAAAACCGGGGTTTGTAATAGCACAGCCTAATCATTAGACAGCCTGTCAATTTACGATCATTTAGATGCAACTTTGTGTATGTCCACGGATTGTCTTCATGAGAGGAAAAACATTGTTGTTATTGACATGTGGAGAAAAATTTATTCTTTATAAAAATTTTTGCTTGTTCAAAAATGGTTATTTCCACATTACTTTTTCAAGTTGCCATACTGTTTTAGAAAAAATTAAAAAAAACATCAAACAAGTCTTAAAAATCAAACGGCGGCGGCGTTTCTATGGTCATATAATTTCGATATCGTTCTTTTATAGATGGTTATTTTTAATTTTGATTAACGTCATATTTTTTGCTGTTACTAAAGTATCACATTTTTCGATAACTATTATTACCCTTTTCGTAGCGTTGAACTAAATAAATTTTGTGCTACTGTAAGTATAAACGGGATTAACCATTTTAGAACAAGCAAAAATTTTTATTAAGAATACATTTTTCTCAAAATGTCAATAATAAAAAAGTTTTTCCTTTTGTAAAGACAATCCGGGGACAGTATAGAAAATAAAAATACAAAAAAAGAAAAATTGAAAAAAATAACTTTTTTTAATTTCGAAAGTTTACTATGTTCGGATTTATCCGGCTCGAAGGATCAATGTTTTTTTTTTAATTTAAATGAAAGAAAATATTATTAAAGAAAATAATTTTTTTTAATTTTTATTTTTTTTACATTCAAAAGTAACTTTAAAAGGCATGTTTATAATTATCTATGATATAATTGTCTAGCCCATCTACATTTTTTTTTGGTCCTTCGAGCTGGATACTGTATAGGAAACTCTTAAATCTACATTTATTTTTGTTGTCATTCTTAATTACGTAAAAAGAAATATAGATTTAAGACTTTCCAAAACAGAAATGACTTTATTTTCTAATTTAATGAGAGGCTAAAAAGCCAAATAATTAAGCTTCAAACTGCTTAAAAAATCATCAAAATGAACCCACTAGATCAAAATATATTGAACTTTGAATTGCATGTTTTTGATGCGGGTCAGTGAATATTAAAAATAAATAATGGATTTGGTCCACTTTTACTCTAGACCAAGGAAACTAGGTCTGAAAGATGTTTTATAAATTCTATAGAAATTTTCTTCAACTTATTTTAGTTATCTCAAATGACAATGTTTTGTGATAGACAGTATAGTAATCTCTTTTCAAGTGTACTGACCCATCGCATTGCTTTTCCATAGACCTTGATTGGTATTCGTTGTCACTGCAAGCATTTTAAAAAGTTAATTAGCTTCATGTATTCATCGTATTCCAATACTTATACAACTGCCTCTCTGAATAGATTTGCGAAATCGATAATAGTTTCCTAAAATAGTATAACCAAAAACACAAGGTCAATATCGATCTTTTTTCTATTACAGATTGGTCTTTTAATTCCAAGCCTAGGCCCTTTTCCTTAGTATTGGATTAAACAAGCTTTTTAAAAAATTTGCTTGCTAAATTATGGCATTTCCAAAGTTTTTTTTGAAATTCTAACAATATACAACTCACTCTTATATTGGCCTGATTGAAACCAATAATTTTCTATTGTGTACGCGTTCATTTGACATAATAATATTTTATAATGTAAAAAAAACATATTTTAGTTTAGTCTTGGAGTAGACTTTGTTTTTTGGTTTGAATTTAGTTCTATGTTAAAAATAAGAAATGTTTTAAAGAAATATATAAAATAAGATACAAAAAAAGGACAGAGAATATCGAAATATATTTATTCATATCTTAAGGTTATGTAAAGTGATCTGAAAGGAAGCCAAAAATGCAATAATATACAGCGTGTTCCATTTAAAAAAATCATCCAGGTCCACTCACACTTTTTTGAGCCACCCTATAGAAGTTAAAATATTTTCCTGAAATACATCCTGGTACATATATTTTAGAATTGCACTTAAAGAAAATTCTCAAGTTTTTTATTCTAGGAGGTACGATGCCCGACGCACTATTGCCGGACCCTGTATAGAGACTTCACGATTTTTAAATTATTTCTGCTTAACAAAAATTTAAACCAAAATATAAAAGCTACTCCAATACACCTTAATTATACAAGTTTCTCATACGATATTATTTATATACATATTAATTAAAATTTATTTCTTAACTATTCTTTCTTATAATTGTTAATAAAACTACAAATGGTCTGGTCTTTTAGTATTCCTATTTAATATTTAATAGATGATAATCCTAAAAATATTAATAAAATTATAGATACTACAAGTAAAAAAATATTTAAAAAAACCTTTTTATTTTTATCGGAATTTTATTAATAAAAAATTAGTAAAAAGAAATATTTTGTAGCTACGTTGATATACAATTCATCGTCAGTCATCATACACAATACACCCATAATTTTAATTAGTTGTAAATAAACATACCTAGTTTTTACAGGACACTGCATTTCACGAATAATTGCTTTAAACAAAATCTAAACATACCATAGTTATACTATTTTGTGGCGATTTTTACTACTAAGCAGCTCTAACATTTTTTCTTTTCTTTTTTGCTTTATTTGTTTCACCTCTTCCTTTGTTTTTGTGTTTGATCTTGTGTGATATCGCATCGTAAGGGCGCAGCACTAGCATTGTTTGGCCTCCCCAGCAAGACTCCGACCTCCCCACAGCTTGTCCCTTATTTTACCCTCCTCCCTCCAAAGTTGAGACTGAACTTGTAGAGAAAAGAAAAAAACAATCAAAGTTTGAAAGCGAGTACTTCAGCGAAGAGCTCGAAGACGTCAATATGGACGAAACTACTTCGTTTTACTCCGAAGAATTATGTTTCTCAGGTAGAAGAAGCGCTGTGGAGTGCGTAGAATTACTCTCTGATACTTTAGACACGCAAAAACTTGTAGAAAATGTGATAAAGTCTTCTCCGATGCTTGCTACTCCGTCTCTAGATATCGGTAAGAAAGTCGAAACTTGCAAGGAGACTTGCACCAAAGCCAGATGTATAGAAAATATAGAAGCTTGCGAATTGAGAAGACCGACACAATATACACCCAATACTATCGAATTTCAAAATGTAAACAGAGTACAGAACACCGTTTCTCAAAGATGGGAATCGTCTCTAACACAGGCTGTCCGTACTACTGCTCCAGATTCTGACACATTTGTCCGAATTCCTTCAAGAGGAGCACCCAGTCCTATGAGATCAGCTCTAACAATCGCACCAGCACAACCTTTCAATCCTCAAAGTCAAAGCATCTTAGATCCAGTTCCCCTTCCTGAACAGACCGAACCGTATTTTCCTCCAGAACATCCAATCCTTCCTGTAAAAAAGGAGGAGGAACCAAAAAAGTTGGAAAAACCACCGATATCCAAACCAAAAAGTCCTTTTACGAAAGCTCTAGAAATTGCACCGGACAGGCCATTTACTCCGGCTGGTGGAGTACCGTTAACACCGCCACCGGTTAAGAAAAAGCCTAAAGATGCTTTGGATAAACTTCTAGATGAACTCCCTAGACCTGGCGAGAAGCTTGATATGAGATCTGCTCTAACAACAGCACCTGACAGATCCTATACGCCATTATCAACCGAATATAGTAGTACTTCAGAAGAAACCAAAAGTATGAAAGAAAGCGCATACAATATCGATAGATCTCACCTCGTGAAGCCTTTAAAACCTGAAGAATTGCCTCAATCGTTTAAAATGAACACACAGGAGCCGAAGCCTCCTAGTTATTACGCTCCGGCAGTTATCGAAGAGAGAATTAAATCAGAAACGGAATTGGAAGAAATGCGTAAAGCAACTAAAAGCAAAGAAACAAGAATAATCGAAGAAGAAACCATGCAACCTGGTCAGATCACTCAGCAAATTATAACCCAAGAAGCACAATCAAACCCAGGCACTTTTGCACCTTTATTTCAAGGATTCTCTTGCTCGTTTAAGAACAAGACCGATCATTCACAGTTTTCTATAGAAGTTTGCACCACCCCGCCGGTTCCAACTCCTCCTCCAAAACCACAAACACCTATTTCTTATATTGCAACAGTCGAAGAGAGACCAGCAAAGATTACTAAGCAAAAAATTATTGAAGAAAAGTCTGGATCAGAGGAAATGATGAAACGACAAGAAAAAACGAGCATGGAAACTAAACAACAATATATACAAAAGAGAGATGTGCAAAAACAAGATGTACAGAAGCAAGCTGAAGAAGTTATTCAAGTTAAACCATTGCCAGTTACTACGTTGTTACATAAGCCTGAGACACTTCCCAGTTATCAGATGGATTTAAAAGCTACAGCTGAGGCGGATTTGATCTTAATGGAGAAACGCCAGAAAGCTCAGCAGAGATTGGAAGAGCAGAAGAGAGAGCGCGAACAGCAGAAGATTGCTGAAGTCTCCACTACACAGAAAACGGTTCAAGGAATTTCCATCCAACAAGAGGCTTTGCCTCCAAAACCTATTATTAACATAGACCCGAGTGAAGCTATGAACCCATCACCCTCAGTTCACTTTCAACCCGTTTCTGAAAAACCACCCAGTACTACATTTTCTCCTAGACCCAGATCGATTACTCCGAGCATGATCAACAAAGCTCCACCTCTACTTCCTTATTACCAGGACAATTTGGTAGCGCAATTTCACTCTGCTGTCGGATCAAACGTTTTGGATCCTACTACTCCGGAAATCTCCAGATCCCCCAGTCCTCATCCTGAAGCGCGCAGTCGTAGTCCTTCGCCGTTCCCTTCGAGAAGACAGGAACGAGCTAAATCCCCTGCTGAAGGACCTCCTCCCAATCCGTTACAATCTTCCAGACCTCTTCCTACACCTCAAGATTTTAAAATACAACAAGCAAAAGAAAACGTTAAGACATATTTATCAGGTTATAAGAGTCATGAGGAAGTTTCAGGACATGCAGCTGATATTAGTCAAGTCAGTCAGAACGTTGCTTATCCATTATCGAGTGCTCAAGCGTGTGTGCAGACTGGTAAAGTTCAACAACAGGTAGATAGCTGCGAGAAACAGCGTTTGCAAATAACTGACGCTCAAAAGCAGGAATGTCAAGTTGCTAAAAGTTCAGACAGGATATCGACGACAAATATATCTGAGAAGTCTCACCAAGAACAACTAGCTGCAGAACGGCATTCTCAATCACAGACCGTTGAAAGATCTGCTGACGGGATAACTCAGGTTCAAAGAAAGAAAATTGTAACTGAAGAATATGAGAAGAGTCATAAAGAAACTAATATTCAAATCGAGAAAAACGTTACTTCAGTAAACCGGAGGCCTTTTTCAAAAGTTAATGTTCCTTTAGTCGAAGGACCCACTGCTCAATCATTTCACGTTACCAATCCTCGACATTTGTCTTTTGAATCTAAAGAACTACTCATGTCTCAGCAAGAGTCTGAGAAGCTTAACACTCAAAACACCTTGCAAGAAGCATCTCAAAAGTTATCGTGTCAAAATTCAGATACCAATCAAAACCAGTCATCTCGAATTCCTTCCAGTTGTCCTGTTCAACCTCCTGTCCGTCATGTTTATCCTCCCGGGTCACTTGCTTCTATTAAGCACGTGCAGCCGCCATGTGCTAGCCAAAAACCTAGTCAAAACGTTACCAAACCCAATGTTCCTAAACCCACTGTAGGTTCTGGCAAAGGAAGACAAGCGGGTGGTATCAAGGTGGCGCCTAACAGGGGCAGAGGGGTGCTGAACACTGGATCGTTGAGTGGTCCCAGGGTACCATTGTGCGGACATTGTCACGGTCAGATAAGGTAGTTACTGTGTTTGGTGTTGTGTGGTAGTTTCTTTTCGGAGAGCTTTGTTTTTATGTTTTTTTTTGAGTGTCAGATTATCTACTAATAGCATATTGGGTACTATATGATGAGGAAAAAAACGGCGTAAAGTTGGCTTGGAAATGGCTGTTGATGACATTTATCATATAAAATCACAACAATGTTCATATTTCAGCCAATTCCAACGCCATACTTTTTTTTCGATTCTACGACATTTCAATAAAATATGGTGAGTCTTAAAGAAATGTAAATATTTTTAGGGGTTATTAGGATATTTTGACTTAAAAAATTTAGATTTTTTTTAAATATTGAATTTTTTTAATTATCAGTTAAAAAACATAATATCTTGATAATATGATAACATAGGCAGTAGAATAAATTTACAAGAAAGAAAATCCAGAATGGATCCAGTGTTTCTCAAAATTTAAGCAAAAATCATTTTTTATTTTATTTTCAAAGTAAAATACCTCGGTTATTTTTAACTTATTTGAAAAACGGTAAAGAGAAAATATGTTTCTTTTATCGAGATCTACCAGGTCTGAAAATATTTGCTTTTATTTAAGATACACCCTGTAGAACTGTTTGTGGTTTTTCGAGTTTTACAGATATTGCAAATATAAATAGGAAACATTAAAATACATTTTTAAAAATATTTTAAAATAAAAATAAAACAAAATAAAGAATTTCCCTTATTGATCAAGAATATACAGGGTGTCTCAAAAATATGTGCCATCTCTCGGGAGATTCCTCATGTAAAAATAAGATTTATTTTTCATATCAACATAGGTCCGATTCTGCTGTGTTTCATAGCTATAGGGTGTTAAAATCTTAGTGACCTTTCAATTTATTATAATTTCCTTCCAAGTACTTTTAGCGTTTTGCATGAAATTTTGAGGGTAAAAGTTACTGTAAATGCGACATATTTTAAAGCCTATAAAAGTGTCGACATATTCACCAGGGACGTGCATATGGGTTATCACTGGAATATTTTTCTAAAAAAAACGCCACTGACTTTTTCTCTTGGTAGCGAAATAGTGTAAGCAGTTTAATACTGATTATAAGTTGTCTCTTGAATTTTTTTAATTTGCCTTGATCCAAGTCTAATAGCAACCTTTAAAAAATGTTAATATCATTAACTTGCAAAAGTTTTAAATAAGTACTCATTGATTCCCATCAAAAAAATATGAAAAAAAGTTCCTATAAACATGGGTATGGAAATGTATAGTTTTAAAGTTAAAGGATGTTAAAACTTTTTAAAATTAGGTTTTTTTAAAAATAATTTAAATTGCTGTATGTTGGACTAATAGTAATAATAACTAACAGTATTTTAGTAACATTTAATAATAAATTAGGTAAATTATATAACTTACTAATTTTATTTTTATTTCAATTTTATTAATTGTGATTAATAAAATTGCGTTTATCTCATCAAGGAGGCCGAAATGGGCAAAATATTAAGAGACGACTTTTAATTGGCATTAAACGGCCTACACAATTTTGATATCAAAAGAAAAAAAGTCAGTGGCGCATATGTTTTTTTTAAGTATCCCTGTGATAATCCATATGCACCTCCCTGATGACACGTCCCTGAGTATCGACACTTTTTTTAGCATTAAAATAAGTAACATATATAGTAACTTTTACCCTCGAAATTCCATTCAAATCACTAAAAGTACTTGGAAGAAAATTATAATAAATCGAAAGATTATTAAGATTTTATCACCCTGTAGCTACGAAACAAAGCAGAATCGTATCTATGTTCATATGAAAGATAAGTCTTATTTTTACGTGAGGAATCTCCCCACGAGAGATGGCACATGTTTTTTGAAACACCCTGTATATGATTTCGAAAGGCCGATATCAAAATAAAAATTACAGCACTAATAGTTGTCTGTACGAGTAATTACAGAAAATAAGTGTCTTTGTTTTTCCAATAAACAAAATTTTAACATTCCATATGCAGAAAATTACAATTTAACCAATTCTTATTCATGATTATGTTGTATTTTATGCGTTTTTTTTTATTTTATTAACAAACTCGTTTTCTTTTGCATGTTTTTTTTGGTGTGTTTTGTTTTAGAGCATGCCAGTATAGTGTTTCACACTAACCAATCGGAAATTCGTTCCAACCCGGATGAAACTTGCCACACTTTACCTACAGCGATCGCATCAGTGCCAGTTTACAGTGAAATCAATATCACCATTCCTCATTCCTCGGTAAACTCTCCAAACCAACTAGATTCTCACGGCTCGTCTCCAAATTCAGATTTTTCATCGTACTCCTCCACTTCCAGCTCAAAAAGTCGAAAATCTCTTGAAATGGCCAAAGAAAAAGTCATTGAAGAAATTAACAAGTCTCTTATGCCCAAACTTAAGAGGGTTAACTTATCAGAAACTCAAAGTCCTCGACTGAATTTCGTTATTAACAACGTTCAAACGAGGATTGAAAATGACGTGAAGAGAGTCAAATCTGAATTGATTATTCCAGTCAATAATAATAATAATAACAGAGATGATAAAATTGTCACTGAAAATAACTTGCCCGATCACTTGACTTTTACACGCAACACAGTAACGCATGAGGATGTTAGGAAAGTAAATATTTCGAATTCGACAGTGGAGGAAACAAAGTTGGAAAGCAACAATATCGATCCTAATGTGATACCGGTTTGCTGGAAATGCCAACAAGAAATTGTTAGGTAAATTACAATGATTTATTTAAATATTGTAAAATATACCGGGTGTTTTTCAAAAACGGCTCGCCCCTATAATTTTTTTACCCTTTCAAACGAAAAAGCGAGAGTTGGTATGTTACGTGACTTAAATCAGGATTGACGTATTCAATTGTTTTCGGTCACATCCTGTTTCACCGGAATCCTGTTAAACCGAATCCCCGATATTTTTTTGCTTTATTTGATAGAAAATGACATTCTGAATAGAGTGCATAGACAAACAAATAAAAAGAGACTGACAAATCTCATGGTAAAGAGTGGGACCGCGTTCCCGTAGCGCAACTCAGAATAACAATTTTGAAACCAATTAGCAGGACCATGGCAGGACGTACGTCTTTATTGCTATCTTTCTTTATTATGTGTGCTTTATATGAAAAAGAAAGAGATAGGTATAAAACGTATCATAAGACATTATCGCACATTCTGGCTAGCGGAAAATTTAAATTAGTCATTATTAGTAGTATTCTTTCATTCTGAAACTGAAAATTTTCACATAAACTGATTTATTCCCTATACCACGTAAAGGGAACGCGGTGTAGGGAATAAATCAGTGTAAGTGAAAATTTGCAGTTTCTTTCAGAACGAAAGAATACTACTATTATAAGGGAAATTATAAAAAAAGCAAAAATTGTACTGTTTTATTAACATATTTATTTATACATAACAATAAATAAACTTTTTATAATATAATAACAAAAAATAACAGTGTTTATTCTACCCACCTACCAATTTTAAATGCAGAAGAACTGACTGTTGCAGGAAACGATCGGCCAATTTTTTTAAAGGGCATTAAAAATCTCATCCTGAACCATTTTTAAGTTCAGTTTTAATCCTAAAACAAAAGTAAAATAGGTATATTAATAAAGTTTCTAGTTACTATAAACCAGCTAACCAGCTATAAACTACCTACCCAAAAAATGAAAAAAATTAATTGTATTAATTTATTATGTTAAGAGAGGTTCGAAATATTTTTGACACTACTACTTCTACTTTTTTCTTAATAAGATGATAAATATAACTACTTACTTTTATTTTACCGGGTGTCTTTAACATATCTAGCAGAGAAAGGGGGCACCAATACATATAAAAAATAGATGATACTGACTCCTGCAGCAAATAAAATAGCAAATAGTATAACCTAAAATTATAAATAACAAAATATAAATACCTATATGGAACAAAGGAATGTGTTCCTTATCCATATTCATAAGTCAATAAAGTGGAGAGTTTAGAAAAAATGATAAATCACCAAAAGAAAAATTAACAAACATGACGAATTGTCATGATGTTGTCATCTTGGTTGTCATGATGTCGAAAACGAAAGGCGATTGTTCTAATTTCTACTTCGAAATTACGTTTTATATGGCTGCTTCTTTCTCTCTTGTTATATTAGAATGAGACAGTGGGCCCAATAGACGCAATGCGCAGATCAACATAAATAGAACGAAATTTTGCGTTCTGAGTTGCGCTACAGGAACGTTATCCCTCTCTTTGCCATTTAATTTGCCAGTCCCTTTTTATTTGTTTGTCTATGATAGAGTGACAGCTTATATCTCAACATTTGACATTTTCGGTTAAAAAAAAATAATATTTTTAATTTCACATTAGAGAGTCAATGGCTATGTCAAAAAAAAGAAAAATTTACTCGAAATAGCAAGTATGTGATATCAAAATATTCGAAAAAATGCCTTTTCCAAATATGCTAATGAGCCACCTTTGTTTCATTTGAAAAAATTTAAATATGATCAGCTTGACCATGAGGTCAAATGGTCAATGCCCCCCCCCCAAAAAAAAATCAGGAGAAATTTAGAAAAACTTATTTAAATTATACTTTTTGTAAATCAATTTTTTTCATCCTAAAATATTAAAAACTATTCCCAATTTGTGCAATTTTCGGTTGAAAACATTTTATATAACCCATTTTCTCTACTGCCGGTCAAAATTTTATTTTGTCCTTCTTTCCCGCTATGTTTTACACGTATTAAACTTAAAGTGCGCGGCTCGTGACGCCAACAAGGTAAGGTATACTATATAGAAAATATAATGGGTTAAGGTGCGATAGATATAGTTTATACTGCCAATTGACCACGTCGTTCATAAAAGGATTTGTAAAGTTTACTTTTTGTTAAACTTTATACACACTTGTATTTGGTAGTTTACTGACAGACGATATAAAAAGTGGCGGTTTTTGTTTTGTTGAGAAACCCCAGCTTGTTATTGTAATTGGTAATATTGTTTATTAGTTGAGAATCAATATAGTTGATTAAGAAATATCGAGTGCATTATTTCTATATAAATATATTTCGGGATTTCAGTCATATCGTTTGAAAAATTTTGCCGTTGGGGCAGTTTGGGTGTTTATAAAAACTCAAATTATAAAACAACCTAGGTTTTTGTATCGTTTATCGCGTATCGCGTATAATGTTTGGTTTAGTCAATGAAAATCAACATTGAAATTTTTAATATCGAAAAAAAATTAGTTTCAGTTGCCGTAGCTTTGTCGTAGGCCAGAGTTTTAGATGCAGCGTGAAATTTGTGTAGGTAATAAGTAATAATTCATAATTTTCTGGTTCTGGATAAATGATGAACTCTTGTTGACTGATTCTGGAATAGATATTTTCAAATAGACAACATATGGTGTTTAGTTTGTAAAATCGTGCGGTTAGAATAAAAGAAAACAATTGCTTAAATTTCGAAAAACGTTTAGAGAAAGAATTGACTTAAAATATAAAAAAAATGTGAAATAAAACTTTTAGAAATGTGTATGTGTATATATGTATTTATATTTTTGTGACATTATTTAAGTGTCTTTTAAATCCTACCGTGGAAAATTTGTGTAAAAAACATTGACTGGATTTTTAGTGACCACCTGTTTAAAAATGTAAGGGTAGGTTTCATTTTAACATAATTTGTATTTATTTTTAGATTTATTTTCCTATAACTAAACGTACAAGTTCCTTGAAAGAAACCAATTAAATTTGGTCGCGCCTTAAAAAAAATCGACGCAATATGTTTCGATATTGACCTCCCTACAATAATAACTACGAGCCGCCACTGAATATGATTAAAAATACGATTTGGGCATCTTTTAACTTTACTGCTAGAACAAGACACGAAAAAGGTTAGACGATCAAATCTATTTTTCCAATGCTTTTCCTCCAGATTAAAATGTAAAATACGATAGGTAAACAGTTGTTATATGATATCTCATTCTATTCATGTGTCATTTAGAAATATTGCGAGAGTGCCATTTAAAAATGAAAAGTTGTCGTCATTTCCGGTAAAACAGGAAGCGACTAAAAACAACTGAATACGTCAATCAATTCTTATTTATAACCAAATTAAAAAATTACATACCAAATCTACTTTTTACATGAAAAAATAAAAAAGTTTTAGGGGTGAACCAGTTTTGAGACGCACCCGGTATAAGATTTCGACAATGGCACTGAAGCAGGTCAGGTTAAAATCAATAAGCTCTGAGGATAAGGTACTGTATGGAAACGAAACAAATGTTGTCAATTATTAACAGAAAAAATATGCTTTACCTAAGCTCAAGGGATATCTCTAATTTTCGATCTTATTGTGAAAATATTTTTATCTAGATTTCTGCAACTGAAACTCAGGTAATTAATTATTTTATTGCTGTCTGTATTCAGCTGCAACCCAGTGCAGATGCCAACCAAAAAGATTTTTAAATTTCTGAGAAAAAATAATAATCCTCATTTAAAATATACACTGTGTCAGTTTTAAAACTTCCCACCCTTAATATATTTCATGCAGTTAAAAATAAGAAAAACCGAAATGACACGTCAATTTTATCTGTAAGGGGGACACTTTAAATTAATATTTTTAGCTTCAACCCCCTAGGAGGGGTAGATATCAGCCTTAAAATCTTAAATGGGAATGGGGATCAAGTGGCACATCATTTTAAAGGGCATTTAATTCTCTTTTCAGTGGTTTCTACTTTCTTGCCTTTTGTCCAGAGGTTTCCGAAAAATCGCGTTTTAAAGTTGCAGAAACACCAACACGCCTTCATTGAGATTTTGGTTTACAGACTAGTATTTACACAAAAATTATTGCAATGGATCTCCTTGTATTACAAATGATTAGAAGATTAGGTTACACCACTTACGCCCTATCCTATAAGTTGTTCAAAATGTTGTCCATTTTCCAGTAAACAATAATAAAGTCTGTTTTCAAACTCTTCCCTAACATTTCGGAAAATTTCACCGAGAATTTACCAGCATTCTGCTGATATAATTGGCCTTTTAAGATCATCAATGTCAGTAGGTTGTGTTTTATAAACAATAGATTTAAGATCCAACCAAACCAAACCAAACCAAAGAAAGAAGTCTGCAGGTGTTAAATCCGGTAATTTTGTAGGCTATTCAATTGGTCCCCTTCTGCCAATCCATATACCCGGATATCTATCGTTTAACCACTATCGGACCGGAAGAAAATAATGAGGTGGAGCACCGTCCTACTGGAATGTTAACAAATCCTCCTGTAAAACTGGATTACCCTCTGCTTCAATTTGAGTTTCTAGCTCTTGGGTGATAAGAAGATCAATAGTCTCTTGAAGCATATTAAGATATTAGCATATTGCCACCTAACCTTCTAATCATTTGTACTACAAGGAGACCCATTTCAATAATTTTTCTGTACATACTAGCGTGAAAACCAAAATCTCATTGCAAGCATGATTAATTGTTTTTGCAACTTTGAAACGCGATTGTTTGGAAACCTCTGGATAAAAAGCAACAAAGTAGGATAACATTGAAAAGAGAATTAAACGCCTTTTAAAACGATGTACTACTGACCCCTATTCCCATTTAAGATCGTAAGGGTGACATCTACCCCTCCTAGGAGGTTGAAAGAAAATGGCTAAAAATATTCATTTAAAGTGTCCCCCTTACAAATAAAATTGACGTGTATTTCCGATTTTTCATATTTTTAACTGCAAGAAAGATATTAAGGGTGGGAAGTTTTAAAATTGACATAGTGTTTAAAAAAACATATAAAATCATAATGACAATCAAGAATTAGACAAGAAATTTAAAGAAAAAAATTATTATACTGATTAGACCTATTTTCCTGCCGAAACTAATACATCTGCTTGTTTTATTAGGGGACCGTTCATTACCGCTTTAGGAAAAATTTGGTGCCCTCAACACTTCGTCTGCGCAACTCCTTCCTGTAAACGCTCACTGCAAGACCTAGGATTTGTAGAGGAACAAGGACAGTTGTACTGCGAGTACTGTTTTGAACAGTACCTCGCACCACCCTGTTCAAAATGTAACGCTAAAATTAAAACTGTAAGTACAATTATTGTGTACCTATAAAAATCCATAATTAAAAGTTCGTCTAGATAGACGACAAGCAAAACGCACGTCCAGTTATTTAATTTTAATATATTTTTACTAGATTTCTCCTAGCTAGATCTTCTAAGTTTCATTTTTAAATTATTTCTCACATACTAAACTTTTTCTAAGTTAGAGGTAGGTAAAAACTTAATCTATCTTTCAGGGTCCGCAGTTCCAGTGTAATAACTTTTTATTTCACTTTGAAAATTTGATAAAAAAATATTTTTTGTTAAAATTTTGAGAACCGCAAGATCTTCTGTGGGTTTTCTTTCTTATAAATTTAGTCTACTACTCTACTACCTATGTTGCCATATTATCAAGAAATTATGTTTTTTAACTAAAAACTAAAAAAATTTCCAAAAAATTTTTCAAAAATTTTCGAATTTTCATTTTTTTTTTTTGTAAAAAAAACTCATAGGCGTGTTTCTGGGGTTGAACTATGCTACCAGTTAAAATATTTGCACTTATTTCTGGGACACCCTGTATAAATATATACTGGGTGGTCCGAATTGTACTCCGGAAACTTTGGCAGCGTATTCTGCAGATAAAAATAAGTAAAAAAGTTCGTATAAATGTATGTCCTCAAATGCTTAGTTAGTGCGGAGATACAGGGTGTAAAACTTTTATTTTTATTTCGATTTTTTCCAAATAATGTATGAAGTAATGTCAATATTTGGATGAAAATTGGTGACTGGGAGTTTTTTGACATGAGAAATTTGATTCTGATGTTAATATGACCCCTCTTTCTAGGGGGCGCCACCTACATGTGTTTTAAAATTTGTTTGAAGAGTAATAACTTTTTGTCCGTACCTGTATAAAAATTCTGAGTAAAAAAATATACATTTACGACGTTTTTTACGTAAAAAATGTATCTTAGTAAAAATCGCTACAAGTAATGGTTCTCGAGATATTTGGAATCGCAATTATCAATACCTATCATCATTGACATAAATTAAACATGTTGATTAAATAGTTATTAGACTAAAATTATAAACTTGAAATGTTTTTGTGCCAAATGTTCAAGAAAAACTGTTTTATTATCATTTTTTCGCAGAAAAAATTATGATTAATTAAAAAAAAACCCAAATTTATTATTTCAGTCAAATAACTATCTACTCAACGTGTTTATTTTTTGTCAATAATGACTTGTATTGACTATTTCCATTCTAAATATCTTGAAAACGGTTGACGTAACGATTTTTTTCCAAGAGACATTTTTTATGTAAAAAATCACGGAAATGTATTATTTTTTCACTCGGTAGTCTTATACAGGTACTGACGAAAAGTTATTACTCTTCAAAACAGTTAAAACACATGTAGGTGGCGCCTTCTACAAATATGAGTCATATTGACTTCAAAATAAAATTTCTCATGTCAAAATACTCCCAGACACAAATTTTCATCTAAATATTGACGTTACTTTAAAAAAGGAAATTATTTGGAAAAAATCGAAAAAAAAATGAAACTTCTATACCCTGTATCTCCGAAACTAAGCCTTTTAGGACATGCATTTATATGAAGTTTTTTACTTATTTTTATATGCGGAATATGCTGCCGAAGTTTCCGGAATACAGTTCGGACCACCCTGTATATTTATTGGTTTATGCCTCGAAGGAGATTTATTTGTGTTTAATAATTCCATATTCTGATGTAAAAATGTAACGTTAAAACTATCTAATTTTTTTGATGTGATTTTTTACAGGATTGTTTGAAAGCCATCGGAAAGAACTTCCACCCCGAATGCTTCAACTGCTACTACTGTGGTAAACTATTCGGCAACGCAGCGTTCTTCTTAGAAGATGGTAATCCGTATTGCGAAAATGGTGAGTCTACATATTAAAAAATAAAAATTGGAGGTTTAATACAATATTGATATAATTTCAGACTGGAATGAACTTTTTACGACAAAATGTTTTGCCTGTGGTTTCCCGGTAGAAGCAGGCGATCGCTGGGTTGAGGCTTTGAACAACAATTATCACAGTCAGTGCTTCAATTGTACGGTATGTATTACTGAAGAGCTTATTAAAAAGACGTATTTAGTCTAGATTGTAGATTGTATGGGAGGGGGAAGTTAATCACCACGAACTTAGTTATAACTTTAACTTATCCTACAGTCTCAGGGTTTTGATAAAAGCCAGTATCTCAGACGGTTTTTTTTTAAAGGTAAGACAGTTTTACCTGAAAGGTAAATATCCATTTGAGAGTATTACTCGCGCGAGAAACTCTCGATAGTAGTTCAGGCATGTCGATACACGTCTGCGACTACCTATCGGGGAATATTCATTTTACTATCAATAGTGTACTCGCAACGATTTGCTCTCAAGTGTATACATATTATTTTTAATAGCGGATAGTTACTTTTGAAATACGATTACGTTTCGTATTGTGATAGTTCTAGCAGAGAATTATTAATTTAAAATGGCAGCTACTTGCAAAGAGTGGTCAAAAGACGATAAGTATATACGAGGAAAATATAGTTTTGTGGGATACCATGGGATGCTATGTTTCTTTCACACTATACATAAACAAATTAAATGAAAAATTACAAAAATACAAGCTGAATCAACACATACTAGAACTAACGGAAAGCTATTTAAAAAATCGACCACAAAAAATTTGCATGGAAAATATTGAAAGTAAAACTACCATGGCGCCATATGAGATACCGCGAGGAGGAAATCTACCACCTCTCCTGTATATCCTTTATACAAACGATCTCTGCGAATTAGCACTAAATGGTGTCATATATGGATATGCCGATGATACATGTTTAGTGTATACAGGAACAGATCAGAACATCCTTGAAACAAACATCAACAAAGACCTGCAAAAAGTACAAACATGGTGCTACAATAATCTCCTAACCATAAACGAGCTAAAAACAGAATATATGATATTTAAAACCACAAAACAAAAATTAAACTTACAAATAAAACTACAAAACCATATTCTACGAGAAACATCAACAATCAGCTATTTAGGGTTAAAAATACAAAATAACTTGAAATGGGATGCTCATGTAGTAAAGCTGAAAAATGAAAATATACGCACAATTGCAGCTTTAATAAAAATTCAAAAATTGATACCAAATAACATGAGAAAACCTTCATATCACTCACTGTTTACCTCAAGAATGAAATATTTAATGAATATATGGAGTAATATGACCGAAAAGAATTTCAACGCATTGCAACGTCAACAAAATAAAATTTTAAAATTAATATATAAATTACACAAAAGAACACCAACACATATTATTTGATACAGTGCAAAAACTAGATATAAAACAATTAATACTTTTTAATAGCTTACTAAATATTAAATTAAATACAAACAAGGAAGTTCACAATTACCGAACAAGGAGAAAGTCACATATTAGATGCCATAAAGTAAAAAATAAGACATTAACACAGAGACTAACAACAAAAACAATTCAAACATTCAATAGTTTAGCAGAGGAGGTAATAAAATTGAAATTTATACAATTCAAAAAGAGGATCAAATGGTTAATATACACTAAATCCAGAAATCGACGACAGAAATAATTAAGAAAAGAATGCCTTCGATACCATCTGGCCAGGATCTGGTACCAACAGGTCACTGATGCTGCGACAGATGAAGAAGGACGACACCCAGATCTTTTATGATATGTATATGCTGTACATTATTTATATGTTGTATATATTTTTTCTATGAGGGAATAACTAAATTGATTAAAAAAAACACAAAACACTTTAATACACAAAGAAAGACAGTTGATGAAACAGAAATCTCAAATGGATACCCTCCTGACAGATATGTGTGAGAGTAAGCATTTGGAGAGTTTTTAGTTATCTAGCCGATAGCAAAAATTCTTTAAATCGCTCTCAAATGGATACTCTCTTTAGAGTGACTATCGAATTCACTCGCACGAATTACTCTCAAATGGATACTTACCTTACAGAGGTTAGTTCTCTATCTCCGATGTCAGTCATACCAAAGTTTATGACATCAATACTGGTTGTAGTCTCGGCGCTCTCACTGATGAAGTGTTCTAGTGTTTCCCCAGCTTCCCCACAGAATCTGCATTCATCTTTGTTTCTTAACTTCAATCTACTGAGATGTTGATTCAGAAGGGAGGTGCTCCTGTTAAAAACCCCGTAACAATTCGAAGATTGTTCTTACTTAAGTCAAGGAAAATCGTTAATTTTTCTCGGTTGTAAATTCTGAGAAATTTCTTCGAGTGTTTTAGACTTTTGGAGGATCCCCCAAAGACACAGAGGCGCAAAGAGACACCCCTAAAGAGTATTGACGGTTAAAAAACCCTCCTCTGCCCTGCCACAGAACCGCATTGGAACCCGCTTTCGTATTTCTTCAATCCGACCGTTGTCCTTAAGCTTCTTGTACCAGACTCCTCTTTATATTCAGTAATATATCTTATAACTTTTGTAACTTTGTGCCAGGCATTTTTCCCGTCAACTAAGCTAATTTCTACATTTCCTCATGTTGAACACTTTTTTTGTATCTTGAAAATATTGACTTCTAATTTGATCCCATCTAGGGCATTCAAATAAGGTATCTTCTAGGTCATCTTCGACACGACAATATACAGGGTGGTCCGAACTGTATTCCTGAAACTTCGGCAGCATATTCTGCAGATGAAAATAAGTAAAAAAGTTCTTATGAATGTATGTCCTAAAATGCTTAGTTTCAGAAATACAGGGTGTAGAAGTTTCATTTTTACTTCGATTTTTTCTAAATAATTTCTGAAGTAACTTATATATATTTTTTTTGCTCAATAGTTTTATACAGGTATGGACGAAAAGTTATTACTCTTTAAACCAGTTAAGAAATATGTAGGTGGCGCCCTCTACAAGTAGGAGTCATATTTACATCAAAATCAAATTTCTTATGTCAAA
The DNA here is from genome assembly GCF_002938485.1 of Sitophilus oryzae. Lineage (NCBI taxonomy): Eukaryota > Metazoa > Arthropoda > Insecta > Coleoptera > Curculionidae > Sitophilus > Sitophilus oryzae. The sequence goes on along the minus strand of NW_022146163.1, from coordinate 1,627,801 downwards.
AAACTCTCACACACCAATTTTGATTCAAATATTGACGTTACTTCATAAATTATTTGGAAAAAATCGAAATAAAAATGAAGCATTTTAGGACATGCATTTATACGAACTTTTTTACTTATTTTTATCTGCAGAATATGCTGCAAAAGTTTCCGGAATAAAGTTCGAACCACCCTGTATATACTGAGATGTGTTTTTTTCCGAACAAAAAGATATTTACCAAAGCACCTATAACCCGACAGCGCTTGCGTTACGTAGCCTCTAGAAATCTATTTTTGAGTGTTCGGGATAAGTTTATGTGTCCATTTGCCATATTTACTATTTTCCTATTTATTTTGCCACTCAGTAATCATTTTACTTCGGGCCTCTTGCCTTGGAAACCCACAGTAAGTTGCATGTCTTTCTTTTATGAAAAGGTCTATTGGAATTGCAGCTATAACGCAAGCACCTTCACCAGATATTGTTCTGTATGCACAGCAAACTCTGATGCATATTGTTCTCTATATCTATACTCTTATAAGTTTTAGCAGTTATTTTTTATTCTGCGTTTTATGGCAGAATATCTAGCATGGGTTCCACTTGGGAAGCAGAACGGTTCTGGTCCAGTTAGTGGGGGGTTAGTGGTTGCTTGACTATCGGATAAGATTTTCTCAATCTCTTGATGAGCTGGCACTCAAAGTAGGAGGAACTTTATTTTTTTTGCCTAATAGGTATAGAATTTTTGACCAACTTCGAATTGATGAGTTGATGCTGCTTGACTATCGGATAAGATGGCTATTTCTTGCTCCTATCTAAGATAAGTTGTACGCATCTTGCGACAGCGTAAATTTCTGCCTGAAGGATGCTGGGGTAGGTGCGGATTGGTTTGGAGTATTTAGTGTTTGGCCTAAATACTCCTGTCTCTGTTCCTGCTTTGGTTTTGAAAGCATTACTATACCACGTTATGGTATGATCTTTTACCTGCTGAGCTGGGGAGATAATATATAGTATATAGTAGATAGAATCTAGATAGTCAGTATTTATAACTGATTCCAAATATATTAGGTCGCAGAATTAAAGTACCCCCGTTTGTCATTCTTTTTAATGTAGCATTCTTTTAATCTTATTATGTTACTAATAATATTAATTATTATGTTTCTCGTAGATGTGCAAGAAGAACTTAGAAGGACAAAGTTTCTTCGCCAAAGGAGGACGTCCGTTCTGCAAAAACCACGCACGCTAACCACTGATTAACTATTTCTACAACCACAGGGTGGTTTTTTACATTAGTCCAATAAATTATACAGTTCCGATAACAGCATTAAGATATATGGTTTAATTATTTAATTAGATACAGTAAAAAATACCCCATTAGTTATTGAAATATTATTTATTTGATTTAACCATATGTCTCTTATACTATTATTTGTTCTGTATAAAAAATAACATGATGTATGTACACTTGCACATATAAGCATGAGCACTGAACCACCCTAGTTACCATTAATTTATTTTTTCCTTGCTTATACAATTTTTGAAAGGCCATGTCTTGCTTAATTATTTTTAGTTCAAGTTAAGTCAATTAATTTATGTTAAAATGTAAAATGTCATTTAAATTGTATTTGTGGTAGTTTGTACAAAACAAAAATAAGAACCTCTTTAATAATGTTTTTTTCCAACACTGATTCAACTATTTACTTTCGTAAATACAAAAATAACGAATCAGAATGGTACATGATGTTTTGTAAGGTTTTGTCTTACATTAAAGTGTAATTGTGTAAATTTATGTTGAATTTTTGATTCTCTTTCGTGGGAAATAATAAAAATGCAATGATATTTAATAAATGATTAATTTACGTACTGTTTCTGTCTCAGTCTCTCTGCACTGTTATATGTATAAAGTTTATATGTTTTCATTAAAGGTAACAAGAGAGAGAAATGTATTTATTAAGTTAAATAAAAGTTTATTTTCTATTTTTCTTGAAAAGTGTCAATTTATAAATGAAGCACGGGCTTTATAAAGTTAAAATAGTGTTTCTGATATAAACTAACTAATTTTCAATTTGTTTATTCCTTTGATTATTGTAGATATGTTAATATCTAATGTTACTTTTAATTGTTTCTTGATACGTCAAGTTGTGCCATGATATTTAGTGTAGGAGGATTGTTAGACAGCATATGTAATATTTACCATGTATAAATAAATGACTAAGATTAAGTTTAGATTGTTTTATTTATTAGAATCACATATACAGCGTAAAATTGAATTTTTAAGGCAGTGAATAAGAATCTGTTGAATAGAAGCATTTCTTTAGAATGCTATAGAATTGTCGGTTGATTGCAGTAAAGAATTAAACAATAGGTATATGAATTGATTTGTATATAAGTAACATTTGAGAGATCGCGTTAACATCTAAGCTAGTTTTGGGGCTATTTTGATGTCTATTTTATAAAAAAAAAACTACAAAAGGTTGATTTAGTTCCAATCTAGTTCACTGTTTTTAGTCAAAGTTGACGCTGACTTATTTTTTTCATTGAATTCATAAAATATCCCTCTTTATATCCCTCCCTGATATAAAAGCTAAACTTTGCGAACAGTCACCAGATGCCCTACTAGTCATTAAATTCAGTATAAATATTGACGCACATGTCATCGATTTGAATTTTTGTTACAGTAATGTATCTGTTTCATACTTTCATACTTTGAATAAGAAGACTAGGGAAGGAGCATATCAAAAATCTTAGGTCCACCTCGATGGGACTCAAATATGGCCGACTTAAATTCCGGTAACATCAGTGCCGTTCTAATTTTATTTAAAAAATGTAAAACTATGATGTAGGGTAGACGTGGGGTAGACTCAATAGTTTTTTTTTATTTTACGTTGTGAATAAATGTTGTTAGTTATTAAAATTGTTATAAAAACATATTATAATAAAAATAGATAAGTTTTAATAATTATTTATTAACACAAATATCCGATACCCTACTGAAGCAGGTAAGTCAAATTGACTTATCTAAATTCTTTAACATCTAATATTTGACAAGTAGTAAATAAAAGCAAAAATGCAAGAAAAAATATATAATTAGTTAATTTAAGTGAATTTCATAAATGATCGGTTTACTACACGTATATATATTATAGAGTCACTTACTAGCGAAAAGTTGTTCCATTATTTCACTCGATTTTTGCCGAGATATACCGCACGCTACACAACCAACTATTTTAGAGTCTTTTTCGATATATCGCGATAGTGTCACTGTTAATTTAAGTTCTGCCACAATTTCCATCTAGATTTACTACCTATATACAACTATCAGTAGTAGAATAAATAATAAATAATCTATCAGTAGTAGAATAAATAATAAATAATATAAAATAAGCTCCGTACAGACTGACAAATCCTCAAAATTTCAAATTAAATTCAAATGTGTCAAATGAATCGTCAAACAGAACTGTCAAGGATCCCCATCCTAGAGTCCTTTTTCCGCCCACCATGCATGAATACATGGATAGCATTATGCTCCTTCCTTAGTTTTCTTATTCAAAGGTTTAATAGATAAAGGAAACAAGTTTAGATTGGAATGTTCGGCTTGCCGCCAAAACTTATAATTGTTTTGGAGCGCATACGTTGTACTGCGCTGCTATAGCGGTTGTTAAGAACAACCGCAAACAAGAACAGAAATAATTTTCTCTTGTCAAAGTCCGAATCTTCAAAAATTATAAAATCTTTCAAAATTTAAACCGCTTTCATTGCTAAAATACCTTAAAGTGTTTAAAGCGTTCATTTTCAAAGTAATTATTGCTATCTTGTGAGTTTAGTTTAAATTTTATTTACTCAAACCCGTGATAATTGTGGAAAAGTGGCATTAAAAACTTAAAAAGCTGTGTGGACTGTGAACTGTAAAACCCATCGTGAATCGTGGCATAAAGTCAGTTTCCAATTTTTCATAGGTATTTCATACATGTCCTTATATCAAATAAAGTTTCTTATATGCAACACACTGTATTTCATTTAAAAAAATTAAAAGAAAATAATAATAAATTTGAATAAATAATATTTGGCGACATAATTCCGGAAAAAGCTGAACCGTTCCGAAATTATCAAAAGCTTTAGAGAGCGACCGTTGTAAGAATAGCTCCAAATAGTATTTACATTTCCTTATGGGTACTTTCCAATTTTTTTTTTCCAAATTTATGATTTGTTGTAAAACTTTGTCAATATCAAACTTTGTCGATATTTTTATTTTGTTCTATTTTGTGAATATTCTATATTTGATTTTAGCCATATTTTTTTTAATTAATGGTTTAATTATACTATTGCAAGCACCTTTGGATTGGGTGGACTTAGAAACAACTTTTCACCTAGAAAAACCTTTTGTAGTTTTTTTAACCTGTTGAAAATTATATCGAAGTTTCTACTATAGTAAGCATAGTATTTGAAACACCTGGAAAAATATAAACAATGTAAAAAAAATGTTGTCTGGAAACAATATGACTATAATTAAAGAGCATAAAGCAAGACGAAATCTAAAAATCGAACTCATACTGGAGGAATCCAGATATCTCCAGAAATATCCATTTCCTGTTGGAGAAATTCACTTAATTGACTTTCCGATGCTGCGGGATGCCTTTTCACCAATTCTTTAGTTATTTTGTTGAATTTGATAACCTGTAAAATAGGGGTATGTATGTATAGTCTGTCCAGCTAGATAATATACAGGGTTGTTCACCACATACGACACGGAGTATTGTAGCTAAACCACTAGATTTTTAAAAATTGTAAGTTTTGGGTTTTTTAAAGGACTATTAAAGGTATAATTTAAAAATATTTTTACAAGATACAGAGTGTCCCAAATAAATAAAAAATATCAAAGTTGTATTTTTTTAAATAGATTACATTTTCAGTTTCTACGATTAAACTAAAGGGTAAATTTGATTAAGGTTTATCACATTTAAACCTTACCGTTTTTGAAATATTTTCAATTTTGGGATATTGCAGTAAAAATTTTAAAGCGTTATTTTTCTAAGAGTATCAAAGTTTTTAACACTAAAAATTTACTGAAGTTTATCTATTGATCAGTTATTGTGTTGCAATAATAAAAATAATATTACCTCATACAGAGTGTCTGAAAATTTATTTTAAATAATTTCTAGCTTTAAATGGCAATAGCTTGTTTAATTTAAATTGAACATTCTGTATATTTTAGAAGAATCAGATACAAAATTTAATCAAACATCAAATTGTATTATACCATTTTTTACCAATCCCTTCAAGTTTTCGTAGAAAATGCATTTTATTATAATTTAGACCTCCTTTATCAATAAAGCCATGAAATATTGACATTTTAGATTGTTTTAAAAGCAACAAATGTACAGAATATACAGGTGCTAAAAACGATAATACTACTAGCCCATTTGTATACAAAAATATAACTATTTAAATCTTTATAAAAGAGTATACCATTAATTTGATATACCACCATTATTTCCGCCCAAATATTAATTCATTCTTAATAATTGTATTAGTTAATAAATTATTCTAAATAAATGTGGATTTGAATTAGAAATCAATATAATTAATATATGTTATGAAAATGAACGTCTCTGTTGTCATAAATAATTATTCGTCAAAAAATGGAAATAAAATTTTTAAGGTGCAAATTTTTACCACACGGTGTAATAAACAGTTTTTTTATTTTTTAATGAAATAAACGAACTAATGGAAATATTTGTACATCTTTTTTTGTTACATTTTTAAAAATAATCTAAAATGTCAATATTCCATAGGTATAGCGATAAATGAGGTCTAAATTATAAGAAAATGCATTTTCTACGAAAACTTGAAGAGATAGGTAAAAATGCAATTTGATGGACAATTAAACTGTGCATCTGATTCTCATAAAATTTACAGGGTGTTCCATTTAAATTAAACAAGTTATTGCCGTTTAAATCTAGTAATTATTTAAAATAACTTTTTAGGCACTCTGTATAAGGTAGTATAATTTTTATTGTTGCAACACAAAATTTAGTAAATAGAAATACTTCAGTACAATATTTGGTTTTAAAAACTTAAATACGCCTAGAGAAATAAAGCATTAAATTTATTACTGTATTTTAATAAAAACCTAAATATTTCAAAAACAGTTAGACTAAAATAATGCGGAATACCTTAAGCAAATTTACTTTTATTTTAATCCTAGAAACTAAAAATTCCGTTTAAAAAAATAAAACTTTGACATTGTTTATTTATTTGGAACGCTCTGTATCTTGTAAAAATATTTTCAAATTGTAGCTCTAATAGTCCTTCAACGAACCCTAAACTTACAATTTGCAAAAATCTAATCGTTTAGCTACAATACTTCTTACCGTATGTGGTGAACAACCCTGTATATTAACAAACGACATATGTATATCCAAAATATTAAAAATATAATATATCATTTTAGTATAATTAATAAACTATTATATTCTTTCGCTAAACATACTATGTATCTTAAGAAAATTCTAGTAATCCAGTTTAACTTTCACAGTTTTTTCCTGTGGAACAAGAACCTTTTAAAACCCAATGCATATTTTGAATATAATAGCAGCTTATTTATTTATCGTATTATTCCTTACCTTATTCACCATATTTTTTATACCTACAGGTCCAGTATTATTATTGTTGCTATTTACATTATTGTTCTTATCAATTTTTTCTTCTGTTTCCATGGGCCATAACCTAACCCAACCTCCTTCAGTAGATCGTGGGATGTTCCAATCCCGTCCATTACCCCATGTCTTGTGACTGCAACGTTTTATTTCTTCTTCAATCTAAAGTTTCAATAAAAAAATCATAGTTTAAACATGAGATATTTAATATTTATCGAGTTCCATACGACCGAAAAAAAAACGGCGTCAACGGCGACGGTTGGGGAATGACAATCGACGATAATTTTGGCGAGGTCAAGCCCTAGACGTCATTATTTTGCCTTGACACTTCTTTATTATTTAATTACACCTATTACCAGTAAGAAGCTTTTAATTTATTTTTAAATGGAGTAGTTTAAAATTCTACATCCTGTTGAAAATACCTAGTAAAACGTTTCTACATTCGCCTCAGAGGAGGAACGAGTCGAAGGTAATATAAAGGGACAAGTTAGAACATGTAAAATAAGCTAATAAACAAGAATAAACAGATTTAAACAAGCAATAACTGCTTGGAAACAGAAAACAACCGCTAAAATTCTTAAAATAACAGGTTTGATTTTTCTTGCTTAAACCTGTTTGTTTCTGTCTTATAGCGGTTGTTTATTATTTAAACCTGTTTATTCTTGTTTATTAGATTATTTTACTTCATGAAGCGGGCGTGAAACTACTACTATGGTCTGGCAGTATATATAATATACAAAATAAAATCTGTCCAGTGACACATTCTTTCGACACATTTGTACATTAATTTAATTATATTATTTATTGCACTTAAATGACAGAAATCTGCCACTGTTATATATTCTGTTGGTGGATCGTGAACAGATTAGAATGGATAGTGAATAATAATAATTTGCTGTAGAAAAATGAGATACTATTTTTTAAATAACCAATCTTACCGGTGGCCTTTCTCTTGGCACATGATAGCTATTTGGTATGGCAAAATGTTGTCCATCTACTTGAACTTTTGGCAGTTTTATGTAAGTCTCTGAAAATCAGTAAATATACAGTAAGCAGTAAGCATATGTTGGTCTGTGAACAATTTATACAATGTGTTGATGTTTGACCATCAAAATCTTAAAAATATAGAAGTTGTCGAAAAATGTGCTACAATACGGATATAGCATAATCCTTTATCTTTAATTTCCTTCTTCATTTGTGGTAAAAATACCTAGCCTGTTTTACATAAAACGTTATACTTTTTCGGACTAGTGAAATGGACTCTTAAGGTATTGTTGTTTTTAGTGCCAGTCAGTGTATTATGTTCTATGTTTATTCTACGAAATAGTTCTAGTGCTACTCATCTACTCTCTATTAAAATTTAAGAAAAACATCACAATTTACTTGAATTATATGCAGATGTTGTTCTTATTTTTGGCTTAGAGGCAGTGCTAGCTCTAGATGAAGGCTGATGCGCGGACATTCTTTTAAATTTTCTTCTCCACCTACCAGCGGCATTGAGAACGGAAATTGTACTTTGCAGAGAAACCTTGTTGGAATTTTCGTATTCTTCTTCGCTGAAACAAAATAATTAAACATTTTATTTAAATTAGCGCCTAGTTTGCCAACCCAGCTAAAAATTTCATGTTTTATGAAGAGTCCTGTTTGTAGAGGTCTATTCTAAAAACATTTTTGAAATGTTTGTTTTAGTTTTTTAAGCTATTCCCTAAGTTAAATGTAGTAGTAGCATCTAAGTAGGGAACACTTTATGATATTCCTATAGCAGGAAGTATTTCCTACTCTTAGAGAACAGCTTAAAAAAACTAAAACAAACATTTTGTTCAAATTAAAGAAACAAACTGTTTTAAGTAATTTCATAATTCAACAAATTATGAGACACATTTGTTAGATTTAATAATTTATTTTACACAAACTGCCAGTGAATGAATGAAAAAAAAGTCTATTGCCTTTATTATTTTCTTACATAACATTTATCAATGCACGTTCATAAATCAATGGCCGTTATCAAGTGTGTACTAATCTAAAGTTTAAAAATACTGAGCTTATATAGAGCAGGCTAATCACCATTGAAAGTTTCAAGAGTGTTTGGCTGACGAAGATGGCCCTCTCTTCTTGAGTATTCCATATTTAAAAGGAAGATATAGAATATACAAGTGGTATAAAATTAAAACTGTTTTTGACTCTGAGACTACTCTAAGAAGTGTCTTAAAAAACCGGGATCGTCAAAAGAAGCGAAATAGTGCAGTAGATGCTCGTTTAACTACCTTTCGCAAATGTTTTGCTATATCAATAAAATATATTGTTTTTAAGTAATAAATACATATTCATATGATATTTTATTAATAATAACTACTCACCCTAAGACGTCGTTGGGACCATCAAGCCACAGATTAAAAACCGAAAGTCCTGTATTGTATAAAGGCAAACCTAACAGGTCGAACATATCATGCAACATTGGTTTCTTCACTAGCTGATCAGCATCACAATCGTTACTTAAAGCTGGGCTTAAATTTACCTAAAATAAACAGTTTTACATGTATAAATAATTAATTTTAATAAGACAATTAGAATTTAAAACACAAAAGAAAGATGTGAAGAAAATTTAAAACAATAATGAATAATATACTATTTTAACAACAATAAACTAATTTACTTATTTAACTCAGTTTAATTCTAACTTGGGTAAAATAAAGTTATATATTATATATAATTTGTATTTTTAATATTATACACTATTTTTATCTTTATTCCATATGTCACACATTTAAAATCAGATTTTCGAGTAGTTTGATCCCACGTAGTGTCATATAGATATAAAAAAATATAGATTAGAAATTATACCGTGGGTTAGTTAGTAACATGAAATCTACAAAATAAAAGAGGTATTCTTTTTGTAAACACCGCCGTGTAAACATCAAACCAAATATTAAGTAATTGTTATCAAAATATTTGTTAATTTGAAGTTGTCTGAACGTCAATGGTATACAGGGTGTCCCAGGCTGAGCGTGCATTAGAAGTTTCTAGAGAAATAGAATATCTAGATCATTGTTATACAACGAGATCTATCGATTAAAAATATTTTCAATATGGCGGCACTTCCAGAGATACCGGAAGTTGACAGAAACTTGACACACTCTATATCTAACATTAACTGTTTTTGAGGAGAAAAATATTTAAAATTTTTGGACGAAAAAAAAATGCCTTTCAAAAATATGTGTATAGTCTAAACGTCAAATTTAGTGATTACCAAAACCACTGTGCGATAAAGAGAAGACATGTGGCTATCTATTTCAAAAATTAAATTGTTCGAATGTCTATCATGGAATTGAGCGATTAAAAAATTACCATAAATCATTTTTTTCAAAATGGAAACTCACTTTTTTTATTTCACTATTGAAAAGGCTTTTCAATTCGTTACTTTTTGACTTTACATGTTTCTATACCTAAAATAAATCGCTTTAAAGTTATTTAAGATTTAGTTTTAAATCGTATATTTTTCTTGATTTTAACAAGTAGCCTATGACTTTAAACGTCAAGTGATGTAAAACAATAGATCTGGCCATGTCATATTGTGACACTTTGTTTAAAAAGCAGTATGTTATCGATCATAATTTCCAAGCCAACTTTACGCTGTTTTTTTTTGATCATATGTTATATTACTAATAATATAAACAATGAGATATCACTAAAGAGCGAAATTACGAGATATATTTTTATAAATACACTTTTTACCTCTTAACTCTTAACCAGCAGTATTTACAATACAGGAAATTCAAACAATTCGTTTTCTGACAGATAGAAATAAATTGTCTGACTGTTTGACACTTAATATCAAAGGAAGCTAGATAAAATCAAGAAAAATGTACGTTTTCAACCTTAATCTTGAATAACTTAAAAACGATTTATATTAGGTATAGAAACATGGATGGTTAAAAAATAACGAATTGAAAAACCTTTTCACTAGTGAAATAAAAAAGTGGGTTTCCACTTGAAAAAAATTATTTATGAACATTTTAATCGCTCAATTCCATGACATCTCAATCAATCGCTCAATTCCATGACAAAAAATCTCCGATCTAGATATTGTGGTTCTCTAGAAACTTCTAATGCTCAGCCTGAAACACCCTGTATAATAATAGACCTATCTTTTAAAGGCTAAAGTGTTCTTGAATATCTTATTTAGATATTTTAAGTAGCTTTTCTTTGTGTTTTTTTGTTTCTGACGACAGGAATTTGATATATTTTGCTCCATGTTAAAACGACAGAAATTTTGTTCCAAGGGAATTATGACTCTATTTATGGTTAGCCTTACCATAACTATAAGCCTATATTAATTCAGTAAGACATAAATAAATTAACTGCAAAAAATCATATCCTATAACAACCCCAAAATACATCCAATAAAAATTAATTTTAAATTATGTATCTATTTCGAAAAATCGTTATCGTAAAATTTAATAGGCATAGAACATGGTAAAACGACTCTATTTTGTTCTATTTTAATTCTGACGGGAAAACAATAAACGAGAAAAGATTTATGACCGTACTTATAAGTCGGTTTTATTAGTTATTATTTAATAAAAACTTAATATATCTAGCTTTAAGGTAGGCCTAAAAATAAAAAAATACTGTGTTTATGTTGAAAAATATTTCTCGAGACAAGTGGAAGATAAGTAGAGACGAGTAGAGTAATTTTGGTAAGTAAAAAATAAATATAAAACTTGTCTTTCACTTCTTATCTCGTATGTGTAACTTGTTAATACATTTTAAGAATATTTTTTTTTATATTTTTAAGTATAATTATAACAAGATTAATTTTATATTTAAAAAAGTATTATCGCAATTAATATTAAAGATTTTGAACTCTATTTAAACCAATTTCATAATTTTAGAAATCATGATACACCTTTGTTAAATTCAACCATCTGTTACTCGCGCCTCCTTTTTATATGTAAATACCCCAATTAATATTTGATGAGAAACATGAAATATAACCTGGATATCATATAAGTAATTACGTAAAACATACCTTTTATTTAAATTTTAACAATTATTGTAGATATTGAAACACTTCTAAATTGTAACTAAATATTAATTACCTTCATTTTCGGATTCAAAAACTGTTTTGGTCTTATTTGCTAAGCCATTATTGATGGATTTTATATATCCATTTTGTGCACTTGGGGCATACCATGATTTCATGACTCATGTTTTTTTTTCGTGGACAAAAATAACACATATTTCTTTGACAGTTTTAGTTCTTTTTTACATATGTAATGTTTCAAGATCAAAAAACCGGCGTCCAGTTCGTTTGGACATGACTATCGATGACATTTAATATATAATTTCAGATATATAATGACAGCGATCGTCATTTAAAAGCCATCGCTGATAGTGATGGGTTGTTATTTAACTATCTGTTATTTTATAACAATTATTTAGAAATAACATAACGCAACCGTTACTACTTTTAAAAAATAACAGATATAAAATAACGCACGCAGAGATCGATTGTTCGTGAAACGAAGTCGGCGCTCTGCACCGCCACGAAATTCGATGCTGCTCGAAGCAATTCTAAAAAACAACTAGTATGGATGGAAAACATGTTATTTCGACAACCATCGATACAGGCGGCGAGATACAACGGACAACGGAGTGGGGTATGCGCTACGGCGCGGCGCGGCGTGTTGGGCCTACAACAGCTTAAAAATAATAGGATATAAAAGAAGCAGGTTTTTGAAACAGTTGCGGGCATAACGCCTGGCGGTCGAGATAACAGGAGTGGGAAAGGAACGCTGCTGCATCGGTCGATTGTCGATGGAGGCTCGCAACAGTTGGAGAAGCAGTCATTTTAGATCCGTTGTTTTTAACCTGTTACGAGCTTAACAGAGCGGTGTTCGAGATAATCGGAGTGGGAAAGTAACGCTGCTGCATCGGTCGATTGTCGATGGAGGTTCGAAACAGGTTGGAGAATAACGCATCAGTTGTTTTAGATACATTGGCTTTTCAACCTGTTACGAGCATAACGGGCGGAGGTCGAGATTTATGGCGCTGTATGTTTCAGTACTTGGTTATTAAGTTTCAATATTTAGGTATTTATTTATTCTGAAAAATTTTCGGTATATTTTAAGATTTTTTAAAAGTGTATACAGGGTGTTTTGAAAAATATGGTCATTGATTAATCACGATCCTGCTTAAAGCCCTTGACGTAAAAAGCTGATTTTTGGAAAACGGATTGACTTTAGGGTGTAGAGGTTCGATAAGAAGGGATTTTTCGAAACTCATATTCTAAGGGGGTGAAACCACTCTCAAATATTAGAATATTTTTTATTTAAAAACTGGTGAGTTTTTCGAAAAAACTCTTAAACACGTATATTTTATTTTGTTGTTTTACATATTTTAAGATTTTTAAAAAATATATACAGGGTGTTTCATAAAATATGACCATTGAGTAATCATGATTCTGCTTAGACTGCTTGACGTTCAAAGCTGATTTATGGCAAACGGATTGACTATGGGGTGTAGAGGTTCGATAAGGAGGGGTTTCTCGAATCTCAAATTCCAAGAGGGTGAAAACGCCCCTCAAATATTACAATATTTGTTATTTAAAAAACGGTTAGTCTTTCGGGAAAACGCTCGGACGCGCATAATTTATTTTGTTTTTTTAAATATTTTGAATTTTTTTAAAAAATCATACAGGGTGTTCCAAAAAGTTGAGTAATTGATTAACCACGATTCTGCTTAAACTGCTCGACGTTTAAAGCTTATTTTTGGCAAATGTGAGAAAATTTTATCCAGTTTGTATGTTAATGGAAATTTTTGCTTTGCTTTATCATCACCATTACAAATTAATAATTCGACGCGAACGAAGTCGCGGGTACACGCTAGTTTAAGTGTAAAATTAATTCGAACTCTAGTGTGTAGTTGGTTTACTTATGAAGAATAAAGAATATACTACACATTTTCTTATATTGCTATTTTTTGACCGCCAATGGTAAAATCATAACTAAGAGCTTATCGCCCGTCGAGTGAAATGCATCCTATATCGCAATTTGTAAACAGCGCTTATTTGTAAACAACCACCGTTTTTAGAGAGGTATTTTAGATAACAATCGATATTTAGAAATGTTATGACACCCTGGAAATACTACCACCGAGCATGTCATTGTTGCAACTTGCAACTGCGTTAATACGCCTGGCGGTGACCGCCTCATACTCTTTCAGATATTTAGCAATAAAATAAAGAAACCTGTTATTTTTAAGCTGTTATTTTAAGCTGTTTTTTATAAATAACTATAACAGTTTCAACTGTTACCTAAAAATAATAGTTTTGCCCATCACTAACCGCTGACGCCGTTTTTTTCATATGGTATTTACTTTGTGAAGAAATTCTAAGAAATTTCTCAGAACTTACGACCGAGAAAAATCAAAGGTTTTCCTGGATTTAAGTAAAAACAATCTTTGGATTGTTATGGGGTTTCTAACAGGACACTGTCTCCTCAACGAATACCTTAGTAGGCTGAAGCTGAGAAACAACGGCGAATGCAGATTCTGTGGGGAAAATGGGGAAACACTATAACCTAACACCTTATCACTGAGTGCGCCGAGACGACGACCATTCGTGCCATGAACTTTGGTACGGCTGATGTCGAGGATGGAGAGCTGGCCTCTGAGGAGCCGTCCCAGATACTGGCTTTTGTTAAAGCCCTGAGACTGTATGATGAGTTATAACTCGTTATAACTCAAGAAAGAAGAACACACAATAGATCTGTAAGGTCGCGGTGATAACTCCCCTCCTAAACATTCTACTTTCTACATTCTATTTTATGAAAGCTGTCACATAGTGTTAAGGATAAAAGTGGATTCTTAGTAGCTCTTTATTCGTAGATACACAGATTTGTTTAACTTATTCAAAAAATACTTACCCTCAGAAAATATCATATTACATATATCCCTAAGTTGTAAAAAATAATTGAAATAGTTTTTGCCTGTGTATCCGGAGATTAGGACTGTATGAAGAGCTATAACTCGTTTCTATAAGAGTATTCTACATTCTACATGCGGAGATTCTAAACTCACTAAATATTTTTTTCATAAAAATTTTTTCAACAGATTTTAACTTAATGCCAAGTACTGATTAGTACTAAGATAAGTTGGTATTATTCATTATTATATAGGGTAAGTCTTAAATAAGTAAAAATATTTTTAGGGATGATATCTTTCGATCCCAACTTTTGCCAACATTTTGGTTTTTCGCCAATAAAATCAAAATTTCGTATTTAAAAAAAACGTATTTTTTATTTATATATCGGTGATATAGCAACATTAGGTAGTAGATTAAATTTACAAGAAAGAAACCCCAGAAATAATCCAGTGGTTGTCAAAATTTAAGCAAAAGGTCATTTTATTTTTAAATTTTTATAATAAAACTAGCGTGTACCCGCGACTTCGTTCTCGTCGAATTAATCATTTGTAATGGTGAATATGGTGATGATAAAGCAAATCAAGAATTTCCATTACCATACAAACCGGATAAAATTTTCTCACATTTATGTCAGCATGAGAAAAAACAATATGGCGATATTATTATATATCTTGGTAATATTTGAGGGGTAGTTTCATCTCGTTGGAATTTGACTTTCGAAAAATCCGTTTGCCAAAAATATGCTTTTTACGTCAAGCAGTTTAAGCAGAATCGTGGTTAATCAATTATCCAACTTTTTGAAACATCCTGTATGATTTTTTAAAAAATTTTAAAATATGTAAAAAAACAAAATAAATTATGCGCGTCCAAGCGTTTTCCCGAATGACTAACCGTTTTTTAAATAATAAATATGCCTGTATACTCTTGGAATTTGAGATTCGAGAAACTCATCCTTATCGAACCTCTACACCCCACAATCAATCCGTTTGCAAAAATCAGCTTTAAACATCAAGCAGTTTAAGCAGAATCGTAATTACTCAATGGTCATATTTTATGAAACACCCTGTAAAAATTTTTAAAAAATCTTAAAATATGTAAAACAACAAAATAAAATATACGTGTTTAAGAGTTTTTCCGAAAAACTCACCGGTTTTTAAATAAAACATATTTTAATATTTGAGGGATAGTTTCACCCCCTTAGAATTCGAGTTTCAAAAAATCCCTTCTTATCGAACCTCTACACCCTAAAGTCAATTTTCCAAAAATCAACTTTTTAAGTCAAGCGCTTTAAGCAGAATCGTGATTAATCAATGACCAGATTTTTCGAAACACCCTGTATACATTTTTAAAAAATCTTAAAATATGTAAAAAAACAAAATAAGATATACGTGTTTAAGCGCTTTTTCGGAAACTTGACCGTTTTTTAAATAAAAAATATTGTAATATTTGAGGGGTGGTTTCACCCTCTTGGAACTGGAATTTCGAAAAATCCCTTCTTATCGAACCTCTACACCCTAGAATCAACCTGTATGCCAAAATTGAGCTTCTTACGTTGAGTGGTTTGAGCAGGATCGTGATTAATCAGTATGTCAGTCACTTAAGGGTTTTATATATTAGTATAGATAACTCGGTTATATTAACTTATTTGAAAAACGCTAAAGAGAAAATATGTCTTATCGAGATCTACCAGCCCTGTGTACGTGTATGTGAGAAAATATTTGCTCTTATTTAAGACTCACACTGTATATTAAAACTTAAAATATCTAACTTTAGGGTAGGCCGAAAAATAAAAAATGTTGAAAAATACGTCGTTTAATAAAAGCTTATTAATTTTTATAATTAAAAAAATATATAACCTTTTTTCTTATCTGAACACGTGTATGTAGCTTAATATCTTTAAAAAATAGTTGTTACTGATTCTATTATATTTAACAGAAACTTTTTATAGCAAAATGTCTTTAGCTTATACGAAAATATTCCTAAAAATTTGAAGAAACAAAATTTTGTAGTATATCTATATTATTTTTTAATGGTATGGTCAATATAATATATTTTCCCTATAAACTTCAAAAATAGATTTACACGCAAATTTGTTATATAATGTAGCTTATGTTGACTTACTTCTAATAGCCAAGGTCTCAGGGAAGAATCGATTAAAACATCAAATCCGAAAAACTCGAAGCAATTTACGGTTGGCGGTATCTGATGGACTTGACTTAAGATTGTCAGGATTACAATGGAAGATATTCTTTGCCAAATGGACCAGTCAGATATTCCAGCTTGTTGGAAATATCTACGAAGTTGCCTTAGAGTCCACTTACAACCTATAAAGTTATTTTACATTCTACAGAGTATAGGGAGTAAGGTGTCCGTTATTTACCAAGTTGATCATTTCTCTCACGACATCCTCTAAATTTTTATTTTATTGTCTAAAAAAATATCAGACCATTGTAAACCCTTAATATTCAAGACGATTCATTTCTCATTTAAATTAAAAATTTTAATTTTTTTTAAATTAAAATTTTTGCAAATATTTTTTTTCTCTCGATCTTGTTCTCTCGTAGCCATGACAATTCACATATTCTTGTACAGGATTGAACGCTCTACAAAAAAGGTCTCTACGATATTCCCATTCGTCTCTTCGATAAACCTACTCCTTCAAAAGTTATTCACGGCTAAAGTTAACCACTCGGTAAATACCTAAATTTTTCCGCTTTTTTGAAAAAAATATGATTATTTTTGAAAAATGTTATCTATAATTAAAAAAAAGTTTATTATACCATGATAAACAATTTTAAATTATGGAAAACAATTGAATGCATGACAGGTTGTTAATTCTAATACTTATTATTTTTGAGCTTGTATTCTTTTGAAGTTATTTTTGAAAAATTTAATTTATTACTGTAGGGAATTAATCCAAGGTTGGGAATCTCATCAAAGGTTGGGAATAATCAAAGGTTGGGAATTAAGAAATCTTCAAGTTTAAACCATTTAAGTATAGCTGATTTATTTTAATAAACATTCCTGGTTAGGTTTTTAAAAGTTAAAAAAAGTCAAATCGTCAATTCAATAGAAAAAAAAAGTTAGGAAAATAACAGAAATTTACCGAACTTACTTAAAATTAGTTAATTAAGTATTGCAAAAGAATACAAGCTCAGAAATAATAAGTATTAGAATTTACAACATGTCACACATTCAATTGTTTTCCATAATTCAAAATTGTTTATCATGGTATCATGATAATGGTTTTTTTCAAATAATAAATTAAATTTTTCAAAAATAATCATAATTTTTTCAAAAAAGTTGAAAAATTTAGGAATTTACCGAATGATTAATTTTAGCCATGAATAGATTTTGAAGAAGTAGGTTTATGGAAAAATTATAAGAGACCTTTTTTGTAAAGCGTTCAATACTGTACAAGAATATGTGATTGTCATGGCTACGAGAGAACAAGATCGAGAGAAAAAAAAATGATTTGCAAAAAGTGACAAATTCCTATGTAATTTAAATGGGAAATATCTTTGGGGCAATGTTTAATGTGAATATTAAGGATTTACAATGGGCTGTTATTTTTTAGACAATAAACTAAAAATTTATAGGGCGTTGTGAGAGAAATGATCAACTTGGTAAATAACAGATACCCTAATAGGGAGTGTCAAAACAGGTATAACCTAACATAACCTAACCTAAACTCTCTAGAGGTTTATTTACCAAATTTTGTATTATAACATCAAAGAATTTCAAAATAAAATGTATATACCCTTAACTTACCAGATCCTACTCTATCTTTCATCTCAGCATATCCAGGTCCCAGTTTATTAATTGAACAATTTGTTAAGTGTCTAAATGGATTGCGCAGGTCATTTAAACTAAACTTGTCAGTTCCAAATCGGGCCAGTCCTTCTCTGTACATGTATATTGTCAAAGGATGGTACGAAGGGACGCACACATACAGCCTCAGGTCAAATTTATATCCTCCAATCAACAGCGGTTTGTCTATATATCGTTGAACTACTGTGTTTGTGTCATAATTTAATTCACTCAATTTCTGGAAAAGAATAAGATATAAATATAAAGTTTATACAGGGTGTTTCAAAAAACAGGTGCCATTTCTCGTGGGGCGATTCCTCTCGTAAAAATAAGATTTACTTGTCATATTAACATAGGTTCGATTCTGCTTTGTTTCGTAGTTACAAGGCGTAAAAGTATTCATCTTTTTTTGATTTATTATAATTTTCTTCCAAGTGTTTTTAGCGATTCGAATGAAATTGTGAGGGTAAAAATTACTATAAGTGCGACATACTTAAGTACGACTACTAGCCCTCTTCGTATCTCAGCTTTTTAAAAATTTTGCAATTTGGGACACTCCCTGTAGCTCTGTTATTGTTAAAGGTATCGAGAAGGAACTGTTTATTGTAGAACTTTTTACGTAAAATACAGTGGTGTAGTCTGTTATTCTACAAAAATAATATTTTTAAAGATATGAATTAAAGTTATGTTTTCTTAAATGAAACACCCTGTATATTTATAAATTATATGATCTAGCTTGCCATAAGTTCTTCAGAAATATATATTACTCTATATTTATTTTCACTATTTACTGGAATATTTAAAGTTTTTATTAAAATATCATATTTATTAGTAGGCAATGATTGATAATAAAAGAAACTAAAGAATTATTAAAAAAATACTGCTATGTGTCTCTTGTTTTATTTTGGAAGCCACTAATAAATTCTTTATATATTAGGGAAACTTAATTCTCTACATCTATTTGTTGTTCTCTACTTCTATTTGTTGTTGTTGGAAGCTACCGTACCGAAACTTTTAGATATTCCTTTAGCTCATTTACGTGAAATATACTTTCAGCAAGATGGGGTTCCCTCTCACAACTTTGAAAATATAAGAATTTTGTTAAATTTATTTCTGAAATGAATAAATTGGAACTAATGGACCTATATGATGACCTCCCTGATTCCCGGACTTGTCTGTTCTCAATTTCTAATTTTGGGGATTTTTGAAATATGAAATATATCGTACTACAACAATGTTGAACACCTGGAAAATGCTTTATCAATGCAAGCTTTTAAATATTTGCAAACCTATTTAGGCTGTCATTGAGGCTGCATATATCATATTGCGTTATGTTTGCCTATTCTTCTTTAAGTAAATATATAAAAATAGGGCTAAAAATAACAAAAATATAACACTTTCAATTTGGCCAAAAATTTCTCCGTTGCGTTTTTGTGTATAAAAAGTTTTTATATCTAAACTGAACTATTCTTAAAGCATTTCTTCAAAGCATATAATAGAGCAACGGAAATTACATTAGAATTAAAACTTCGTAAATACTAACGACACTGCATTAGTGTCATAGTTCGATTCATTTAGGTCCTATAAATAGCCACGGGGAAATTATATATTTGAAAAACATAAGGCTGCGTATAGACATGCAACGGGGCATCGTAATGCGACAGATTGCGTTAGAATGTTTCTTTGCATGTCTGATTGAAACTTAAAATAAAAATGAAGAACTAATGTAAATATGCTAAAAATAGATGAAAAAAATTGTACTACAGTTTTTTACTCGTAAAACATAGAGATTCTTTTAGCTTTTTCTTCGTTTTTTTTCTCTTGCTTACTTAAAAAGGTGTATTATAATAATTATATCTTTAAAATTTAATTACTCATTATTATTACTTCTACTAGTGGAATGTTGACTAATTTTAAATTGTTATTTATAAAAAGAGAACCAATACTCACCTTGAACAGAAATATGCCTCTTCCTTGACTTTGAGCAACGGGTTTGCATATCCATATAGGTTTTTCCTCTTGCAATTTTATTATGTCTTCTTTAACGGTATGTGGTCGTCCTCTACTGCATTCTGCTGCTAATTTAGTATATTCTAAAGGAAGATTGTAACCATGTGGACTAAAAGGTTCAAAGTGAAAAATTGTATTGGAAAATGTCAAAGTTACAAACAAGTACAATATAGTTTAAAGTAGTCAATAACATATAGTTTTTTCTCAATGCAAATCTGTGTCAGTCTCAGTCTGTGAAGGCTGTATTACCACAAACCATGATATGAAACTTGGTTTAAGTATCTTCACCAATCTAAATTATTTTTAAAATTCAATATCTGCTATGAATAACGATAGGGCAAAAACAAGATAGCTTATTAAGTATTTTAAAAATAGATCTGCTTACCTAAAGTCATACACTGAACCATACACTTTCTTCATACATCTTAAATATCTTATAAGGTTATCTTTTCGACATATTGTAGACCCTTTTGGAATATGATTTAAGTACTAAAATTGAAATAAAAAAATAAATAGCAACGTATTTTAAAACAAATAAGTAAATGCTAATTTAAATGAAATTAATATTACTTCGTTTTGAAAGTAATATATTATTTTTAAGGACTACTCATTTACTTTATTCATTAAAGACCACTCATTTACACGTTGAATGAGTGGTCTTTTTAGTACCACATATCAGAAATATCCGTATAATTTTTGAATTTCATGCCTTTTAAACTAATAACCTTAACTGCTTATATATAGGAAAATTAAAATAACTTTGGTTGCATATCATAATACGACCACCAGCAAACTCCATAAGTCGACGCATGGTGTCATTGATGACGTGCAACGAAAGTTGGTTTAATTTCCCTTTATTGTAGTTACCTGCCATGCGTAGATATTTTTATGATGTGTAATAGAAAATCCTGACGTTTTCCACCACAAATTCCAGTTATTTTCATTATACTCAGGGTGGTATTCTCTCCAGCCCCGTTCCAGACAAACCTAAAAAAAATCTTCTGTAGTATAATATTTATAATATTTTTTTAAACGGAAATTTAAAAAAATCTGCCTTTATTCAATAACCAGAAATAGCACTCAGTTTACGCGAGTAAACAATAAAGCTAAAAAGGCTATAAAGAATTGGTAACAATTGGTAAACAAGTACGAATTTGTGCTTCTGATTTAAAATACGCCATAAACATCCAAATAAGTTCTTTCATATCAAAACTAAAAGAATTTCGTTCTTCCATGCAAAACGAATATCGGAGAAGATTAGGCGAATAGCTAAGCAGTATAGAATTAAAACTGGACTACTCTAAGAAGTGTCAGAACAAAAACAATATGTGAATCATCAAACCAAGAGAAAGAGTGCATCTACCAGGTACCTTGCGACGCAAAGAGGTAAAACAATGAAGTCAGGCATTGCAAATCATGTGTGGTCCAAGCACCAAAACATAAAATGGTCGGAAGCTTGCCCACAAAGAACCCCATTGGAGAAAGCGCAAATTTAAAGGGGCCGTATTTATTTCTAACAATAACAAAATCTTTAGCAAATTTGAACAATATGGCAACCACTCATAAAACGCTCCAATGCAGTTATTCTTAGTGGAGAACTTCATGCTTGACTGCACCCAACTAATTCACGGGTCAATGCTCGGCTCTAGTATATAGGCTCAATAGTTTTAGGATTTAGTTTAGTCCACACTTGATAACCGTCAGTAATACTTCTGACCGAAACGCTGTGTAAGCAAAATAAATACAATGGAAGTCCAAAATTCTGTCCAGTTTTAATACTGAATCATTCTCTACCACATTCATACTTAGTGTCAGAAAACTCTTCAAGGTTGATAGAAAAGAGAGACATATTTATTAATTAGATTTTACCAGGTCTGAGATTCATAATTATATAATTAAGACAAAGCAAAAATTATCAATTTTTTATGACTTTATTTAATGAAAAATTGAATTATAATTTTGAAAAAAAACATAGTAACAAAAATGTAGCTAAATCATTAGATTTAAAATATATTTTTTTTTCATAACTTTGATGTTTATGGTACACGTTTAATATAAAAATTAATATTTGGTTTGACATATGTCAAAGATTTGAAAATGTATACATTAACTAAATGTTAATTGTAGTAAAGCTATTACCTAAATTTCAAAAATTTTAACTAATATTGATAATTATATGTTGTTGTGATATAACTTAAATCTTATAAGTCGATAACAGTATATTTAAAAACAGCGATATTTTATTTTAAAACACAGTTCTAATATAACAAAATTTTTCATAATTTTCATTAAATATACTTAAATTATTGTTCTCTTTATTAATTGTTGCTCATTTAATTAACACTTAAGTCAGTAATATAGGTGTCATATTTTGAATTACTGTGTCTTTATCAATTTATCGGCTCAGAACAGTTAGTACACATACGACCTGTTCTGACGTATAATGCGGAGACCCCAAATTTATCCCAAAAAGCAGCAAACAAAATCAGAATAATACAAAGATTAATGTTGGGGCTATCTATGCGAAACAAAGTACTGTATACCAAAGTACAAGACAAAACAAAAATCACGGATGCCATAGAAAAATATAAACTTTAAAATGTTATTTGGCATACATTACAGGGTTAAACGATAATCACTGGACGAGAAAATTATAGAGTGGAGACCAAGGCATGACGTATTCAGGAGCAGAGACAGTCCTCCAACCAGATGCAGGCATGATGACTTAAGATGTATCATTATACAGTAACTGGATGCAAATTCTTTATGATTCGTAGTTATGGAGCAAACGAGGGAGATCTACGTCCAGCAATGGACTTTAGTATCTGGTTGATGATGATGGTGATATATCGGCCACTCTTATTGGAAATTCAAATACAGTTCTCCGTAAGAATTTCTATCCGTCATCAAAAATAGGTACGCTCAGTTGTATAACTTTATGATGAACACATTTTATCGTAAATTAATAAATTAATACCTACATTAAAGTAAAAAGTGTAAAACTTGGAAAATAAGTTCGTCATAATAATGCTTTTATTTATTCACTATTCTAATAAACAATATGCATTCCTTCGGAAACTCTCTATTTATTTATCTAGTAATGCTAAAATTAGAGAAAATAGTATGATTCATTGGCAAGTAATGTAAACATTTACGATCCGGTAAAATTGTGATGTAAGAGGAGGCTTAGCTTGCCTACGGCGGTTCAGTAGTAGACTGGCCAGCCGGCTGTTGTGTTGTGTTTTCTCATAGAGCTGATATTTGGGGGTTGAGAATCTTTTGACTATAAACGTTGCAAGTATTGTAAGGCAATGGGTCGTTTGACCGAAAGAAAACCTCTGGTGACATCTTTCCTTCGAGGTTGGTCTTGAGAGTTTGAGGTCTCCCTTGTCTTCTCGATTGACACGATGCGGCGTTGGGGTAGAGAGACTAGTGAGGTACCCCAATTAGCTTATTCGATTGGGATGCGAATCTGTTTAGCGGCAGAGTTGCGTCCGGGGGAAGCCCCTATACTATTTCAGGTGACACTAGCTAGTTGTTGAAGATTATTAACCAATAGATCCGAATGATATTTGAATTAGATGGAAAATATGGAATGGGATATATTGAATAGAATATATCAGTGGCTAGGGGGCGGAGTACCCCCGGGTGAGTCTTACTATTTAACTATCAATTTTATCCAGATCAGTAAATGTTTGTTTTGTTATTTTCATGTACAATGAGAGAGTGCTTGCCAATGACCAACTAAATGGATATTTGAGGTGAATTTGCATTGTGAGACCCGGTTGAGTAAGCCCCAGAAATAAGCGATTTTATAAAAGTTTTGGCCAACAATTATTGGAGGAAAAACTAATATCCAAAAATTATAACAACCTTTTTAAATACTTGCACACCTTGGAATGCTTAAACACTAATAATTACAAATATTTAGCTGTTTTCAAAGTTTAAAGTTTCATTTTCTATTTCCGTTGAATAAAACTCTTTTAATGACAGTCACGCTTCCATTTAATTCTGATAAAATCGCACTAATAAACTGAAGCAAACTATTTCGAATCATGATAACCTTTAAAGATAGCTAAATGCACAAACATAAACTCTACAACTTGCAGGAATTAGCATTGGAAAATGTCAAGTGTTTGATGTCAGCCATAAATGCAACAAAGTTTCTAAAGTTTACAGTTTAAATCATGAATGTACCTACTATGTGTAATTTATTTCTTTTTTTTATTTAGTCTTAAATTTTATCGATTTTTTTTATTTCCTAACTATTAGTGTGAAGTACATGATGTACAGTGTGTCCCTTTTTTTCCTACAGTTTGCACAAACCTGTTCCACTTTCCTGTCAAACGGATGACGCTGTAAAAAATTTTCATTGCACCCTTCGTTTCTGCGCGTTTTTTTTTAATTATTATTTATTGTTATTGTGAAAGATATCGAGAAGGTGAAAACTGATTCTTCTAGAACTTATGATGATTATACAGTAGTATAATCTGTTTTTCTACTAAAAAAATATTTTTTGAATATGAACTAAAGTTATGTTTTTTTTTTCAAATGGAATACCCTGTATATTTATAAATCATAAGACCCGTCTTCCTATGAGCTTCTGAAAAATATATATCACTCTATATTTATTTTCACAATTTACTGCAATATTTAAAAGATATCGTTTTCTTATTAGTAGGTCGTTATGAATAACAAAAAAATCGAAATTGTATTTAGTAAAATAGCCATACATATTTTAATTTCTTCCCATAGCAACTGTGCCTTAAATTGCCTTATATCTATCAAAAATAGTAGATAAAATAGTACTTTAACCGCACGGGTAGATTAAATGATACTTTAACAGCGAGGCTAGGTTAAAAACTTTATTTCTTCTCGCATGTTTTTTAACTGCTTCCATTTTTGAACATTTTTGTATTCCTTTTCATAAGTTATTCGGGATTTTCCAGTAGTTTGGATATTGCGTTTGTCGCTTCAGCCTGAATATCTGTTGGTAATTTACTTATTTCGTTTTGAGCCATTTCTGACTCCAATTCAATCAGCAATCGACACGAAAGAGAATTAAAAATATTGACTCAAAACTGACAACTAAAGAGACAACTTTATTTATTTATCAAATTACATAGAAACCAACGCCAACCCAACACAATATTTTTTCTACTCGTAATAAATTCCTCGAAATAATAATTTCTGAATTGAAATATAAATTTTTCTTCTTTTTTTATAACGGGATTTATTATAACTGGATATGTTGCAAACAACTAAAAGTTCTCTTAATAGCATTTTTCAGATCTTCGACATTGTTGTAGTTGCCATGATATACCTATTCATCATATTTTTTTCGAGATTTTACATTTCAAAAGTCCCTAAATAAAGAAATCGAGAACAAACAAATCCAGGGATCAGGTCCGTTGGTCCTAATTCTATAGATCCATTGGTCCCAATTCATTTGATTTGGGAAATAATCATTTAACAAAATTCTAATATTTTTAAAGTTGTGAGGATGAGTCCTATCTTGCTGAAAGTAGATTTCACGACCTTTAATAATAATTCTTTAGTTTTTTTATGATCAATCATGGCCTAGTAATAAAAATGATTTTTTAATGAAAACTTTTAAATATTGCAGTAAATAGTGAAAATAAAATTAAATATAGATTGTATCTCATTTCAAGAAAACATAACTTTAGTTAATATTTTTTAAAATATTTTTTTCATAGAAAAGTAGACTACGCCACTGCATTCTACGTAAAAAGTTCTACAATAAACAGTTTTTACCTTCTCGATACATTTCACAATAACACAGATACGGGGAGTGTACCAAATTGCAAAATTTTCATAAAGACCATGTAGCTCAGAAACGAAGAGGGCTATGAAAATTTTGTTTACAGCATCTTCCGTTTGACGAAAAAGTGGCATAGGTTTGTGGAAACCGCACCCTTCTATCTTTATTAATAACGGATATACCGTATGATTTCAACAAAAAGACACCCTGTACATGAACAGTTTGTAATGTTTAGATGATAATACATTATAATTCTTTTAAGATATAATAATTTTGTAAAAACGTTTTAATATTTTTTATTTTTTTATTTTTAGTATATAATTATAACTTAAAATAAACCTACGCAATTTAACTAGTTACTATTTTAGATTCCAAGACAATAAGTACCCAGCACAAATTATTCGAAACTATGTCAACTGCGAACTTAGTTCAAATTCTCCACGTTGCATAATTAGAAATACCTAAACTTCTGACTTGAGGCAAATAATAAATCGTCAGCTTGAAAAGGTTGTATTTTAGTCGTACAGTTGAAAACATTGAATAATTTTATAGTTGCATGCGGTAAAACTATTACTGATAAATAAATTACTCTTCCGTTGGTTCTTAAAATTAGACGGTGTTTAAAATATCGTCGTTATTTCGTCTAAATATAGGTTATGATTACTATTGAATAATAGGTATTTTAAGAAATAAATGAAAATACGATATTGCCATTTCGTGCAATTAAAATTGAAAATGCAAAAATATAAGTCTAGGGAGACTTATATTTTTGTCATACCTAATTTATTTATTTATTTTTTTACTATATTAGATTAATTTTTTGACAATATTTAAATTCGTGTTCCATAATAAATGTAAGACTAATCATAACGAGTTGTTACGTCCGTAATAGATAAAGGTTGATAATAAAACGCCTATTCAAGTATCATATACTCTGTTTATATCTCAGGTTAGGTTTTGACAGACGATGACAGAAAAAAGGCAGATGCCAATCCATTTATTTAAACGAATTGGCATGGACGTCATCTTACAATCGTCTACAATGAATAGGCATTTTACACTCCAATAATATTGAAATATGATCTGCCTATTTCAATATTATTGGAGTGATAGAAAGATGAACGACCCAACTAGCATTTATAGTGGCAGATATGTAACTGCTACTACCAAAGCCACTACAAAGTGGGCGGTGACCATCGGCGGCTACGTCGTATATTCGTAGCTACTAAGTAACTGCGACCAAAATGGGGAAAGATTTTGAATAGCCGGGTAGTGCCTTGGGTAGTTTTTGCCATTAAAAGAGTTACTATGATGTGTTACTATAAAGTAGCCTACTGGTGAATGCGACTTATCTGTTACGAAGCTGCCTAGTCGCGGGTTCGTGGCAGCCAAGTGTTATCCACCGACATGTGAAACTTTCGTTAAACTGTTAAGCTTTTATTCGCAGCGACCTCTTCATGCAATTTCACATTTCATAAAAATAAATGTCATAATGGAAAATAATTATGGAAGCCATTATTTTTTCGTTATTTACCGTGTGTTTTTTACGGCTTTTTTAGGTAAATTCCAGAACACATCGACTTTACTGAATAAAATAGTGAATTTATATGGGAAAATTTTCGAGCGCCTCTCAAAATATTTCAAATTATTATATTATGTGCAATAGAAACTCATGTAGTAATTAAAAAATAGTAATAATGTGCTTGAAACTGGGACCAAACTTTAAAATATGAGTCCACCAAACAAAATAACTAAGGAAAAAAAGCTTTAATCTAGGTATATTTAACTTGAAAACGCATAATGTTTGAGCTATTTGGCAGTTCGCATAAAAAGTCATAGTCATGAAAAAAATATGGTTGTTTAATCCGAAAAATACTTTATAGTTCCATATGCTTCCACAAAGTACCGGGAACAAAAAGAAATCTTCGGACTGATAAAGTGACAATTGTAGCTACCCAAAGGCGACTTTATAGAAACAATAACTAAAAAAAATAAAGGAAAAATGTACCTTTATAGGACTTAAATAGAATAAAAATAAGTCGTAATAATGTAATTATTCCTTTTCCATGTTGAACGTTCCGTTCGTGTCAGTTTAAAGAAAACACAGTATTTAGTAATTAGCAATAAAATGAAAACCTATAATATTGCATATCAGTATTCTATCTAAAATATTCTTCCACATTTGTAGCAAACATTTTAAATGAACTTTATTCATTTTGTTTAAATTTCACTATCATAAATCTTGATGAAATCGACGAGACGGAGAAAATGATCGCCTATTTATTTTCCCAAAAATTTTCATAACTAACACGCAACTTGTTCACGGGGTTAAAATTAATTTCCTGCTTAATTTCTAGATTAGTATAATGTAATACCGTTAGTTTGAAATTAGTTGTATAATTTATTTTTGGGTGATAATTAACTTCTTGGGATGGTGATGATTAACACTTTTTTTGGTACTATTTAATTAGTCTTATATTTAGTTATAGTCTTATTAAAATATAGTTTAAACTGCTTTAAATGTAAAATAAGAAGGGTTAAATTGTTATGTTGTTATTATCTCTTCTAAACTTGGCTTAATGCATATGTAGCCCTCAACTGGCGTGGTGAATTTTTGTACCACTTATGGTGTGCTGGGGTCCGCCGGATCCCAATTTTTTTTCAGTTAAAAATACATAATGAAGAGATTTTATATAAAGCTTGTTATCTTAACACTATTTACAATATATTCAAACTCGTAAACAAAGAATTTCATTAATTTTCAACAAATTAATAAGAACGGACACAAAAATAAAGTAAAACTCATTTTTTAGGAATTTTTGACAACAGAAATATAACTTGGCGAAGAAACCCATAGAAATTAAAAACATATATATTTTGTGATTTTACCGTATTACTAAAAGTAGAAGCAATTGAAATGTGAAGCTAAAGTTATAAACATAAATTATTTTCAACAAAACTGCAAGCCTTGAATGTACATTACTTTTTCAAATACAGTTCACATGGATCGTGCACATTTGATTTATGAGATTTTTGTTTTTTGTCATTTCTTCGTTGACATATGGTTGACATATACCAGGTCTCTTTCTTTTGTGGTGCTGAATCAAGAACAGTTAACCTAATAGGACTGCTCTTTCAGCCAAAAGTGTCCGCCAGGTGCATGCGAAAACTACTCGCTTTGTGACGTCATTGTAGCCCTTGTCACGGTTATTAGTCCTTATCCGGCAACCAATAATACACACACGTGCATTATTTGTTACCGAATGCAAAACGTTCATTATTTAGTTTATTTATTTAGAGTAGTAGAGAGTAAACACCTTATATGTATGCAGTATAGAAAATTAACTGTATAAATCGTATTAAATACTCGGATAATGCATTTTTAAGAACAGCAGTTCCCAGCATCACCTTTTGCAAGCATTCTTTTTAGAGAACTTCCATATTTTGATTTAAAATAATTAATAAACAAAATCGTGGGCACTTAGTATGCACTTTGTCACAATCCACAACACAAAATGAACGTATTTATACACTCTATAGCACTAAAAACTTTAAAGACACCTTTTTCACATTTAAAATTGACAAAATAATTAACTCAAAATTTCTCAGCTCTTATTTTTATAAGTTTACCATAGGCAATTAGTAATACACACTATCATGACAAGGCCACGAAGGCTTTGACAAGGGCTACAATGACGTCACAACTGTCAGCTGAAGCGCGGGAAGAGGCGAACGTACGTCTTATGAGAATGAGCAATCCTATTAGTTTACCGTTCTTGGTGCTGAATATTCAATTTTTTTTCTTCCATAAGTAAGAGATCTGGCGCAGGAATTTACTGCAGCAGTCCAAAGACTGAGATCTACCACAGTCTTGGAAAACACACCACGATCTTCCAAGCTGAGCTATATGCTATTGAAACCTATGTGGTAGAACAGCAATACACCGGGAAAACAATATGCATATTTTCGGATAGTCAAGCTGCGCTGAAAGCACTTGAGGCAACGAAAAGCACGTCTATGACGATTCTTCATTGTAAGAAACTACTCAATATACTGGGAGATAGGAACAAAGTGTCGCTAATATGGATACCGGGACATGTCGGCCTAGAGGGAAATGAACGTGCTGATTCCCTCGCCAAAATTGGTGCAGGCTCGCCATTCGTGTGGGCTGTACCGACACTTAGCGTTCCCAAAATCTCGCAAGAGACAGGCTCTGTGAATGGGTTAGAGGTGAGACATTCCGAGACTCGAATGACAGTCCCGGAATGGAGCATGCCAAGAAAATCCTAGCAGGGCCATCCAAACATAGAACAGGAGAACTCCTAAAGGCCGGTAGGAATGGAACGCGTGTGCTCACTGCAGTGTACACGGGCCACTGCCGGCTGAGATCTCACCTACAGAGGACGGGACTGGTGGAAGACGCCGAATGCCGACTCTGTATGGAAGATGATGAAACAATGAAGCACGTTATGTGTACCTGCCCCGCTGGGAGCAGGACCAGGTTTGAGATGTTTGGCAAACCCATGCTAGACCTATCAGACCTAGGAGACATATCGCCCTCAGACATAACGGCCTATATTAAGAGGCTGGGTCTTGAGGATGAACTTTGACGCTCTTGTAAATTAGAGCTTGTAGAAACTGAGCCACAATAGGCCCTCGCGGCCTCAGTGGAGGGTCCCCTATGGGACCCACTCTTAGTCAAATACAATAAGTAAGAGATACAGAATCGTAGTTATGGTTTCTCTTCGTCGAAAAATCAATGTCCCGATGATTTTATCTCACCTTCGCCTCTTTAAGTTCATGAAACCACTCAATTAATGCTTCCTCAAAATGAGCGTTCTAGTGAGGCACACTTTTTAGACTACCCACCATCCTAATAATAAAACATGCTTGGCGTGGTTGTGCCACACAAACCTCAATGAAACTTTAGCCTCCGCCGCCGGTAGGAACAATACTTGATAAAATCAAGTGCGCCTTTAACAGTTGCATATTAGTTTCCTAACTTAAAGGTAAATGGCGCGGCGAAGCCTAATTTTTAAACATAAACATCTTTCAGAGGTTTAAATAGTGCTTGGGGTCCGCTAGACCCCATCATGCCAGTTGAGGGGTAGTAATGAGTTTGGCCAACAATGTTAAAGTAGCTGTAATTGAACAAACTAAGCATAACAAACCTTAAATTATTTCTTTTTACAATAGTCGTTCAGACAAGTGTGTACAAGGTTTGGATTGAATCTTAAATGACTCTTAAACTGTAAAATTATTTTGGTGTATAAATTCCTAGTAGAAAATGCTATCGTCATCAATTTCATGCAGATAACAATAATAATTAATGTTTAAGCTAAAAATACATCATTGCCAATTGCTTAGAAAATATCCATCCCTAGCAAATCTATTATTAGAACTAAATTAAGGTAAAACGAAGTCTATTATAGCTGAAACTTACATGTTGAATGTTTATTGTGTGATGAATTAATGAATTAAAATAGAAAAAAAAATATTTCGACAGATTTTTTAATTTATATTAATATTTTTATAATGTTATTAAGTTTTGGTTTATTACTATCTTAGCTGTCAATTATATTTGAACTGTTTTTCAATAATATATCACCATTTTTTTTGCACAGGTTATTAATTCTATTAAAAGCTAAAAATAAAAATAATAAATTAATTTGTTAGGAAATTTAAGGCATAGAGGATTCACTAATAAAAAATTAATTATACAAAGTTATTTTATCTTTATTTTTAATAATGCACAATTTTTTTCCCGGTAGTGGCAAATTAGGTTGTACTGTGGTAAATTTTTTCCAGCTGAATTTTAAGAAAAATCTCAAAATAAAGCAATATTTAAAATTATAAAATTAATAAATAAAGAACAAATTATATTTGTATAATTTGTACTCATTTTGAGATTTTTCTTAAAATTCTACTTCTTGATAAAAAATTTGTTTTTTGTAGTTAATTTTGGTAAAATTTTGAATTTCTTGTAAAATATTAAACTTGTTTAAATATAACAGAAATAATTTCAACGTAATTTTTTAATGAACATGTGTTACTAAGATAACCGGTTTTGTACGTAACTGGAAATTCGCATATACCGGGTGCGTCTCAAAAGTGGCTCACCCCTATAAATTTTTATTTTTTAGATCAGAGATTTTTTCATCAGACCGTTTTCGGTCACGTCCGGTTTCACCGGAAAGGACTACAACTTTTGATTTTTAAATGACACCCTCGGTATTTTTTTACTTTATTCGATAGAAAATGACACTCAGAATAGAATAACATATCATATGTCAACTTTTGAAATTTTTGCATATGGTTTATTGAAATTGTAACATGTGGTTCATAACGACAATTTGACTCGAAATAC
Source organism: Sitophilus oryzae (assembly GCF_002938485.1). Classification (NCBI taxonomy): domain Eukaryota; kingdom Metazoa; phylum Arthropoda; class Insecta; order Coleoptera; family Curculionidae; genus Sitophilus; species Sitophilus oryzae. The sequence continues at coordinate 1,595,279 of NW_022146163.1, read as the reverse complement.
CAACTGTGTGGTATAAAATTATTCGTAAAAAAATTCTTTTTCTAAATATGCTAATGAGCCACCATCGTTCCATTTGAAAATATTGAGATATGATTAAAAATACGATTTGGGCATATTTTAACCGGCCAGTACAAGACACTAAAAACATTAGACGATCAAATCTATTTTTTCAAGCCATGGCACTCTAGATTGAAATTGAAAATACAATTTGTTTTTAAGTGAATGTGTCAAAAGTTGACATATGATATGTCATTCCATTCAGAATGGCATTTTCTTTTAAAAAGCAAAAGTTGCAGTCATTTGCGGTCGAACATGAAGTGACCGAAAACAATTGAATACGTAAATTAATCTTAAATTATGTCATATACTAATATACCAAATCTTGTTATTTTATCTAAAAAAATAGAAAAGTTATAGAGGTGAACCACTTTTGAGACGCACCCGTTATTTCAAAAGCTCGTACAGGGTATACTGCTTTTTCTTTTGGTATGGAAAACTCATGGTTTTTAAAAATGTCTTTCTTAAAACTAGACATTTTAGCAAACCAATGATTTTTTATTCATTTAAGTAAATGTCAATAAAGTTTTCATCTTCAATTATCGAGTTAACATCACAATATTACAGTTTTGGAGTTGTAAATTTTTGTATTGCAACAGCAAAGTAAAAACTAATTCATCAGAATACACCAAAACACGTGACTCTTTTGACACTGACCATGTTAGCATCATCAACAGATGGTTAAAGCTTTAAACAGTTTTAATAATCTGCTGAAAATGCTAACATGGTTAATGCTAACTTAGTGTCAAAAAGTAATTTTTTGTTGTATTTTTTTGAATAGTTATTTCATAATAGTTGATTTAAGTGTTAGGACAACATTACTAGCTATAACAGAATAAAAATGATACAGAACAGAAGTATACATAAATATATTTACCTGAGCTAGAAGCTGTGGTCCTGTACCATTCTCGTTTATTCTAAATACAAATGGTCCATTTCCAAAACATTCCTCAAACATTCTTGTAAAAGTGCTATAATTTAACAAAACACAATTATTATTATCTATACAGGGTGTTTCAAAAAATATTTACCATCTCCCGTAGGGAGTTTCCTCGCGTAAAAATAAGATTTATATTTTATATTAACATACATAGGTCCGATTCTGCTTTGTTTCGTAGCTACAGGGGGTTAGAGTTTTTTTTTCGAGTTATTATAATTTTCTTCCAAGTGCTTCTAGCGATTTAAGTTAAGTGAAATTTTGAGGGTGAATGTTACTATAAGTGCAACATATTTTTATTTATTTCTCATATTATTTAATTATAATTTAAGTATGATTTAATTATTATCATTAAAAATTAATTTCATATTAACATTGGTCCGATTATGCCTTGTTTCGTAGCTACAGGTTGTTATACTTTTTCAGATACAAGTCTTTATACTTTATACTTAAAATACCTTTTTATGATTCGAATGAAATTTTTAGGGTAAAAGTTACTATAAGTGCTACATATTTTAATGCTAAACAAGTGTCGACATATTCACCACTGACGTGCATCAGTGTTATCAGTGGAATATTTTTCTAAAAAAAAACATGCGCGCCACTGACTTTTTTTTTCTTGTTAGCAAAATTATGTTGACCGTTTAATGCCGATTAAAAGTTGTCTCTTGATATTTTGTCAATTTCAGTCTCCCTAATAAGATAAAGGCAATATTATTAGTTTGCCTTAATCCAAGTCTAATAGCAACCTCTAAAATTTGTCATTAACTGGTTAACGTATTAAATAAGTTGCTATAAACATGGGTGCGAAAATACATAGTTTTAAAGTTACAGGATGTTAAAACTTTTAAATAATATTTAAAATATATCTACCATTATTTTTCTTTGAATGGATGCATTCAGGAGCATAGGCCGTCCACCAACCAGATGGCATGACGACTTAAGGCGTATCCACAGTAACTGGATGCAAATAGCTCAAGATAGGGAATTATGGAAGCAAACGAGGGAGACCTACGTCCAGCAGTGGACTTTAGTGGCTGGTTGATGATGATGATGATTGTGATTAATAAAATTTTACACTTTTAGTAACTTTCACTATCAAAATTTCAAATTTAAAGAAGGCATCTATTCTTCTCAAAGAGACCTAGTATAAATTAAAAGGAACGAGAAAAAAGACTCAAAGTCTCTGTCTCAATGTTTGTACTAAGTTAAACAGTGACACATGTTTCGCACATACGAGCATCATCAAGCAAATACAATAAGTGTTGCTTTAATGTGTAAAATTTGAACGTGTGTGTGGATTGACTTTAATTGTATTTGTCCCCGATGATGCTCCTATAAGCGAAACACGTGTCACTGTTTAACTTAATACAAAAGTTGAGACCGAGACTCTGAGTCTTTTTTTCTTGTTCCTTTTAGCTCAAAATTTTATTCGAATTACTAAAAGCACTTGGAAGAAAATTAAAATGAATAAAAAAAATAACCCTCAATAGCTACGAAACAAATCAGAATTGGATCTATGTTGATGTAAAAAATAAACCTAATTTTTACGCGAGGAATCTCTCCACGAGTGACGGCACATGTTTTTTAAATCACCCTGTACCTTAAATTTTATGTTTAATATATTAGAACAAACAATTAGATGAAGGTAATATGTTTCAAAATGAATAAAAATACTAAGAAAAATTAAAGTCTAAGAAATTTCACAGAATGTATACATATGGAAACATACTTTTTGATATTGCAATACGATCTATTTATAAACTGGTACTATTTCGGAATACTACGTGTCTTTTATTTTAAGAGAAAAAAGAAAAGACGAAAATGAAGGTAACAGGTTCAATCTCCTGCCAACACGAAATCCAAGTAGTACAAACGAAAAAGTTAAGTTAAACGTGCTCTTAAATGCCAAAGTTTGAAATGTATAGGCTATAAAATCTGGAATAGGAGATAAAAAATGCAAATAATAAAACTTATTTCCTGATATCGATTATAGAAAAATTTATAGGAAAATATGGGGGATGAGTAGATTATAGTTTAGATGAAACTAACCATTTTTTGTAACACTATTTTGTTTTCATTTTCTGTAACTTTGAAAAAAAAATAATTAAGTTTTTTTTTAAGGAAAAAACACTAAATTTGTTCCAAATTATATACAATTGTCCAACATAACTTATGAGTATATGATTACCATTTATTTAATCCTTATAGTAGGTACGTAATGCCAGCTACACATATTCCAGTATACTTGCGTAAACTAGATTTGCGCAAGTATACTGGAACATGTTTGAGAATGTTTTTGAGCAAATAGGAAATATTTTTTTTCAATAAAAAGAGCGTTGGAAAAACGCACAATCAAATTCATCAAAAAAATTGTTTTTTGTCGTTATGTTAATAGGTACCAGTATTTTTTTTTTAATTTGCTGTAGGTACCACTAAACATCAAGGTTATCAACTGAAATTTGGTATTAATAATTTTAATAGTTTACTCTGGTTGCAAATTGAAATTGATTTTTATAATGAGGGTTCATAAACCTGCGGTCATTTGGGCTTATTTTTTTATCGAAAGCAATTCTAGATAGGCATATGGTACAAAAAAGAAAAAAGTTGTATTTTTAATTGGTAATTTTAAACATTTAATTTAAACATTTTAGTAAGTGGCGTATATTTCTTCCCTAGTTTAGTTTACCCAAGTATACTGGAACCTGTACGGCTGGCATTATATACTATAAGTATAAAAAAAGGGTTACCAGATACTCATAAGTTATGTTTGAACATTTATATTGTATGTATTCTGTAAGAACAAATTTGGTGTTTTCTTCTACTTTATAAAAAACTAATTTTTGTTAAACAAATAAACTACATTGAAATATAAAATATATATATTTTTGTTTTCTGTTTTAATTGCAATATTCCCAGTTTTCCAGTTAATACTACCCTATTGTACAAAAGCATTTGTAATTATTATATGTACCGGCGCACGAGAATTTATGTTATGTTTATTATTTCATATTTATTTAAGATGATGATTTTCTTCAAAATAACCCATCATTTTTCTGTTCATAGCTGAATGTACCCAAGTAACAAAATACTTTCTTATAATTTTCTTCTTTATAAATGTTATATAAAGGAGTCGGATGCAGTTAGATAGCTTTATAAGAGTGTCGCTTTACATTAAAAAGCCATTTGAGCAATATTACTTTATAATAATGTAGCTGTAAGAACGCTCTTAAATATAAATAAGAAACCCTTTATATATCAGCTTTAATAAAGCTAATTAAATTTGGCGATTAAACTATATAAAGATTTTATAAGACACTTATAAGCACTAACAAAGCAATTAGAAATCCAGAATATTTTACCTCTTTAGGCATTTTTATAAAGCTACTATAAAGTGATCGGTTGTTTTAGTTAAATGCTTTATAATTATATTATTATAAATACCCTTTATATTTATAAATTTATAATATTAATTAAAATATTAAATATTAATAATTAAAATATTAAATATAAATAAATTATTTATAATACAAGCATTTGCTTTATTAGGTACCCTAAGCTTTTTAATACGTATTACTCAATTAATACAAAACATTGCCATATTACTGGCATATAAAAGTTATTTAAGGTCTTTTAAGATTTCATTCATCCTTTTTGTTAGCATATTTTTATTTTTTTACGAATCGGCATGCTACGCAAGTTTATTTATACAGGGTGTCCCAGAAATAAGTGCAAGTATTTTAACTGGTAGTATAGTTCAACCCCAGAAACCCGCCTATGAGGTTTTTTTTCGAAAAAAAAAATGAAAATTCGAATTTTTTTGAAAAATTTCTTGGAAATTTGTTTAGTTTTTAGTTAAAAACATAATTTCTTGATAATATGGCAACATAGATATTAGATTAAATTTGCAAGAAAGAAAATCCAGAAAAGATCCAGAAGTTCTAAAAAATTTAGCAAAAAATATATTTTTTTGGAAATTTTCAAAGTAAAATAGCTCCGTTATTTTGGACTTATTTGAAAAACCACCCCTTAGAATAGTTGCACTTATTTCTGGGACACTGTATTATTATCTTAATAAATTTATAATTTTTTCTTATACCATCGAGCTTAACATATTTTTTAATTTTCAAAGTAAAATAACTAGGTTTTTTTTGGTCTTATTGGAAAAACGATAAAGAGAAAATATGTTTTTTTTTCTCTCTATCAAGATCTTCTAGTTTTATAAATATTTGTACTTATTTAAGACTCGCCCTGGTTAAATCAACAATATTTTTTTTTTAAATTTGTATAATAAAGCTAAAATAAATTTTACCAATATTCCTAATTTGTAAAATATTTATTCATATTTGTGTACTGTATTAATATTACTAATATTAGTAAATTAAATTTTAATACATATTACAATAAAAATGGAAACCAGCATATACTTTACCAATAAGAAATTTTCGTCTCTTCATATATTTTCTCTCATACTTTTCCAGTCATTTCCCAAAAATTTCTCGCCGCCGAATCCGGAAAAATGAAGGAATGTCGGAAAAGCCCAATGGAAATTGACGACCTGCCCGGCTGCCGCTCGAACTTTGACTGATCTCAGGCCGGTGGAACGGCAAATGCCGCGGAAATCACGGAAAAAAGGATGGGAAAACGACGACGACGACACGCGAACGCAGAGCCATTCATATTTTTCCGCCAGTGCGATGGATGGCATCGCGCGCCCTTGTACCAGGTTATGTCAACGCGAACCGGAAGTACGCGACGCGTGACGTCATTGTCGGATCGTCTGTGACGGACTGGAGATGGAACTAGTAAATTTGTAATCATTACTTCACATATAGAGTTTTTTCTTTTCTATTTTAATTAATTTTATTATTTTTTTTATTCTTTTGTATGAAATAATACGTTACAGTAAAAGCCGCAAATCAGTGATTGTTAACAATTACTAGTAAAAGCTCACATTCACTGATTTACTAAGACTACGCCAATAACAGTTCAACAGCTATTTTTGAAATCAACTTTTACTAGTGAATGTTAGCATTCCCTGGAGGATAGAAGTGAGTTTGACAGATTTAATTTGCGCGGTTGCCACATGTTGGAATGTTGATAAATAAGGATAAATAAAATAATATAGACAATATAAGGAAAATCTTAAAATGGGTTAAATACTGGCAACGTTGACATCTGGCTCAAATTCGCTTGGCTTTTTTGCGGTTATATTTAATTGTTTTGTTATCGTTGTAAAAAGTGCTGTGCGGTATTTGGTATTTTCCTTAAATGGGAGAAACTTGCTCTGAAAAATTAATACAAAATAAACTCTCTCAAATTATAACAAAAGTTAAGGATGCCAGAGAAAAAATTGTGACTTGACCTATGTGCTTGAAGTTCCGGATTTGAAAAAAAAATAGTAGCTTCAGATGAAGAAAATTCGGGCATCCTTTATTTTGTCCACGATGAAAAGCTTTATAAAAATTGTTCAAAATTATTTGTTTTGTACAGTTTAAAATGTTTATTATGTTTTTTTTTTTTAATATTTAGAAGGTTATATTGTGTCGTTATTTTCTATAATCTATACTAATATATAAAATCCTTAAGTGACTGACATACTGATTAATCACGATCCTGTTCAAACCACTCAATGTAAGAAGCTCAATTTTGGCATACAGGTTTTGGCATTCTAGGGTGTAGAGGTTCGATAAGAAGGGATTTTTCGAAATTCCAGTTCCAAGAGGGTGAAATCAATAATTACAATACCCTCAAATATTACAATATTTTTTATTTAAAAAACGGTCAAGTTTCCGAAAAAAACGCTTAAACACGTATATTTTATTTTGTTTTTTACATATTTTAAGATTTTTTAAAAATGTATACAGGGTGTTTCGAAAAATCTGGTCATTGATTAATCACGATCCTGCTTAAAGCGCTTCACGTAAAAAGCTTATTTTTGGAGAACGGATTGACTTTAGGGGGTAGATGTTCGATAAGAAGGGATTTTTCGAAACTCGAATTCTAAGGGGGTAAAACCACCACTAAAATATTAGAATATTTTTTATTTAAAAACCGTTGATTTTTTCGGAAAAACTCTTAAACACGTATATTTTATTTTGTTGTTTTACATATTTTAAGATTTTTTAAAAATTTATACAGGGTGTTTCATAAAATATGACCATTGAGTAATCACGATTCTGCTTAAACTGCTTGACGTTTAAAGCTGATTTTTGGCGAACGGATTGACTGTGGGGTGTAGAGGTTCGATAAGAAGGGTTTCTCGAATCTCGAATTCCAAAAAGGTGAAAACGCCCCTCATGTATTACAATATTTGTTATTTAAAAAACGGTTAGCCTTTCGGGAAAAGGCTTGGACACGCATAATTTATTTTATTTTTTTACATACCTATTTTGATATTTTTTAAAAAATGATACAGGGTGTGCTTAAACCGCTTGACATAAAAAGCTTATTTTTGGCAAACGGATTTTTCGAAAGTCAAATTCCAACGAGATGAAACTACCGCTCAAATATTACCAAGCATCACCATTACAAATGATTAATTCGACGCGAACGAAGTCGCGGGTACACGCTAGTTTACTCTAATCTGTTTTACGACTCAGGTAAGATGTCGCCAGATAATTAATATTTTTAAGTTAACTATAGATGGGTTTATACAGGGTGAGTTTTCTACGATGTTCTCGAAAAATACTGGGGGGAGCTAGAGAGTCGGTTAAATTAGGAAAGAATTGCAGTTTTGTGGGGTTATAAATAAGCCTTTCGAATTTGATGAAAACGTTTACGGCTTACTAGATATTTGGAATGTAACAAATTTCAGCTATTTTAAAAATGTTTCCCAATTTCATTATAATCTATTTCAGACAAAAAGTTTTCAGATAAAAGTTGTAGATAATGACATCCTTCATGATATTGTGTTCTCTTTTTTTTCTAAAACCTGTCACTTTCATATGATACATGTTTTTTTTTAAATGGGAACCATAGTTGACCATCAGTTAGAAAAGAAAATCTATCGGTCACAGATAGAGAGTTCGGATTAATAGTATGGTTCTGATATTCCAAACAAAGACAAAATCAGGAAAAAATGATGTTATTGTGGTTAAATTTCGTAATATACAGGGTGACAATTTGAAAACGAACAGTATGTAATATTACCTCTACCGATGATAGTATGAAAATTTGGCGAAATACGTCAATTTACATATCAAGTGGAACAATTTTTGAGGCATTTGTTGTCGTGTTACTTTCAACCCCTTGACCCCCAGGGCAGCTACCCTTAAAATTTTAAATGGCAACCCCTATTTCTTTTACCATTTTTGTGTCCCTTATAAAATTCTCAAAAAAATAATGCAGTATGTAGAATTCTATAAGAAACACAAAAATAGTAAAAGAAATAGGGGTTGCTATTTAAAATTTTAAAGGTAGGTGCCGTGGGGGTCAAGGGGTTGAAAGTAACACGACAACAAATGCCTCAAAAATTGTCCCCTTTGATATGTAAATTGACGTGTTTCGCCAAAAATTTTCATACTATCATCGGTAGAGGCGATATTAAATACTGTTCGTTTTCAAATTGTCACCCTGTATGTATATATAATATGTAGGTATTAACATATTACTAATTATATTATATTAGCTGAATAATGAATATGTTAATGGTATATTAATACGAGTATAAATAGAATATTTTATGATTTTTATTGTCTTATTTTTTGAAATGTTCACTGTGCTGAAAAATATTCATGTTAGTGATTTTTTTGAAAACTAGATTTCCTTTTTAAGGTAGGTGCCAAGAATGACTTAAAAATGGTGTATCATGTTAGAGATATTAACAGTATCCTAAAACTATTAAATTTGTTATTTTTACTAAATTTTGTCACATCGAAACATAATTTCCAGGATATACGCAGCATACGACGATACAAGTATATTTCAAAAGCATTAATGCGGTTTTCCAATGTCTGGTTGGTGTCCAGCTCTCAGAGCTGTAGAGAAATACTGGAGAGATGTAGCACAACGCAGCATACGTATGCGCAGTTCGAGGCTTAGATCTCGGCTAGAGAAGAGGGTTTTCATGGAAGCAAAAGTACGTCTGGCCTGTTCGATCTTCGCTAAAATTTCAGTTTTGGGGCAAGCGTCGTTAACGAGGGCTCCTAGATACTTTATGGACAATACTTGTTCTACCACCTTGTTGTTAATTCTGAGGACAGTCTTCCTTGGTGTTCTGTCCTTCGCATCTATTGTATATACGGGTATGCGGAGGTATACTTTGAGGACATGCGACATCAGGCTGATTAACCGGTGGTCATCACATTGAGAAGCGTTTGGTTTTTTTGGGTAATGCCAAGTCGGCGGACCCCCAGGAGTCTGCAAACCACTGGTTAAGAAACGCTGATCTAGATGATGATATAATTTTACTTCACAAAAAGATTTCTTTGTCGCAAACATATTGAACGGTTTTTTTAAATATCAAGTTATTGACGACCATTATTTCATATGTTTAAAAAAATCGTTACATTATCATAAAACCTTTTCAACAAATTTTATTGCTTTTACTTTATGGTCTTTGTAGATTTGCATAAAACAAATGTGGCATAAAAATAGAAAATACTTTAGAATATAAGTTCGTAAAAAGTATTTTATGGATATCGCAATAAAAAACCGGATTTAAATGGCTTTTCATGTTCTTGGTTTCAGCTAAGTTTTCCACGTGTCACTGAGGACAACGTTAGAAAAATCGATTTTTATATTAAGTTATTTTTATCGCATGTGTGTCATTGTACATTATGACAGCGGCACGGTGACAAAAATAAGTAAGTATACCATTACAAATTGTTAGAATTACCACCTCTTTTTTAGAGCAGGACATTAACATAGTAATTATGGCTTTGTCATGTTTCTTCTGTCATTACGAACTTCAACTTCTATACTACTAAAATAATTAGCATATTGTGTTGTATTTTCCTTAATATAATGGGTCGTCAATTTATCAAAATTAACATAGATTGTATGAATTTATTTTTACTAAATGAGTCAACTAATATACCGGTTGGTGCATCGTCTTATTGTTGTTGGTTTTTAAAATAAAATATCTAACTACAACTATTGAAGAACACTTTAGTTTTTGAAGTAAAATTTCTTTATGCGCGTTGGGAGTAAACATTCAAAGCTGTGACACAAGCCCAGGACCGGGAAACTTTAATACGACAAAATGTTTTGAAATTTTATACGATTTTGAGCGCCCTCGCACGAGTGGACTGAAAATTATATATTTAATTACCAAAATTGTGCGTAAGATGGCGCATATGTCGATTTTTCCTCCTTCTTGGCAAACACATGGCGCTTGCGCAGAACCGTTCCCGCCGCGTGGTAGAGAAGCCGGCCGGCATGGCTGACAGCCGGCCTTCGCCATTTGTTCCCAGAGTTTCTTACGACTTAGTTCGGCCATTCTGTGTTATTTTTCTTTGATGTTCAAAGCGTGTGTTTTTAATTTACTGCTGTGCTGTGTGTGTGTGTGTTGTGTTTTTAAAAATTATCATGAGTCTGACATATAGAATATGCTGTGTTCCCGGATTCAAGACTGAGACTTGACATCTGTTTTGTTAGTTTAATGTTGAATGTTTATTATAATATTAAAGCTACTGTTTAGTTTAATTATTGTGTTCCTTATCTATTTAAAAATAAATTATTTTCTTAGATATAAGCACCATTTGTAAATAAACCAAGTTATTTGATTATAAGTTAGGTTTATTTTGTAAATATTTCAAAATGTTATTGTTTTCTTATCAAATAAATATTGCATTTTATGTATTTTTTATGCATAAAACATGTAATATAATAAGAAAGCTATAAAATTCTGAATATTTATATATAAACCTAATTTTTAATCAAATAATTTGGGTTTATTTACAATGGTGCTTATATCTAAGAAAAAAATTTATTTTAAATTTACCACCCTACCAAAATATTGAAAAGAAAGGAATCTGTAAAATATTTCTTCAGTTATAGTAGATACCTGTATTTTGAAATCTTAAATTAAAAGGTGATTTTCAGTCCACTCGTCCGATGTCGCCACGCATTATTTGTTTTTTTTCAAATTTTCCGGACATATTTAATGCATGAGAGTTGCCAATCTATTTACGTGATCTGTGCACAAGCTCTTGAATGACGGCCGTGACGCGCGGGCTAGTGAGAGGAGAAGCGATAGCGGCAGTGTTGCCATAACTACCCGATTCGGGGTAGATCTACCTCTTTATAAAACAATTTAACCCTGCTACCTCGTGATAATCAACCCCAACGAAAAATAAGCTTCTGGCAACACTGGGTAACGATCTGTACTATACACGGCTAAAAAAACATTATAATAAACTTGATACTGTACCAACCTTGATGTGTACCCATGGTTTGGTTGCGAATTTTCGTCGATTTGTAGCTTCTGAATAACATTATTACTGCCTGGAAATCGCCGCCGGTCGCCTATCCCTCCTTCATGTAGATGTTATTGACCTCGAACGCAAACGACAAATTTAAACCGGAAAATCGCGCACAGTTGCTAGCCACGGCAGCAATTTTTCGGCCGCCTTCCGCGACTTTTAATTTACCGGGACGGGTTCGCTTGCGATTTTATAGGTAAAATTGTATTTTTTTCGGATTTTACTTAGTGTTTACTGTTTCGTTTGTAATGGGTCAAGAAGGACAATCTTCTGCTTCTGCTAGTGTGGACAATAATTTAGACTGTGTTTGTGTTGTATTTGTGTTATTAAAAAAGGGATTTTCTAGTCGGAACTCCCAAGAAAAAGTGACATTATTAAGTCTGGTAGGCCTAACAATTAACGGAAAATCCAAAATTTTATGATGATGTTATAGACAAATTTGCAATGGCTGATAGACGGATAGATATCAAATACAAATAGGTGCCTATCGCGCGTCAAGTGCTTCGGAAAATTAATTTAAAATATCGTATTTTAACTATTATAACTTTATGTGTTTTTGTTTGTTTAACAATTTTCGATAGAATTTTAATCGAACAATGGAATTGGCCTCGGGATTTTCAAAGGTAAGTTTTTTAAGAAAATGTAAAAGTAATGTCTCGAAATAGGGTTTTTTACCGATTCGCTTCCCCGCATATAATTGTCACCGCACGCCGCTGTGTTTGATTAAAATTTTATTTTAAAATAAAACTTTTGTTAATAACATTCCGGGAATTCGAATAATGAATTGAATAATGACGAAACAAGTGACATATTTCTAAAAAAGACAGCGATTTAGAGCGACAATTTGATTATGTAAAATTTAGAGTGGCAATTTTGATTATGCAAAAGAAATACATATTAATTATACAGGGTGCTACAAATTCGAGGTACGAGCATTGGTCTCTCGGTAACCGTAATAGATACGAACATGGTCAAATTGGGGCAAAGTTGCGTATTGGGATGTTCACCAAGATGCCATCAAAAAAGTTTCCAAATTTTAAGGATTGCTGAGTTTTTTGGAAAAAACTGATTTTTTTGAAAATCAATTTAATTTTTTCCTGTCGTTACTTTTTAGAAAATCAAAAAACTAATTGCACATTCTCATGGCCACTTTATTATGGATATCTGATAGTATTTTTTGATTTTCAAATTAGTTCATAATTTTTGAGGTACAAAGGCAAACTTAATTTTTTCAATACGGACCTGCATTTTTTATTTAAGATTTCGAAAGAACTCAGTTTTAAAAAAAACACAGCAGTCCTTAAAATTTTTAAAACTTTTTTGATGACATCTTGGTGAACATCCCAAAGCGCAGCTTTGTCCCAATTTAACCATGTTCGTATCTATTACGGTTACGGAGATACCAATGTTGGTACCTTGAATTTATAGCACCCTGTATAAATACCCAACATGTATAATGAACAAAAGATTTAAACAATAATAGACCACAGACCACACAAAACAAATTGTTGGTTGTAAGTAGCACTCAGAGATATAGATATAGTAGTATTTTGGTTTAATGGCCACAGCTGCTGGGGCTATCCGGCCGGGTGATAGAATTATGTTTTTTTTTAATAAAAATTGAAAAAAAAACCATCATAGACAACCTCATAGAGTAATATTATTTTTTATTAAGTAAACATAATATATTAAGCATTAAGTAACCATAATTAGTTAAGTACATATTACACCAAAACATAACTTATTAACAAAATTTAATAAATAAAAGTTTGTGAAAATTATTTTCTGTTTTTAAGAGTCAATCGAACACCATTTTTGGAAATTAAAATAAGTTCTGGTGCTAGTGCTATTTTATGTTCGGGTTTAGAAGGTTCCAGTTCAAAATTTCTTACTATCTTCGATATAACTGATAGCATTTCTAACATGGCATATTTCTGACCTAGAAACAAATTGAAAAAATAAAATTAAAACGAGTATACAAAAACTTCTCACATATGCAGTAACGATTTTCTACTTTTTCTTATATTGTCAATTACGTCACAAAAATTAATACTTTTGTAACGTTGGAAAAAATCATTTTTTGTGAAAGCGTTTCGAAATTGACAGTTTTTGAAATTTATCTGAGATTGGAAATGACATTCTTTTAGGCACTAGTATCTAAAAGTGACACTTGTTTAGGCACTAGTGCCTAAAAGTAAAAAATGAAACGTTAGAGATAACGAAAATATTTATTTTTTATAAATCTTAAAGGTACAATTATTTAAATTATTAAAGTGAATACAAGAGGCATCCAACTTGTTGTCTCTAAGAGAAACGCAAGTTGTAGGAGTCGGAATAAGTACTTTTCGTTTGAATAAGTACGTAAGTAAATTTCTTGTACTGTCAATGCTGGTAGCTTCTGCTTCTACGTGAACTGCTTTTAATTTCTTATTTGGCGTATCTTTCTGTCCCATGATTCTTTTTGCTATTTCGGTTTTCTGTTCAATTGAATTTTCAATATAACCTTCAGCAACCGAGCTTGATGGCCAACCTCTATGTCGCTTTAAAACTGTTATGTCCGCTCCTGAATCTGCCAGCATTGTTGCAGAGCTGAGCCGGAAACAATGACCAGTGTATTCAATGGCGTTGGAGAGTCCAAGAAATTCCACTCTCTTTTTTGACATACCCCCAATTGTATTGATTCCAACTGACAGGGTACAGCATTGATTTTTTCTATACGTCAAGAAAAATCGCTGATGTGTTACATTGAGTGGTCGAAGCTTTGCGTACTTGCGAAATACATTTAAGAAATTTATACCATCTATTGGTCCGTCAGTAATCGCAAACACTCTTGGAAAATGAGTTTTTGTATTCGGAATCATCACGCTAATAAATGACTGACAATCTTTAGTGGCATCTACGGTCAAAAAACGTGATTTCTTTCCTCCTACATGCTCCAAATACTTCAACGATAAAGACAACTTTAGCTAACAGGAATTCTGTGTCATCGACTTCTTTCATAAAGCGTTCTATTTCCAGTTTTGTAAATACTTTTCTTATTAAAAATGCAATAAGGTTTGTGAATTTGCTAATATCTACGTTTCTGTTCAGGTAAATCATGGTGCGGAGCATCGAATATTTACTCCACAGAGTTGACGGCTTTAAGGTAGTGGATAACTTCAGAAAATAGCCTAACAATACCTTTCCTGTGAAATTTTCAACATGTTTTTCTTTGACCCAGGTCTCAAAGTTATTGTAGGTGGTCTCGTATAAATTTTTCGACTTCCCGGGCACCATTACTCATTTTTTCACAAAACTTTGTAGGAAATACGGCGACGTTTGAACCTGACAGAACTTTGTCATTAAACAATGCATAAACAATGCCTTAGAAAACCGATTACCAGAACATTTTAAAAAATGTTTAAAAATAAATAATAATAATAGCATGAAAATCTCAAATTATCCGCTTTCACAAAAAATCTTGTATGAAATTCGTTGCGAAAAGAGTGTTTTAAGCACTCGACGCATTGTCCATTGACAATTTTGCGTCCCGTGCTTAAAACACATTTATTTTGCAACTTATTACATAAATAGCTATTTTTTTTAATAAAGTTCTGTCTTACCTATGCAATTTCTGGGGCCAGCACTAAATGGTACGTAAGAAAACGGCAACCAGTCTTTTTGGCTTTCGAAACGTTCAGGTATGAACTTGTTGGGTTCTGGAAAGTGTTTCGCTTGTCTGTGGTAACCAAATGCATAAACAATCACATTCATATCTTTGGGATAAATATTACCCTCTAAAAATATGTAAAATATGGCAAAATATTTTTCAATAAAGAACAAACATAAATCTTAATACCTCAATCCATCAATATCAACGTATCAAATCACAAACAATTTCTTTTAATTGATAGTACTTACTAAATTCTACATCTTCAGTCAATTTGCGACCAATCAATGGAACTGAAGGATATAGCCTCAAAGTTTCTTTAATGGCCATTTCTAGGTATTTCATTTCTAATAGCTGAGAATAAGTTGCCATAGCATTCTTTAAATCACTACCAAATATTTGTTGTTGCTCTTGGTATACTTTCTCCTAATAAATTATAATACATTTGCAATGACTTTCATAATGAAAGAAATGCTAAAAATTATTCATACACTCATCGGCAAAAGTCTTGCACTCCCCAGATACAATTATTTCTTTGCATAGCATATTGTTGTGGCTATGTGTACAAATACATACATACATACATGCATACAGCCGTTACTCGCTGACGAGTATTCGACACACATAAAGAAGATGCTCACGCAAGGCGTTTTCTTTCATGAGCTTTTCTGTGACTGAAAAGCCCAATACGTGATGTTATCTGCCTACCGCACTCCGGACATTCAAAAATCTCATTGCTTTGTTGCTTCTTTACTTTTTGGTTGCCGCTGTTAACTGAGTTTACAACCCTTCTCCATTGAGTTCTATTGTGAGCTGCTTTTCCCACTCATTCTGCATGTTAATTCCCTTTAAATTTTCGTGGAAAATGTCCTTGTATCTTTTCAGTTGTCCACCCGGCCTCCTCTTACCGTCTACAAGCTCACCGTAAAGCAGAGATTTTGGTATGCGGTTTTCTTGCATTCTGCATACGTAACCAGCCCATCTTAAGCGGGATTTTGTGACCATGACTTCAATACTCTCGCAGTTAGCTTTTTCAAGGACCGATACGTTTGAGACATGATGTGTACAAATACCTTAATATGTGTCTACAAAAAATAGGTCATAAAAGTAATGAAAGAAAACCTTATTGATGGAATGTGTATAGTTTTGCTATTTGCGGTCAAATTTTGCTTCTCAGTTTGAGTTCAATCTTGTAGTAAGTGTTGTGAAAGGCGACAAAAATACCAGGGTACGAAATTTCTGCCTTCGATAGGGCCCGAATTATCGCTGTGCATGAAGAAGGTATCAAATTGCTGATCTTTTAAGTTCTTTGAGTGCGAAGTACTGTAAGCCGAATTATACAACGGTATATGGACACCGGAAATGTAAGATCTCGTCCTAGTTTGGGCCGTACAAGGGTAACGACAGGATCGCTACTTGGCTAAATTTGCCAGAAGAAATCGGTCAGTTCCAATTCGCGAGCTACGATCTCAGTTTCAACAAACTTACCACCGAGTGATATCAACCCGAATCATTTCCAGGCGACTTTCTAATGCTGTATTAATGCTCTATTAACTTTATACCATAGACAAAGGAGGCTACAGTGGGCTAGAGAACACCAGAACTGGTTATTACTTCAGTGGAGAAACGTAATTTTCACTGACGAAACCAGGATAGGTTTGATCAGTGATGACTATCGTCAGCGAGTGTGGAGGGAGGCAGGGAGGCAGCATCACCAGAGCTGTATTTCGCAGCAATAACCCACCAAGAAATCGCCAGGAGTTGATTATTGCCGCTGAAGAGGAATGACAGAACTTACCACAAGAAACCATAAACAACCTTATAGTGGGGATATGCCCCGACGACTTGATGCACTCATAAAAAATCGAGGAGGCAATACTTTTTCTTTATGGAATTGGCATTTTTTTTGTATTTTGGTAAAATATATTATTAAACTTGGTGAAAGTTTTCCCTTTTTAGTGTTATTTTGTAACATAACTTTAGCATCTACTGATTTCCACGAAAAATTAGTTTGAAATGTATTTTTTTATTAAAATAGCAAAAGGCTGCAAGACTTTTGCCGATGAGTTTATCATAATTATGCAAACTCAGATATAGTAATAGATGGACCAATTGCATGAACCTCCTCGATAACCTGACTTTAATTTTAAATTTTTGTATAAAGAAATTGTATATGTAGAACCAGTATTTATCAATCAACACGTCAATTCCTGTTTTCAAATGTGATTATTTCAAAATCTCTGATTATTACCTGTACATCTTTATGAGTGGACAAATGATATAAACAGAACGAGATAGCTGAAGATGTAGTATCGTGACCCTAAAAACAAAGCACATCACTATAAATTAAAATATTTCTGCAATTTTAGTGGCAAATTATAACCTCAAACATAAAAGTGTTAACTTCATCTCTCACTTCTTTCCTTGTCAACGGTTGGCCATCAATTGTTGATTTTAAGAGAATATCCAAAAAGGCCAATTTGTTTTTGATTCCGTAACCATCATCGTTGGCTTTTTCCTCTTTTGGGATACTATCTAACTCTTCTACTCTCTTCTCAATTACTTGGTCAACAAATTGATGAACATACTAAAGATATATAAAACTTTACATAAAACATATTTTTATTGCTGAATTGTTAATTGTCTAGCATTCTATAATAAACATATATACCTTTAATGCTTTCTGTTCTTTATGATGAACCCAAAATAATGGATAAAGAACCTTATGTATCGGTATATTCATTTTTATCGTGACAGCATTACAAATAATTTTAATATTTTTAATGTATTCAGATTCCTTCTCTGATAAAGCATTAATTTTTACACCCATCGCAGTCTCTGGAATATAATAGTATTTCATTCAAAAATAAACCAAAAAATAAAAAAGTTGTGGTTACAATTTTATATTTTCGGTGTAAAACACTTACCACTTATGACATCGAGGGCATACAAAGATATAATCTTTGATATTTCGTAGGTATCTTCGCCAACTTTTGATTGTAATTTATTAATTAATATATCTCCCACGTTCTCAAATACGTCTACAAACTTTTGTAAAATTGAAAAATGGAAAGCAGGGGTGATCATTTTTCTGTGTTTTCTCCAATGTGTACCTAAAGAGCAGAAACATTTAATATTTACAGGCCTTATTACTTTGGCATTGTTAATTTTAGTTCTAAAAACCCACAATATAAATCACATATTATTTTGAATACACCTACTGCTTGTGTATATTTTGTTTTAGTGTCACTGACATACACGAGACAAAGTTGTAGAAACAATAAAACAAATTATAGTTTCGAAATTCCAAGTAAAAAAATATGTATTACTTATTTTACTTGCCTGAACTAGTAAGCAATCCTGTACCTAACCAACCATGCAATAGGCTATATGGTCTTGGTTTGTCAATTGCTGCAGTTGATGAACTGAAGATAAGTTCGATAAATTCATAATCTGCGGTCAGAATGCTCCATTGAAACGAATTCTTGTGTACTAATACAATATCGCCGTATTTTTTCATATATCCATCCGCTACAGGAATGTGTCCTAAAAATTTAGTCTTATAGTTATAAATTTATTTTTTGAAGACAAGGCCAAGTCATTTTAACATGGTTCATAAATCATTTGTCTAGAGTACTAAAAAGTGTAGGTGGTTTGTGGTTTGAAATAACTTATAAGTACCCTAAGTACCCTAATAAAGAAAAAAATATAATCGTAGAAGGTACTTTCCTTGTTTAACTTATGTCTTCTTTCTAATCAAATTAGATTTGAGATGTACTGATGTCAGATGTACTGATGTACTGTGGTCCTCTCCTAATCTTTAGGTTACATTCCCCAGCCTTATCCTTTCCAAAAACTCTAATAACTTGGAGTCTTAATCCTGCATATTACTTTTTGTCGATGGTTTACCAAAGTCATTGCACTGATTTTCCGGGAGAATGTAATTGATTTTGGCTCAAAGTACGCCCAAAGGTTTGTAATCAACATTTCTTGTAATTGCTGTAACGTTTTTGCAACTAGAGCGCAATCATCAGCACATTGAAATTCTGTGATGATTTTTTTACGTTGTTTATCATAACTGTGACATACCATAATGTTACAGTTATGATAAACAACGATGCTGTTATACTGAAGTAGAGGGAGATGGCCGATTCTGCATCAGCCGCCCGGCGCCGGAAGTGACGTCATGTTACATCATCAGCTAAGAACATGTAAAATAATAAACAAGAACAAACAGGTTTAAACAGGAAACAACCGCTTTTGAACTGCTTTGAACCGCTTTTTAGCTTAAAACAACAGGCCTGTTAATTTTTTGTTCAAACCCGTTTATTTCTGTTTTAAAGATGTTGTTTCTTGTTTAAACCTGTTTGTTCTTGTTTATTAGCCTATTTTACATGTTCTTAGCTGATGATGTCACATGATGTCACTTTCGGCGCCGGGCGGCTGATGCAGAATCGGCCATCTCCCTCTACTTACTGAGGTATTGTGTTTAGTGTTTTCATATTGGGGATGTTGTCTTGTTAAGGATAGGGCTTTCAAGCTCTTTCCAGTAATTCAGTGGTGAATTAAGACATATTTGCGCCCTAGGCTAATAAAAATTTGGCGCCCATGCCTCCCCCCCCCCTCCCCGGAATTTTATTCTTAAACAATTTATCGTTATTGAGGAGTAGCTACAAAAAGAATATTTAATTTTTCACTACTTATTTAGAATGGACCTGCATTTAATTCGTGTGGATTAGCTCAGTGGCGGACTAAGGATATTTCTGACACGGGGCGGACTTTATGTGGAGCTCCGTACAACCTCACATTTAAAGTTTTGGCCCTGGCGAGACCCGGTGATTATGTAAACTTGACGGTCATTGTAGACGAAAAACTAATAAATAGTAATGTATTTTTCACTAGTAATGGGCTACAATTTATTTGTATTTATCAATTATTCTTTTAATAATAACAATTGAAAATAACTGATATACACCACAAATTCCATAAACAGATTGTTGGTATGATTCTGTGACTTGTATTGACAAATTTAGGCGCTGACTATGAATTAATTCATACCAATTTTGTTGTTATAACCTTATTAATTTCTTATTTCTTATCTTTTTCGTTTGCGGCACTTTGTCGATAAATATTAAAGAATTATCGCGACAATGACAATTTTGGATCCAATTATTTATGTGTTTTGTTTTTAAAGAAATACCCGCCAAAAATGTTGAATGTCCAATTTGGTGTAGCAAAGCGCCTACAAACCAGGGATAATTATGCCGTCGCCGTGGCGCCTATTTTTTTTCGGCGCCCTATAGGATATAGCCTAGTTAGCCTATTGAGTAATCCGCCTCTGCAGTAATTTCTGATAATGTAACCTAGAGATCAGAAGAGGATTACAACAGATATATATAGATCGCCGTGGATCAGACCAATAGACATTTAAAAATATAATAAAACTTTGTATGACACGTTATAATCAGTATAATAATCAATATTATCTTGTTTATAAAAATTTGTTTGTACCTTTAATTTATTTATGTATATTCCTATAATATGTAAATTTATTAATACAAAAATTTTCTTTCTAAAAGAGCTATAGCAAATTTATCGATACCTACCTTCAGTATTGACAAAATCCAAACTATTTCCAAAAAAGTATAACGGTTTTGGTCCAGGAACATTTTTCAAATAGTATGAACGGTCTTTAATTTTACGCGATATCAAACAACCAAGTAGCATTATGCCACTTATGGTGATAAAAAGTAAGAGGAAAACCATAATAAAAATTTAAACACAAAGGATTTAATTTCTTATTAACTGTACGAGACAATGGAACAACAGTAGGGTACAAGTCTAACAAGAGTATTTATATATAGTCCAATTCATTTTCTTTTGGCATTTAGTTAAGCACAGAAAAAACAAGATTACAAAGTAGGGGAGCATTGTTTTATTTTAATGTAGCAACAGTATCATGATCAAGTAAGCTATAACTTTGACAGTAAAAAAACAATTTAATTTTGCTTAAGAACCATATAATATAAACATATACCATCAAGATTTGAAACCGCTGCATCAAAAGTATAGTGAAACAAAATAAAATGACAGAGAACTTTGTCTACCATTTTTAAACAAACATATACAGGGTGGTCCGAACTGTCAATAATATGTAGTCAATACACATGTCCTTATTGCGAGGGGTGTCTCACTATTGGAATTACATGTACATTTTCTTGGCAGTCGTTGGTAGTCATTGGCAGTCTTTTGGCAGTCTTATGGCAGTCACCTATAATAATTACATGGCAGTCATAGGCAGTCTTCTTCATAGACGTTGGCAGTCGCTTAGCAGTGGAAGGATATTTTGGCAGTACGTGTACATTTTTTACCCGAGTGAGACACCCCTCGCCTTATTGACAAAAAAATAAACAAATTGAGTAGATAATTATTTGACTGAAATAATAAATTTGGGAAATTTTTATTTTTTTAAATTAATCATAAATTTATCTGAAAAAAAATGATGATAAAACAGTTTCTGTTGAACTTTTGACAAAAAAACATTTCAAATTTATGGTTTCAGTTTGATAACTATTTAGTCAACATGTTTAATGTATGTCAATGATGACAGGTATTGATAATTTTGATTCCAAATACACACACCGGAAAAGTCTAGGGATATTACAATTTTATCCAGCCATCATCGTCAGTAATTTTATTATTTGCATTTCTGATATAATAAAATTAAAATAAACAAATAGTTTACAGGACGTATTGGAAATAAAAATGCGAAATTTACCGAATTTCTCAAATTTACCTAGATTTACAAATTTACCTTGAATTTTTATTGAACTCGAAAAAATACAAACATTTTTTTTTATTCTAAACTGTGAATTAAAAAAAAAGATAAAACCATTTTTACTTAATAAAGGGTATGGTCTCTTCTACTGTTCATTACAGCCCTACATCGTCTCTCCATGCTCCTGATCAGGTTGTCGATCTCTTCTTGAGGTACAGCCTGCCACGCTGCATTCACGGCCCGAACCAGATCCCTACGAGTTTTACGAGGCATGTCCATTCTCAAAATTCTTCTTTAGACCGCGTCCCATACGTGTTCGATGGGGTTGAGGTCAGGAGATTGTGCCGGCCAGGGTAAGATGTTTAATTGATGAGCATTGATAAACTCACTTACCACTCTGGCTGTATGTGGCCGTGCATTGTCATGCATGAGAATGAAGTTTCTCCCAAAATCATTGGCATATGGTAACACGACAGGCTCAAGAATTAAATCACGATATGTGATTCCTGTTAGAAACCTTTCAAGAAAAACGAGATCGGTTTTTCGGCCTAATTGGACTGCTCCCCAGACCATAACTGTTCCACCTTGATAAGGGTGCACTTCCTGAACATGATCCAACCGAATAAGATTTCCCGGTTCTCTCCATACCCTAAGCCTTCTCGAATCCGGATGTAATCCAAAGCGTGACTCATCCGTGAAGAGAACATTGGCCCAATGTTCATTCGACCACTGAACATGATTTTGAGCTAACAAATATCGTACCTCTCGATTTCCTCTCGTTAAGGGTTGAGCTCTCCAGGGGCGTCTGCTTCTTAAGTTGACCTCACTTAATCTATTGCGAACAGTGTCAGGACTAACGGTTACATTATGTGTTTCCTGGAGAATTAAACTAAGCTCTGGTGCTGTCAGAGTCGGTCGGCGTCGAGCATTTAATTGTAAAAAATAAATGATCTTGCTGAGGGGTAGTAATGCGATGTGTGTGTGTCTTTCAACATCACCACTTTCACGGTAGCGTGCACTTAATCGCGATATTACACTTTGCGTTGTATTTAATGCTCTAGCTACGTCGATTTGGCGCATTCCAGCTTCGAGCATACCCATGGCCCTTAGCATTTCGTCTCTGTTAAGATGTCTACGCTCCATAATGTCGTTTAATACTAAACAGAGTTATTTGAATGAATTCTGGCCAGTTATCATAAAAACATAGCCAGTACAGGTTAAATTCAAACAATTGATGCTAGGTTCTTTTAATACATTTGACAAAAAATACACAAACACTTCTGCAAATATCTCAAATTTAGAAATAACTAGTGTGACTACTTCGTTTCAATCGAAGTAGAAAGAATCGGCCTACAAATATGTGGTTGTTTATTCAAAACATTTATTTTTAACTTTAATATAATGATATCCCTAGATTTTTCCGGTATGTGTATCTCGAGAACCATTGCTCGTAGTGATTTTTATCAGGAGAAAATTACTTTTTTACGTAAAAAACGTCGTAAATGTATATTTTTCTCAGTAGTTTTATAGAGGTACGGACGTTATTAGTCTTCAAACCAGTTAAAAAATATGTAGTTGGCACCCTCTACCAGTAGGAGTCATATTGACATCAAAATCAAATTTCTCATGTCAAAAAGCTTCCAAACACTAATTTTCATCCAAATATTGACGTTACTTCAGAAATTATTTGGAAAAATCGAAATAAAAATGAAACTTCTACACCCTGTATCTCCGAAACTAAGCATTTAAGGACATACATTTATACGAACTTTTTTACCTATTTTTATCTGCAAAATATTCTGCCGAAGTTTACGTAATACAGTTCGGACTACCCTGTATATTGATATAAAAATACAATAGTAAATGATATAGAGGAGATTTTTATTTTAAATGCTTAACTTCTCATTCGGGCAACGACCCAGTATTATTTTAGATTAACTCTGAAAACAACAACGATACCTAAACTTAAATATTTATAGCACTATGTATTTTTGGTGCATATTTAAGAGGGGCTATTTTTTAATACTTAAAACAAAAGGAATAAATACAAATATGTTTTTATAATATATTTTCTCGACTTTAGATGTTTATTTAATATTATATTTTTTATCAGTTTATATTAACAATAGGATTTACTTGCACATAAATTGACCAGATTAATTTAAATTTTAAATATGACTTGCATGAGACACTGTAAATATATCTATTGCTTCGTATCCGAAAAATTACCAGAAAACAAGCAATAATCGTGACATTACCCATTTAAATGACCGCGATCTTCATTTCGTAGACACCGTTCTTTAAAAAAAAATAATTTGATAAAAAATTGAAGTATTTATAAAGGTTAGTTTTGATTGATATTTATTAAATGGGCCGTGTTTAAATGAAGGCTCTCTTCGATGTCATATGGGAAAGCGGAGCTCAGGACTTTCGCAACGCGAATATATAGTGAATATACAGGGTTGTTCACCACTTTCACCACCAATTAAATTGAAACGACACGGAGTATTGTAGCTAAACGATTAGATTTTTACAAATTGTAAGTTTTGGGTTCGTTGTAGGACTATTAGAGCTACAATTTAAAAATATTTTTACAAGATACAGAGTGTCCCAAATAAATAAAAAATATCAAAGTTGTATTTTTTTAATTAGAACACCCTATATATTATTACATTTTTAGTTTCTACGATTAAAATAAAGGTAAATTTGATTAAGGTTTATTACACTTAAACCTTACCGTTTTTGAAATATTTTCAATTTTGTGAAATTGCAGTATAAATTTTAAGGCTTCATTTCTCCGACGGTATCAAAGTTTTTAATACTAAATATTTACTGAAGTTTATTTATTGATCAGTTATTGTGTTGCAATAATAAAAACTTTACTACCTAATACAGAATGTCTAAAAATTGATTTTAAATAATTACTAGCTTTAAACGGCAATAACTTGTTTAATTTAAATGGAACACCCTGTATATTTTATGAGAATCAGATGCACAATATCAAATTGTATTATACCACTTCTTACCTATTCCTTCAAGTTTTCGTAGAAAATGCATTTTCTTATAATTTAGACTTCATTTATCAATATACCCATGGAATATTGTCATTTTAGATTGTTTTTAAAACAACAAATATACAAAATGTACAGGCTAGTAATACTATCGTTTTTAGTAAAACGATAATATTACTAGCCCATTTGTATGCAAAAAGAAAACTATTTAAATCTTTATAAAAGAGCCATTTTTATACCATTAATTAAATATACCACCAGTATTTCCGCCCAAATACTAATTAACTACATACTTAATTGTGTTCGTTAATAAATTATTCTAAATAAATGTGGATTGGAATCAGAAATCAATATATTAATAAGTTATGAAATGAACGTCTCTGTTATAAATAAGCATTTGTCAAAAAATTAAATATCATTTTTAAGGTGTTAGTTTTTACCACACTGTCTAATACACATACATAATTCAGTTTTTTAGTATTTGGAGCAATTATTATTAATCAACGCAAACAGTCAATTAATGTAGTTTGAATACTGGAATCATATTAAGTGGTCCTCTTTAACAAATATTTTAACAGTTTTTTATTTACTTTTTAATGAAATAAACAAACTATATCGACTATATTAGTATCTGTACTCTTTAAAAATTTGGTACATCTTTAAAAATAATCTAAAGTGTCAGTATTCCATGGGTATATTGATAAATGAGTTCTAAGTTACAAGGAAATGCATTTTCTACGGAAATTTGAAAAGATAGGTAAAAAATGGTATAATACAATTTGATAGACAATTAAATTGTGCATCTGATTCTCATAAAATATACAGGGTGTTCTATTTAAATTAAACAAGTTATTGCCGTTTAAAGCTAGTAATTATTTAAAATAAATTTTTAGACACTCTGTATAAGGTAGTAAAGTTTTTATTATTGCAACACAATAACTGATCAATAAATAAACTCTAGTAAATATTTAGTGTTAAAAACTTTGATACCCCCGGAGAAATGAAGCCTTAAAATTTGATATTTTTTATTTATTTGGGACACTCTGTATCTTGTAAAAATATTTTTAAATTGTAGCTCTAATAGTCCTTCAACGAACCAAAAACTTACAATTTGTAAAAATCTAGTCGTTTAGTTACAATACTCCGTGTCGTATGTGGTGCACAACCCTGTATTTAAGAACAAAGGAAGTGCATCGGACTGCGGTAACTACCGAGGAATTTCACTACTGGCTATCGGAGGAAAAATTATTACAAAAATTATGTCAAACCGCCTGCACCCACATATAGAAAAAATCCTCCCAGAATTGCAAACGGGTTTTCGCACCAACCGCGGTACCGTCGATTCCATATTCTCCATCCGCCAACTACAGGAAAAAGTAAAAGAGCAGCAGTCTAAACTTTATGTTGCATTTATCGACTTAACAAAAGCCTTCGACTCTGTGAACAGAGATGCACTTTGGGCAATTATGAAAAAGTACTAGTACTAATCGGAGTACCCAACAAATTATTACAGTGTGTAAAAGCCTTCATAACAACAAGTCAAGAGTATCATCATGGATCACCTGAGCTATCCCTTCCTAACAAACACAGGAGTTAGGCAGGGATGTGTCTTAGCGCCTCTCCTATTCAACATATTCATGGTAGCGCTCTTCATTATAGTGGACAGCAAACTGCAGGAGAGAGGTTTGGGCATTAAATTACTATTAATTATATACTACGGCGGTCTGTTCAACATAAATAGACTCAGGGCCAAAACACGCACAAAATTTATCACAGAACTTCAATACGCTGATGACTGTGCTCTAGTAGCAATTACGTTACAGCAATTGCAAGAAATGTTGAACACATATACCCGGACATACGAGGCTTTGGGGCTTAATCTGAACATCAATAAAACTAAAATCATGTGTACTTCCCCGGAAAATCACAACAATGCTATAAAAATCGGAGAAGAACGATGGGAATATGTAGCGGAATTCAATTACCTCGGCAGTTTGATTTCGGAAAATATCGACTCGGAAATTCAGCACAATATACGAAGCGCCTCAAGAGCGTTCTGGAAATTAAAAGACAGGGTTTGCTACGATCATGACTTGAGTATAAAAACGAAACTTGCAGTGTAGCGAGCAATTATAATCCCCACCATGTTATATGGAAACGAAACCTGGGTGCCGTACCGCCGCCACATGAACGCATTAAACAAGTTGCAACATCTTAGAGACATCTTAGACAACTCCTAAGAATAAAATGGTTCCATCATGTCTCAAACGTATCGGTCCATGAAAAAGCTAACTGCGAGAGTATTGAAGTCATGGTTACAAAGTCCCGCTTAAGATGGGCTAGTCACGTATGCAGAATGCAAGAAAACCGCATGCCAAAATGTCTGCTTTACGGTGAGCTTGTAGACGGTAAGAGGAAGCCGGGTGGACAACTCAAGAGGTATAAGGATATTTTCCACGAAGACTTAAAGGGGATTAACAAGCAGGATGATGGGAAGCAACTCACAATAGAACGGAATGGCGAAGAATTGTAAACTTAGTTAACAGCGACAACGAAAAAGTAAAGAGCCAACAAAGCAATGAGATTTTTGATTGTCTGGAGTGCGGTAGACAGATAACATTACGTATCGGGCTTTTCAGTCACAGAAAAGCTCATGACAGAAAACGCCTTGCGTGACCATCTTCTGATGCGTGTCAAATACTCGTCAGCGAGTAATGGCAGTATAATATAGTATACCTTTTAAAAAAAGTCGACATTTCGAGGAATGATTATTTCTGTTAATTGTGATTCGGTGATATTATTTCTTTTCGGGCAACTATCTTTTTGGGTAATACTCCTTCGGTCAATTGTTTTCGGGCAATTTTTCTAGATCCCAGCTATTCTCTTTTCTATGTCAATACTTCTATCCTGAGGAAATACTGAAATACTATTATAAGACTTTTTAGCTTCACAAAAATCGATAGTTTTCATAAAATACCTTTTTTATTATTTTTCTTATTTCCACGTCTACAGGATCAACTAATAAGGTGAATAAAAGTCAAATAAGTATAAAAATATCTACATTTATTACGTATTGCACTAATTTCTCTTAGATACAGATAGACGGATACCATTTTTGGAAATTAGAATTAATTCTGGGGCCAGTACAATTTGATGCTCCGATGCTGGTGGTTTCAGCTCAAAATGTCGAACGATCTTCGAAATTGTATGCAAAAGTTCCAACATGGCAAATTTCTGACCTAAGAATATAAAAATTTATTTTCTAGTTCATTTTAACTAAATAGGGTGTCCGAATATTTGGTGGACATAGAACTACTAAATATTCTGTGTGCTTATTTTTAATTTGTTTTTAATTTTTACGTGTGTTATGTTTATGTTATGTTGTTTAAAATCAAAGAACAGATGCATGAGCATGCATTTATTTTTATTAGATTTTATTATAAAAGCATCTTTTATTTTTCTTTTAGAGGCTAACGCTTCCTTCATTATAATTTTGGCATTGTTAAAATCTACCCTCTGCCGATGAATGCTGACAAATCTTAGATTTGTGAAAATAGTCTTTTTTTAAATAATCTTTATGTTTTTTAATTCCAACATTTAAGGGCCTAGATGTTTCACCAATATAAAATTTATTACATTCGCATAGGTATTTTCTATATTACATTTTTAGTTTGTATTTTTTGGAGAGATAAATCCGCCACAGAGTGGTATAGACATTTTTTAAATTATTTTAACTACGGAAAATTGGAAGGTCCGGTAAATGTCTAATCTTCTTAAGTAAAATTTATAGATAATACAAATTTTATTATTGTTTTTACCAATGCAATTTCTTGGTCCTGCACTAAATGGCACGTAAGAATACGGTAACCTTCCATTTAAAATTTCAAATCGTTCTGGAATAAATTTCTCTGGTTCTTCATAATATTTCTCACTTCTCTGAATGCCATATGTGAACAGCATTATATTTAAGCCTTTAGGATATATGGATCCATCTGAAAATAATATTACATTATTCACTATATTCAGTGAAAATGAATAAATACGAAAAAAAATCAGATATATACCGGGTGCTTCTCAAAAGTGATTGAGGAACGGAATTAGGTTAGGAAATGAATTATTTCAGATAAAAAACGACATTCGTGATGTTAGTGTATGACATAAATTAGGATTGATTGGCGTATTCAATTGTTTTCGGTCACTTCCTGTTTTGCCGGAAATGGCTGCAACTTTTGATTTTAAAATGGCACCCTCGATATTTTTTTACTTTATTCGGTAAAAAATGACACTTTTTCGCTTAAAAATCATATTTTAAAATGCTATGGCTATGCTAAAAATACAAATTTTTAATGCTTGTTATAAATCCAAATAAACCATATGGGAAAATGTCTAAAGTTGACATATGATATGTCATTCTATTCAAAGTGCCATTTTTTATCAAATAAAGTAAAAAAAACCGAGGGTGCCATTTGAAAATCAAAAGTTGTAGTAATTTTCGGTGAAACAGGAAAGGTGACCGAAAACAATTGAATAAGTCAATCCATTCTGATTTAAGTCAAATACTAACATACCAAATCTCCTTTTTTATCTAAAAAAAAGTAAAAAAGTTATAGGAGTGAGCCACTTTTGAGAAATACCCGGTATATGTTACCATTTATGTTATATGTTACAGTGAAAATCGGAAATCCAGTAAATCCAGTAAATGTTAACAATCACTAGTTAGTCTGTACATTTATTAAAAGTTGTCAGTAATAGTCATTCTATTGTACAAAGTTGTAGCAAATATAACTTTTAAGAACATTCAATCACCTTCATGTTTGAGATAATTCACCTATTTTAAAATTACAAGAAAATTATAAGAAAACGGAAACACCAAAATTAAAATATTTTTTACTATCTGTAACTGCAATATTGACGTAAAATTAGAGTATTTTCTATAAAAATGATTATAAACATTACTACTTACTGAATTCGATATCTTTTGTTAATTTTCGACCAACAAATGGTACCGGTGGATAAAGCCTAAGCGTTTCTTTTATTACCGATTCTAAGTACTTCATTTCTCCAAGTTGAGTATGGGTTGGCACTGCCATTTGAACGTTATCTCCAAATATTAAGCGTTGTTCTTCGAACACTTTTGCCTATAACAGTTATAAAAACCAGGATGTAATATATATATATATATATATATATATATATATATATATATATATATATATATATATATATATATATATATATATATATATATATATATATATATATATATATATATATATATATATATATATATATTATTTTTCATTTAAACGACATTTTTTTATTATTATATATGAGTACTAATACCTGCTATAAATACTTACTTGGACCTCTGGATGAGTTGATAAATTATATAGGCAAAAGGACATTGCCGATGAAGTTGTGTCGTGCCCCTGAATATAGAGAAAGAAATAAAATAAAAAAGTAATTTATAAGAATTACATAAATTTTTAGTTTTAAAAAATTATATCTATTTGGCAATTATTTAAATCATATGTTTAATATATTCTTGAAAAATACAGTGGAGGTATTGATAGCTTTGATAAGTGGTTGCCATATTGTGAAAATTTTCATACTTGGATTACTAAAAATTATTGTTACTTATTATAAAAACATAGCATCTTTAAGTTTAGTTTTTCATTGAGGCAACTTGTGGACAACCTGAGCTTCCGATCACTTTATGTTATTCTGCTTGGACCACACATGGCCTGCTATACTTGAATTTATTGTTTCACCCTTTTGTGTATATTTATGTTCTTTAACAATTTAACGAACAGAAAGTAAACATAATTCTAATACTAACCTCAAACATAAAGGTATTAACTTCATCTCTCAGTTCAGTTTTTGTTAGGGGCCTGCCATTTATATTTGACTTCAATAGAAGGTCTAGAAATACCATACGCTCTTTCTCTTCAACGTTTTCTAATGCTGGTGTTCCATTATTTACAACGTTTTTCTTGCTTTCAGTATTAATATCCTTGATTTTACGTTCTATAACTTCATCAACAAATCCGTGCAGAACCTTAAAATTCGACCATATACAGTTTTTATTAAGTTTTAGATTATTCTTTTATGCATAAATCAAATAATTGAATATGGTTTTTTATATCTTAATATCAAATATCAATAAGTTATCAAAATCAATAACATAACAATAGAATTAAGCAAGAGTCTTGCAATAAGACCAAGATAAGTACTGGACTTAGCAAGACCAAAACCAAGACTACATTTAGATTGCAAGACCGAGACCAACGAAGTCTTAATCTTGCAGTAAGTGAAATAGTTTTTTGCATTTAGGTAAGTTGACAGACTAGTTATCAAGAGACTATGGTTTGAACTCTTCTTTGTTTCACAACAAAAAAAGGTAATTATGATTAAAACCGTATCGACCAGCACGATCGTAGCCCGATGCTAGGCAGGAGTGGGGAGTGCAAGCCGTATGTTATTGAATCCGGACCGAGAGGAACTAAATAAAAGACTACAGGAACTAAATAAAATTACGTACGTATCGGCCAGCGCGATAGTAGCCCGATGCTAGGCAGGAGTGGAGTTTGCCAGCCGTATATGTTACCTGTCCCGGACCGAAAAGACTGAAAGGAACTAATTAAAAGACTAGTTCACGGGAATCTATTCAGTCGGCAGATTCGAGATATAATACAAGGCGACGAAGATGGATTCGGCCTTATCTATTGCCACAGCCGGCGTATTTGCCACAGAAAATTGTCGTGGATACTGTTTTTGATTTTTAGTTTGTTCTTTGAATATTTTATGGAAACGTTTCACTTTAGGTTCCTAAAATTAAGAAAAATATCTTATAAAACTAAGTAGATATTCTGAATTCTTAGACAAAAACAAAAAGCTTTAAGTTAGGAAAATGCAATTTTTCGTATTATTTGCTCCAACTGATTTGTGATATAATTTTTTAAACTCTGATTTAAGTTTCTTTTTTATTTTTTTTATCTGCAATAAAACTTATCTATATGTTTTTAACATACGCAATTACACGTCTCGTTATATTTTTATATGTCGCGTTATATACATTATAAAAATTATACAGATCATAATATGAATAGTTCTGACTATTGTGAACTAAAGACCTAGTTCAAGGAACTAGAACTCAGGAACTAGTTCTTCCCAAGGAACTAGAATTCCCACCTCTAGGCTATACGATATTTGGAAATGGTTGAATAAACTGAAAATGATGATGATGATGAAGTAAACATCTAAAAATTATATTTATTAATATAATATGCTTTTTAAATTAGAATAACTCTATCAGTACCTTAAGTAGTTTCGATTCCTTGTACTGAGTCCATGTAAATTTATAAATCGATTCGTGAACTGGCGATGCAATTCGTTGAACTACTATGTTACACATGCCCTTAACAGACTTAATATAATTTGCATGATTTTTATTGGTATCCTCAAGCCACACACCCATGGCCGCTTCTACAGAAATTATAATATCAGTAAATTCTCATATAAATATCAGGAAATTATCATATAATCTACAAGTGCTCTTTGTACAGGGTGGGTCAAATTCGACGCTTTTAAATGGAAACACCCTTTTCTATAGGAGATAGACAAAAACTGACCGGTGTCTGGAGCTCAATTTTTGTCAAAAACATGATGGCGAAAACCGCATATCGATATCTGTT
This sequence comes from Sitophilus oryzae, assembly GCF_002938485.1. NCBI lineage: Eukaryota > Metazoa > Arthropoda > Insecta > Coleoptera > Curculionidae > Sitophilus > Sitophilus oryzae. The sequence continues at coordinate 1,562,726 of NW_022146163.1, read as the reverse complement.
ACCGTTTCGGAGTTACGGGGTGTTTTACAAAAATATGCTTTTTTAACAAATCGCTGTAACTTTTTTGCTATGGAAAATTTTGTATTTTTATGAAAACATTTTCAAAGCACCTTTTTACGTAGAATTTAATGGGTTATGTATATTTTTTTTAAATTAATAATTTAATGATTATTTATAGAAAACTTGATTTTTTATATGGGACACCCTGTATATTTTTAATTTATTGAAAATAATTTAAAATTACCTTTCCAAAAATATAACACACTTGATATTTTGCTCGATTCCTCTTCGAGATATAGTATAGTATATAAAAATTCGCCGGCTTTAAATAAGTAGGCTTTGAACGGCACCGGCTGTAATGCAAAAAAATTCTAGCTGTGAGCATCATTTAAAACGAAAATAATATTTGCTATGAGAGATGCAGAATTTTATAACAATTTAAAATATATTTAACCAACATCAACACGTTTAAACTATATCTAATAACAATAAAAATAAATAGCAAACCAAGACATAAGATTTTGCTACAGGTGTTCGACATATCGACCGTCTTCTGTTATGGACAGACGGGGCAGTTTTTGAACATTTCTCGCGGAATTCATTAACTCAGTAGGTGTGAAAGATACCCTCTCATAACTGCTAACTATTTCTAATTCTTGTCTAGATTATACGGAAGAATAAGGAACCTTTATTCTTCCGCAAATATATCCATAGGATTAGGTCCATGGGCACTAAGTCAGGCGGCCTCGACGGCCAACGGCTGGGGTCTTGGTTAGCTATTCAATTATTCTTGAAATTGGCTGGAAAAATTTGCTGATAACTTCAGCGTTCAGAGGCGGTGCGTCGTCTTGCTGGAAAAATATGTTTTCGAGTTCCATTAAGGGCGTATCATCAATATGGGGTCCAAAGTCCAAAGCCTACTAGTTAAAAGTGGCGAACTTTTAAAAATTCTGTATTTCAAATGGGATTATAACAAAATATCAAGTGTGCTATATTTTTGGAAAGGTAATTTTAAATTCTTTTCAGTTAATTAAAAATATAGAGGGTGCCCCAAATAAAAAATCAATTTTTCTGTTGATAACTCTTAAATTATTAATTTGAAAAAAATTATACTTAAACCATTAAATTCTACGTAAAAAGGTGCTTTGGAAATGTTTTCATAGAAATACAAAATTTTCAATAGTAAAAAAGTTACAGCGATTTGTTAAAAATGCACATTTTTGAAAAACACCCCGTAACTCCGAAACGGTAACAGACATTGATGTGCGGTTTTCACTATCATGTTTTTGATGAAAATTGAGCTCCAGACACCGATATTAGTTTTCGTCTATCTCCTATAGAAAAGGACGTTTCCATTTAAAAGCGTCGAATTTGACCCACCCTGTACAGGTATATGAAAATAAATAAAAAACAATTTTTATAAAAAAAATACATTATAAATCTGTGCCTCAAAATGAAAGCCTGTTTTTTTTTAAATATATATTTTTTATTGTACAATATTCAATATTATGTTATTGGTACCTCTAAAACAACCCCTACACTATCGCCGAACTGTTCCCGAAATATTTCTAGAAATATTTCGTAAAACATTTCGTAAAACATTTCTGGAAATAATTTCAGAAGTAAACTCAAATATAAGCCCGTGTTAAATACTGGTATAAAGTAAAAAATTGGTCAAGTGCGAGTCGGACTCGCGCACGAAGGGTTCCGTACCATTCATTATCTATACAAGGTTAGACACTATATTATTATAAACTTTTTTTCCGATTTTGAATGCGCGTATAAGTAATTTAAAAGAAAAATGAAGAAACACATAACTAAAAATTGTAATAATCAATAATAAATATGTAAAAAGTAAAAATAAAAATGTAAAAATTAAAAAAAAACGATTAAAAGAAAGTCGCCCTGACTAGGATTCGAACCTGCCTTACTAGGGCTCCAACATCAGAGCAGCGTAAAGTCCTAACGCTTTAACCACGCGGCCACAGAGGACTTGAAAGATTCTATGTAAAATTCTTACTTAAAAGATAATGTTTAGTGAAAGTACTTTTTTATTTATAAACATTTATTTAATTCTGTTTTTAGTATTTGTTTAGTTTGGTTGTTAATAGTTTTAATTCTTGAAAATATAAAAATTCTTTCAAATTTCAGATTATTACTTACCACAAATTATATCCAGAGTACATAACGAAATTAGCTGAGATATTTCAATGCTTCCTTCGCCAACTTTCGTTTCCAGTTTATCAATTAACTTTTTATTGACACGTTCGAAAATATCTATAAATTTTGGCAATATGGAAAAATGGAATGACGGAGTGATAACTTTCCTATGGCTCTTCCATTTGCTACCTTTAACAAAATGGAAGTGTAGAATATGCATATATTCGTAACAACTTGTGAGTTACTATTCTTATTTTTCACAAGGTCAATGTTGAACGGTTTTAACTCAAATTCAGTTTACAGGGTGTTGACTTTACATTATTGACATTCTAATATTTAAATGGGTGATGCTTGGACCTATTCTTGGATCTTGGATATATCTTTAAAACATTTTCGAAAAAAATTTATAACAGTATGTCCCCGGATTATCTTTACAAGAAGAAAAACTTTTTTATTGTTGATATTTTGGGAAAAATGCATTCTACATAAAAGATTTTGCTTGTTCTAAAATGATTAACCACATTTATACTTTTCCAAATTTTCATACCGTTTTAGAGAAAATTAAAAAAGATCATAAAAATATATTTGAATTTTTATCTATTTTATTGTATTATTTTTCAAGTCCTAAAAATCAAAACGCGTACGGCAATATAATCTCGGTTTCATTGTTTAATAAATTGTTGAAATTTTAATTAAAGTTATATTTTTTGCTGTTTTAAAATGTTAAAAGAAGCACAAAATTTATTTAGTTCAATGCTTCAGTTAATCAAAATTAATATTAACCATCTATCAAAAAATGAAATCGAAATTCTGTCACTATAGAAATGTCTTTTAATTTTCAGGACTTTGTCTTTACAAGAAAAAACCTTTTTTTACTTGAAACAATCCGAGGACACATACCTTATTGTTTAATACTGTCGTTGCTCGACTTTTAGTTCAATTTTTTTATTTAATTATGAATTAGACCAATTATTATTCCAAAATTTTTTGAAATTATAAAATATTAAGATTAAGTCACAAAAACTATTGTTGTATATTTAGTAAGGCATACATTAATTCTTAAAATAGATTAAAATATGCCAAAATAATTCCTAAATCCTCATTGTTATTTAAATTTAATTTACTAAATTTAATATTTATTAAATAATAAATTAAGTTGGCTTGGATGTTCTATTAAAATAAGAAATATGCTACCTCTTTTAAAATGATGCGCATGGTAACGCTGAAAATATTTTAGACAGATGGAGCAGGTGCCTTTTTCTAAAAATCCAAATTTTCCAAAAAATTCTATGACCGGTTCTCCATAAAAATCTAACGTGCTATCGCCGTGAATCACCCTATATATCAGTTCAAGTAGAAATGCGAAGGAGATATTAATGTCAACAAGACAAAATGTTTTGACATTCTTAAAGTAAAGATATTTTTACTAAATGTTTATAATTTAAATATTACATCAAAAAGTTCCAAATTGTCCTTGATAAAAAATTCAATTAATAATTACTAATTAGCAGTTAACAATATCATTTTTAATAGCTTCCATAAATTAGTCATTTGTTTGACATAAAATTATATTACTCTTGGATAATGTATATTTAAAAATATTTTATTTGTTTTTTTTTCATGGCTGTCAGTATGATGTATTACAAAATTTGGTTTTATCAGCATTACTTAATATCTGCTGGACCAATTTGTGTAGTTTTATTTTTAAAAATGTACCGGGTGACCAACTAAAAATGGCTGGTAGCTGTAACTCAGATCGTATAACTTTGAAAAAAAAACACTAGACGTCGTTTAACAAAAATTGACATAAAATTTGTCAAAAATTAACACTAATAATTATAGACAGTGTTTAATGAGAAGAAAACGAAATTTATGGAGTGGTCAAATAGGGATTTTGAGAAGGGAAGATGTCTACAATTGAATTCTGAGAGAGGTAAACGATACAAGTTTGAGGAAGTAGATACAGTCACATATCTAGGAGCCGTATTTCTAATAAATTATGGCAAGAATCATAGCAGGAAATAGATGTGTCAGCATTACAGAGAATTATTAAGAGTAAAAACATTTCTAGAAGTTTAAAAATCAGAATGTACCAAACAATGAGTAGACCAATAGTGCTGTATGCATGTGAAACGTAGACGTTCAATGCAACGGAAAGTTCGAGGCTAGAGATTTGGGAAAGAAAAATACTGAGGAAGATTTTTGGAGGAAAGAGGATAGACAACAAATGGACCAGAAGAACAAATGAAGAATTAAAGCAACTATATCGGGCATCGAGTATAACGGAAGTAGCAAGAGCACAAAGACTGAGATGGCTGGGACACATTGAAAGAATGGCTGAAGCAAGAATTCCTAGAGTGATAATAAAACGTGAAATAGGTGGAAAGAGAAAGAGGGGTAGACCGAGAATCAGGTGGAAAAAGCATGTAAAAGAGGACTTGAGATGGATAAGAGTGGATGGGTGGGGAATAAAAGCGAAAGACAGAAACAAATAGAGAAAAATAACAAATCAAGCCCTTTTTGAGTCAAGTCAAAGTTTTTTTTTTATCAAGCCAACAATGAGTCTTTTAGGCTTTTAGAGCTATTATATAATATATAATTATAGACAGATTAAAAAAGGATAGAACGTTTTCAGACCAACATATCTATTTCAAACAAAAATTCTGGAATTTTAAATTACACCATTTAAAAATAATTTTTAATCAATATAAAAATAAATTACATTCTTATGGGCAAGTGGCAGTAAGAGCCTTTATAAAATAAAAAAGAATACGGATCAAGTAAATGATATCTAGGGTTTGACCTCGCTAAAATTACCATCGACCTTTGACACCATTTTTTTTTTCGATCGTATGTTGTTATTGTTATAATTTTACCTGTACTGGTGAGCAGTCCTTCTCCTAACCATCCACTAAGGAACGAATACTGACAGGACTTGTCAATCTGGACTGACGAACTGTAAATTAATTCAGAAAAGTCATAGTCTATTGTGATGACAGCCCAACTCAGTGGACCATCGTGTACCACTATTGTATCTCCATGATTCTTTAGCCATTTGCATACTACCCCCAAATATACTGAAATATTTTAATATATTATTATGTTAATGATAGTTAATTTGAGATTGTATTATATGGAATTAGCTAAAACATAAGTAGGATATATAACTGTAAAGCTATATACAGGGTGAGTCTTAAATAAGTACCAATATTTTCAGGCCTGGTAGATCTCGATAAAAGAAACATAATATTTTCTCTTTACCGTTTTTTACATAACTCCAAAATAACAGTGATATTTTACTTCGGAAATTTCGAAAAAAAATGTTTTTGCTTAAATTTTCAGAACCACTGGATCTTTTCTGGGTCTCCTTTCTTGTACAGAGTGGGTCAAATTCGACGCTTTTAAATGGAAACACCCGTTTCTATAGGAAATAGACGAAAACTAATATCGGTGTCTGGAGCTCAATTTTCATCAAAAACATGATGATGAAAACCGCACATCAATATCTGTTACCGTTTCGGAGTTACGGGGTGTTTTTTAAAAATGTGCATTTTTAATAAATCGCTGTAACTTTTTTGCTATGGAAAATTTTGTATTTCTATGAAAACATTTCCAAAGCACTTTTTTACGTAGAATTTAATGGTTTAAGTATAATTTTTTTTAAATTAATTATTTAAGAGTTATCAACAGAAAAATTGATTTTTTATTTGGGACACTCTCTATATTTTTAATTAACTGAAAAGAAGTTAAAATTACCTTTCCAAAAATATAGCACACTTGAAATTTTATTATAATCCCCTTCGAAATACAGAATTTTTAAAAGTTCGCCAATTTTAACTAGTAGGCTTTGGACCCCTTATTGATGATATGCCCTTAATGGAACTCGAAAACATATTTTTCCAGCAAGACGACGCACCGCCTCTGAACGCTGAAGTTATCAGCATTTTTTGCACCCAATTTCAAGAATAATTGAATAGCTAACCGAATTCCCAGCCGTTGGCCGTCGAGGCCGCCTGACTTAGTGCTTATGGATTTAATCCTATGGATATATTTGCGGAAGAATAAAGGTTCCTTATTCTTCCGTATAATCTAGAAAATAATTAGAAATACGTAGCAGTTACGAGACGGTATCTTTCACCCCACTGAGTTAATGAATTCCGCGAGAAATGTTCAAAAACTGCCCCGTATGTCCATAACAGTAGACGGTCGATATGTTGAAAACCTGTAGCAAAATCTCATGTCTTGGTTTGCTGTTTATTTTTATTGTTATTAGATATAGTTTAAATGTGTTGATGTTGGTTAAATATATTTTAAATTGTTATAAAATTCGGCATCTCTCAAATATCATTTTCGTTTTAATTGATGCTCACAGCTAGAGTTTTTTTGCATTACAGCCGGTGCCGTTCAAAACCTACTTATTTAAAGCGGGCGAATTTTTATATACTCTATATCTCGAAAAGAATCGAGCAAAATAATAATATCATGTGTGTAATATTTTTGGAAAGGTAATTTTAAATTCTTTTCAATAAATTAAAAGTATACAGGGTGTCCCATATAAAAAAATCAAATTTTCTGTTGATAATTCTTAAATTATTAATTTCAAAAAATATATACTTAAACCATTACATTCTACGTAAAAAGGTGCTTTGGAAATGTTTTCATAAAAATACAAAATTTTCCATAGCAAAAAAGTTACAGCGATTTGTTAAAAATGCATATTTTTAAAAAACACCCCGTAACTCCGAAACGGTAACAGATATCGATATGCGGTTTTCACCATCATGTTTTTGACAAAAATTGAGCTCCAGATACCGATATTAGTTTTTGTCTATCTCCTATAGAAAAGAGTGTTTCCATTTAAAAGCGTCGAATTTGACCCACCCTGTACATTTAATTTACTACATATACATATACTGCCATTACTCACTGACGAGTATTTGACTCGCATCAGAAGATGGTTACGCAAGGCGTTTTCTTTCATGAGCTTTTCTGTAACTGAAAAACCCGATACGTGATGTTATCTCTCTTCCGCACTCCGAACATTCAAACATCTCATTGCTTTGTCGCCTCTTTATTTTTTGGTTGTCGCTGTTAACTGAGTTTACAATTATTCTCCATTGCGATCTATTGTGCGCTGCTTCTTCCCACTCATTCTGCATGTTTATCCCCTTTAAGTTTTCGTGGAAAATATCCTTGTACCTTTTGAGTTGTCCACCCGGTTTCCTCTTACCCCTTACAAGCTCACCGTAAAGCAGAGATTTACGTGACCAGCCCATCTTAAGCGGGATTCTGTAATCATGACTTCAACGCGTCTTGCAGCTAGCTTTTTCAAGGACCGATACGTTTGACACATGGTGGAACCATTTTATTTTTAAGAATAGTAAGATAAGAATAATCTACTACCTTCTTCTTGTAGTACCATCTTATAATGAAGGTTGGCAACAATCGCGGCGAAACACTGTCTGTCCTGTGCAGCTCGAAACAGTTCGTGTGAGTTCAGCCCAGTCCAGTCTCGTAAGTTTTTCAACGAAGAGTGCTTGCGTCTCCCAAGTCCTCTTCTGCCTTCTACCTTTCCTTCCATAATCAACTTCAGAAGCTTTGCTCTGCTACTGCGCATGACATGGCACATGCTGTCTTTCGTTTTTTTATATTTGCAATTAATTCCCTGTCCCTGTTAAGCCTCCCAAGAACCTCTTCATTGCGTACATGATCTGTCCAGGGTATTTTCAAGAGTCTTCTGTAGATCCACATTTCAAACGCTTCCAACAGTCTCATGGTGTTCATTTTAATAGTCCATGTCTCACGGCCATATAAGAGGATTGAGTAAACATAACAATGGACAAAACGCAGACGTATGTTGAATCTACTACCTATGTTGACATATTATCAAGAAATTATGTTAAAAAAAAATTAAGTAACAAGATGTACTAGGATGTATCACGACAGAAACTTAAATTTGTAAAAATTTTCCCGAAAATCATAAAATAAACTGGAATTGTTCGAATTATTAATCAAAAACTGTAAAAAATTATTATGCATTGAAGTTTGACGATGAATATCTTTTAAACGGTTAATTTAATCGACTAATCATAAGATACCCTTTTTGTAGAGCAGTGAATTTCCTACAAAACCGTGAGTTTCGCGTGTCATAATACTTTTTTGTTAACGAGTTATAAAATTCATAAGAAAAAAGAAATCTGCCTTAAAATAATCAAACTTCAAACTTTAATAACTTTCAAACGGCGAGGGTTACAAAAAAAATTGTAAGAAACTTTTTTATAAAGAATTAAATTTCGTACAAACATATGAGACGAGATATTTTTTCCAATTAGTAGATACCAAAATATAAATTTTTCTTTCTAATGTTGGAAATCTTATATGCAACAATAATAATTTAAGTTCAAATAAACAGTTTTTGTGCGGCGCGGCGTCTAAAAATAAACGTTTATTTGATTTATATTTCATCAGCTCTCGGTTTGGGGAATTTGACAAGAATGCATACCTAGCAGTTGCTTTTAATATTATATTTTTTATTATTGTAGTGGAATTTTTGTGTTAGTCTGAAAGAGTATCACGTACAAAACGTACACGATTTTATTTTCTCCATGTATTAATTAATTATTTTAGTTAAATAAAAATCACATTGTTCCAAGTTGTACCTTTTATTATCTCTAATATCTAACATCTAATAATAGTAGTCCAAATATTTAGATGCAAATTGTACATAAGAACATTCTCTATAAGTTCGCCTAATGAATTTTTTTTATAAGTCTATTATTTCCGGACTTAGCGGCCGTTTCATGAGCCCTTTGGTGTGGTTTTCAAAAAGTTTGTTTTACAGCAAATTGATTCGTATGAAAGTTGTTCATAATAAATGGACAAGCAACTTTTCCTCATGAATTTTTTTTTGTAGCTTTATTAGTTTTGGAGATAGCGTCCAGTTCATGAACAAATTATAGGGTAGTTTTGAATGTTACTCCTTTTTCAGCAAATTCACCCTAGGAAACTCGTTCAAAGTAAGAGTACGTATACCTTTGCCTTATGAACTATTTTTGTAACTTGACTATTTTTGGAGATAGCGCCCAAAAATCTCAAAAAAAATCAAAAATAAAAAATAAAAAATCCCAGCTATCTCCAAAAATAATGAAGCTACAAAAAAAATCATGAGGAAAAGTTGCTTGTCCATTTATTATGAACTGCTTTCATACAGGTCAATTTCCTGTAAAACAAACTTTTTGAAAACCACCCCAAAGGGCTCACGAAACTGCCGCTAAGTCCGGAAATAATAAACTTATAAAAAAAAGTCATTAGGCAAACTTATAGAGAATGTTCTTATGTACAATTTGCGTCTAATTATTTTGTTGTAGTACAGTTTTAAAAAACCACCTCTATTACTCAAAAACCGCAAGGGGAAAACTTCCGATTTTGTTTATTTTACACTTAGGAGACAGTCGCTGACAAACTGTGAAAAAATCAGCTTGCCCGTAATTTTTTTTTTCAAATGACAATTTTATTGGACTATAGGGAAAAAATAGAAAACTGAAAGGTGGAGGACCTTCTTATTAAAATTAAGAGCTCATACTTAGAGAGAATTTTTTTGAGATGTCTACCAACCTTTTTTTCAGAGTACTATAAAGTGAAAAAAATAGTCGATATTTATTTTTTTTTATTTTTGACCCACCCTAAATAAACACAATTTTATTAACTTCTCTTAATACAGGACTAATAGCAACCTTTAAAAAAGATTAATGTCATCAACTGGCCGGAGTATTAAATAATTAGGTACTCAATAATTCTTCATAAAATATATGAAAAAAGTTTCTGTAAACATAGGTAGTAGATGTCATGCTAAAATTATCATTAATACTTATTTTAATTAGGAAATGCATAATTTTAAACTTAAGTTACTTTAAAAAAAAGGTCTTTTGTAATTACCTTAAATACCATTATTTTAATCTTGAATTTGCTGTAGCGAGCACTGAACATCAGTGTTATAGATTTTAATAAAATTTAATATTAAAATACATTAAATAAATAATTTATTATTTTAATTTTATTAATTTTGAAATAAAATTGCGCTTATCTCATCAAGGAGATGGAAATTTACAAAATATTAAGATACAACTTTTATTCGGCATTAAACGGCTTATACAATTTTGCTAACAAGAGGAAAAAAACCACTAGCGCTCATGTTTTTTTTAGAAAACTATGTCAGTGATAACCCATATCCACGTCCCTGGTGACTCTGTCCAAACTTTTTTAGTTCTAAAATGTGGAACACTTTTAGTAAATTTTACCCTCAAAATTTGATAATCGCTAAAAGTAGGTACTTGGGAGAAAATTATAATAGAAAAAAATATATTAAGACTTTAACACAGAGTTGGCATGATTTAAATCAAATGATTTAAATCATGATTTAAATCGTGATTTAAATTAAGTGATATTTTTAATTTTAATCATGTGATTTAAAAAAAAATATTTTTACTTTCTCTTTCTCTTCTCTTTCTCAGCCTGGTTCCATCCAGTGTTGGATATAGGCCTCTTCTAGGTTTTTCCATGCTTCGCGATCTCTAGCCAATCTTATCCATTGTCTTCCCGCCACTGTCCTGACGTCATCGACCCATCTCTTTTTTGGTCGGCCCACACTTCTTGTTGTTCCCCTAGGTCTCCATAGGATTACTTTTTGGGGCCATCGGTCTGGATCCTGTCTTGCCACATGTCCTATCCATTGCCACTTCAGACTTCAAACCAAACCACTCTTTTAACGTCATCTATTAATTTTGTTTTTTGACGTATGTGGGTATTCCGTATTTTTTCCCTAATGGTGACGCCCAACATGATTCTTTCCATGGCTCTTTGTGCTACTCGTAGTTGTTCTGCTGTTTTTCGAGTAATTGCCATAGTCTCTAAGCCATACGTAAGCACAGGTAGAATGCAGCTGTCGTAAGCCTTTTTCTTTAGGTTCATGGGCACCTTTTTATCCTTGAAAATATCGCTCATATTTCCAAATGCTACCCATGCCAAATGAATCCTGCGTTTGATCTCCGTATTTTGGTTTTCCTTGCCCAGCTTGATTTTATGACCTAAATATATGTAATGGTCTACGTTTTCAATAATAACGTTGTCCACGGTAATGTTATGGATATTGTTGCTCATTATCTTGGTCTTCTTCAAGTTCATTTTAAGGCCAATTTTCTGGGATTGATCATTTAGCTCATTTAGCATGGTGTTTAGTTCTTGAATGTCGGTGCTCAGCAAGACAATATCGTCTGCGAACCTCAGATGGCTAAGGTGTACCCCATCGATGTTTAGACCTCTATTTTCCCATTCTAATTTCTTGAAGACGTTTTCCAGTGCCAGTGTAAATAACTTGGGAGAGATGGTATCTCCTTGTCTCACGCCCTTGCCGAGTAGTATTTTTTCTGTTTTGAGGTCATCATCTAATTTAACTTGGAAGGTTGCACTATCATAGATATTTTTAATAATGGAATAATATCTGGAATCAATTCTCGCGTCCTCCATTGCAGCTAGAAATGACCAGGTTTCGATGCTGTCAAAGGCTTTTTATAGTCTACAAAGGCTAAATGTAGAGGTATATTGTATTCTGTTGTTTTTTCAATGACTGTTTTAATTGTTTGTAGATGATCGATGGTACTAAAACCTTTTCGAAAGCCTGCCTGTTCTATTGGCTGATATGAATCTAGTTTCGTAGACAGTCGGTTGTTGATAATCCTAGTGAAGAGCTTGTATAGATGCGAGGGAAGGCTTATTGGTCTATAATTCTCTATATTTGTAAAATCTCCTTTTTTGTATAATAGCACAACTTCTGCGTTTTTCCATGCGTCCGGGATTCTACCCTCCATCAGACATTTATTTAACAATACCTCAACGGCATCCACTAGTGGTTTTCCGCCCATCTTCAGCATTTCAGGTGTAATACGATCTTCTCCTGGGCTTTTGCCATTTTTTATTTGTTATTTGTTGAATGAATTTTTACTTTATAATAAATCAAAAAATAACTGTAAAAGTTATAAAAACGTGTCATAGAAAACTAGAAAAAATATTTCTATAACAGATAATAAATCGAAAAATAATTGTAAATGTTATAAAACTATATAATAAAAATATCTATTCATCAATTTAAATGTTGGATCGATTTTTGAAGTAATTTCGTGTGAATCCCATAGACCGCTAAATGTAGGGATTTATGTAATAAGTGAAAAAATTCGCTGTTCGAATACATATCATTCGTAAAGTTTAGTGCCAGAACTAGGTTCTTCTGATATAGAGACTATATATCTACATTTCCGAGAATCTATAATCGTTGTCAGAAAATGTGTCGTTTTATTTATTTTCTTTTAAAACGATTGTATGTTTCCAAATTTCTACCGACATTATGATCTGCAGTTAAGTACTTCACACTTTGACATTAGATAATACATACTAATTTCAATCTCAACTTAAGACTATTCTCGAACAATAGTGTATTGTTTTATCAGGAGTAAAAATTATAGTTTTTTTGACGATGCTGTACCTTTGAAGGACCATCGTAAAGCTATTCCGACGTTGCAGGGAGGCACAAAAAGTACATTTTTACTCCGAATAGAACATGCTATTTCTTTTAAAACATAACAAATAATTTTTTAATCAATTTCAAACATTGCAAATAATACGAACAGTAATCGAGCAATAATTTGTGCACTCGTTGAATTTGACACTTAATATCAGTTTAATAATATATTTTTGTACTTTGTGCTTAAGCGTAACAGTGCTTTATTTTTATTCCTAGACGTTCAAATAACAAAAGTTAATATTTTTGAGATGTTTGAAAAAAATTCACAGATTTTGCAACATGCGCAACCATCATAGGCGTATTGAAAATACCAGATACAAGTCGGCGGTTGTCGGCAATCACCTGTTTTTTTTCCATTTTATATTATTTTGCGACGTCATTTGGAAGAGCTCAATAGAAATATAAAGAACTAAACCTTGTTTGGAAAGCAATTTGACATTCGTGACGTCACCACTCCGACAGTCTATGGTGCGTCCAGACCTGACGAGCTCAGCGCGAGACGAGAGCAAGACAAGAGCGAGACAAGAGCGAGACGAGAGCGAGACATTTTCTATTCATTTTTTACGCCCACCTGCCACGAGACAAGCCGAGTGGCATTATAGTGAAAGAAAGCCAAACATATATTAAATTGCAATTGAATATAACAAACGATGGCCAAATAATAACGCATACAGTAATAAATGTTTGTATCTTTAATATGATATTCGGTCTATAACATGGTATTCATCGTCGGTTTTCCCCCTTTTGGCTGTTTTCCCTTTTATCCCTTACACGACGTTTTTTACATAATACGTTTTTTAACGTTTTTAGAACAAAATGTTAAATAAAAAAGTTATTGGTAAGGTTAAGAAGCACATTTTAACATTACTATAGAGTATACAGGGTAATTCAAAAAAGTGTTGCGGATATAACATATTTTCTAATGGGAATACCCTATTTTTTATTTTATTATTGGGTTATACATACATACAATTCGGTAACTTTTCTTGCCATTTTTTGATATTATATATCTAAAATTAATAGATGTAATAATTCAATTTGTTTAAAGAAATGTTGGATTTCGGTAGGGTAAAAATTATCAGTGACATAAAATTTGTAAATTCTAACAGAAAAAATGATAATACATACGGTGTACGATTTAAAAATTTGAGATTACTTAATTTTAAACGGTCGAAATTTATAAATCAGAGCTAATATCTCGCAGTCGGGCGGGCCTACCAAAAACACGTCCAGACTTTCGAGCTTTCTTTGATCTCTCGGCCGTTGGAAAACCGACAGGGGACGGATAGCAAGGAGGCTCCGTGGGTTGACTCGCGACGCTCTCGCGAGACTCGTCCACACAGCGAATTTGGAATGTCTCACGCTCGTCTCCCCAGGTTTGGACGCATCATCTTATCGCTGATCGCCATTCGCAAATATATTCCAGATATGTATAGTGAACAAGTGAAGCGTTCGCAACTTTAAATAATTTTGATATTTAATTTTTATCGTGAAGGCTTTATATAAAAGTGTATACATAGAATTAATTGCATTAATTTGCAATAGCACTTCGAACCCACAGTTTTGTTATGGAGCCAGATTAAACCAATCAGAATGCGTATTATGTTACCGTAAAATCCCAAATAATGGTTAAACGTAGAGTTGCCCACGTAGGGGCCCGAAATATACCAAAAAGTGGGTCAGTTTCGGTTAAGTTTAGATTAGGTCTATATTTTTATTAATGCAAAACCAACTAAAACTTATTTCTAATCTAAACTCACCCCTTCTTTAGCATATTTCCGGCTATTACCTGGGTGTTCCTAACTAATATTCGAACTTACGGTGTAAATTTCTGGAGGGCCCATAAATTTAAATTCGCCGTACAAAATTTCACCAATTTTCTCAATAAAAATTAAAAGTTATAAATCATACTATTTTTTATAGAAATGATGGAATAAGGATGAACGGGGTGCCGGTAGACCAAGAAGATACTTGGAATGTAAGTGTTAATTTATACTCGAATTGAGTTGCCTCACAGTATAGGCATATTTTGAACCCCTACCGTGCATAGTTACTGTAAATAAAAATAAATTAAAATATAGTTGGCTCCAACGATAATTTAGTTTGCAGCTTCTTTTCATCATACCTAATAAAAAAAAACCGTGACAACCACTACTTATAGTATGTACCTACATATGTATTTTTAAAAATCATTAAGAGATTTAAGTATAAAAAGGTGCCCATAATGTAAGTAGCGGTATTGACGGGTTTTTGTTATGAGGAAAATAAGCAGCAAAATATATTATCGACTGCAGCAACTATGTATTCCTAGTTTACATTCAGTATGTCCAATTGAGTAATGAGTCAATGTCCAAAAAAGTAATCTCACGTCAAATTTTTTAAAAATTATTGCATGCCTTAAGTATTTGCAAAGTTAACAAAAATAATTCTTTGCATACCTTGCAATTAATATATTTGGTCTAATTTATCAGTTCTGCATCATATCCGAAATTCAGATTGTGTGTGACACAACGAAGAGTGAACGTGCAACGTGAAAGACAAGAAAAATGGCAAGTAAAAAAAAATGTAAAATTTTAATTACTAATTACACAGTCCTTCTCTTGAGTTCTTCTGCCTAAAATCTATATTGCCTTCCCTAAGATTTTAAATATAAATGATTGAAACTCATAACAAGTTTACCACAATTTAAACTTAAGATAATTATTTAATTATTAAAATCCATAATTATATTAAAAATAACACTTTACGAAGTTAATATGTATTAACTATTATATACATCATTTAATAATTATTCTGATAAAAAACACGCTGGATTTTTTTATTTTAGAAATCATACAGGCTATAATCATTAATATGACTATATGTATTAACAATACTTAAATTAAAATTTATTTGAAGGAATGCTACTTGAAGTAATAATTATTAAAAACTGCTCATCGCGTTATCGATGTCGGCGTCTTGTGACTGTTGTCTGACTGATTGGCCGTTTAGGTACCTATAGTTTGATTTCAGATAATGCAGATTTTAATGTGCCATTTGTGGTTTATTTATTGGATTTTTTTTACATATTTGGTATACTCTATGAAGTGCTCATGTCCATTTTTCAATTATTAAAGTGCCTATTTAGATACATTTAAAATCAATTAATTAGTGTATAGTAATTGAATTATGGGTTTGTTTATTTTTTATTAAATGTATTTTTTTTCTATTAAAATAAACATAGCTGTACTTACAAAATCGCTAGCTAGCCATTTTTAAATACAGGCTGTTAATTAAGTATCTGGCCAACTTCAGAAGGTGATTCTTTGTGTTTTTAAGGTAAAAAGTTAATATAAACATGTGTCCGGAAATGCATAATTTTAAAGATACAGGGTGTCAAGTCCTAATAGACATTTTTTTTTATTAATATTTCAAAGATCCGTTGGCCGATTTTGTTGAAATTTCGCCGTGTTGTGAATTTTGACAAGCTAGCACTAATTAAATGATAATAATTATTATTTACAACAATATTCAAATGGTAAAAACTGTTGTGAACATACATTTAATATGGTTATATGTATATGTATATTCGACAAATTGTATAAAATATTATTTTTACCCTTATTCTACGGCTATGCCTAAAGAATTTAAGGTACGAAAAATACCATCAACATTATTATTCTTCTCAGAAAGATGGGTGATGCAAATAAACAGAACCATTACCTTAAGATGAAATTTGGAAGAAATAGTCATAAATAGTTGCATCATTTTTAGTTTTCCTTTGTAATTCGTTTACTTTCAGACGCGATGTCTGGTTTCTATTTACTTAAGAAATGGTCATGTTTGTCCTTTGCAAACCTACCTGAAAATATTATTAAGAAATAGTAGGTACGCCCGTGGATTTTCGGAGAGGGCATTCTCATAAAAGCACGGTCACAGAAGGGACCGGGAACATTCATAAAAATTTTTCATAGACGTAATACTGCTAAATTTATATTTTGTATTAAAAGTTTAAAAATAAAAAGTAATAACAACTTAGTAAGAATTTAATTATAAAAAAAATAAAGAATAACATTCCCAACAAGTGGTGATACGAGTCAAATAGAGAACTACAACATTTGGTGGCAGCGACTACAAGATTGGTGACGACGGTGGTCCAATCCAGGATCACATTTACATTGGTGGCAGCGGTAAAAACTACCAAGGTTTCCTGAAGGTGCGCCAGACGCAGCAGAAAACCTACCAGTTTTTGGAAGAAGATAGAGGCAACGGGCAGTTCTTGAAGGTGCACCAAGAAGCAGCAAGAAGCCCGACACGAGACGTAGACATTGGGGACACTGAAGGAGCGCCAGACGCAGCAGCAAAGTCTCCAGGGAAGCTTTGTTTTCACCAGATGATGACGGGGTAAGTCTTTCATTTGTTTACTGTATTGTGACGCTACTGTTTTTCTTCTGATTTTAGTTAGTTAGATTTAAGTTAAGACAATAATAATTCTGGGCTGCAAATAAAAAAAAAAAAAATATTGCTTAAAATTCGTAAATATTTTTTTCTCTCTTCAAACTAAAAATACATCTATAAAAATAAATAATAATTCTAAACTAAAGTAATAAATCATTAATAAAATATAATAATGGCAGGAGGTAAAGACGCAACTGATGTTCTGAATTTAATAAATTCATTTGATGGTCAGGGTGACGCAAATTCACTCCAATTTTTCTTAAAAAATTGTGATTCAATATTAAAAATTGTCAAAGTGGATCAAAAGAATTACTAGTAGATTTAATTTTTGGTACTAAATTAAAAGGGAAGGCACAAGAGGTAACACAATATAAACAGTTTCAAATTGGGAAGAACTAAAAGATTTCTTATTAGAGCACTTTACTGATAAACACCACCATCGCATTTTCTAACACAAATAATGAATATAAAGCAACATTTTAGGAAACTGTAAAAGAATATGGCGATAGATTACAAATTCTCTTTAATAAATATAAAGAAACGTGTCACTTAAATTATGCAAATAACGAAGCTACTGTTTTAATAGAAAATTTAAACTCCATTTTAGTCAATACTTTTAGAAAAGGACTCAACGATGAAAAAATTCAAATGCGTATTATTGCCGAAAATACTACATATTTAGATAAAGCTTTATCATTAGCAATTGAAATGGAACTTGAGAATAATGACAGGTTTAAAAACTCGCATTTTAAAAATATAGGTTTTGTAGAGCGTGGAAATAGACAATTAAATAATCATTCTTCTAATAATTCCTGTTTATTTTGTTTTAAAAATAATCATTTAACATCACAGTGTAGACAGCTTAGGCAATACGAACAAAATAGTAACTCATATAATAGAAATGTACCTAGCAATAATCAGACACGCCCACCGCAAAATTTTAATAGCAATAATAATTTTTCAAATAGACAAGACGTAAATACAGTACAATATAATCAAGGACGTTTCACTAATCGAAACTACAACAATCAAAATTTTAATCAGAACAACGACGTGCGTAATTATAATCGTAATTATGGTAACAATTATAACAGTAATAATCCTCGTTCAAATTACAATAATAGATATTCTCAGAATCCAAGAAATTTTAATAACTCACAAGTTCCTCAACGGCAGCAAAATGTTTCGATACCTCAACAATCTCAAAATTTTTCTAATTACAATAATGAATCCAGTACTACCAATTTTAATAGTTCAAATAATAGATCACCACAACAAATTCAAACTATAAATTCTCAGTCGTTAATCAATTCAGCAGATAATTATTTTTCAGAACCGAGCACATCTCAAAATTTTTCGGGAAACGAGAGCGAAGCCTTGGTCGCGAGCAGCCGATTAAGCGCTTCTTAAAATTAGATAATAGCTGTTCTATGAATTACACACTACCTGAGCATAAAAATAAAATTAAAATTGAGCAAAACTTAATTGACATACCGCATAAATCAGTATTATTTTCCGATAGTTACCAACAATTAGAGATAATTAAAATCCCTTCTTTAGATATAAAAGATAAAGAATTACATCTTTTATTAGATACAGGGGCAGATATATCTTTATTGAAAGAATGTATCTTATTACAAAATAATCTAAAATTAAATAAAACTTGCATTATAGAATTAAAAGGTATAAGTAAAGAACCTGTATTTACTAAAGGTGTTTGTAACATCCCAATTAAATTAAACAATAACAAAGCAATAACTCATCCTTTTCACATTGTGCCAGATAGTATACCGATTAAAAGTGATGGACTATTAGGACGCGATTTTTTGCAAAAGTATAAAGCCAAAATAAATTACGAAGACGGAGTCATTAATTTTGAAGACAATTTTTTTAAAATTTTGCCGTCAGAAGCAACTACAATAATTCCCGCGAGATGTCAAATTATTGTACCTGCTCTAGCTAATTTATCTTCGTCCGAAGGCATAGTAGTTTCAAAACAATTATCCGAACATTTATATCTAGGGTCAAGCCTAACAAAAGTCCAGAACTATAAATGTTTAGTTAGCATATTAAATATTTCTAATGAAGCTCAAACTATCCATACACCTAGAGTGAATGTCGAACCTATTTCTTTTAATGAGTACGAATTTATAGAAACATATAATTATGACATTATCGATCGTTTTGCTAAAATAAGAAAAGAAATTAATCTAGACCAATTAAATGAAGAAGAAACTAATTCAGTATTAGATATTTGTAGAGATTTTAACGATATTTTTTACTTAGAAGGCGATAAACTAACAAGCACCAACACAATAAAACACACTATACCGACAGAAAGTAATAAAGGTCCTATTAACGTAAAACCTTATAGATTGCCTTTCAAACATAAAGAAATAATTAATGAACAAACTGAGCAAATGTTAAAAGACGGGGTAATTTCCGCTTCGGACAGTCCTTGGAATAGTCCTTTACTAGTTGTTCCTAAGAAAAGCGACCCATTATCACCTAAATTTAGAGTATGCGTTGATTTTCGAAAGTTAAATGAAATTACCATTGGAAACGCATATCCTCTACCTAATATAGCAGAAATTTTAGACCAGTTAGGAAAATCTCATTATTTTACTACCTTAGATCTTACTAGTGGATTTCATCAGGTAGAAATGGACGAAAAAGATAAAAATAAAACCGCTTTTAGCACTAATACAGGACATTACGTTTATAACAGAATGCCTTTCGGTTTAAAAGGAGCTCCCGCCACATTTCAAAGACTCATGAACACAGTTTTAAGCGGTCTTAATGGTATGAAATGCTTTATTTATTTAGATGATATAGTAATTTATGCAAACAACTTAAATGAACATAACGATAGATTAATTGAAGTTTTTCAAAGATTTAGACAACATAATTTAAAACTTCAACCTTCGAAGTGTCAGTTTTTACGAAAAGAATGTTTATACTTAGGTCACATTATTACAGAAAACGGCATTAAACCAGATCCATCAAAAATTCAATGTGTAACAAACTTTCCGCAACCTAAAAATCCTAAAGATATAAAATCTTTTTTAGGGCTTGTAGGATATTATAGGAAATTTATCAAAAATTTCGCTAAAATTGCTAAACCTTTAACCGAATTATTAAAAAAAGATTCTGTTTTTAATTGGGGTATAAAATGCGAAAATTCTTTCCAAATTCTTAAAGATAGTATAACTTTTCCACCTGTTCTCCAATACCCAGATTTTACCAAAGAATTTATTATAACAACAGATGCGAGTAATTTCGCAGTAGGAGCAATTTTATCGCAGGGTAAGGTTAATCATGATCGTCCAATAGCGTTTGCTAGTAGAACTCTAAATAAAGCAGAACAAAATTATTCAACTTCAGAAAAAGAGCTAACTGCAATCGTCTGGGCAGTAAAACATTTCCGTCCATATATTTTTGGCACAAGATTTAAAATTGTTACAGATCACAAACCCCTACTCTATATATTTAATATCAAAGACCCTGGTTCTCGTTTGACGCGTTTTAGAATAAAACTTGAAGAATATGACTATGAAATAATTTATAAAGCTGGAAAGATTAATACAAATGCTGATGCATTGAGTAGAATAGTTAGCACAACAAATGTCAATTCTATTATTACCAATTATGATAATTTTAAAACACATCTCGAAAGCCATATAATTATTAATTCCAAAGTCAAAGAAAAAAACACAAATCTGTTTGAAACACCACAACTTATACCTATAGTTTTATTTTTGCCAAAATTATTCAACAAAAACGACTTTAAAATTCTAGAAAAAAATAAACAAATTAATACATTTTTAGAACATTACGATAACACAAATCCTTTAGACATGCCGTCAGTTTTTCAGTATCAACAAAATAATTGTAATATATTTCTATTAACAGACAACGAAAATACATTCAGTGATATTAATTATGAAAATATTTGGTCTTGCTTACTAACTTTACGAAATATTATATCCAACGAAAAAACCGAACTATCATTTATAAAATATCATTACAACTCATTAGTCAAATGGGAAATCGTTCTTCCTATGATAAGATATATTTTTAAAGACCTCTATTCAGAAATTACAATATTTAACAACAGTCTTATCAACCCCTCAGATGCTGAAAAAGTTGTATTATTAAATGAAAATCACAATTGTCCATTAGGAGGTCATCAAGGGTCATCCCGCACATATAAAAAATTATCTCAATTATATACATGGAAAGGTATGAAAAAAGACATAAAAGAGTTTATAAAAAAATGTGAACTTTGTCAAAAAAATAAACAGTCTCGAAAAACAAAAATGCCTATGGTAATTACGACCACGGCATCAAAACCGTTCGAAAAATGTTTTTTAGATATAGTTGGACCACTACCAGAAACCGAAAATGGTCACAAATACATATTAACCTTTCAGGATGATTTAACAAAATATATAATTAATATACCTATGAGAAATCAAGAAGCTGTAACTGTAGCGCATCATTTTGTAACGAATATTATATGCATTTACGGAATACCTGACATGCTAGTCACAGATCAGGGGTCAAATTTTTTAAGTGATATTTTTAAAAGTACTTGCAAGTTTTTAAAGATAAAAAAGATCCAAACAACAAGTTATCACCCAGAGTCAAACGGAGCACTAGAACGCTCTCATAAAGTTCTAGAAGAATATTTAAGACACTTCATTAAGACATCTCAAACAGACTGGGATAATTGGATTCCCTATGCAACATTTACATATAATACTACACCTCACACTGCTACACAATTTTCTCCATTTGAACTTTTATTCGGACATATTCCTACATTACCAACATCAGTTAAACAACCACCTAAAGTCAATTATACTTATGATGATTTCATAAACAATCTTAAACAAAAAATGCAACATTCTAATCAATTAGCTAAAGAAAACTTATTAAAATGTAAAAACATATCAAAAAATAATTACGATAAAAACAGTTATACCAGAATATTCGAAATTGGTGACAAAGTGTTACTTTACGACGAATCAGTTCGACGTGGCAGAAGTAAAAAACTTTCCGCCTTATGGATTGGTCCATATACCATTATAAAAAAAATATCAGATGTAAATTATACAATTCAAAAAGGAAAAAATAAACAAACTATTCATGCAAATAGATTAAAATATTTTTATTATTAAAACTAAACATAATCAGTATATATAGATTATAAAAACTAGAATTAATAAATTTTAATTAGCTTATTATTAGTATATATATTTTGTTTTAGGGTTAATTTATTTATAATAATTACCAGTATCCTAGCAGTAGTCCACTCAGAATACAATATAACCACTTATGACTTGAACCCTGGAATACACTTTGAGCACCTGGGCGAACTAAGGTTTTTTAATAACAAATGGAAACTAGTAACTTTTGTAGAATTAGAAAATATTAGTAATAAGTTATTATCATTAAAGAATTACCGTAAGTATACTACAGATTTATGCAATAATGAGAATGCTCAATATCACTATTATATTTGTCAGTTATTTTTGAAAAGTTCTAAATACACTTTCGAAAAAATTGAAAAAGAACTAGAAGTCTTACACGAATTGATCGGTCATAGTCATTTATCAGAAAGTAGACAAAAACGAGGTTGGTTCAATATTGTAGGAAAAGCAACTAAAGTTTTATTCGGCGTTTTAGATGAAGAAGATGCTAAATACTATAATGATAAAATTTCACAAATGAATAAAGACGAAACTTCAGTCCTTCAACTTTTAAAAGAACAAACAAAAATTGTTCAATCAACAATAATTAATTTCAATAATACTATTGGAACTTTAGATTTTAACGAAAATTTATTAAAAAATAATATAAAAAAGATTAGCGATGAATTAAGCAAAGTCAAAGAAAATTTTCATTTTCTATATATAAAAACCGGCATAGAAGAACACGTCACTATTTTAAATATGATGCTAAATCAATTACAATTAGAAATCATGACGATTACGAATGCTATTTTAGTAGCAAGAAAGGGAGTTTTACACCCCTCAATATTAACGCCATTAAGGTTAATTAACGAATTAAAAGATGTGTCCGAATCTCTACCTCATGGATTAGAATTTCCTGTACCATTAGATCCGCTCAATGCAAATCTCATTCTAAATGTTATCGAGTTGCAAGTTTATTTCGAAAACAAACGATTAATATATATTATAAACATCCCTTTAATTGAAACAAATTTATTCTATATTTATAAAATATCACCCTTTCCAAAATTAATGTCAAATAACCAGTTTATATTAATTCAACCCTCATCTAAATATATAGCAATTGACGAAAGCAAACAGCAGTTTATTACACTGTCGGAAATAGAATTTAATACTTGTTTAAAAATTATAGAAAATAAATTTATTTGCAAGCAACAAAAACCAGTTTCTCTTGCTCATTTGGCAGATAATTGCGAAGTTAAATTATTGCAATTCACAAATATCATACCTGATATCTGTGACAAACGTATAATTCAGTCAGATAGAGCAATTTTTATTCAACTACAAACCAGTAACACTTGGTTATTTGCAGTTCCTCATCCAGAAACTCTTACGATATCATGTAATAATAAAAAAAATCACGTAGATGTAATACTAAAAAATTGCGGTAGTGTCACTATAGGTAAACAATGTAAAGCTTATAGCGCATCATCAATGCTAATCCCTCATGGAAATACAGTCCAGTCCAATATTTCAAGTGATTTTATTCCACCATTCGACATTAGTGATAATTGTTGCGAAAGGATAAAGGAAGAAAAAATAAACATTAGTGAAATATTTCTCAACGAACATTATAGGAAATTAACAAAGCACATCCCCGAACTTAATGTAGCGAGCCATAAGCTAGAAGATATTGAAAAGTTAGGTGATGAAATTCTAAAAAGGAAACTTGTAAACAATTATACATTTCCAGCATCTGTAATTGCCTATATCTTAGCTCTTCTTGCTATTATTTTTATTATTTATAAATTGTATACAAAATGTACTAACAAGACAGCCTGTTGCGGAATTATTCCAAACTTATGCATTAGAGTTAATCAGTCTGTGGAACCATCTTCTAGAAATAGTGATAGATATGTTGCTCATTATAATCGTAATATTAGCCAAAACTCTGAAAATGTAGGTAACTATGAAAACTCCGAAGAAGAGAATGTTAATTTACAGGCGCCCTCGCGCAGACCCATTGGGTATGTACCATCAAGGCGACCATTAAAAGAAAAATAATTTCCGCATTTGATACATTTTTAAATCTGCAATAGTTATAAAAAAAAATGTTAGTTAAGTTAGAATGTAAGTTAGTTATAATTAGTAGTTAAGACTTGTATAATACTTTTATATATGTACTTTTATTCATTTCCATCTGAGTTATACTAATTAATTATATAAACATTTGTTTTGAGATTTCATATCACTTTCACCTCATGAAATCTCTCATTAAGGGGGGAGGTGTTGTGAACATACATTTAATATGGTTATATGTATATGTATATTCGACAAATTGTATAAAATATTATTTTTACCCTTATTCTACGGCTATGCCTAAAGAATTTAAGGTACGAAAAATACCATCAACATTATTATTCTTCTCAGAAAGATGGGTGATGCAAATAAACAGAACCATTACCTTAAGATGAAATTTGGAAGAAATAGTCATAAATAGTTGCATCATTTTTAGTTTTCCTTTGTAATTCGTTTACTTTCAGACGCGATGTCTGGTTTCTATTTACTTAAGAAATGGTCATGTTTGTCCCTTTGCAAACCTACCTGAAAATATTATTAAGAAATAGTAGGTACGCCCGTGGATTTTCGGAGAGGGCATTCTCATAAAAGCACGGTCACAGAAGGGACCGGGAACATTCATAAAAAATTTTCATAGACGTAATACTGCTAAATTTATATTTTGTATTAAAAGTTTAAAAATAAAAAGTAATAACAACTTAGTAAGAATTTAATTATAAAAAAATAAAGAATAACATTCCCAACAAGTGGTGATACGAGTCAAATAGAGAACTACAACATTTGGTGGCAGCGACTACAAGATTGGTGACGACGGTGGTCCAATCCAGGATCACGACAAAACTTATCAACTTATCCCAATAAATATTTGACAACGCCTTGGATTCATTTGTCTTAACGCCTGTTGGCGGTGGAAACCATGCAAGCTTTTTCTTTGTCCTAAGTTGATAATTAAAAAAATTATAATCATATAAAAAAATATGGTAATTAGTCTAAATTTATTATTTATGTGATTCTGCTCTTTCTCGTATAATTTGCCCCTTTCTCATACGGAAATAGTTAGATTAAAATAGCCAAACTGTACCTAACAACCCATGCCTTGACATATTTTCTTTTAAAATAATATCGCTTTCTTTATCCGCCGGTCCAGACTCGACCTTGCCCTAGACGCTGGCTCTATCAACTTAAGTACGTGTTGACAGGCAGGTTATTGAACCCATGTTGCTTCTAGCATGTCGTTTTTTCAAAGATGGGTCCCATATAAACGCGGCCAGAAGTATTTTCAATACTAAAAATCCTTTTGATCTGAAGCGAGCGACTTTTTTTGCGGAATATATTGGTGACCGATGTGGAAAACCGAAACGCGCCGTAGAATGTTAATGATATCGGTATCGGGCAGAGTTATAAAGATTTAGCCATTTGGGATATTATTTTAATTGGAAATAAGTCCTAGTCACTTGGAAATCCGATTTAAATTTTGTTTTGAATTAAAATCAAAAAAATCTGATTTAAATCAAAAATATCTGATTTAAATTTAAAAAAATCTGATTTTTTTGATTTTTTTAAAAAAAATCATGATTTTTTCCAACCCTGCTTTAACCTCCTGTAGGTACGAAATAAATCAGTACTTTTACTTGAGGACTCTTCCTACGAGTGATGGTACATGTTTTTTGAAACACCCTGTATATCATAGCCAATGCATAAATATCTAATAATTAGGCCAGAAAGCGAGGATAAAAATTGGGTGTTACATCCGAATTCTTGACACCCGCACCGATTGACGTGAAATTTTAACACTGAATTATAGAAGCGATGTTACCCTGGAGGTGAGTGCCACCCCTTTTCGGGGGTGAAAAATTAATCACCCATTTTAATTGCAAAAACGATTAAAGGGATTAATTCTAAGCAAAAAATGTTCTATAACATTTTTTCAGAAAATTAATATTTTTAGAGTTATTTAGGATTGAAAATGTTGATTTTTCATCTAAAAACTGCATATTTTTCTGCCATTTTTTATAAATAACTCGAAAACCTTGCGTTTTATCGGAAAACTCGTATGAATCAAAAATGAAGCTTTTGGAATAACGAAACGATTCATTTTGTTGATTACCGTAGCGTAGGTGTAATAATAGCCGAGTTATCACTCTGGCAAAGTGATTTTTTATTTTTCGAAAACTAAATTGCAACCTTTTAAGAAAATGAATATGTCCGTTTTTAAAGTGCTTGAAAAGATCTTTTAAATGCCCTTTTTAAAAGGTATTTTAGCTCAAAAACCCGTGGTGTTATGATAAAAATAAAATGGTCACCTTATTTTTTTTTCGGAAAAAAATAACAACAAAATCAATGACTGAAATCATAAAAATAAAAAATCAATTTGTAGGAAATTACACGAGCTACAAATTAACCTCTATTATAGTTAAACAGTCTTGAACTCTTCATTTTTACGAGATTTTTGGGTTTTAAGGATTCAAAGAAGGTGGTCCTTACACGCAAGTCAAACTAAAAAAACGTAATATCTACGAAATAAAGAGATCTACAAAAAATTGAAAGCGAGTAAAAATATTGCAAAAAAATACCTTCAATTTTATTCTGTTGCATTTTTTATCTTGCTTAGTTTTTGAGAATTGTCAAAAAAATTCATTTATTTTTATAAATAGTTAATAAAAAATGTTCATTATTTTCAACTTTTTTCCAAATTTAGGCATTCTAAACCGCGCGAACTTGCAGAGCCCGGTGTTAGTATCTAAATATAGCCACCTGTACATGTGTTACGCTTAGTTTTTGATTTTTATGATTGAGATTTTTTTTCCGAAATAATGAGGTGACCATTCTACTTTTATCCTAACTCCGCGAGTTTTTGAGCTACGAACTTTAAAAAAAAATTAAAAGGTCTTTTCAAGTACTTTAAAAACGATCATACCTATTTTCTTCAAAAAAAATGTGTTCTTTCGCCATTATTTTACGGTAAAATGCAATTTAGTTTTTGAAAAATAAAAAATCACTTTTACAGACAATTTTATTCTGTTGCATTTTTTATCTTGCTTAGTTTTTGAGAATTGTCAAAAAAAATCATTTATTTTTATAAATAGTTAATAAAAAATGTTCATTATTTTCAACTTTTTTCCAAATTTAGGCATTCTAAACCGCGCGAACTTGCAGAGCCCGGTGTTGTATCTAAATATAGCCACCTGTACATGTGTTACGCTTAGTTTTTGATTTTTATGATTGAGATTTTTTTTCCGAAATAATGAGGTGACCATTCTACTTTTATCCTAACTCCGCGAGTTTTTGAGCTACGAACTTTAAAAAAAAATTAAAAGGTCTTTTCAAGTACTTTAAAAACGGTCATACCCATTTTCTTCAAAAAAAATGTGTTCTTTCGCCATTATTTTACGGTAAAATGCAATTTAGTTTTTGAAAAATAAAAAATCACTTTTACAGATTGATAACTCTAATAATGAATCGTTTAGTTATTCCAAAAGCTTCATTTTTGCTTTATATGAGTATTGCAATAAAACGCAAGATTTTCGGGTTATTTATAAAAAATTGCAGAAAAATATGCAGTCTAGATGTAAAATCAACATTTTCAATCCTAAATAACCAGGAAAATACTAATTTTCTGAAAAAACGTTATAGAACATTTTTTGCTTAAAATTAATCCTTTTATTGATTTTTGCAATTAAAATGGGTGATTTATTTTTCACCCCCGAGAACACATCCCCAGGGTGATAACACACATCGTTACTATATAAATTTTGTTTCTTACATATTTATGTATATTGCTATTACTGTTAAAATTTCACGTTAATCGGTGCAGGTGCTCAGAATTCGGACCCTTAAACCCTTGCTTGCTGGCCTAATTTTGCAATATAATGAAATGTTTCAAAAGTTTTAAGAATCTTTATAGACCACAAAATAAAAACACTAAATCACCACAATACACCAAAACACTTTTACTTTTACACTGGACGCGCGTTTTGCTAACCATGTTAGCATCATCAGCAGATGATTATAAACTGACTTTATAGACATTAAAAAATTGATATTAAAAAAAGAATATGGAATTCCAAATTTTTATTTAAATCAAAATAATTTCCAATGTTTAAATAACTAAATATAATAAAATTAGCAGTGTTTTTGTATTTTTTAAATAATGTTTTATAGGTGGTCTCTTTATTATTTCCAAATTAATAGATTACCTTGAGTTCCTGATAAAAGTTCAATCGTATTTCCAAAAATGGGCACTGGTGTTGGTCCTGGAATATTTCGAAGGTACTTTCCATTCCGTCTAATTTTACTGCTATACCACCAGACTATTAAAATTATTACAAACACGAAAATAATAACAGTAGATGGCATGGCAATAGTACCGAGCACAGTAAATGAGTGAGCAATATCCTAATAAATGTGTGATTAAAAATATCAAAACACAACTGTCGCTGTATTGTGCTTCACTTTTCAAATATATTAATGTATTCATTCCATTTCGGGTTACTTTAATACTTTTTACGCACATATTTTATTTTTCGATGATTTTATACCGTGCGATGCAAAACATTTTAATTTTTGTTTCGGTCTTTGTAGCGCGTTGGGATAATAGTTAATGACAGAAAAATACCAAAAGAAAATAAAGACAGAGAGAGAAATATAAAAAATTGTGAAAATTTGTGAAAAATTACACAACAATAGCTAGATTTAATAGAAGTAATTTATCTCATGGAGGTACTATGATAATGTCTACCAACAAAAACCTTACGGCAATAACAAAATTTGATCACTTATTAGCCGAGAAAATGTTTGAATTTTCTATCATCTACCACATTGCTTATGACCTCTATATTGTTTGTATTTATAGAACACCTGACGCAGATATGCATATGTTCTTTCAGAAATTACTGAGTTTGCTAGAGTCCCTGCCTGTGAATAGCAGGTTGATCTTGTGTGGTGACCTTAATATTGACTTCTCCAGTGTGTGTGATGCTCGGGTATCTCTCCAGTCTATCTTCGAGACTTTTGGTGTAGTAATGCATGTTAATGCACCAACAAGAATCACTAGAACTTGTTCTAGTACTATAGACTATGTCGTGTCATCCTTTGATCCAGAATTGGTTGACTGTACTG
This sequence comes from Sitophilus oryzae, assembly GCF_002938485.1. NCBI lineage: Eukaryota > Metazoa > Arthropoda > Insecta > Coleoptera > Curculionidae > Sitophilus > Sitophilus oryzae. The sequence goes on along the minus strand of NW_022146163.1, from coordinate 1,533,161 downwards.
TGTTGAACTCAGGCTTCTCTGATCATGAAGGAGTATTAACAAAATTTTCCATAAAATCCGAGAGTAGAAACACTTTTCGTAAATTAGGACGTATTTTTTCGGAAAAAAACTTTATAAATTTTAAGCAGCTTTGTCTAACAACAGATTGGCATGTCATCTCTGGTGATGTAGACACTGAAGTTTCCAGATTTACACAAACATTATCTGGTCTGGCATCCAAAGCCTTTCCTCTCAGGCCTGTCAAAATTAAACATCATAAACCCTGGACTATTAAGGGCCTACGTACATCTGCAAAAAACATGCGCTCTTTATTCACCTAAAAAAATTCTCGGATAGTGTCTTCTTTCACGAGTACGTGAAACTTTACAGGAAAATTTACCATAAGACTATAAAAGCCGCCAAGGACATCTATTACAATAGGAGGTTGACTGAGTCCGGTAATATTGCCAAAGAAACATGGTCGATTGTGAATGACTTGAGGAGTAAGGTTTCTTCGTCCAACATAACCTCAACTTCACCTGAGGACCTAAACAATTACTTTGTAAATGTGGCGAAGAATATAGTGAATACTATCTCACCCTCCCTTGATCCTCTATCATTTCTCTCTGACTATAATGTTAATTTGCACAGTTTCTTCCTTACGCCTGTGGGGTTGGCAGAGCTCGCATAATACATTAAATGATATTAAAATAAATCTTCAGCAGGGACTGACGGACTTACTCTTAAAATGTTCTCTAGTATGCCGGAATGTACATTAAACCATCTTTCAGCCTTAATTAATATGTCATTTGAAGATGGTGCTTTTCCAAATTGCCTTAAGTCGGCGATAATTATTCCTTTGCATAAAGGAGGTGATAAAGAGCAAGCTTCCAACTATCGTCCAATTGCACTCCTTCCCACGTTATCGAAGATCATGGAGAGACTGGTTAAAAAGAGGCTTGTATCATTTCTTCTAAAATACAAAATACTCACCCCCTTTCAGTTTGGGTTCTTGAGTAACAAATGTACAAATGACGCTATGTTTTCGCTGTTTAATAATGTATACTCCAGTCTGAACAACCGTCCCGTTACAGCAACAATTTTCTGTGATTTCTCGAAAGCTTTCGATTGTGTTAATCATAACATCCTAACTAACAAATTGCAGTACTATGGTATCAGGGGAACGCCTCTTGAATGGTTTAAGTCCTACCTTAACAACAGAAACCAGCGTGTGAGGGTTGATAAGACTGTGTCTTCTTGCAAGCCAATAGAATGCGGAGTACCTCAGGGCTCAGTGCTAGGTCCTATTTTGTTTCTGTTGTTTATCAACGATATTGCTAGTCTGGACATCAGTGGTAAAATCTGTCTCTTCGCGGATGATACTTGTTTCACATGGAGCAGCCCGGACACCACGGCACTTCATAGAACCATTTCCAGTGACTTAATCAACATAAAAACATGGTGCGATTCTAATTATCTGTGTCTCAACGTCTCTAAAACTAAAGTCTTATCATATAAAAGTACGTTGCTACCTTTTCAACTTGATAATACCACCATTGACGTCGTTGATTCTGTGAAATTTTTAGGCCTTGTTGTGGACAACTATTTAAAATGGGATTTGCACATCGATGCTTTAGCTAAAAAATTAAGTTCTGCCTGTTTCGCACTTAGATCAGTTGCTAATGTGCTTAATTTGTCAACATCTAGGACAGTCTATTATGCCCTTTATGAGTCGCATCTCCGATACGCACTTCCATTCTGGGGTGCGTGTTGTGCGACTCAATTTGAGCGTATCTTCAAATTACAAAAGAGAGCTGTGCGATATTCACTGAGGCTAACCAGTTGTGCTCACTGCCGGGACTTGTTTAGAAGATATAAAATATTAACTCTTCCTTCCCTATTCATACTCGAATCCGTCTGCCTAGTTCGCAAGCACGTATCGAGTATTTCTCTAGAGCCAGTTCATGGCTATCCAATTAGGAACGCAGAGCATAACATGTATCTGCCAACCCCTCACTCTGAGTTAGTAAAGAGTTCCCAATTGTACAATGCAAAAAAAAATGCACTATCATCTGCCATCTGAAATTAATTCCATTTCATCCTTTCCTGCATTTCGCAGAGCCTTGAGATCATACTTACTGGAGAAAGCCTTTTACGCGGTTAACGATTTTTTTATTAATATCTAGGGTTCTAAATTTAACACACATTCACTAAATTTAGAAATGATTTTGTTTTCTATCCATTTAAATTTAGTATTGACATTATATACAGTTGTTTATTTACATGTATGTTTATATTTTATTTATATTTAATTAAATAAATTTTTGACAATGTACAATTTCTATAATTGTATAAAGTATTGTTTTAGTTTTGTATGTTTGCTGTTAGTTTTATATGTTTTTCTATTGTTAAGTGAAGTTTTGTATGTTTTTTATATTCTTTTTTTTTAAGCTTTGTCAACAAAATTGTAAAATTTTTTTATGACAATAAAGCAATTTCTTAATAAAAAATTAAAATATTAAATTATTAATTTAATTTAAAAAATTAATATTAATTCAATTATATATAAATATACAAAAATTGTATGTGCACCATGTACGCATATTTGTAGTAAAAATTCTTAGTAACATGCTTATTAACATGCTTAGTAACATACTTAGTAACATGCTTAGTAACATGCTAAGGACATGCTTGAAAAAGTGACATATGTATAATGCTGTTTTAATATAAATAGAATTTTCAAGAAGTTTAATTAAGAAGTGAACAAATTTTGAACATATCGAACAATTTGTATTTATAGTGATTTACAGTAATTTTGTTAAATTATAAGAATATTTTCGTTGATTATTGGTTTGAAATAATGCAAGTTGCTTAACTCTAATAATTCTAATTTTGAGCTAGCAAATGAGCTAAATGCTAGACCGTCATTCAAAAGCTACAAACCTATCGATGAAAATATGCAAGAAATTTTACTTCCTAGCACACACCCAGAGAAGAGAACCAGAACCAGAACCAGAGGTACCCAGGTACAGGGTGGCTTGAATTCGACGCTCATCATTGGGATTTCGGAAACCGTAAGGGATGCAAAATCGGTTAAATAGAGGCAAAGTTGCGCAATTTGATGCTCAATAAAATGCCGTATTGCATTTTGAAAAATTCCGAATACTTCCGATTATATTCGAAAAAAAACGGAATTTTCAATTTTGTTTTCTATTGTTTCCTGGCTTTATTTGTTAAGATAACTTAAAATGAAAAACACATTTTCCTGGCCACTTTTTCTGCTCTATAACTCTGTGTGATTAAATATTGACCATGACGTTTCGGCTTCTGGCGACCATCATCAACTTAATTTTTTTAAATACGGACCTGATTTTTTTTCAATTTAATTAAATCCTTTTATCACTCTTAAAACACTATATATAGTCACTTTGATATTTACCGACGTTTCGTACAGAAAATTCCATCACCGGAATATTTTATGCAAAAAAAATAAAAAATAAAAATGCAATACGGCATTTTATTGAGCATCAAATTGCGCAACTTTGCCTCCATTTAACCGATCCTGTATCTCTTACGGTTTCCGAAATCCCAATGATGAGCGTCGAATTCGAGCCACCCTGTACAGTAGATATCAAGTTTATTATAAAGCTTTTCTTAGCTTTAAATCAAATGTTTTTCAGTGTTTTCGCGATCCTTACCACTTTTTTTCTCGCTAGCTCGTGCGTCAAGGCATGGTCAAGGTAATGTCGTGTCAAGGCCGTGGTGTGTCACGACCTTGAAATTTTACTCCCATCACGAGTAAAGAAGTTTCACTTCAATAAATTTTGTTGTTGAAACTCAAATGGGACTGGTTTAGGTTTTTTTAGTAGCAGGGGCGGATCGTGAATTTTTGGGGCCCTGGGCTGAAACTACTTAGAGGCCTACATAAGTACTCAACTAATAGCCATATCAAAAAACTGTTTCTATATTGATATATTATTTTTCTTCTTCTTTACGTGCCGTCTCTTTCGTGGAGGTTGGCGATCACATTGGCAAAATCTTCACGATTCTCTCCTTATAAGTTCTTCAAAAGTTAGGTGAGTCCAGTTTCTGATGTTTCTCAATCAAGAGAGTTTCTTCCTGCCGAGACCTCTCTTTCCTTCAATCTTACCCTTAACTATCAATTGTAAGACGTGGTATTTTTCATTTCTCAATATATGCCCTAAGTATGATGTTTTTCTTATTTTTATTATATTGAGCAATTCTCTTTCTCTGCCTATTCTGCTGTAGACTTCGGTATTTGTGATATGTGGATTTAAGTAACATAAATGTTACTTAAATCTACGCAAGTATTAGTTGTACAAAAGGCGACCTTATTGCTGTGGTAGCAATCTCTTCCAGGCAAACTTTGGGTGAGAGAGAAACCGAAATAGTGATATTTAATAAGAATATAAAAAAAACAATAAAACAATTTTATTTATTTACTTATTATGAATTAGTAAAAGAAATTGATAGGTTGTAGTCACAGAAATTGACAGTTATTTGGTCATCACATTCCAAGTCTTTTGATGGTCTTTTGTTAAATCACAATTTATGGAAAGAAGTGATAAATTATTTAGTCGATGGTTCGACATTGTTGTCCTATATTTATTTTCTACATAGGACATCTTGGAGAAGGAGCGTTCTGCTTCACAGCTAGTGATTGGCAATGTTAAAAAAATCTTTAAAATGGTATAGCAGTTAGGGAACATGTTAATAAGTTTATTTTCATACATGAGCATAAAAATGTCACTGCAAGAGGTGTAAACTCAGACATAGATTGGAGTAAGTACGATTTTAATTGAATGCACTCATTCACTAAATGCTCGTCTACGTCATCGGGATAGTAATCAATAATATGACGTGCAATTTCCAAATCTATGTTTTCGATATTTTTGTCTTGCAAATCCATTAAAAATTTGAATTTTTTGCTATATGTCTCATAGACTTGTCTCCTTTTATTTAAATCCATAATCAGCTTATCCAACGCAACTTTTAACGTGTCTCTTTAAATCTTTCTGCGCCGTATACTGAGAATTCACCTGTAGACTTATCTGAAAATTTTGGGGTAATGCGTCTCTTGTTTATGTAATTCTAGTCTATTATTACACTAGTACTTAATTTTTTAGCTTTTTCGTCGTATTCCTGTAACATTTGATCTGATTGATGTCTTATGTTGCTCACAAAGTCTTTTAAAGAAACAATTAACTTGTTGCCTTCACAAATGTCTAAACCAGGGGGGTGACAGTAAACCGGAAAATTGGAAACAGTTCTGGCGCGGTCTTACCCAGGCAGAAAGCATGGCCTTCTAGACTGTCCTAGACAAAAATCTGAATATTTCTATATGATTTCTGTCAATTTCAATTACGGAACATTTTCATGCACGTCGGCGCCCTCTTCTTTTGTCTGTGTGTCAGCCATGTGTCAACGGTGTCAACTCCCGAGGCCTCTGGCAAGGTCGGGCGCCATTTTAATTTTTGCCGTTTTAGATTTGATTGGAAGTTTGTTTATGATATTTCGTCTGAAATTTATAAGTACAAAGATGTTTTTTGATATAAAGTTCCTTGTTAACACTTTAATAAAGTATATATGGTATTAATTACATGAAGAAAATAATGAAATCGACGTTTCTGCGTGTAGTAGGTATGGGCCATATTATATGTAAAAATAGGTAATATATTAACTGTTTTTATATTTTTTTAGCTTTAGATCCAAGGATCTTGGGATATTCTTTACCAAGGATTTTTCCGTATCTCTACTTTAAAGACTGATCGGTGATTTTGAGCAATTGAAAGCAAGTTACACAAGGTAAATTATGATTATTGAACTACCTATTATTAGCCTACATTAATTATCTACAAGATGAACAGAAATGCGTAATTACATATCACATAGGTACCTATTATGTATTTTCATAGCAATAATGCTATGTATGTAGATTATTTTTAAAATACAAATGAGGTATTAGATGTATATCATATCATGTATATCATATGTGTATCATATTTTTTATTCATTTTATTTTCATTCAAGTCCTGTTTGATTTAATTCACAACAGTCTTATGTACCTATATTTATGTTTTTTTTACATATTTTTTTTTTGATTCCAGGTTTTGCGTGGGTTCCTGTTGTCTTTTTCTTGCTTCCAGTTAGTTTTACGCCCGTGAAGCTGTGAAAACATTTATTTATCTTCAAGTTTCTGTAAGTCAGTGCATTGTTACTTTACTATTTCACTTTAACACAGCATCTCTGATGTTATTTAAATATTTTGATATTGATACAGTAGTTTATGGGTTTATAGCTCTTTAATTGTGTTGATTTGCATATTTACATTGTTCTAAATTCCAAATAAATATTTTTGAGTAATTTTGTTGTATTATTTACTACTAGAAAAAGTAAAAAGTATATTAACCCTCATTTAAACCTCCTGAACAGCCCGCCATCAAAAACCGGAAACGGAAATAAATTTCATAAAATTGAAATTGTCATGTCAATGAAGTGTCTATGTCATGTCAAATGTCCCAGCCGCCATATCTGAAAATTAGTTACCCAGGCAGCCACGCTGTTTCCATAATTTAACATTGACTTGACACTTCTTCTTGTATTTATTATTTTATGGTCTAAACCAGGGCTCTGTATTGTTTTATTAACTAAATGAAATCTCTCCAAAACTTCTTCCCAAAAGATAATCAAAATTGCAGTCTCGAGTTTCGCCATTTTATTGAATAAATTTCGTGCCTCTTTCCAGAAATCAACTTTCTCAACTACATTTTCGATGAAATTCATAATCATAATTATTTTTTAAGGCTTTGACAGCATCATAGTGGCAAGGCCATCTTGTCTGGCTTAAACTTTTAACCTGAATTTTAATTTTATTTCACGATTCAACAGTTCCCACCTATGGGTCTATTGTTTTTTGCGGGGCCTGGGGGCCCCTTGTAGCTTCGGGGCCCTGGGCTGCAGCACAAACAGCCCGTAGGTAGATCCGGCCCTGTTTAGTAGGTACACCGCTATACCTTTTTTATTTTTTAAGATAAAAAAACCAGATTTGATGCGTTAGTATATGACACAAATCAAGATTGATTAACGTATTCAGTTGTTTTCGGTCACTTCCTTTTTCAGAGGAAATGACTAGTACAAATTTTGAGTTTTAAATGACACCCACTAAATTTTTTGACAGGAAATGACAGAAAACAATTGAATACGTCAATTAATCCTGATTTGTGTCATATAGGTACTAACGTGCCAAATCTCGTTTCTTTATCTCAAAAAAATAAAAAAGTTAAAGAGGTGGACCACTTTTGAGAAAAACCCGGTATAATCGATGTTCCTTATTAAGATCATAGTGATTGTACCGTCCTGAATAATATATCTTGAACCAAAAGAATAAACATTGGATAAGTTTGGATCTTTTATTTCTAAATACTAATAGCTTTATTAATGATTTCTAAATCAATATAAAAATCGTATTGTGTCATCTTAAATAATCAACATAATACTAATTAAAATGGCATAATATCTGAACTCTATGTTAGATACGAGTCATATTTAACCTCTTTACTCGCACTGGCCTACATTAAATATGTCAAATAATTTTAAAGGTTAAAAAAATGTAATTCAATCATTTTTTCTTTAAACAGTATGACGAAAACAGTTTTAAGTTTAATCGAGCTTGGTATGATTAAGGGCCAGTACCCGTAATTTTATAAATCAACGTATTTTTGTAATGTTTTGAAATTTCAATCTGTTTTTGTTATTTATATTTGTTAAATACATTTATTTAACAACAAAAAGACGCAATTCGATGCAAAATACGGTATTAAGAAATAAATAACATATTTATATGTTACGTTGTTTCGGAAAAGGACAACCCATCTTTATGTTTTTGACGACCTATGTCTCGTCAGACAGATTAGTGGTGAAAAATAGAGGAACAACTGCATACTCCCTTCTACGTCCCACTAGTTAACTCGCATACCCAACAATGTTGCCGTCAGCTAAACTAGACACGTTTATTTTTACGGTTTATTTAAAGTTTGATTGTTATTTGGTTTATTTTGTTAGAACGATCTTAATAGTAATCAGAAAACTAAATAAAGTAAGAATAAGTGAAATGAATACCAAGTTTTGGGCGTTTTAGTGTAGGTTGTTTATTCTGTTATAATCTAATATTTACTAGATTTAAAATTTGTTTAAAATTTAAATTCAAATATTTTTATTTATGAAAATATATGATACTTTAATAAAAACTTGTGACAAGCTACTAGATCTTAATTTCCACTGCATTTTATTCAGAGTGAACGTTAGTCAAACCATCTAGAAATATATTTATTTACTTTTTTCCATAGCAACTGTTAAAATTGCCATATATCTATCAAAAATAGTAGATAAAATAGTACTTTAACCGCAAAGGTAGATTAAATGATACTTTAACAGCGAGGATAGGTTAATAACTTTATTTCCTCTCGCACGTTTTTTAATTGCTTCCATTTTTTCATGTTATTCGGGATTTAAATAGAAGTAGTTTGGATATGGCGTTTGTCGCCTCAGTCTGAATATCTGTTGGTAATTTATTTATTTCGTTTTGAGCCATTTCTGGCTCCAATTCAATCAGCAATCGACACCAGTGGCGCATCTAGAGATTGAGTCTGGGAGGGGTAGTGTGAATATTCAAAAAAGTACTAAATTTGAATTAAATTTTTGTTGGAAGGTATTGTAACTGTGGAAAAAATCTACTTGGATTGGTTTGGATATTCTGTTAAATTCATAATCAATTTGATTTTATACCAAATTTCACCTTATTATTTAATTTCTTTCTGGGAGGGGTTTTACTCCCATTACCCCTCCCGTATATGCGCCCCTGTATAGGGCTTGTTTCTCTCTATAATTTCTTGTTTCACACTGTACCGTTTGTGTCCGGGAAGGGTTCATAGTTTCATAAGAAATCAGTACATGTATATTATTTCGTATATTTTTCATTTTATTGATCTTATGGAAAGCATTGTTCATTAAAATGTATCCTATGTTACAGGGCTCGTTTCTCTCTACAACTTCCTGTCTCACAATGTACCGTTTGTGTCCGGGAAGGGTTCATAGTTTCATCGTTGTCGATTTTCGAGAGAAATCAATTCATGTATATTATTTCGTATATTTTTTATTTTATTGATTTTATGGAAACAACCATTCATTAAAATGTTGTATCCTATGTTATAGGGCTTGTTTCTCTCTACAATTTTCTGCCTCACAATGTACCGTTTGTGTCCGGGAAGGGATCATATTTTCATAGTTGTCGATTTTCAAAAGAAACCAGTACATGTATATTATTTCGTATATTATTCATTTTATTGATTTTATGGAAAGCACTGTTCATTAAAATGTTGTATCCTATGTTAAAAGGCTTGTTTTTCTCTACAACTTCCTGTCTCACAATGTACCGTTTGTGTCCGGGAAGGGTTCATAGTTTCATAGTTGTCGGTTTTCGAAAGAAATCAGTACATGTATATTATTTCGTATATTTTTATTATATTGATTTTATGGAAAGCACTGTTCATTAAAATGTTGTATCCTATGTTATAAGGCATGTTTCTCTCTACAATTTACACAATGTACCGTTTGTGTCCGAGAAGGGATCATAGTTTCATAGTTGTCGATTTTCGAAAGAAATCAGTACATGTATATTATTTCGTATATTTTTCATTTTATTGATTTTATGGAAAGCACTGTTCATTAAAATATTGTATCCTATGTTATAAGGCTTGTTTCTCTCTTCAATTTCCTGTCTCACAATGTACCGTTTGTGTCCGGGAAGGGTTCATAATTTCATAGTTGTCGATTTCCGAAAGAAATCAGTACATGTATATTATTTCCTATATTTTTCATTTTATTGATTTTATGGAAAGAACTTTTTATTAAAATGTTGTATCCTATATTATAGGGCTTGTTTCTCTCTATAATTTCCTGTTTCACAATGTATCGTTTGTGTCAGGGAAGAGTTCATAGTTTCATAGTTGTCGATTTTCGAAAGAAATCAGTACATGTATATTATTTCGTATATTTTTCATTTTATTGATTTTATGGAAAGCACTGTTCATTAAAATGTTGTATCCTATGTTATAGGGCTTGTTTCTCTCTACAATTTCCTGTCTCACAGTCGATTTTCGAAAGAAATAATTAAAATAAATTAATTTCTTTCTGGGAGGGGTAATTACCCCCATTACCCCTCCCGTATATGCGCCCCTGATCGACACGAAAGAGAATTAAAAAATATTCACTCAAAACTGGCAACTAAAGAGACAGCTTCATTTACATTTCATTTATTTGTCAAATTACATAGAAACCAATGCCAACCCACGAAAGATTAATTCACACCGATTTCATCGCTCGTGAATTAATCTTTTTGGTCGACGATAAAATACCATTTTATCGTCTTGCATAAAAAATAACTAATTTTTGAATTCAAATATTATACTTTTTTATTTTGAGAAAATTATGAATTAAATTGTTCTGCTGAGGAAAAGTTCATGTAATTTGTTTTAACACTAATATTATGATACCATTTAAAATGTTCATAGTCATCTTTAAACCTACTGATAAAATTACACATAGGACATTTTTTTTCTAATATTTTGTACAGAGATATTGGTATTATTTAAACCATCACCTAAAACAGTTCTATTATTATACCTCAATCAAGGATATTAAGATTAAATTTTGCATTCTTAAAGAGGACACAGAAAGACACAGTCAAAGCACGGCATATAAATCACACGGCAGGCTAACTCTCTTTGGCGGGAACGCTACGCGCATACCGTCGCGCACGCCGCCATTAGGGTTTCCATCAACAGAAAGTAACCAGTGTCGTAGTTTCTTTCATCGACTGCGCACACTTTCGGCTGATTCGAGTCAGTAGCGTACGAATTAATTTATTTTGTTTATTTATTGAGTTATATTTTATAGTTGTTGTTTTATTTTTGTTTATTGTGTTATATATTTGGTTTTTCTAGTTTATTTTCGTTTCTTGTGTTATATAATTTATTTTTGTATTTCTGAACATTTTTAAATCGTTAATTTTTACGTGTTTTTAAAATGCCTGGGCGAAGTTGTGCAGCAAAAAACTGCCCGAGTAGAGGACTAAACTGCAATAAAAGTTTCTTTCTGTTTCCTAGAGATCCGATTAGGTATGTATATACATATGTGATTAATTATTTTAACATATTTTAGTTAAAAAAACAGTAGTATACATTAGGACATTCAGCTAAATAGAAAGATCTAATTAAAAATATACAAGTTCAGCATCTATATTAAATGTTAACAAACTTATATACAGGGTGAGTCTTAAATAATTGTAATATTTTTTTTTAAATGTTGAGTTGAGAGCCACCGGATTTTTTCTGTATTTGCATCCCTTTTAGTGCCGCAACCATAGATTAAAGCCGTAACTATGGTAATATCAGAGATTAAGAAATTATACCGTGGGAAAATTTGCGGTGGACAGGCAGTTCTAAAAAGTTTTCGAAAAATATACAGGGAAGTTAAAAGAAAATGCACGATTTTCAATATCTTTTTTTAGCGAAAAAAAATCATAAACGTGTTCCTGGGGTCGAAATATACCACCCCTGAAAATATTTGCACTTATTCAAGACTCACCCTATATGTATATAAAATATTAGCAAGATTAAAATGTTAAATATTTAGTAAAATTTAATGTTGTATCTAGACATTCAACATTAAATTTAGAAATAATTATATTATTAATTTAAATAAAATTATAAAAATAAATAAAAAGAGGATATAGAAAATAAGTTAATTGTCTATTCTCTATAGAGAAATATTTAATTGATTTTTTCATTTTTACTTTTCGAGAAGTATGCGCGATTAACGATTCATTTGTTTGGACAAAAGTATTGTAAATAAAATTCAGTTTCAGTCAATTACAGTAATTTTTTAATACGACCCTTTCGTATTTTCTGAGAAATTTTTTGATACGTTTTAATCCGGCCCTGACTAGGAAACCATAATGGCGCCGACAAGGTCAAATTTTATAGAAATTTTAAACAATGGAATCTGAGTAGAGTTGGCGTGCCGATTGTTTTATGTGCCGTGGTCAAAGTCTAAACACCATTACTAAGATTGGGAATCTAATTAGAGACAATCCGTAAATATTTTTTAATAACAATTTTTATTTGTACAAAAAATCTTATATTTTTATATCACTGTTAGCATATATCTATTTTTTTTAAAAACATAATACATTTAAATTTTGCCTTAAGTAATCTACAGTCTTTTCCTAAAAGATATTCGTACTCCGTTTTTCGAAATTAAAATTGTTTCCGATGCTAGCTGCAATTCATGTTTTGGTTTTGCGGGTAACAATTCATATTTCCTTAGTACTTTAGACACGACAGACAGCATTTCAAGAACAGCAAACTTCTGACCTGCAAATTAAAAAAAAGGAAAGTAAATAAACTAACGCTTGAGAAAAATAAAGTATCTAATTTTTACCTATGCAATTTCTTGCTCCAGCCGAAAATGGTGTGTAGGCGTAAGACGGTAGCCTTTTACTCTTATCTTCAAATCTCTCTGGAATGAACTGTTCCGGGTCCTTGAAATATTTCGGATTTCGATGCATAAGGAATGGAATGAGAACAATTCTCATGCCTTTTGGATATATCGTGCCTTCTGAAAAAAAAAAAATATTATGTTATATTATTAAATATGGAATATGGAACTATGAATGCAATTAGATTAGCTCCTTTGTCTCTATAGATATACAACTGAGTGTCTGAGACATACAACTGTCTCTTCTTAGACCTGATGTTGATTATTGACAACGTAAAGAAACAACAGATTATTGACTCAACCCCCATTACATTTTTTAACGTTTCAAATAAAATGAAGAAGGGCAATGTTGAAACAGAATTTAAGTCAGTCGTAAAATCCCCATCGTGATCCACCTAAGTTTCTTGATATGCTCCGTCCTTAATATTTTTGTTAAAAGAAATTATCAAACTCACATTGCAGTAAGCTCGACTATTACCGCGACGTCATAAATCGTTTTCTCCAGCCTCTATGCGAAGGGTACGCTACTACCGAGGCTACTACTTACTTAATTCGACATCCTCCGCCAATTTTCTTGCATAAAATGGTACAGAAGGGTACAGTCGCAACGTCTCTTTAATAACCAGATCCAGGTATTTCATTTCATTAAAATTGCTGAACGTGGCAGTAGCGTTACTGCAGTCTTCACCAAAGATATCGTGCTGTTCAGCTACTGCTTTTTTCTGTCAAAAAGTCCATTAATATTTTATTAGTTTAAACACAACCATTCGAAAATATAATATATAAATAATTTTTATTTTAAGATTATTACTTAAAAAATGTTTATCGCATTCTTAGTTTCCATAGTAAAGAAGGATCTTAAAAATGTTGCAATGATTCTTATAGTTTCGTCCAACTTTTTGTTTTTAGATAAAATATTCTTATAGAAAATGTTTGGATTGTGAAATAGGACACTCTGTAACTTTGCGAAGCAATTTATTTGTGGCATTTTTATTTGCGAAACCTTTAATTTCGCAATAAGTACCTCAAGGTCTATTCTTACTGTTTAGCGCTTGCAAAAGAGGATTATTTAACCCCTTTTTGTATCTAAAATGGGAAACTGTACATGCCTCAGTAATATGATCAAAAGGTGCGTGCAGACCTGACTGAGACAAGGGCGAGACAATCCTTTAATGCTGGGAGTACACACTCGCCGAGGCGACCCGAGGAATCCGAGGCGCGATAAAAAAGGACGGTCCTAACCAATAACAATGCAGAAACCGTTCTATTCTTAACAATAATAACTTAACAATAATAATGTTAAAGTTTAATACTGAGACAAAATTTAAACTTACTTGCACTTCAGGATTATTTGCTAACATAAACAAACAAAACATAATGGCAGATGCAGTTGTATCATGACCCTAAAAACCAATAAAATAGTTACAGTATGTGTAATGAATATGTATAAATATCATGACAAATGAGAAAAATATTATTGAGTTACTGAAGAAAAGATTTTTTGTTCAAAAACTTTCAATTTTTTAAAAAATTTTTGGATATAAAGATTTTCAAAAACCTCATATTTTATTTTCACAAGCATTAAAAATTCGTAAATCAAGGTATAACCAAGAAGAAAAATTAAACAAAAATGTTAAATGTATTCCATGACTCGGGTAGTGTACTTTCGAACTAATAGCTAATTGACTCAAAAGCTTCAGCCGCCATAATATTTTAATATATCTACTCACTTCAAACATAAAAGTGTTCACTTCATCTCGCAAGTCTCTCATAGATAACGGTTGTCCATCAATTTTTAAATCCAGCAAAAGGTCCAGAAAAGCTAGCCTCTTTTTGATTCCATCACTTTCACTATTTTTCTTCTTGTCACTTAGTGATCCTTTCTGTCTCTCTTCTTTTCTTTGACTAATCACATTTTCAATGTATCTGTGGATAACCTGAATTTTGTATATACATTTAATTAATTATATGTGTTTTTTGTGAATTTTTGAGATTTATTAAAAAACCTATTTTATATTAAAAAACTATAGGGTTTATTTAATTCAACCCTAGTGTAATGACATAGCGTAGCAATGTTACTCCGGATACGAGAGCACTAGGGTCTTAAAGGTAACAAAAAAGCAGATGAAATGGTCAGTCATCAATGCCATTTATAGACCCAGAATTTTTTTTGGGGCACTGGATAGGCAAATTTCTAGAATGGTTGTATTGGTTGGCCGAACCTTTGGTGTTACACAGCAAAATAAAACACTGAATCACTACAATACACCAAAACACTTTTACTTTTATACTGGACGCGCGTTTCGCTAACCATGTTAGCATCATCAGCAGATGATTATAAACTAAACTACAATCTACAATTTGAGCATTTATATACTCGCTCAGTGGGCACCGAGTGGGCGTGGCAAGATCTAGCCAACCGAGTCAGAGCCCACCGAGCGTAACAGTTAGATTTCCTCCACTAGAGTAGTAGCACAGGTAGTAGGAGCAAAGAACTTGAAGGAATTGGACCGTTATCTCTGTTCATACTATCTTTACATTTATTAATTCTGATGCTTTCATATGCATCTAATTACCTATAATTTGAGACTTGTTTAATTAATTTTAAATTATTAAGATCTGTGTTCTTTATCAACAATATGTTCGACAACGCAAGATTTATCCGGTCTACCATATCTTATCTGAGCTAAATGTTCTTTAAATCTAAGTTAATATTGATCTTCTAGTTTGCCCAACATATTTCTGATTACAATCTTCACTAGAAATTTTATAAATACCCGACCTTTCTAGTGGATTACCTAATAATTGTTGTAATTTATTATTAGCACTATACACAAGTTTATAATTGACATTCTTAAAAATTCCTTTTAGATCACGGGATTAATTAATTATTAATTCCTTTTAGATCTCTATCAAACGGTATTGAAAAATATTTTGACGTATCTTACTCCACTTGAAAAGTCGAATTTTCAGAAATCATTAACCTATACCTACGTTTTCTAATTATTTTATCAACTAGCGAAGGAGAATATCCATTACACTCAGCTACATTCCTAATGTAATCTCTTTCTATTTCATATCTTTCGTTGGTAAGTGGAAAACTAAGTAATCTATGAACTAAGAAATTTAAACTAGCCATTCTGTGTTCAACACTATGATATGATATGTCATGATAATTCTACTGATGCGCGTCGTGTAAAAGTAAAAGTGTTTTGATGCATTGTGTTGATTTAGTGTTTTATTTTGCAGCCAATTAGTAGTTATGGTAACCTTATATTACCAATTTACCTTTAATGACTCTTTCTCCTTGTAGCACGTTGAAGTAAAAGGGTAAAATTGCTCACCAAGCGGTGAAAATGCTCTAGTTACAAATACACTGCACATTTGTTTAATGTGTTTTATATAATCCGATTCTTTCCCTTCCAAAGCATTTACTTTAACTCCCATGGCAGCTTCTAAAACGTAAGAATAAACTAAAATATAAATCTTCTGGAGTATACCTAGTTTTCTCGAAAAAGCTTACCACATATCACGTCTAAAGCATACAGCGATATAATTTTGGATATTTCTACACTATCTTTTCCTTCTTCGCTTTCAAGTTTTGTAATAAGATTATTGCCAACATTTTCGAAAATTTCGATAAACTGCTGCAGTATGGAAAAATGGAATGAAGGAGTTATCGCCTTCCGGTGTTTCTTCCACTTGGTGCCTAAAAGGTAAAAACGACAATGTAATGACGGTTTTATTTTCGATAAATATTAAAAATGTCGATAAATTTTAATTGCAATTATGAATATTTCCCCAAAATAAGATAGGATTTCAATTCTACACCTTCAAATATACCGATGGGCTTGTGTAGGTTATTTTCGCCAAAAAATACATGATGATGTTTTCCCCTGTACCCCTCATATACATTAGAATTTACCAATTAATCAGTCAGCAGATTTGTATCGAATTAAAGAAGCAATAAAATATAACATTTGTTTTCCTGAATTTTGAACCCAATGGTTCTTTACATTTTACATTTCGCATTTTACGTATTTATCAGATGGTTGTAATGTTCTACAAGCAGAAGTTTACGCTATAAAGGAAATGGCCAGTTGTAAACGAAGAAAAATCGCCGATAGACCAATAGGAGGTATCGTGATATACTCTAACAGCTTGGACACTTTAAGAAGCATCACCATGCAATCAACTGTGATGGGCTGCCAAGAAGCACTCTCCTGGTTGTATCAAGGCGGGGCGACTCTGTACTGCGTGCCAGGCTACAGCAATGTGGTAGGCAACCAAGAAGAAGCGGACAGACTCGTCAAAGAAGGAGCCAGGGGAGAGGCCGTGGCGGATGACCCACCACTTGTGACGATCAACATACTGAAGTAAGCTATAGGAACTACCATCAAATCCAAGCAGCAAGAGACTTGGCAACACCGTAAGGACTGCGCTACAGCTCGAAGACTGTGGCCAGTGGTAGATATCAAAAAGACAAAACAACTACTAGAGCACAAAAAACCTAGTACGCATAATTGTAGATGTCATTACTGGAAACTGCCCCACGGTGGTAAACCTCGTGAGATAGAAGATTTCCAACGACGAGTACTGCAGAGAATGCGGAGAGGGAAAGAAACTATATAGAGCACACACACACCAGCTGTGTCACTGTTCCGAACTGGAATACCGACGATTTAAAACTTTAGGGCATGGTTTTTTGGGCGGACTAGGGGAAGCAGCAGAAGCCAACATCACCGACATCGAGAACTTTGCAAAGAACTGGAAATGCTTTAACGCAAAGAAAGAATGAGAAGAAGGTTTGGTACAATAATAGAGAGTTCAAATGAGGGATCAAACAGGATCCTAAACCCCAACAATCTAACATAGCCTAACCTATGTTTTCAGAAGTTTTGAAACCTGAACTCATCACAGATGTATCAGGATTTATCTAAATATTGTTTAAATAAATTTAAAATTTCCAAGTCCGTAAACAATACTGGGTAATTTTTTACAATATTGATAGCTTGATGCAAAACTTAATATGATAAATTCTTATGCACACAAGTCTTTCTAATGTATATAATTAAGTAATTATTATATCATTATACTGTAATTAACTTTAATGAATATATTTTCTAGTTGATATAGTTATGTATATTACATTTATAACTTTTGGAATAAATGTAATTATGACCAAGAAAATGGATACCTAAAATAATTAATTTAGACCAGTGGCATCGGCAACATGAAAATGAGTTATGCGTCTTTCTGAAGATAAAATAGCATCTCTTTACCAAAAATTAATTTTAGCTTGCTTTATTTTTTTTAGTATTTTATATTGTTTTTTCTTATGACTTTTTTATCCTTCATTCGGTATTTCTTTTATGTACTTGGTCATTTATCATTTCTTACTTTCATTATTGATTGCTTTGTGTGATAATTAAATATTAGTAATTAAATACCAACTTAATATTTTATCGACTTCGGCGAATTTTGTTCTTATTAAGCTTCATTAGAACCTCACAATTAGTGGAATAAATTAGTGGTTTCAGAACAAAAGCGAGAAAATAAGCATTCAGAACGTCAAAAATAGTAGTAGACATTTTCAATTAGTAGAAAAAGTTATCAAACTTTTAACTTTTCCTCTAATTATAGGTACTTCAAAATTGAGAATTACTTTGATTATCTTTCGTCAAAAGAAATTGTGGTCAGAAATCAAAAGTTGATCGTTCTATAAGCTAAATATTACTCTTTCTCTATGGATACAACTGACTAACGCAAGCTGTTGCTAGGATATTCTATTAATTTTAATTATGTTTCTTTAAACATTGTTAATGATCGTAAACTAAAAAGTATAAAGTGTAATTATTGAAACCGCTAATTGCAAGGATTTTTTTTGAATTAAGCTTTAAGTCTAACCTAAAATGTATAAAAAAGGTAATAACAAATTATAACGTCATATCCTTTTCTATAATTTCAATACTGAGGTATAAAAATTACTCTACCGCATTATATTCCCACTATTTTTCTTGTTGTATAATTAGGAAATAATTATTTGATTAACGCACGTGTATCAAAATAATTAATGAATTTTGTTTCATACAACTCTTTGTGATATCTGTAATTTTATATTTTGTGACATACTGACCATTTTTTCCTATTAATTTAACTGCACGCAACTCTTTACATTAATTGTGGAGTCAGAGTAATAAATAGCATAAACCTAATATTTACCATATACGAAAAATACAAAAACAAAAATTTGAAATACTAAGTTGCCATTAAATATTTCAAATCAACTAGGCAAATGGTGGAAAAAAATGTATTATCGAGAAAATAAAGACCCTAGACATTTGGCAACAAATGGTAACCCTATATCCTCCTAATCTTACCTGTACTAGTGAGCAAACCATCTCCAAGCCAGCCATAGAAGAGATTGTATTGATCGGACTTATCTATGTGGGTTGTTGAGCTATACAGATATTCAGTAAATTCATAATCTATGGTTACTACCAACCAACTGAAACAGCCATCGTGAACTATAATAGTATCTCCATATTGTTTCATGTATCTTTCTATCACTTTCAAGTAAACTGAAAGAAAAATGTGATTATCATATAGATACTGGATAAAGATATATTTTTATATAACATATTACGCTTTTATGAGGTTTCTGAATGCATTTTTGAAATTGAAATTAACATATTGAGGGGTGTCTCACTGTTGGAATTACATGTACATTTTCTTAGCAGTCGCTGGCAGTCATTGGTATCATTCGATTATAATTGTATAGGCAGTCTTCTGGGCAGTAACTGGCATGATATTTTGGCAGTACATGTACATTTTTTACTCAAGTGTGACACCCCTCGGTCACATGAGATAGTCACATTAACAATATACAGGGTGTTCCTTAATGACATGCTAATATTTAAAGGCGTGATTCTTCGACCTATTCTAAGACATAAACTTAATATAAATGTATGTCCTAAACATCTTTGTTTCTGAGATATATGGAATGAGAACCTTATGATTTTTACTATTATTAAACATATTTAAAAGGGTATTTTTTTCAAAAATAAATAGATAAAACGCATATTCAATATTTTTCAAACGATAAATTTCAGGTAATTATACATTATGAGTAATTAATGGGCCATGACATTTAAAGATTGTTTTAAATATTCCATTAGAAAATGTATACAAACACTTAATTAAAAAATAGGTACCTACAACTTAGAATTACGAGGCTACCAGATATATTTTCTTTGATTTTTAACCGAATATAATACCGAATGAAATTTTAAAGTATTCCCAAAAAACTTGCAAGAGAAAGGCAGAAAAATGCATGGTTCATTTAGAAATATGTAGTAATTATTTTTTTTCAAATATGAGAAAATTATTTTGGGTAGAGTATACCAGGTGCGTGTCAAAAGTGGCTCACCTCTAGAACTTTTTTATTTTTTTCAGATAAAAAACGAGATTTGGTATATTAGTATATGACATAAATTAGGACCCAAGTAGCATCTATCTGACTTCGAACTAAATCTAACCTGAAGCGACGTCAGACTTTGTGCAAATTTAGGTCGGGTACTCGTGATACGACCTGTGACGTCGCTTTCCTATTAAAAGCGACGTCGTTGGATCCGAGTCGGTAAATCCAACGATCTGTCGACGTACAAAATAACAACGTACCATTTTTATTAATTTCCCAACGTCGTTCCCAGGTTGGCTTGCACGACGTACATATACTTGACCTAGCCCGACGTCTACCCGTTGTCCGAATAGGATACGTCTCACTGATAATCCCTAAACTAACGTCCAATTATATTTTGTTGTATTTTATTTTCATATTTATAACCTAATTTACGTATCTCTATTTATGTCCGTAAATACAACCCATTAAGTAGCATTTGCGACCTAATGAACATCATGAACATAACCTAATATAAAGTTTTTGTAAACAAACTTAAATTTTTTATTATGCTTAAAAAAACACTAAAAAGGCATTTAGACATTCATCTACATTTTACAGAAAGAGGTCGAGGCTTTTGCAAAATAATAATAGTAGTAGTGATGTCTTGCCTCCACCCGTAAATGCTTTTTATCCGGAAGAGATGCTGCATTACACTGGTGCATCTTAATTTCATTTTTTAGCTTATGATACCAGCAGACCCCATCCTCCCCCGACATGTGAGGTTAGGCTTAAAAAAGTCGCTGCCCATTTTTTTTAACGAGAAAACAAAAACTAAAATATAGTTGCACAAATCACTGATACGCAAAACGCAAAGTGAGGTTACGTGGCGTACGTTGGAATTATATACGTCATAATACGATTGCCGGTCGTCCGGTTTGATGACTTCGGTCGTGTGAGACGACTAATGTTGGAGACCCGGTCGGAATTGGTATATTGGTAGTTCATATTAAGTCGGACACAGAAATCCGCCATTCTTAACACGTATCCGATTGTCGGCCATTTTAAAATCGTTTTTGTTTTTAAAATTTATATTCACATTTCGATTTCTAGTAGAATAATATTGATAAGGTTGAGTTTGGGGGAACCACAGTACAATTTTATGATTAAACCAGCTAGAAAATTAAAAAATATTTTTGCGATTTACTTTTTTATAGATATTTTATTTCATAAATCTACCTAATTTTGAAGGCGCTCGTTGTTTTCCGGAGTATTTTAATCAGATATATCAAGAAAGTGACTTCCGTTGACAAAACTGATGTCTGGATTAATGATTCAGAATTATTATAATATGAAATTAAATAGGCACTTTTAGTTATATTCGAGGAGTGATTATGAATCCATTTGTAATTAGGTAGTTTGGTTAGATTTTTATGTATTCTTGGTAGCGAATAGAGAACAACGGCATACGGTCGTGTCGGCCGCTGCTGGCACGTATACGTAGACGTAAAGAATCTTTTACGTGTATAAAAAATAAAAAATATAAGAAATGCGCATGCGTACGTAAACGTTTACGTGTTTGTAGACCGACTCGACCGTATGCCGTTGTTCTCTAATATGAAACCAAACGTAACGTAAGTGCTTAGCGACAAATTTTAAGTGACTAAAATCCAACGTAATACGACGTTGGTAATTGGTAGAATTACATTCCCTATTAGATCAGATACCGACGTCGAGGCGACCCGAATCTGTATTCCCCATTTAGATGCAAATAAGGGTCGTCAGGCGGTCGAACCGACATTGGTACCCGACGTCGGGTTTATTGAACGTGACGTATACCCGACGTTAGATAACGTCCAAATGCTATTTGGGGATTGATTGACGTATTTAATAAAAAAAATAAAAATGCTGTTCTGAAATGACTACAACTTTTGATTTGTAAATGGGACCCTCGGTATTTTTTTACTTTATTCAATAGAAAATGGCACTCTGAATTAGAATGACAAATTATATATCAACTTATATCGATATCGATATTTGATATAGCGAATATATCAAATTCGCTTAAAAAACATATTTTAAATTCCAATCTAGATTGCCATGGCTGTTTAAAAAAACACTAATTTTTAATCAAGGAGTCTTGAAAAAATAGATTTGATCGTCTAGTGCTGTCTTCTTCTAGCCGATTAAAAGATGCCCAAATCGTAGTTTTAATCATATCTCAATTTTTTCTAATATATAGGTAGCTCATTAGCATATTTGCAAAAGTCATTTTTTGACGAATAATTTGGTACCACACACTTATTATTTTTATCTTAGGTATTTTTAGTCAAATGGTCGTTATGAACCGCATGTTACAATTTCAAATAAAACAAAGGCGAAAATGTTAGAATTTGACATATGATATGTCATTCTATTCAAAGTGTCATTTTTTTATCGAATAAAGCAAAAAAATACCGAGGGTGCCATTTAAAAATCAAAAGTTGTATAGCCTTGGTTGTAGTCATTACCGTTGAAACAGGAAGTGACCGAAAACAAATGAATATGCCAATCAATTGAATACGCCAGATCAAACTAATTTATGTCAAATACTAGCATACCAAATTTCGTTTTTTTATCTGAAAAAATAAAATAGCTATAGGGGTGAGCCACTTTTGAGACTGACAAATATTTATTCTTTTTTTAAATTTTTATTTGCATAGAATTACTTAAAATGCTATTTATTTTAGGTATCTATTTAAGATTTTCTTTGTAGAAAGTACCTCTAGTAAAAAATTATCAAAAAAGCGCCAGTCTTACAAGAGCCTTATAGCAAGACTAAGACCAAGACTACTTATTATAAACTCTGGATCGGAAAAAAGTAGAATGTCCACTGAAGAAAGAGACCAAACCTTCACCCAAAGACCAAATTCTGAAACCACAACCAAACTGCTAAAGCTTAGCAGGAACAAAGTGCGGATTGCAACAAGTCCCTTGGCAGGTTATATGGCTATCAAATGCTACCTAAACAAATTCAACCTGTATCATAGAAATATTTATTATGAGATTCTGCGATAAAGGTTCTGACACAGCAGAGCACATGATATGTCACTGCGAGGCTCTGGATCGCAAACAACACTTTTTACTTGGAAAAGCGAGACTAGAACAGGAGGAACTATGTTCCCATTACATTAAGAACCTGCACAAGCTGGTGCAGGGTACAGAGAGATGAGGTTAGGTACAGTAATAGAAAGAGGACAAACACAGATCGCCGTGTTTCCGACACAGAACGGTCCCTTAATATTGAAGAAATAAAGACTACTTATGGAAGAAACTCAATCATATTCAAGTCTAGAATGCCGCACTTTATCTAAAGAATAAAACATTCGATCAATGTGTTCGTACTACAAGTCATGACCTATGCATGCAAAACATGGACACTTAAAACGAATATTAAAGGAAACTGCAGGTTGCACAACGCTCAGTGGAACAAAATATCCTGGGAATAACCAAGGAGGACCGTAAAAGAGTAGAGTGGATACGACAAAAACCCAGATAAAAGATGTCATCCAGAGAATCAAATTCGTTTAAGTGGCAACGGGCAGAACAGCTAGCAAGAAGGACGGACAACAGATGGACCACAAGAATTACAGCATGGTACCCACGGGGAATTAAGAGACCTAGAGGAAGGCCAAACCTGAGATGGGACCATGACATTATGAAATTAGCAGGGATAACTTGGGCCCACATAGCCAAATGATTGAATAAGCTGATGAATGATGATGATGAAAGACTACTAGATAGGTTAAAACCAAGAGCAAGGGAGTCTTAGTCTTGGTCTTAAATTTGTTCATTACTATACAAGAACAAAAATATAATTTACCAAATTTAAAATGACATAATAGATAAGGTAAACGTACCAATTATCGGCTGTGCGCTAATTATCGGCACAGAGCCCGAATTTTATTCAAAAACAAGAAATTGGTCCAATTTATACATTATGCGACATCTCTTGCATTCTGGTACAACCTGACTCTACCCACACTACTCAACCTGTCGATCAACCGACATTGCAACACGTGAAAAATAATTAGTTTAGACCTGTCAGTTTTTGTCTTGCTTTGGCGGCAACTTGTGCTTTGTGTGTGTGTTTACAAACAGGTAAAGTGAAACATCATATTTTTGATACTTAAAATGCTGATATTGACTTTAAAAGTTGTCCTATATATTTTGTGGGTTCAATATATGTGTTAAAGTAATAATAAGTGTCACATTATTCATAATTTTTGATTTATACCGGTGCCGATAATAGGAACACCAAAAAGACTCTTGCGCTAATTTTCGGCATAGGTGCCGTTAATTGGTGAAATGTACGCTATCCGAATAAGGCCTATTTTTCTATTTCTTACAAAGGAATTGTCAATTCGGTGTGATTTTTATTTATATAAAAGACCTAATTTCCTTTATACCAATTTTCGGCACCAAAATTCGGTAAGATTATAAATTTCATATACTTTCAATAAGGGTGCCGATAATGCGGGCATACTAGTGCTGATAATTGGTTTTCTTCATTTCAGCTTACTAATAGCATGGATAAGAAAAAACGATTGAATTATTCTTCTGAAGCTTTAAATAAAGCTATTGGTGCCGTTCAGGCAGGAATGCCTGTTAAAACCGCTAGCAAAAAGTATAACGTTCCTAGAGCAACTCTGCAAGATAAAGTCAAGGGCAGAACGTTGTTGGGAAAAAAATGCGGTCCAGAAACTACCCTCACGGAACCAGAAGAGTCTTTGCTTGTTCAGTGGCTATTCGATATATCAAAACGTGGGTTTCCTGCGACAAAAAAACAAGTTTTGGATAGCGTTCAGCTCCTCCTGAAAGAATTAGGTCGGACGAATAAATTCACAGATGGTCGACCGGGACGCAAGTGGTATGAGTTATTCTTAAAAAGACATCCGGAGCTCACCACAAGAATTCCACAAAATCTATCTGGCTCAAGAGCCATCCTAAATGAAAACAGAATTCGCTATTGGTTTAAAGAAGTGGAAACCTATCTGAAAGATTCCAATAATTTCGACATAACTTTGAACTCCAATCGTGTCTTCAATTGCGATGAAACCGCATTCTTCTTGTGCCCTAAGGGTGACAAAGTGTTAGTGAGAAAAGGGGAGAAAACAGTTACTCGTTTTCTAATAATGATGATAAAGAATGTCTTACAACGTTAATTACCTGCAGTGCATCCGGAAAGATTCTTCCTCCAATGGTTGTTTTTAATTATAAACGGATTCCCAAATCTATTACAGATAATTTTCCTCAACGTTGGGCCATTGGAAAATCTGACAGTGGTTGGATGACGGCCGGGACTTTCTACGAATATATCGCCAATATTTTTTATCCTTGGATAATTGCTGAAAATATTCCTCTTCCTGTAATCCTGTTCTTAGACGGCCACACCTCTCATTTATCTTTAACGCTTAGTCAATTTTGCTCCAAAGCAAATATAATTTTAATATCGCTCTGCCCTAACGCCACCCATATTCGCAGCCTCTGGATGTGGCTGTATTCCGACCTTTAAAGATGGAATGGAAAAAAAGTATACACCGCTGGAGGTTGGAAAACAATGGGAAAAAGATCACAAAAGACGTGTTTGCCATGATTTTAGAAACAACTTTAAACAAAATGAGTAATTTTCCAGATGTTGTTAGAAATGGTTTTAAAACATGTGGTTTAATTCCTTTTTGTGCTGATAATATCAAGTTTTCGAAATATTTTAAGGACAAGGATAAGGCGGGCGGATCGCAAGACACTAGTGAACAACAGCGGGAAAGAGAGGATAAGCAGAAAGATCAAGGTTCAGTTTTGGAGATATTAGAAGAAGAAATTCCATCAGAAATTTTAGTATCGTTTAAACAATCTGGAGAGATATGGGAAGGAGCTATTGAACATACAAGCCTTTTTATGATATGGAAAAAAGCAATAGCGCGAACTGAATTCGATAATAGAAAAAATAATTTCAATGAGAAAAGTAATGTTATTGAGATTGAGATTGATTCAAACCTTGATCGTTCAGATCTTATTAACACGATGAATGGACAAAAGGAAAACATCGACGACCTTGACATCACTGGACTGATAAATGTTGACAATTTGAGCCTCCCAATAATTTTCGATTTTACCAATGATCTTCAACTTGAATCGCCACTACCTTTAATCGCGAACACCCGAAATTCACCTATTAAAAATTTAGAAGACACTGGTGATAAGGAAAGGGATCAAATAAACGAACTTTTGACCTCGAAGATTTCAAATGTGTCTATCGGAAACATAGAAGAAAACGATGATAATGAACGGGATCAAACATACCGGAACATTCCAAATGTGCCTTCCGAGAACATGGAAAAAAATGACGACGATGTACAAGAACAAACATACGGATCAATTGGCAGACATTCAACGCCTGTCAAATCCTTAATAATACCCCCGATGATGACCCCAGAACAAAATCAAACTGACGCAAGACCACCGTTAATCGCTATGAATTTTTCACAAGATAAAAATAGTTCATGCATACCCACACCTTTTAAAAAATCCCTCTTCTGGCCTGAGTCTAAAACCGAAAAAGAAACACGAAAGCAAAGAGAGAAAATCCCTGCTGTGACGACATCTTTACAGTGGCAGCAATATTTTGAAAAAAAGGAAGAAAAGAAAAGGCAAGAAGAAGAACTAAAACTGAAAAGAAAATTAGAACGTGAAAAGAAATCTGTTGAGAATGAAAATAAAAAGAAAAAAGCCAAGAATGATGTTTCTGTACGTAAGAGAGGTAATCAGAAAAAGGAAGCGAAAAGGATTAAAAAAAATACTCCTAAGAAAAACCCTGCCACCCCGCCACCATCAGAAACTACCGAGACATGGTACTGTTCTTTATATGATTCAGATCGACATATTGCGATGCGTCTGTGTTCCGGTTGCTATAAATATTACCACGAAGAGTGTATTGGATTAACCAAAGACGATAAAGAAGATTTCCTTTGTCCAGTTTGTGACACTTCCTAATTTAAATTATTGTTTTTAATTTTTCCAAAGAGTTTACTGTTAGTTTCGTTTTTTTGAATTACTTAGATTTTAAGATTCCTTAATTAAGTAAGTAAGTAAATTAAATAAGTACCTACCTAAGTAATTTTGCCGATACCAAAGAAAGTATTCTCAGGTTTTTACGAATGTTTTTTTTGGTGTTATTTTTAAATATTTATCTTCTTAATAAATTTCTACCAGGTTTATTTGATTTTATGTAAAAAGTACATCTCCTAATGCGCTGCCGATAATAGGTTACTCCAGGTGCCGAAGACTAGAACAGTTGCATTTTTTTGGATGCCGATGATACCTACACGGAGATATTTTGTATTTTTTTAAAAGAAATACTTACAGGTAAATCTTTTAAACATTTTACTCTTTTTATATTATTCTCTAGTATCTAATGTGACTAGAACTATCGAAAAAATCGAATTGGTAATCATTATGAGTTTTCTATAGTATATTCGGTCACATCAAGATTCGACAACGTCCTTAGGATGCCGATAATTGGTACGTTTACCTTATTTACGATACAAGTGAGTTAACAGCATCATTATGATACGCGCCGCGTGTCAAAGTTTCGTGTAACCCCTCAAGTATCTTAATGGAGTTAACTCGCGTGTATTGTACAATATTTCATCTACGTCTAACTATAAAAACACACAATGAATTTTAAAAATTATTGTACTTAACTATATACCTATCCTAAAAATCAGTTACCTTAATACCTTTGTTCATATAACACTATGCATGGCAATGTCAATATGACAGTAAGTAATATTGATGTCACTAGTTTAAAAAATGAGCGATTCGGAAAGCATTTCGGAAACTATTCCCTCTGATATTGAAGAAGAGGCATTCAGAGCCATTTCTGGATTGTTTCCAGCAAGACCGAAACAGAAGTATGAATATACATACTCTAAGTATGAAAAATGGTGCACCGAAAAAAAGTACACAACTATGGAAATGAAAAGGTACTCATACTCATAACATATTTTTCCAATTTAGTGCAAAATAAATGTTTTACAAAATATTTTTTTCTCTTTGGTAGTCATCTAAACAAGGAATGCGGTAATGAAAATGCGTGAGTTAAGAAGCTCTTAACTCACTCAAAATGCGTGAATTAAGAGCTTCTTAACTCACTGACATGACGTAGATAAAATAATATTCAAAGGATAAAATCTCAGGTTATATCGGTCTGTTTTCATTCAATGACACTCATTTATTCATTAAAGCCTCTATATTTCGTTAGTGGTTACTAACATCATCACGAGGTACCAAGAATTAGAGTTAAAATATCGGTACGTGCACACTACACATTATAAACATGATAGAATAAATTTATAATGTGTAGTGTGCACGTACCGATATTTTATCTCTAATTCTTGGTACCTCCTGATGATGTTAGTAACCACTAACGAAATATAGAGGCTTTAATGAATAAATGAGTGTCACTGAATAAAAACAGACCGATATAACTTGAGATTTTATCCTTTATACTAAAAGTACGGTCGAGAAACAATCCTTAAAATAATATAATTATCTATTAATATACCAGGTAGTCCAAACTGTATTTCGGAAACTGCGGCAGCATATTCTGCAGATAAAAATAAGTAAAAAAGTTCTTATAAATGTATGTCCTAAAATGCTTAGTTTCGGAGATATAGAATCGAAATAAAAATGAAACTTCTACACCCTGTATCTCCGAAACTAAGCATTTTAGGACATACATTTATAAGAACTTTTTTACTTATTATAAAATATTAAAATAATTTTTATCTGCAGAATATGCTGCCGAAGTTTCTATTCTACAATTTTAATTTATAATTTAATTTCAAAATTAATTTTATTAAGCATTACCTTTACTGCCCGCAGCAAAATCCAGCATGTTACCCAAGGGGAAAGTCGGTTTCGGTCCAGGGACATTTTTCATATATTTCGACGTATCTTTCAGCCGTTTTTCAGTAATCCACATCCATAACAAGAGAAACACTGGCAAGAAAACCAAGAGAACGTACGTTATCATCTTCAATATTAAACTGAGCGCTTTTCGTTTTCATTGACCTTTTATTTTCAAAACAACATCAACAAATTATTCATTTATAATAGGAATTTAACAAGCAACTTGGTGCAATTAAAACGATTTAATAAAACTTGTTTTTTGTCACTGCAACACTGTGCTAATGTTGTTTGTAATTTTTATACTCATTACCAGACATATTATCTAATCTTCAAAAAATGCATTATTGTTTTTTTAGTTTGTCTTAAGTTGTGTTAATTATTATAAGTCCTTTATTAAACCCAGTAATAATACAAAAATAGTACCTACAATGTATATGGAATTAATAAATTACATTTTAATTGTTTCTTTTTTCTTAAACTTTTAGATTATATCCATATAATATATGTTTTTTCTTCTTCTTGGGTATGAGTTTTTTTCTAATAAATTGAAAGATGGAAACTTTTTTTTAGTAGTCTATATTAGTTCATATATCTATATCTAATAGTTTCTACTAAATCTGTGCTAGCAAGACTGGTGCTAGCAAGGCGACTTCAAGTTTTTAGAAGAAAGTGCCTGAAAAAGCCCACTATGTTGGAGCGAAACGTCGCATAAAAAAAGTTTCCATCTTTTAATTTATTAAAAAAAACTTCATACCCAAGAAAAATAAAAAACATATATATGGATATAATCTAAAGGTTTAAGAAAAAAGAAACAATTAAATTCAAACAATTAAAAAAACCTCATAAATTACTGTTTACATGAGTATTTATAATACCGAAATACGAATATTAATAGTACCGAATTCGAAGAAACCTGCTCCAACTAAAGGGTAACTGGTGGTCAAAAAAGCCAATCAAATTCACGATTACGCCACGCATCACGACTATCGTAAATTCTTCGAGGTTGTAAAAGAAGTATACTGCCCAACCAAGAAGCTAAGCTGCCCAATCATGGCACAAAATAGCGAACTTCTAAAACAGAAAGAACAAATCAGAAACTGCTGGAAAGAGCATTACAGCCATATCCTTAACCAAGAAAACAACCCCAATATGGAAACACTAAACACAATACCGCAGTATAACAACCTCTATGTATTAGATATAATACATCCAATAACAGAACAGAAAATAAAAGCCTCCATAAAACAGCTTAAAAACAACAAATCAGCTGACTGGGACGCGATTCCCGCGGAAATCAAGATCCAATCATCCATCAATCCAATCCATTCATGTCCAATCATCATGATCACTGGATCCGTGGATGTGTCTTAGCGCCTCTCCTATTCAACATATTCATGGCAGCGCTCTTCATTATAGTGGACAGCAAACTGCAGGAGAGAGGATTGGGAATTAGATACAGGTACGACAGCGGTCTGTTCAACATAAAAAGACTCAGGGCAAAAACACGTACAAAATTCATCACAGAAATTCAATACCCTAATGACAAGAAATCTTGAACACATATACCTGGGCATACGAGGCTTTGGGCCTTATGCTGAACATCGACAAAACTAGAATCATGTCCACTTCCCCGGAAGATCAAAACATCGCGACAAAGCAATGCGATTTTTGAATGTCTGGAGTGCGGTAGACAGATAACATCACGTATCGGACTTCTCAGTCACAGAAAAGCTCATGAAAGTGATGTGTGTCAAATACTCGTCAGCGAGTAATGGCAGTATGTATTTATGTATAATAAAAAAATCTAATTTAATGTACAAATTTTCTTATGCTTACCTTAAATGAAGAACAAGGAAAAAAAGGACAATAACAGACAAAAAACTGGCATTTACTGAGAAAACAGTTTAAATGTTGCCAAATATCAAGTTAAAGATACAAAAGCTTTGTTCGGGTTCTTGTTATTACCGATTCTGAACCGTCATAGAACTCTACAGCGCATGCGCAAATGAAATAATGTCTTCATATTTCCTTCTGCGCATACGCATCACAGTTCTAGGAGGGTTCAGAATCGGTAATAACAAGAACCCGAACAAAGCTGAAGAGTTGTTACTGCATGTGTTATTATTACAAAATCCTTGACTGTGAAGGACACGGAGGGCCAAACCCCAACGATGTATGATGAGTTACAGACTGTATGATAAGTTATAACTCATAAAAGGGGATGCAATAGATCCTTACGGTAGATAACAGAAATATACAGAGTGAGTCTTAAATATCTGCAAATATTTTTAGTTTTTTTTTCGCCAATTTTTTTTTTGAAAATTTGGATTTTTAAAAAAAATGTATTTTTTTTAGTTTTTAGTTAAATATCATTATTTGTTGATAATATGGCAACGTAGATAGTAGAATAAATTTATAAAAAAGAAAATACACAAAAGATCCTGTAGTTCTCAAAATTTTAGTAATGTTTTTTTTTTTGGAAATTTTTAAAGTAAATTAACTTGGTTATTTTGGATTTATTTAAAAAACGGTAAAGAGAAAATATGATTCTCTTAATGAGATCCGCCAGCCCTGAAAAAATTTGCACGTATTTAAAACCCATCACCCTGTATACCGGGTGCGTCTCAAAAGTGGCTCACCCCTATAACTTCATTATTTTTTCAGATAAAAAAACGATATTTGGTATGTTAGTCTATGACATAAATTAGGATTGATTGACGTATTCAATTATTCTCGGCCACTTCCTGTTTCGCCGGAAATGACTACAACTTTTGATTTTTAAATGACACCCTCGGTATTTTTTTACTTTATTCGATAGAAAATAACATTCTGAATAGAATGACATCTCATACGTTAACTTTTGACATTTTCGCTTAAAACAAAATTGTACCTATTTTAAATTTCAATCTAGAATGCCATGGCTCTGTTAAAAACACAAATTTTTAATCAAGGAGCCTTGGAAAAATAGATTTGATCGTCTAATGAGTCTTGTCATGGCCGGTTAAAAGATGCCAAAATTGTATTTTTAATCAAATCTCACTTTTTTCAAATGAAAAGAGGGTGGCTCATTAGCATATTAAGAAAAAGCATTTTTTTACGAATAATTTGATACCACACACTTGGTATTTCTAGTCAAATTGTCGTTATGAATCGCGTGTTGCAATTTTAAATAAACCATATGAGAAAATGTCAAAACTTGACATATGATATGTCATTCTATTCAAAGTGCCATTTTCTATCGAATAAAGTAACAAAATATCGAGGGTGCCATTTAAAAATTAAAAGTTGTAGTCATTTCCGGTGAAACCGGAAGTGACCGAAAACAATTGAATACGTAAATCAATCCTAATTTATGTCATATACTAATATACCAAATCTCAATTTTTTATCTGAAAAAGTAAAAAAGTTATAGGGGTGAGTCACTTTTGAGACGCACCCGGTATATTCCGTAATTGGATATAATAATTTGATTTTTAATAAATTAAGTTTTGAATATTGATGTTTTAACTAGCAATAGGTTTGTGCAATGATTTCGTTGTCACCCTGTAGAAACATATGCAATACATTTTATATTTAAAAAAAATAGCATAATGAGCATACTTTTTTAGATCTTTAACCTGCGACACTTCATATTGATAATGAATTCCAGACAACAATGTAACATTGACAATACAGATTACTAATTATTATTTATTTGATTAAGTTACAAGTGGTTTTTAATGCAAATGCAACATGGAATTTTATTATTTTCTAAATACCTAAATAGCTTTTTTTAATAACACATTATATTAAACTTAATAATATTAACGGAATTTATTCGAAACCTTTTAGTATACACGGTGTCCCATAGAAGAATGCTCACAATAGGAATATCAAAGAGTCATAGAATTACATAGAAATACATAGGAATATAAATTAAAGAAAAATTGTCCTCTGCTACTAGTTTTTTCAATATGATGTTTCGTTTCCGAAATACAATTTAGTTTTTTTTAAAATACGGACCTGGATTTTTTATTTGAATTTTTAATGGTGCAGCTGCTCTTACCTAAAAAATGTTCCGGGGGTTTCAAAAAACATGTGCTATCTTTCGTGGGGTGATTTCTCAGGTAAAAATTAGATTTATTTTTCATATGTGACGTATGTTGATACGTCCGATTCTGCTTTGTTTCGAAGCTACAAAGTGCTTAAAGTCTTTATTTTTTTTTCGAAATATTAAAATTTTCTTCCAATTTCTTTTGGTGATTTGAATGAAATTTTAAGGGTGGAAGTTACTATAAGTGGTACATATTTTAATGCTAAAAAAGTGTCGACAAATTCATCAGGGACGTGCACATCGATTATCACTGGAATATTTTCCAAAAAAGACATGTGCGCCGCTAACTTTTTCTCCTTTGATGTCAAAATTGTGTAGGCCGTTTAATGCCAATTAAAAGTTGTTATTAATCCACAATTAATAAAATTAAAATAAAAATAAAATTAATAAATAATTATACAATAATTTATCTGATAATTTATTATCCCTATCTGATATTATTACTATAAGTTATTATTATTACTGTTAGTCAAACCTACAACAATTTCAAATAAAAAAATGGTATTTAAGATAATTACAAAAGACCTAATTTTAAAAAGTTTGAATATGCTGTAACTCTATAACTATGCATTTTTATACCCATGTTTATAGGAACATTTTTTCATATTTTTTTATGAGGAATCAATGAGTACTTATTTACAACTTTTGCAAGTTAATAATATTAAAAATGTTTAAAGGTTGCTATTGGACTTGGATCAAGGCAAATTAATAAAATTACGTTTATCTCATCAAGGAGGCCGAAATTGACAAAATACTATCAAAAGGCAACTTTTAATCGGTATTAAACTGCTTACACTGTTTCGCTAACACGAGAAAAAAGTCGTTGGCGTACATATTTTTTTTAGACAAATATTCCAGTGATAACCCATATGCACGTCCCTGGTGAATATGTCGTCACTTTTTTAGCACTAAAATATGCCGCATTATAGTAACTTTTCGCTAAAACTAGTTACAAGAAAATTATAATAAATTGAAAAAATATTAAGACATTATCACCCTGTAGCTACGAAACAAGGCACAATCAGACTTATGTTGATATGAAACATAAATCATATTTTTTGCACATGTTTTTTTAAATACCCTGTATAATATACTAGTAAAATAGTGTAATATTCTCATGAGAAACAATGTTTTAGGGAGAACAAACATCATTGGCAGATGAGATGATTAAAACTAACCATAACTTTACGGTAATAAACTTTATGATTAGTTTTAATCATCTGATGATGATGCTAACATAGTTAGCGAAACGCGCGTCCGGTACAAAAAATAAAATGTTTTCGTGTATTGTGGTTAATTAGTATTTTATTTTGCTATTGTATTTTATTTAAAAATCAAAAAAAACTTTAATAAAGAATTATTATTTTATTAATTTCATTTATCACGCCATGTATAAAAATATACATTACTTACTTTTTGGATCCATAAATTCCACAATTTTTCCTAATAAAAACCATGCTGGTGCTTTTTTAACCCATTTAAATTTTTCTTTCAAAAAACTATGATTTGTCCAATACGCTATAAAGCAACACAATGAAACTGCAATAATTATGAAATAAAGAAATACTAGTGTCATTCTTTAAGTCACTTTATTACTTCTTAGTACCTCATGTTCATATTTCGTTTTCTTAAATAAAATTTAATAAAAACTATAGTTTTTCCATCTATAATAAAAGGCATTGTACTTATTTCGGTTGCTATTAATATTTATTTATTCTAATAATTCTAACCCGAATAAATTAAAATTTATACGCTGAACCCATTATATTTTTTATATATAATTTTATCCAGAGGCAAGCTATACCTATGTGAGGTAAAGAGACTAAAGCAGAGTTTACACTGTGTCACTTTGGATGTACAACCAAAATGAATCACTCAGATTGAATTCATCCAAATCGAACATCCTTGTTTACATATGTTCATCCAGTTCGCAGCAATTCACTGTTGCATCTTCCGCAGGCTGCCACCTCTCCCAGTGTTTCCTATATCTAGGTTGACCGCACGGGTTGGCGTCGGCTGTTACATTTTTCACTAGCCGTTCAATCTGGATGAATCACCAGTTCGTTGAACGCTTCTTTCAACAAAAGTAGGAAGTCCGTCAACTTGTTTCATCGTTCAATTTTAGTGTACCCTTTGAATGAAACAGTGATGAAAGGCAATTTATACTTATCACTTTGGATGATTCATCCAAGTTGTGCATTCAAAGTGACAAATGTAAATGAGCCTTAAAGCAGAGTTTACACTGTGTCACTTTGGATGTACAACCAAAATGAATCACTCAGATTGAATTCATCTAAATTGAACATCCTTGTTTACATATTTTGAAGTTGGCCGAACGGGTCGGCGTCGGCTGTTTACATTTTTCACTTGCCGTTCAATCTGGATGAATCAACGGTTCGTTGAACGCTTCTTTCAACAAAAGTAGGAAGACCGTCAACTTGTTTCATCGTTCAATTTTAGTGTACACTTTGGATGAAACAGTGATGAAAGACAATTTATATTTATCACTTTAGATGATTCATCCAAGTTGTACATCCAAAGTGACAAATGTAAATGAGCCTTAAGTTAATTCATGGTTATGGTTGAGGCCACTTTTCAACAGAACATAATTCGTACTAAATAGTATAGGGTTCAGAACCGGGAAATCCCGGTACCAAAAGTACCGGGAATTCTCGGTTTTCTTAAAACATCAAAGAACCTAGAGGTCGAAATCAAACTTTTCTAAATAAGTAGTAATGCTATCTCTAATTTTTCTTGCTTCTGAAGTTTATTAACAATTATTGAAGTTTAAATATGTTATTTTACTATCTAGTATAATATTGCTGAATGTATTAGTTCTATTTTGTTGTGTTATGTTTTATATATATTTATATATTATATGCATTTGCATCTTTAATTGAAAATGTTATTTTTAGCCGACCATACCAATAGGTATGGTAGTCTATTTTATCAACAGGTATGGTAGGCTATTAAGATCGACAAAAAAAAGTTTTTTTAATTTCACTCAAAATGAGTTATTTGGGTCATAAATGACCTAAATACAAAATACTTTCATAGTGTCTGTCTGTCCGTCTGTCTGTGTGTCCGTCTGTAACACGATAACTCAAAAACCGCTAAACCAATTTTACCCAAATTCGACACAAAAATACTGTGACACCCGAAAATCGGGCAATTAGTTTTTGGTGGGAGTGGGGGGTTGGTAAGGGGGTATGGGAGGGGGTTAAAAATTTTAAAAAATCGTAACTCCAAAATTACAGTAGCTAGCGAAACGCGGTTTTCAATTTAAGATTAGGAATAATATTTGCAACAAAATTTGTAATAATATCAAAATCAGTCTAAGTCGCAGTTTTTGAGATAAAAAAATGGAAAAATTCCTTTACTTTGAAACTAAAAGAACTGCCTACCAACTTTTTATTAACATATTTTAGATATGGGCGGCTACACGTGCCTCCCGGCGCCATTTTTTTTCTAATCTAGTTAAGTTGATTTCGAGGTTGGTTTATGTTGTTTGGTGTAATTTTTAAGCTACTTTTTCTTTTTTTTTTGCTTGTGTTCATTATTTGTGTTCATGTTTACTCTCTCATGACTTAATAATTTAATATTATTTTCATTTGAAACTCAATTTTTTATCGGTTTTACTTTTGAGAACCATTCCTTGCTTGTTTGACGAACTCCACAATCATTGAACGAAAATATTTTAGTACGGTTCCGGAAACTCAAATTAGAGTTCAGATCTTTTTGGCCATCACAGAACCGGGCCGCATATTCATATTCTGCCAACGTAATACGACTTCGATATATACGAAGCGTTAGCAAATTATGAGCATCGCAACTGCCCGTTGGCACTTAATGCCTGTTTAAGCACTAGGTGTAATTTAAATATTTTGATGGTTAGATGCGTGAATGGTTAGTATTTGAAGGAAAAGAACAAAAAATGATATGGGAACGGTTTCAAACTTCTTGAAATGCAATTTTTAAGTATAACGATGACAAAATGTTTGTTTTAGATTCAAAGAACAATCCATTATATACATTGCGAGTTTACTTAAAAAAGTAAAACTGATGTTGAAGCTCTGATGTTGAAGTTAATATGTTCTTAAAGTTCGTGTATGGTCTTTGCCTGTCTTCTTTTTTGATTAGGTTCTTCGATGCAGTCAACCATTTCCATACTGCCTTCAAAACGTGAAAGGAACAAAGCAGGAGCTCTGCCTGTGGCCAGTGTTTTTTTAAAACACTTCTTTCATTGAGATCATCGTCGGTTAATATTATTTTTGGAGAAACTTTCTGAGGCATGATTGCGTTTAAATTCTTAACGGCTTCGTTAAATAATTCTTGTTTCTGACTACTAGAAATGATACACCCAACTCGAATGCCTCCTGCTGGAGACTGCATTGCAAAAAAGTAAATCTTGTAGTCTTGCACCTCGCAGTTTCCTGATGCATCAACAAATAAAATTTCTGTTACTTGTGTAAGGTACTGAGCAGCTCGACATGAGAAAGTCCTTTGATAGTTTATAGCGGTCGAAATCAAACTCTTCTAAATAAGTATTGACGCTATTTCTTATTGTTCTTGCTTCTTTTCTCATTTGAAGTTCCTATAATATTTATTTTGTTATGTTTTAATAGATATTTGCATTTTTAATTCAATAGTTTAGGGCTTTTGTCTCAAATTCAGTTAAGTTGGTTTATATTGTTTGATGTGAAATTTAAGTTACCTATACTTTTTTTCTTTACTTTTGTTCATGTTTGTGTTCATGTTAATTTTTCATGACTGATTATTTAATACTTTGATATTATTTTCATTAAAAATCTCAATTTTTTATCCATTTTACTTTGAAAACCCATCCCTTCCCAACTAACAATTTCTGTTTTAAAAATGTCGTAAGAACGTTTACAGAACTATTTTTATAAATTAACAGTATTGCGATAAACATTTCAACAACGTTTATACAATGCTTATAAACCCAAAAAGGGCGCACTTTTGTGCAGAAATTTAGTTCTTTAATTTGTTTTATTATAGTTTCCATAGCTTTTACCGGACAATTACATAAACATTTACAAAATTATTATAAAATATTATTTGGAACAATTACAAAACACTTTTATTGAAAACAGTTACAGAGTTAAATAGTTTACCAAAATTATGACAATTATACAACAATTACCGAGCTAGAATAAAACACTTTTATAAAAGTTGTTTTGTTATACCTGTTCTGAGAACAAAAAAGCTAAATATCGCGTCTTCTGTCACAATTCTAAAAACATAATATATAGTTATGTCTGAATGTACACCAGCCATATTGCATTAAGCTCTGACCATAAATAGCCAATATTAGGTAAGAAATTCGGTATGCCATCTGAGGATTGATATTTTACTGCGAGGAAATTTTTTTTTGTATAATGTATGGTATTTAAATAGCAACATTTTCAAGCGCCTTATATATGTTAACTCTTTTTGAGTTTTAAGAGAAAGAATCAAAAATACTATTTCGTGTTTTTCTTTCATTTGGCCTGTACTGTAATAAAATACCCTAAAGGATCCATCCTAGACCACTATATAAATACTTAGACTACAGAGTTGTGGCGTTTTATTGTGGGAAAATGATTTTTTGTAATGCGTTTAAAAATGGCCGTCGGAAGGTGAAGTGGAAACGACGAAAACAATGGCTTCCATGTTATAAAATACTTTTATCACCTTCGGTGTTCGTATAAAATGTTTTTGATCTTTAAGAAATTTTTATAAAATATTTAAATTATAAGCAATGTTTTAGTTAAACAGGGGCGTATTTCAGAAAAAAAAAACATATTATATACGTGTAGATAAAAGAGCTTATGTAATATTCACACTAACTCTATGCATTTGTCAAATTTCGAGTTGAAGTTTTGGCCTTACTGATACTGATAAGATACAAAATGAAGGAATCTGTCATGACATACAGCGTGCCGCCACTTTCAAAATAATATTTTACAAACTTTCTTATTGGGCTTTTGCACTAACATCATTAAACTTTTTTTTAATGCTTGACATGTGTCAATTTTCGCGTTGCAATATTGGCAGTACTAATAATGATAACGTACTCACAAAATGAAATAAAAATTTCCTATGTTCCTATGGTAATGCTTATTTTTGTTCTAAATGCCAATAAGTTTTTGATGTAATATCAACGATTTTCGTAATTAAAACTCCAGAAATTTCGCATATATTTTTGAAATCGCTAATAATTGCATATAAAAATGCGTGCATTTTCTTTGCCTTTTAACGTACGAATAAAAAATCGCACAGTTTTCGGTGTGATTTGTTTACAGTATGTACATAATATACACTGTGTCCGTAAAGTAACGGATAGATAAAAAAAGATATCACGTGGTACTTCAATTTTTTAAATGGAAAGCCCTGTATATTTTGATGAATATCGATAGAGCTCATTGAGACGAATTCAATGATATAAGGGTTGATAGGTCTATTTTGAATGGTTGCTAAGAAACAAATCTTGATGGTTGCTAAGAAAAAAACAAAACGTCAGATTGAAAATCTAATAACATCAACTTGTAGCATAGATAAATGCAACAAGTTTAGATTGGAAAGCCCGTAAAAATTTTAGGTCGCGAAATTATTTTGGGTCGCGACCATTATACGCGATCTGGCGCTGCTATAGCGGTCGCTAAGAACAACGGCAAACAAAAACAGAAATAATTTTTCTTTTGTCAAAGTCAGAATTTTCAAAAATCATAATAATCTTTCAAAATCTAAACCGCTCTCATTAAAGAAATTCCGAAAAGTGTTTATAGCGTCCATTTTCAAAGTAATTATTGCTATCTTGTGAGTTTAATTCAAGTTTTATTTACTCCAACCGGTGATAATTCTGAAAAAGTGGCATTAAAAACTTAAAAACTGTGCTGTGAACTGCAAAAACCATCGTGGATCGTGGCATAACGTCGGTTTCCGATGTTTCATTGGTATTTCATACATGCGTCCTTATATAAAATAAAGTTTCTTGTATGCAACACACTGTATTTTATTTATAAAATTAAACGAAAATAATAGTAAATTTGAATAAACAATATTTGGCGATATAATTCCGGAAAAAGCCGAACCGCTCCGAAATTTTCAAAAGTTTTGGGTCGCGACCGTTGCAAGAATAGCGCCAAATAGTGTTTACATTGTCCTTATGGGTACTTTCCAATCTAAACTTGTTTCATTTATCTATGACTTGTAGAGCAGGAAAAGTAGCAATGGGAATGTGAAATTTGCATTGTCGCATATCTTTTCAAATAAAATGAGAAAAAAATAAGATTGAAATCGGGAAAATTCGGTGTTTCCCAAATATCTTCGGAATTTTAAAAATTTTAAAACATCATATTGCAGGATTCAGCAAGGCGGAACTTTTCCCTAATTTAATCATCTTTGTAATCTTCTGGTTTATGAGATCCCTGTAGTGTGCAATGCACACTGTGCATTCTTATATGGGACACCGTGTATGTACGTAATTTACTGCATATTAATATCTTGTGTTTTTGTCTATTTTACATATACATAGTGGTCAAGGGTAAAAGAAATTTACCTAACTCCGGCTCTGATATCTCTCAATAGGTTTTTGCTTTCGTTTCCATACGTCCGCGTTCCTCCAGGTGGCGCATAAGCCCAGGAGTAAATAGTCGCCCATATGACGCATATTCAAATTAATTGTTTTATATAAAACACTTATAAAACATTAACAAAACGGTTAGTATCTATGTTGATTATTTGCTCCGGTTGCAACCGTTATATAAATATGTCGTAGATGCGACAACAACAGAACTAATTTGTGTTTAGTGCAACATATCTGTTTCAGAAACCTAATCTCTGAGGCTTATCCTAATTTGAGGCTTAAAAGTTCTAGGGTCTTGGGGAAGCATATTAGGAAAGCCATCATTTATATTATATTTTTAAATAAAGCCCTTAGCGCCACATGTAGTACATTAAAAGACACAGCCCACGTTCTAATATTGTTTACAAGCTTTGTGTTTTTTTCTGCATTGACTATATCCTCAGAATGTTCCTCATCCTCACGTAATTCACCTAGCTCTATTTCCCAGTTATTTATTTCTTCTTTGAGATCTCTCTTCTGAACCTCGTTAATAAAAGCATAATTTTCAGTGGAACTACTTCGTTCATCAGCAATTGAAGAGAAAACGTTTTGTTCACTTGAGTCTTCCTTTACAGATAGATCAACTGTTTCACGAACTTCGGTAGCTAGGATATTCTGGTAACACTTTTTTGCCCTTCTGTAAAACGCACCACTTCTTTTATGTTTCTTTATTATTTTTAATAATTTGAGATTTTGATATGATAAAGCTGTAGTATTTTATGACAAGATCAAAGTAGAAAGTAATGGCGTGCAAAAATGTCGATACGTTTTAAAAATATATTAACAAATGCTTTTGTGTCATCACAATTATTTTTGTTTTATAATTATTCCATTAGGTTTTTATTATGACAGTGTTTGTATTAATTATATAATCATTTTTTAAAGGTATTGTCTGAGTAAAATATGATGTTGTCGGCAATAATATCAGGAAGAAAACTTTTATAAAATAATTGTATAAATA
This sequence comes from Sitophilus oryzae, assembly GCF_002938485.1. Classification (NCBI taxonomy): domain Eukaryota; kingdom Metazoa; phylum Arthropoda; class Insecta; order Coleoptera; family Curculionidae; genus Sitophilus; species Sitophilus oryzae. Next base: position 1,491,574 of record NW_022146163.1, on the reverse strand, counting down.
TCTCGCATGACTTTAATAAAACAATTTTATATATGTTCGCAAACGAATGACATAGTGTCGAGTAACAGCGGTACAAATTTATTATAAAACAAATTTGTTCGGTAAGGTAAAATGTCGTATAAAATACATTGTATAAATGTTTATAAAACAGAATTAAAATTTGCCGTAAGACTGTTCGCTATTTTTTCTTGAAGAACGTTCTTACGACTAACTTATAAAGCAAAATCATTTTAAAAAGTAAAATATTTCACTTGCAATTTTAATACAACAAAATGGTTTTTGAAGAGAATTAATAAAGTAATTATAAAACAGAATAGTACCGAAAGTTAAAAATTATAAAATAAGTGTGCTAGTTGGGTTGCTTTCTGATTGATGAACTGCACCACCATTGAACAAAAATTAGTCAGTACCGGAAGTACCGAAAAAAACGGGAAATCCCGGTTTCTAAGAAGCGCGGTAACAAAATTCCCGGTTTCGAAAAACAGCTCCGGTTCCGGAAACTCTACTAAATACCTAGTAAATGAATTGTTAACTCTTCATACATTTCAACTTTGTTTTTCTTCGACATTACTTGTCTTATTGAGGTGACACATACAAACGAGAAAAAGCAGCTTATCCGCACCGCTTATCCACATGTTATGTACGACGGTCTGCTCCACCTTGAATTACCGGCCAACACAACACTCGTGGCTTTTGCGGACGACGTGGCGGTTGTCCTTGTGGCGATATACTTGGAGGAGCTGGAAGCTGCATTCTCCATCACCATCAGGAGGATAAGACAGTGGATGCAATCGGCAGATCTATCGCTAGCGGAGCACAAAACTGAAGCACTCCTAGTGAGTAGCTGGAAGAAAATGGAGACCATCACCATCAGAGTAGGCGACCATGATATCACGTCGCAACCCCATATCCGGTACCTTGGAGTGGTCTTGGATGAGAGGCTCAACTACAAGGAGCATATCTCCAGCGTCAGCAAGAAGGCGAGACCAGTTCAGGGCGCACTCTCACGGATAATGCCCAATATCGGAGGCCCCAGGCAATCCCGGAGACGATTACTTGCAACAGTAGTTACCTCCATCCTGCTATACGGAGCACCGGTGTGGTCAGAATCGCTGGAACTAAAAACATATCGCAGGACAATGACATCAGTCCACCGACTCTCAGCGATCAGAGTGGCGTCAGCATACCGGACGGTATCACAGGATGCAGTGAGTGTAGTGGCATCATGCCTACCTATCGACATCTTGGCGGGAGAACGCCAGCGACAACATCGTAAGAAGAAAGCCGAGCAGCGACAGGTCTTCTGCGAAGAAGAGAGGCCTGAAAGTCATCGTCTCTGGCAAGTGAGATGGGACAGCTCGATGAAAGGTCGGTGGACACATCGACTAATCCCGGATGTCACCAAATGGATCACCCGTGTGCATGGGGAGGTTGGATTCTACATCACCCAACTCTTGACTGGGCATGGATGCTTTCGAGCATACCTGCACAGATTCAAGAGAAGTGACTCCCCGAACTGTCACCATTGCCGCGTGGTGACCGAAGATGCGGAGCACGTGTTCTTCCGATGCCCTCTATACGAGGAGATAAGGACGGAACTCGAGAGAAATCTGGGCTTGTCCATCAGCCCAGAAAATATAGTGGACTGCATGCTGAAGAGTCAATCGGCATGGAACAAGGTAGCGGAGTATGCTGAGACCATACTTAAGGATCTTCGCACCACCTACGAAGAATAGACAGCAGTAACACCAAATAAGAACGCCCCGGCGAAGTAGTATTTACAAAGAGTGCCGCCGGGGAAAGAACGTTCCTGGAGAGAGGACAGAGGTGTAGGTTAGGTTTTAGTGAGGTAAAAATCCCACATAACTCGTCTGGCATATTAAGTCTGCGGATTTGACCTGCGACAAGCTTGGTCCACCACAGGCTTAGCCTGACACTGACTTGATTCACCACACATACATACAGCCTCATCTGCAGACCAAGTGCAGACCAAATCCGCGAGCCAAATATTCTGGTGTATGGGAGGCTATTGAAATGGAACAGAAAACCACAATGACAACTTAGGTTAATCTGGATATTTATCAAACAACATTCCATATTAATCTTTATTTTAAATCAAAAAATATAAAAATTATCTTGAGATATATATGAATTCTTTACGCAACACATTCTCTCACTTTCTCCTTTTAAGTCTTATTCTAAAACCGTTCTTTGACTTTAAAACCGTTTCTGCTGATATTATTAATTTATGTTCAGGAATGGCTGGTAATATTTCAAAATTGAGCAGCAATTTAACTAAAGTAGTCTTCATCTCCAACATAGCAAATTTCTGGCCTAAAAATTAAAACAAAATATAAATAATATTTGCAACATGTCCAAGTTTTTTTGACACATAACCCAAGTAGCAAAAAGAAATTCTAAAAGGATTGAATTATTTTATAACAGTCGAATAGCGTTGTCTTAAGGACTGCTTGATTTTATTAAGCGTTTGGTTTCGACCATTCTGTTTTTTAATAAAAGTTGTCATATTAAACTATTAACCTAGTGGTTTTTACAACGTATCCTATAACGCATTAAACGATAATTTCTTTTAGTATGATATAACACTTAATAAGACAATGCTATATGATAACAAACATATTATTTTATTAGACTCATACCCACCGTGTAAGAGTTCTATAATATTCATATAACTAGTAGTCACAAGATCATATAATAGTTACTTAAACTTGTCTTAATAAAGTTGTATTACGTTGAATGTTTTATTGCGTTAAACTACGGTGCTGTATACAACACCAGTTATATAGCCTTATATGATAAAATTGTGATTAACAAAATAAATTCGCTGTAATATCTGCATTATAAAACTGGTAATGTATAATATAACCTCATTTTAAATTAAATGGTATACCTAGTTTGTTGTTGTTTGCTAAATTAATATCTACATACGAGTATAATCAATCACAGCTATTATGAATTCTGGACAAAGTTGGAAAAAAGTTAACAAACGCAGTGGTAGTTATAAAGAGCATGTAAGAAAAAACTCCTCGAAATTACGGCAAATAATCCCGAGAATTCCCTGGGTTCTCAAAAATCTCTCGGATTGTCTGGCTTCTTCAAAGCATTGTTGCCACGTTGATGTAAAAGTTTTACTGTAGTAATGTTTGTATTGTTTTATTGTTGTTTTTCCAAGTCCTTAGGTTGCCGCTCACTCGTCGAGCACGCATGAAATGCATTGCGTGCATGAATCCATGAAAATCTGATCATGTTTGTTAGTTTAAATACTAAGCAAATGAGATTTGGCAAACATCTATTTGTCACAAATCTCAATATGTCCAAAATAGTTCTATAGTGCCTGGAAATTCTGCGTAATGATAGATATTTGTCCTAAACCGTTTTATTTTACAATAAAGACTTATTTAAGGGATTCATTTATAATAAAATGGTTGCATTATAATTCGCCATGTTTAAGGCAGAATTTTTGTATGGCTTATGGCCGCCATTATATGAAGCAAAATTAAAACCATCAAAATAAATTGTAAAATGTTATTTTTGAGACCTATTTTGTGATGAGATTCCCACATAACAGTAATAAAGTGTTTAATTAAATTCAAAACAAGAATTTTTGAAAATTTTATTTTATTTTATTGTTTAAATTTATATGTAAACCTTAATCGAAATTAAAGCGCTTTCATTTTTTGCCAAATACATACCTATAATCTACCAGTAAAATTTTCGGCGCAACAAAAATTGTCCCTACTTTTCAAACCCTATTAATGATTTCTTATATTACATATTTGTTGTACATTCTGGCTCTACCCGCCATTTTCATTGTCGAGTAAAGTCTCCTTTTTAACAATTCACATCCTCTAGATTCATTTTACGACACGCTTAAAATATAATTTGCTCCTAATATTCTTCGGTAAAAAATAAAATACTCTTGTACCTCGCTAAATGATCAAATGTTTTTATTGTTCTGTTTCTTAGATGTGACCACGTAATACACAATAAAACTAGTTTTATAATAGTCAAATAACGCTGTGTAAAATAGTTGCATAATAGTTGTATACCCTTTTTATAGAACTTCTATACTACTAAACGGTTGTTTAAAAATGGGCCTTTTTTGGTTGTAAAGCTATCATATTAAGGTCATATAGCACGTTATATGAATTGAGGTATCCTATAAAAATTATCACATAGCTGTTTATACAGCCTTTATAAAATAAAATTTGCTACTTGGGAAGAAGATAATGTATGTTAATATTCTCAATAATCATTATTCTTTTATAAAAATAAGGATTATTACATAGAGAGATCTCATCTTATCAGGAATTACAAAACTGAACTTATCAAGATTAAAAAATGGAAACGTTTAAAGTTTCACATTGAAAGACACAGTCAGTCAATAAGAGAAGATAGGTATTGTATTTCATAATTCATCATTGGACTATTAAAGCACGACACAAAATGTATGTATTTTGTATCTATCGATACGTAACCTAAAATATAGAATAATAAATGAGTTATTAATATATTTAATATTATGATTATCAAATGTATTTTATTATAGGCTCAATAACTAACCAAATAAATATATAATAAGATAAATAACTCAAATAACTAACCAGGTCTGAGGGCTAGGTAATCAAACTAGAGGCTCAATTTTACGTTCAACATCGATTAGATCAAACGATTCGTTTACGTATACGTCTTTGGTCGTGCTTTAATTGTCTGTTTTTAATCTTTCAAGCAAACGTTAAATCAAGATTACTTTGGAAGACAACTTTTTAAGTTTAGTGGATATTCTAAACATACATATTTGATTTATATTTTTATATTGTAGATAATCCTCAATTAAGAAAAGTCTTTAGGGTATTAGTGAAATAAACTCTTGACTTACCAATACAATTTCTGGGACCAGCGCTAAACGGTAGATAAGAAAAAGGTTTGATGTCTGAATCTAAGAATCTCTCTGGAATAAATTTATCAGGTTCTTTAAACACTTCAGGATTACGATTGACTGCATAAGCACAAATTGCTATTGTCACTCCTTCTGGAAGGATTTTGTCACCTAAAAATTGGATAATAAATAAATGCAAAAAAAACATTTAAATATAAAATTTAAATTATACGTTGGACATATTGACAAAGAAAGTCATAGAGGAATGGAAACATAACTTGTTTGCTTAAGACATTATTTGTAATGGAGACTTAGATATAGCATAGATATTTGCTCAGAAGTTACTGATTGGTAAGTAAATTAAATTGACCTGAAACATTCTAAACAATTATTATATTTGGTATCTCTACGGTAAGATGCAAACTTGTAGTAGAAAACAAAATTATTGAGCAATCATACGCATAGTTTAGATACCTAGAAATAGAAATATGTCGTACTACCATGATCCAGAGAAAGATCTGAGAAGCCAAATATTCAGAGCAACGGCCATGTCAGGATGTCTGAGGCAAATAGTGTGGACAAACCCCTTCAGGCAAACAGACAGCAAAATTAAAATTTATAATACCTGCATTAGACCAATAATGACATATGGCATAGAAATCCGAGAGGAAACAAACAAAACCAAAAGCATGTTAAGATTCGCTGAAATGAAGAACCTAAGAACCATGGGGAAGACTGCTAGAAGAGACAGAATTAGAAACATAAATATCAGACAACAATGTGGAAGACAGGACGTAGTGAGATGGGATAGGCAAAGAAAACGACAATGGTTCGCACGCGTAAAACGCATGGAAGAAAACAGGCTACCACGCTCTTGAAGGGAAACCCATGGGTAAGAGACAGTCAGGAAGACCTCCAAAAAGATGGAAAGATAGTTGGCAAACGAACTGCTACAGAGGGAATCTTAAAATTAACAGATCGACTAGATCTCAAATAAGTAGACGAAGAAGGTATCGATCCGTATTATATTTCTTATATGTTCAACATACCATCATATATGACTTCTTTATTAATCCGTCTTGAATAAATAGGTACAGAGGGATAAAGCCTTAAAGACTCCTTAATAACCAACTCTAGATATTTTAAGTTTTGCAAATCTGAATATGATATGACATCTGTATTTTCACATATTTCTTTAATTTCCAAGTATGCCCTTTCCTGTAAAGATAAACATTATGTATTAGAATAAATATTCACAGTAGTTATTTAAAGAATTATTGCTACCTGCTCATCAGCGTGATTCGACAAACAATGCAGAATGAAACACAGAGCCATCGCTGTTGTGTCATGACCCTGTAAATAAAGGTAAAAATATTACTATTTTAAGTTTATATCCAATAAGAAAATAGAAGCCAACATAATCCAATCTACAGAGTGATCGACTTTGTTATGAGTTTATTACGCTGTACTGTACGGGTCGCTCTCAGGGGTCGGGTAAAGCGGGTTTGTGGCCGAAGGAAATATATATTATATTTCAGAAATCTGCCTAAGGCTTAGCCCGATCCTATCGTGTTAAGCCACACCCAAAATTCCAAATACACGTGCTTTGATTAAGGCTTGATTAAGATTTGCAGAGATTGAGCATTTGCCTTAAAATAGCGAGCAATTTGTTACAAAACCACATAAATAATATATCACTGTAATCACAAAACTTCAATCTATTTCCGTATTGAAACGGAAGTTTAAATTATTTCTTTATTTTCGAGAAAATTTAGTCCAAACATAAGGAATATTTTTATGATGCTTGACCATCAAAATCTTAAAAATAAAGAAGTTGCTACAAGTGTGCTACAATACGAATATAGTATAATGAGATTTTTGAATGTCTGGAGTGCGGTAGACAGATAACATCACGTATCGGGCTTTTCAGTCACAGAAAAGCTCATGAAAGAAAACGCCTTGCGTGACCATCTTCTGATGCGTGTCAAATACTCGTCAGCGAGTAATGGCAGTATGTATGTATGTATGTATGTATGTTAGATAAAAAAGACTATTACGATAAGGTTAACAACTTAATCGATAATGGCCCCTACATAAATTTGAAAAAGAATCCTTTGTCTAAGATGGTAGCAGACGTTAAAAAAACTCTAAAAGAATGTAACACCCTTATTGATCTTTCTTTAAAGAGGAAATTGCAAATATCCAATCCCTCATTACCAAAATTGTATGTTTTGCCAAAAATTCATAAACCGTCTATGCACCCAATTTTTTCGGCTGTAGGTTCTCCGACTTATAATTTGGCAAAATGGTTGTCAAGGGAGTTCGAAAATTTACCTGATCATGAACCTTCTTTCTCAGTTAAAAATAATATTGACTTCATTAACAAAATTAAAGATATAACATTGCATGAAGGTGGAATTTTGGTCTCCTTTGATGTATCTTCGTTGTTCCCAAGTGTTCCAATTCCACATACTTTAGGCTACTTGAAGGAATTACTGAACGCAAATGGTCTCGACAACAAAACTGTGAGTGAATATAATTGAGCTTACATCGTTATGTATGAAACAAAATTGTTTTCAATTTAATAACAACTTTTTGAACAGCGGAAGGTACAGCAATGGGTAATCCATTGTCTCCATTTTTGGCTAATTTATTCATGACCAGGTTTGAAGTGGAGGCTAAGAATCAGTTTGAGTATTTTCCAAGAGTATGGTTTAGGTATGTGGATGATATTTTTGCTGTTTTTGACACACATTCAGACACCATAGATAATTTTATTTCTAAGTTAAATAATCGTTTTCCTTCCATTAAATTTACGCACGAAAGTGAGAACAACGACAGATTACCATTTCTAGATGTATTAGTTATTAGAAATACTAATAATTGCCTGGAATTTGATATCTATAGGAAAAATACGACCACACGCAGATATATTCTAATAAATCACATCATAGTATTGAACATAAAATGGCTAGTTTAAATTTCTTAGTTCATGGATTACTTAGTTTCCACTTTCCAACGAAAGATATGAAATAGAAAGAGATTACATTAGGAATGTAGCTGAGTGTAATGGATATTCTCCTTCACTAGTTGATAAATTAATTAGAAAACGTAGGTATAGGTTAATGATTTCTGAAAATTCGACTTTTCAAGTGAAGAAAGATACGTCTAAATATTTTTCGATACCGTTTGATAGAGAGTTATCCCGTGGTCTAAAAGGATTTTTTAAGAATGTCAATTATAAACTTGTGTATAGTGCTAATAATAAATTACAACAATTATTAGGTAATCCAAAAGATAAAACACCTCCACTGGAAAGGTCAGGTATTTATGGAATTTCTTGTAAAGATTGTAATCAGAAATATGTTGGGCAAACTAGAAGATCAATATTAACTAGATTTAAAGAACATTTAGCTCAGATAAGATATGGTAGACCGGATTAATCTTACGTTGCCGAACATATTGTTGATAAAGAACATTGTATAGATCTTAATAATTTAAAATTAATTAAACAAGTCTCAAATTACAGGCAATTAGATGCATATGAAAGCATCAGAATTAATAAATGTAAAGATAGTATGAACAGAGATAACGGTAGAATTCCTTCAAGTTCTTTGTTCCTACTACTCTAGTGGCGGAAATCTAACTGTTACGCTCAGTGGGCTCTGACTCGATTGGCTAGATTTTGCCACGCCCACTCGGTGCCCACTGAGCGAGTATATAAACGCTCAACTTGTAGATTGTACTTTAGTTTATAATCATCTGCTGATGATGCTAACAAGGTTAGCGAAACGCGCGTCCAGTGTAAAAGTAAAAGTGTTTTGGTGTATTGTGGTGATTTAGTGTTTTTATTTTGCTGTATGTATGTATGTATGTATGTATAGTATAATCCTTTATCTTTAGTTTCCTTCTTCATTTGTGTAAAAATACCTAGCCAGTTTTACATAAAAGATTAAATGCCGAACGCTTATTTTGCTACTTTTTCGGACTAGTGAAATGGACTCTTAATGACACACCATGAATTTTATAACATTAATAAACGTCGTTTTTTCTCATTTTATAGTAAAATTTTTATAGATCATTTTTATATCCTAAACGAGGTTTATTTATCACTTCGATGTTTTACAATAAGTAATAAATTTCAGCTATATCTAATCTTGATCTGCACCTAGGTGGAGTGCGAGTCTGGTCTTGGTTGTTGTCTTGCCTCATGATCATGACTAGCGTTTGATCTACAAGACCAAGCATGAAGGACTCTTGGGGTCTTGCATTTTTTTCATTTATGTGATATAAGAAATTACTTAAGTAGAGGTAGAAGGGGGTTTCACCATCAGTGGAGGGTGGAGGGAGCGCACTGCGCATGCGCGTAAATCAGCTAGGAACATGTAAAATACGCTAATAAACAAGAATAAACAGGTTTGAACCGCTTTGAACAGCTTTAAAACAGCTTTGAACCGCTTTTTAGCTTAAAACAACAGACCTGTTCATTTTTTGTTCATACCTGTTTATTTCTGTTTTAAAGCTGTTCAAAGCGGTTCAAACCTGTTTATTCTTGTTTATTAGCGTATTTTACATGTTCCTAGCTGATTTACGCGCATGCGCAGTGCGCTCCCTCCACCCTCCACTGATGGTGAAACCCCCTTCTACCTCTACTTACTTATTTGTTCAAAATTATTGTTTTAATTTATATCACCCTATACAGGATGCTACAAATTCGGGATAGGAGCATTGGTATCTCGGAAACCGCAATATACCGGGTGCGTCTCAAAAGTGGCTCACCCCTATAACTTTTTTATTTTTTCAGACAAACAAACGAGATTTGGTATATTAGTATATCACATAAATTAAGATTGATTGACGTATTCAATTGTTTTTGTTTACTTCCTGTTTCACCGGAAATGAGTACAATTTTTGATTTTTAAATCCTCGGTATTTTTTTACTTTATTCGATAGAAAATAACACTCTGAATAGAATGACATATCATATGTGAACTTTTGACATTTTCGCTTTAAAAAATATTATTTTAAAATTTAATTTAGAGCCATATCTGTGTTAAAAATACTAATTTTTAATTAAGGAGCCTTGGAAAAATAGATTTGGTCGTCTAGTGTTTTTGGTACCGCACACTTGGTATTTCGAGTCAAATTGTCGTTATGAACCGCATGTTACAATTTCAAATAAACCATATGAAAAAATGTCAAAAGTTGACATATGATTTGTCATTCTATTCAGAGTGTGATTTTCTATCTAATAAAGTAAAAAAAACGACGGTACCATTCAAAAATCAAAAGTTGCAGTAATTTCCGGTGAAACAGGCAGTGACCAAAAACAACTGAGTATGTCAATCAATCCTAATTTATGTCACATACCAAATCTCGTGTTTTTATCTGAAAAAAATAAAAAAGTTATAATGGTGAGCTCCTTTTAAGACGCACCCGGTATACAAACATATTATAGATACCAAAATAGCACCCTGCATACTTACTAACAAAAATATTTTTAGCATTGAAAATAAGAAATTTAATATAGAGTTTTCTTCGAATTGCTAGTTCACCATGTATAATAATAAAAAAAAACTTACCGCAAACATTATCGTGTCTACTTGCTCCCTGATAAATTTATCAGACAAATTCTGGCCATTTACATCGTTATATTTTAATAACAAGTCTAAAAAGGCGGTTCTCTTCTTTCTTCCTACTTCATCAGTTTTATCTGTTTCTCTATCGCTCAACTTCTGCTTCTTTTTTTCAATGACTGAATTTGATATTGAATGCAAATATTCTAAGTATTTCGTTTCTTTTTTAAACTCTTCAGTAAACCTGTATATGAAATCATTCATTTTGAGTAGACTGAAAGCCCTTTCCACCACTATTGAACACATAGCATCTACCGCTTTAACATATTGAGATTCTGGATTGAGCTGAGCGTCAATATCAACTCCCATAGCTGTCTCTGTAATATTAAAGGGTTTGGATTAATGTTTGAAAGAAATAGAGAATATTTTAAAGGTATTTACCGCAAATAACGTCCAACGTGTAGTTCTTCATGAATAGTTGTATATCTATGCTGTCTTTATCGACTTCTTTACTCAATAAATTAACCAGGGTTTTGATAGATTTGTCAAATTTGGTTACAAACTCTTCCAGAATAGAGAAATGGAACGTTGGTGTAAGTATTTTACGGCTTCTCTTCCATGTGGGTCCTATAAACATATTATGTAGAATGTGGTATTGTATTTATATACAGGGTGGCCCATCGAAAACGTTCCGCAAGGCATAAAGGCCAGGGTATTTATTTTTTAACGCGTCAATTTTGTTTGTGAGGGGGGTTTGTGCTGTGTTTTCTTATTATTTCTAGATGTTTACGCATTTTTTCCCTTGTCATAACGTTGAACGATCAGGTGCGGTAGTTGCTAGATAGCTGTTCTGTGACTTGTACGTTGAAGTTCTTCTCAATATCGTTAAACTGACCCACAATAGAATTTCCAAAAATACCAGCCCACACGTTCAATTTCTGAGGGTTTTGTGTGTGCACCTCGTGAAAATCCCTGGGGTTGTCCTCAGCCCAGTACCGACAGTTGTGCCGATTAACTACACCGTTCAAAAAAAATGTACACTCATCCAAAAAAAAAACATTAAATAGGAAATTATTATCATTCGCCACTCGTTCACTCATAGTTTCACAAAATTGCAAGCAGCGATCAAAATCGTCTTCGTTAAGTTCTTGTACCAACTGAATTTTGTACGGGTGGAACTTGTGTTTTTTCAATATCCTTTGGAAACTTGCACGATTCCCGCCGGTCTTATTGGCTAATTTTCTTGTACTCAGAATACTGTCCATGGCAACTTGGCCCAATACGAATACCTCCATAGCTTCATTTACTACAGGATTTTCCCTCTGCCTCTTTTTATTCATAACGAAACCAGTTTCGCGAAATTTTGCTACTAACTGGCGAACAATTTGCCATAAAGGTGTTTGTCAGGATGGCGTGCATTGAATATCTGCGCAACCCGATTGCAAACATCTAGAAATAATAAGAAAAAACAGCAAATTGGTCGAAGGAATTTATCCTTATCATTTACTCTGATAAATGTTTAAATAAACTTTTCAAATTTCAATCCTTCATATTTTCCCAACGACTCGACCGATCTTCAAAAACGAAGCAGGAAAGTATAGAGAATAGAAAGCCCTTTTCAATGCGGTACCACTTGACCCCCCTTCCCATTTGAAAAAAATCGGGGGATGACACCCCCACTTAGAGGGTTGAAGATTTAGCAATAATTTTTGAGGCAAAAGTTGTCCCCCTCACAAACAAAATTGACGTGTTTTGGAATTTTCTGAAAAAAAATTACCCTGGCCGTTATGCCTTGCGGAACGTTTTCGATGGGCCACCCTGTATATATAAATACCATACAGGATATTTTTTATATATACAGGATGAGTTTTCTACGATGTTCTCTATGGTTGTCTCAGAAACTACTTAAGATAGAGAGTCGGAGCGGGGAAAGTATTGCAGTTTTGTGGGCTGATAAATATGCATCCTTCAGTTTTTGAAAAAGTTAATTGCTTACTAGATATTTCGAAGAAAACATTTGGCTATTTTAAAAATTGTCCATAATTCCATTATAATCTATTTTAGACAAAAAGTTTTCAGATAATCATGTCCTTAATGGGATTGTGTTCTCCGTTTTTTTTTTTTCAAAAACCTGCCTTTTTGGACATAGGGCACAAACATATGTTTTTTTTTAAAATGGAAACCATAGTTGGCCATGACTTAAGCCATGGATATAAGTTAAACTTATTAATTAAATATAGGTAAAAATTGTTTATATCATAATTATAGCAAACTCAGGGATAGGAAGAGGTGGACCAATTCCATGGACCTCCTCGATCATCTGACCTACCCATTTTGGATTTTTTTATGCGGTATGCTTAACAACCAGATTTCCAAAATAACTTATGAATTAAGAGAGGCACTCGAAGAGGCGGTACATTTAATAACGAGAAATTTAACGAAGTCGATCGGCCGTTCTGTGAAAAAGCTAGTATGTAATTCACTTTCAAAAAGATGCTTTTAGTCCAGTCAGTGGGGTGTTTTGCCATACAAAAAGTGGTATTGGTAATTTTTTTATATGTTGTTAAGGTTTGGGTCTTGACAAAAAATCCAAGTTTTCAACCTTGGGGTGAGACCGCTCAAGCCGCCATCTTGGATAGAAGGTACAGTGACAAAAAGTTGAACATATTTTCCAAAAAAATAGAAAAACTCCCCAATTTTGTAATTTTTCCGAAATTCTCGCTATTTTTTACATAGGTATAAACAGCAGCGGCTGGTGAGGTAGTGCCATTCATATGTCTCATTGAAATATAACGCACAACATAAAAAACTGAAAAATAAGGTAGTGCTATGGCGATTTATTAGCGTTTTCTTTTTTTTTTGATGGTCCGGGTCGGTTATTAATAACGTTTTGAGTATTGTCTTCGGTGTCATCGTAATCGGTGCTTATGGGAATATATTGCTCTTCCATTGTTAAGTCTCGGTCATCTTCGTCCTCAATGTCGATGTGAACCTCCGGGGCATTTTCGCATGACTGACCACTGCAGAAGCCACATACAACGGAACACTTCAACCCAGCTTTCATGCAACCACATGCTGCGCCGCATCCTTTTCTACAAGTACATGAAATTAATTTCAATAAGTTGTCGGGTGCTGCTTGTTTTGTCATGGTGAGTGGAACAAGCCCATTGCTGTCCAGTTTCCAGCTCCAGTCTTCAGGTTTTTTCTCGATTCCATACCATTTATGGACTTGATGATATGTCCTGAAAGAATGATACCGCGCAGCACCCTTCGTTGGTGGCAATGAAGCAAGATTGGATTTACTTTTTGTGGTTGATCTAGCAAAACGTTGGTAGCGGATTTCTTCTAAGGTGTCTTCTTCCACCATACAAAGCAACGAGAAAGCGTACTCCAGCATCTGCGATGTTCTCTGGTGTTGCATCCTGATGTTTAAAAATGCCATTGGTGTCACTGAGTCCTGCTGTCTTCTGGAGAAGCGAACATAACTTTATTTTTCTTTGGTTGAAGATTGACGATGTCGTGTCACAGCCACTAAAAGCATGGAGAAACAGAACGTTCTCAGCTACTTTTTCATGGTTTAATAAACTATTCATTCAGCAATTTTGCCTTTTCCTGGTTGAAGTAGATGTTTCCTTGAGACGACAGTGCCAATGCTGTCAGCAAAACGAGAAGGTCAACATCTTCCCCAACTACGAAAACAGCATCAAATTTTGGGCACAAGGAAATCGCTGTTCTGGCAATCAACACATCAGCATCTTCTTCCACCTGGTTGACAGTAATAGCAGCTTGCACCTTTTTTAGGTGAGCATCGAAATTAAACGGCCTTTATTGTTTTCGTTGGCTAAAAATAATTCCTGGGAAACTTGAACGGGCATTGTTTCATCGAAGAGAGCATCCGCAGACATATGCTTCTTCGATCGGCGAAGTCTTTCTGCGGCCTTGGCATTCTTTTTGGCTCCATCACTCGGATATCCATTAAAAACAACGACTGAATGTGAACCGTAGGGATTTCGTGCATATTGAATGTACTTTTCGGAAACGTTCTTCGCCCTTTTTGCCTCCACCCAAATTATTACTCCACCCAAATTGTTCCGCCCTTTTTACGATGTCCCGTTATACTTGATACATCGAAAAAATATCGATATCTATACTTTTATTCCAACATTTTGATCGTAAGATTAACCGCTGCGGATATATTTTGGAAAATACAGTTTTTTGTTCTACTACATCTTTAATTCAAGATGGCGGCTCGAGCGGTCGCACCCCAAGGTCGAAAACTTAGATTTTGCATCAAGACTTAAATCTTAACAACATATTAAAAAATTGCTACTACACCACCTTTTGTATGGCAGAGGCCGATAATGGCCCCCACTGATTGGACTATTTTATGAACTCAAAACAATGGCGAATTTTTTGAAAATTTTCTAAAATAACTTAATGTGTATGTAGTGATATTATTCTTTTAAGTTTTAGTTTGTTTAATGTAAACTGTAAAGAACCGTTTAATAAAATATTCTGTCGTTTTACAAGTTATAAATCATAACAGAAATACCATATCAACTAAGTGAAATTAGTCAAGAAAGATAAGAATTGGCGATAACTCAGTAATTTTTCGAAAAAACCATATTATAGCTTATATCGCTAAAAAACTTAAAAATGCGCTTTTTATGAAATCATGGCCAACTATGGTTTCCATTTAAAAAAACATATGTTTGTGTTACATGTCAAAAATGACAAGCTTTAGAAAAAAAAACGGAAAACGCGATTTTATTAAGGATGTTATTATCTACAATTTTTATCTGAAAACGTTTTATCTAAAATAGATTAGAATGGAATTAGGGACAATTTTTAAAATAGCCAAAATTTTTTTTCGAAATCTCTAGTAAGCCACGAACTTTTTCAAAAATCTAAAAGGCGCATATTTATGATCCCACAAACCTGCAATTCTTTCCCCATTTAACCGACTCCAGTAGTTTCCGAGATACCCATAGAGAACATCGTAAGAAACTCACCCTGTATAGTACCATACACTATGAAGTGTTTATTAAATACAATATCAAATTCTTACTAATGCCGACCGTGTATTGAACACATCAGCGTTAGATACCTATTAAGTTTACAATGCTCTGTTAATAGATCCACTACAGTTTTAATGTTTTTTGATAGTCTTGTCTTTTGTAATCTATCGTTCTCAATTTCATACGTAAATTTAATCGAAGGAGAAGAATTATTTAATTTTGAAATACAGTTGTATACACTGTGTCAATTTTAAAACTTCTCACCCTTAATATCTTTCTTGCAGTTAAAAATATAAGCAATCGGAAAGAAACGTCATTTTTTTTGTAAGGGTGGCACTTTAATGAATATGTTTAGCCATCTTTTTTCAACCACCTAGAAGGGGTAGATATCACCTTTACAATTTTAAATGGGAATGGGGGTCAAGTGCTTTTTGTTGGAATTTTTTACTTTGAATTCTACTATACCTTTATTACAAATGGATAAAGGTCATCATACATGTTACATCAATTACCGTGTGTTATTAGTATTCCATCTTCGAGCCATCTGTGCAAAAACTGATAGTCTGTCGACTTTTCTAGCAGAGTTGTAGATGATAAGAGCCATTCCAAGAATTTATAATTTGAAGCTATAATCAAAGGTCTCGTTCCAATCGCAATTTGAAAAAGTCCATTGTTTTGTTCTAGATATTTCTGCGAATTAGGAAGAATTGCTGAAACGAAAATAGATATTTTCAGTGTTATCGTTGAATATGACGTTTGCTATTTTTAAAAA
Organism: Sitophilus oryzae; assembly: GCF_002938485.1. Lineage (NCBI taxonomy): Eukaryota > Metazoa > Arthropoda > Insecta > Coleoptera > Curculionidae > Sitophilus > Sitophilus oryzae. The sequence goes on along the minus strand of NW_022146163.1, from coordinate 1,475,308 downwards.
ATTTAAAGTGACTGTAAGAGTCAAATTTCCTCGCAACGACCTCCGTGTGCTAGCTCATAAATTATCGCAAATAACTATTATTTTTGCATCATGTTTACTATAATTTTATTGTTATATATTATTTTATTTAGTATTTTACCATTATGCAACTGAATATACACCGCGATATTATACTGGCTTCAGCTCCACAATATTGTCACTGGCCCAGCATTAGAATTTTTGTCCATCTCTCTATATCTTTGATCATCACCTGTTCGTCACTTGTCACTGTCAGATCAAATCAGATGTTTTTGGATTTATTTATCCTTTGTTTTGGTTATTGGAATTTTATAATTATCAGATAAAATATCGTAGTTAAATTGGTTATTTTTGATGTGGATCGCAGTGTGCAATTCGTTCATTTAATTGTGGGAATTTGTGAGTTAAGTTCGTTCATTGACCGGATATGGAATATGGCTGAGTAGAAAATATTCTAGAACATCGTTTTTTATTTATGCCTTTTTGTGAGTTGGACTAGTCAAGATATATAGTTCTCTATCTATATCCTGGAGGCAGATTTCCGGTTGAAATCTGATTTTGTGAAGGAAATCGAATCCTTGCATCACTTCTTGTGTATCCACCGTCAGAATATCGTCGAAAAGAACTGGCTGCCGTTTCGTGAAGCATTCCCTGTTGGTGAATAGCAGGTCTTCGTCAAGAAGGATTAAGGCTTCCGAAACACATTTGGTCAGAGACGTGGTTGGATTTTGTTGAGTTTACATGGACCACCGACCAATTTCCGTAAGGGATTAAATAGCCAAATTTTTCCGACCGATATCCCGATTCCACGTGCCCAAGAAGTCCCCGCATAGTTCCAAGGTATGCTATAATTCTTCTGCCTATTCTAAGTCAATGCTCAACTGATTTTATTCGTATTGTTGACTGGTTTTCGATTTTTCCACGCCCACGTGGTGTAGAAAGATTAGTTGAGTGTTATCTTGCTTAAATCTTATTTGGTTGTTCGTAATTGTAGAGCAAGAAGACCGACCCAGACCGTAGTGCACAGAACAATCCAGAATTCCATCCTGTTGTCCGTGTAGAGGTACACGTTGGACATCATAAACCCTCGTTGAGGTAAAGTTCAGATTTGAATAGTCCTTCTTTATTACCTTTATTAACTCATTCACGTTGTGCTAGTCCTTGTTCTTTAATCTCTTTTCTAAGACAACCAATATTATTTAGGGTTTTTATATTCACCATTTGAAACCTCAACAACTTGCCTTTCATCTGTATGTCTGCTGACATCCGTGGGCTCCAGTGACAGTACACCGAGCTGCTGTACCCTGCTGTAGCCACCCCATAGCTATACACCGTAGCTCAGCCGGAGGAACTTCCGAGTTGTTTCAAGATTGTACATCGATTAGAGTAAGACTGTTTAGATTAGTATAATTTTAGATTTGATTTATGTAAACCACCGTGTTTGTATCTAGTATTAAGTTAGATAAGGGGGTTTGACGTCTTAAGTTTAGTACTTATTGATTTAAATTTCATTTCACTTTACATTTCATTTAACTTCAATTTCATTTCTTTAAATATAAACTTTTTGATATTTTAATAAATTGCTTAAATATTTTTAGTAGTATTATTTACAGTCTAGTCTCATAGTTAAGTTAGAGTCACTTAAGTTCAAGTAATTATAGTATAATTATTGAAATTCATGGTAGTTGCACTCAACAGTTCGAGGTTAGTGTTGAAGTCTACTTAATAGGAACATCTTTTATGCCGAGTTCATAGAGTATAATCTCGTGGCGCCCTTTTATTAATATCTTTGAACTCCGACCACCCGGCTGTTAAAATTAAAAAGCTAGTGGCCTCTATGCAACTCATTCAGATTAAGTGAACTTTGTGTTTTATTGAACTTTAAATTAGGAAAGGGCGTGGCATGACTAAGTATATGCAAAAAATATATTGCAATCAGACGATCAAAATGTGAACCACCCTGTACAAAACACGAAGCAGTATGTAATAATGACCTTATACCACATAATTTACTTATAATTTGTTTGGAAGGTTAATGAACTCAAAAAAACTAATAAAACGATAACAAATTGGATTGGAACCTTGATTGGAGACATGACTATTTCATAATGGTTACACAAAAGGATACTTCACACAAAAAATTAGCCATGTAACGATGATAAGGTTTTTTATATAGCCAGCTCTCTGTCTCGATCCGCCATTATCGGAAACGTCATCTACTACGTCATAGGAATGCTACCACTCAGAGATGAAGGGATAAAAACTGCCGACAGTCCAACAGTGCATTTCCGTATCGATATTCATTGTGTACTTTATTGCTTATAGTCAGTGGCGGATACAGAGGGGGGCCTATGGGGCGCGGGCCCCCCTAAAATCTATGAATTAAATATGAGTTAAATATTACGCTTTTGGGTTAAAAATGGCTGCTTAAAAAGCATTTTCTACATTAATTTTTACTTGCCCCCCCCCTAAAATAAATTTCTGTATCCGCCCCTGCTTATAGTGTATGGCATTCATAGTTTTCAGTTGTTCGATGTGTGTTTTCTTTATTGTATTGCCCATTTATTGTGTGTTATTCTTTGTCGGTTGCATTTTATTTTTTATTCCTTTATCTATGATTTTATACGTTCTGTAGCATCCCTGTGGCGTAGTTGCAGCCTCCCTCCTATTGGTCCAAAATCCAAAAGTTACAAGGCAACTTGTTTAATATACATAGTAACCTTGCACAAAAACAACGTTATTTTGTTTAGTATACTATTGCAATCCTTAAATCTGAATTATTTATATTATTAATTATTATTAATCAAATATATTACTTACTTTTTGGATCTCTAAACTCCAAACTGTTGCCTAGTAAAGGCAAACCAGGCACTTCTTTAATCCATTTCAATTTTTCTTTGACGATATTGCGTTTTCTCCAATACACCGTAATCCAGCACAAGGCAACTGCGATTGCTACATAAACAAGTACCGGCGACATTCTTTAATAAGCGTATTTTTCTCTTACTGAATTCTTGTGTATAATAATGTGGTATAACCTTAAAATTTTCCCACTTAAATTTGTTAACAGGTTGGATAAGTCTGGGTATACTCATCTATTTCGATTAATGTTAATAATACACGAAACTTGTTTATAAACAAAGATAATACGTATTTTTATTATAAGAATACCAACACGATTGAATGGAAGGAAATGAGACAAAATAATTATATAGCTTATCTTTACTATCGTGTTTAGCCGATAAGGTTCAAAACTAAATACACACACCGGAAAAATCTAGGGATATCATTATATTAAAGTTAAAAATAAATGTTTTGAATAAACAACCACATATTTGTAGGCCGATTCTTTCTACTTCGATTGAAACGAAATAGTCACACTAGTTATTTCTAAATTTGAGATATTTGCAGAAGTGTTTGTGCATTTTTTGTCAAATGTATAAAAAGCACCTAGCATCAATTGTTCGAATTTAACCTGTACTGGCTATGTTTTTATGATAACTGGCCAGAATTCATTTAAATAACTCTGTTTAGTATTAAACGACATTATAGAGCGTAGACATCTTAACAGAGACGAAATGCTAAGGGCCATGGGTATGCTCGAAGCTGGAATGCGCCAAATCGACGTAGCTAGAGCATGAAATACAACGCAAAGTGTAATATCGCGATTTAGTGCACGCTACATTAAAAGTGGTGATGTTGCTGAAAGGCACACAGGGCGACATCGCATTACTACCCCTCAGCAAGATCATTTTTTACAATTAAATGATCGACGCCGACCGACTCTTACAGCACCAGAGCTTAGTTTAATTCTCCAGGAAACACATAATGTAACCGTTAGTCCTGACACTGTTCGCAATAGATTAAGAGAGGTCAACTTAAAAAGCAGACGCCCCTGGAGAGCTCAACCCTTAACGAGAGGAAATCGAGAGGTACGATATTTGTAGGGTCAAGATCATGTTCAGTGGTCGAATGAACAATGGGCCAATGTTCTCTTCACGGATGAGTCACGCTTTGGAATTCATCCGGATTCGAGAAGGCTTAGGGTATGGAGAGAACCGGGAAATCTTATTCGGTTGGATCATGTTCAGGAAGTGCACGGCCTCATACAGCCAGAGTGGTAAGTGAGTTTATCAATGCTCATCAATTAAACATCTTACCCTGGCCGGCACAATCTCCTCACCTCAACCCCATCGAGCACGTATGGGACGCGGTCCAAAGAAGGATTTTGAGAATGGGTATGCCTCGTGAAACTCGTAGGGATCGGGCCGTGAATGCATCAGGCTGTACCTCAATAAGAGATCGACAACCTAATCAGGAGCATGGAGAGACGATGTAGGGCTGTAATGAACAGTAGAGGAGGCCATACCCTTTATTAAGTAGAAATGGTTTTAACTTTTTTTTTAATTCACAGTTTAGAATAAAAAAAAAGTGTGAATTTTTTTGAGTTCAATAAAAGTCAAGGTAAATTTGAAAAATTCGGAAAATTTCGCATTTTTATTTTCAATACGTCCTGTAAACTATTTGTTTATTTTAATTTTATTGTATGAGAAATGCAAATAATACAATTTCTGACGATGGCTGGATAAAATTGTAATATCCCTAGACATTTCCGGTGTGTGTAGTAAATAATACTAATAGACGGAGAGCTGGCTACATAAAACCTTATCATCGTTACGTGGCTAATTTTTTGTGTGAAGTATCCTTTTGTGTAACCATGACCAGACATGTAACTAGTCATGTCTGACAGCGCGATCCCGGGGCTTAAACCGAGGACGGCCAATCGAAAGGGTGACATTTTGACACTAAAAATATTTACACGTGTTATAATTGCGAAAATAGCTTGTATTTATTATTAAGAAACGTGTTAAACTGTTGATAGACATTTTTCTCGTGGCTAAAATGCCGGCAGACAACCCGGAACAGGCATGGAATTTGACAAAGAAATATCATCGTAATGCATGTCGATGGATGGAATGTCATGTTTATTTATTTAAAAAGCCGTATGCATAAGGACAAACAAAAAAAATCGTGACTCAATCAGCGATGGACAGTAACAGTTATAAAAAACGCGATATTACTCTACAGGGTGAATCTTGAATAAATGCAAATATTTTCAGAGCTGGTAGATCTCGATAAAAGAAACATATTTTCTTTTTACCGTTTTCCAAATAAGTCCAAAATAACCAAATTATTTAAGTTTGAAAATTTAAAAAGAAATTGATTTATTTTTAAATAATTTTTTGAGACATCTGTTTTTTTTTGTGTACTTGCATCCAATATTTTAGTGTCGTAGCCATAGAGTAAAGACATAAGCATGATAGGTTGTGATTATACCGTCGGTAAATTTGCGGTGAACAGGCAGTTCTAAAAAGTTTTCTAAAATATACAGGAAAATTTAAAAATAATGCACGATTTTCTACATCTTTTTTTTGCGAAAAAAAAACTCATAGACGTGTTCCTGGGGTCGAAATATATCACCCTTAAAAGTATTTTCACTTATTTAAGACTTTAATTAATGACTAGACATGACTAAATAGACTTATTTAAGCTTTTTGTAAAAGTGAAGAATTTAGCGAGGAAAATATTAATGATGGAGATGAACGTGTGCTGATTCGTGAATGGTCACGATCACGGTCACGACATTATGACGGGCTCCTACCCACGTAGGAGCCCAAACTATGCAAAAAGGAGGTCAGTTTAGCTTAAGTTTAGATTAGGTCTAAATTTTTATTAATGCAAAACCAACTAAAACCTAATTCTAATCTAACCTAAACTCACTTCTTCTTTTGAATATTTCGGGCTATTTCCTGGGTATTCCTATGTTTAACCAATATTCGAACTTAGGTGTAAATTTAAATTTATGGATGGCCCATAAATTTAAATTCGCCGTACAAAAAAACTACTTTTCACCAATTTTTATAATAAAAATTAAAAGTTATAAATCATATTTTTTTATAGAAATGAGGGAATAAGTGTGAACGGGGTGCCGGTAGACCAAGAAGATACTTGGAATGTATATGTTAATTTATACTCGAATGGAGTTGCCTCCCAGTATAGGCATATTTTGAACCCCTACCGTGCATAGTTACTGTAGTCTTTGCTCTATTCGATGATCAACGCCGGCTAAACTATCGACTTACGTGTTGACAAGTTGATTAGGCAAGTTATTGGACTCTTCTTCTTTTACATAAAATATTATATCATGTAAATGAATAGGACAATGCACACTATCCATTCCGTTTCCCTTCCGTTCCATATCCTTTCCTTCCATACATTTTTTTGACGGACGGACTGAAGCGAACCGGAAACAGCGTTGTCAAATTCTTACATTTGTACCAGCTCTGTTAAAATTTTGCTGATATTTATTTATTCTTTCACCTCTTAATTAAATCTATTACCTTTTTCAAAAGATACAAATTGTTAAAATAAAACTTTCGTAATGATATAAATTGTACAATAAAAAGTATGGAACTGATACGGAACGGAAGCTTACGTATATCGTCAATAAAATAAAAAAACGGAACGGATATGGAATGGATATGGAATGGAAACGGAAGGTATAGTGAGAATCAACCTTTATAGTCATTTCCGTTGAAACAGTAAGTGGCCAAAAGCAATTGAATACGTCAATCAAGCCTATTTTATGTAATATTCTAACATACCAAATCCCGTTTTTATCTGAAAAATTAAATAAAAATATGGAGGTGAGCCACTTTTGAGACGCACCCGGTATAGTCACCTTAACAATTTTTTAAAAATAGCGAAAATCATATTCAACGATAGCTAAAAATATATATTTTCGTTTCAGAAATTCTTTCTAATTTGCAGAAAAGTATAGGTACAAGAAAACTAAACAAATATGTAATTATGTTTCGTATATTGTATAAAAATAGACTTTCCCGTATATCTTGTAAATAGGTACTCATTAAATGCATTGCTTATAATTACACTAAATTATTTTGGGTTTTAAGTAGATGAATAGTACCATAATATATAATTAAAACAATAACACAATTCCACCACTTAACAGGTAATTAAGGGTATTTATAACCTGTTTTACAACATTAGTTAATATAACAATAATAATATATAAATAAATTATCACTATACAAAATACTATATTATACGTTTCTTCAGTCTTACACAAAATCCATTTTTCGATTTCAGAACAGCTTCAGCTGATAGAATGACATTATGTTCTGGAATTGAGGGAAGAATTTCAAAATTCAGCAATAATTTGGCCAGCGTAGCTTTCATCTCGAGCATAGCGAATTTCTGACCTAAAAGACATAAATAAAAAAAGAATAAAAAATAAGCTTAATAACTGTATGCGCCTCTCATACGCCGCGGAGGTTCCAAGGAGAACGACAGTTTGTATTGAAATTAAATTTTCTGAGCATACGTAGGTTAATTCAGATCACTTTTTTAAAAACATTGAGATTTCTACAGGGTGTCCCCAAAAAAGTTACATTTCAAAGTTGTGTTTTTTGTAATGGAACATCCTCTATATTAATTGATTTTCGGATTCTGTGAGAAAAATAAAGGTGACTTTTATAAGAGAAGTATATGACTAAAATGTAAGGTTTTTGACATATTTAACATTTTCCAGAAATAAAGAACAATTTTTAAATTACAATAAAAGCTACCTAAATTGGAATTTACCCGATATAGCCTAATACGTAGTTAAATTAACTATTGACCTTTAAATCAACTTAAAACTTGATCCAAAAAGTTATACAGGGTGAGACAAAATTAATATTGAACATTGGTCACCTTTAAAAGCATGTTACTCTTTTTTTTTAAAAATGGAACCTCCAGTATATTATTCCGATATTCAATGGAGCATTCATGTCTCTTCAAAATACTATTAAGGTTGCCTACATTGTTATTATTTACATGATTTGATCTGAGAAGATCTTCATTATTTGATAAAATCTAGGTGGCTGGTGATATGTCTGACGTTACTTCAACATAGCTGTCTAGTTAGTCCAAATTTAACAACTAGTTATCATTTTGTGTCAATTAAATTAAAAAATATTCTTAGAAATTTGCCGAAAATGCAAACTTATCCTACATCAGAGAGAATTGATATGATTCTATTAGTTGGTAAATGCAGTGTGCATTCGCCAATTAATAGAATACTTAAATGCTCCTGATTTTATCTAGTCTTGGTTTGGTTTGACTGTGTTTACAAAACTCGACCAAATATTGTCGACAACATGAGAGAAATTATTGTAGCTGCTTTTTGAGGTAGAACTGTACATATGCCTTTTATAATGAAAAGATCCTTTTGAAAAGACAATCATTTTATGCAGTTAACAGGAAAGGAAGCATTTTGAGCATTTGATTTCATCTAGCTAATTTTTGTCACATAATTATAGGTTTATATCTAATTTTAATTCTGTAATAATTAAGATATGTTTTAAACGTGTTTCTTTTTATTACCGTTGAGTATTTTACTCTACAATCTTTAATTTTTGTTAAATTAACAAAAAGTATATCACAGCCACCTAGATTTTTTCAAATAATAAAGATCTACTGACGCAAAATCATAAAAATTAAAATATCTAGGAAAATCTTTGTATGAGGGGTAGGCAACCTTAATAATATTTGTAAATAAATTACCCACTGAATACCGGAATAATATACTGGATGTTCCGTTTAACATAAAGGAGTAACTTCCTTTTAAAAGTGACTAATGTTCCATATTAATTTTGTCTTACCCTGTATAACTTTTCTGGTCAAATATCAATTTGTTTTAACATACAACTGTTACTGTTTTGTCTGGTTAGGTAACTTTGTTTTACGAGTATAAACCCATTGACAAGATGGTTTACGTTTGAATTCTATTGTAATAATTCATTCTTACCAATACAATTTCTTGGTCCAGCGCTAAAGGGTAAGTACGAAAATGGTTTTACATCGGTATCCAAAAATCTGGTTGGAATAAATTTCTCAGGTTCCTTAAATACCTTCGGATCTCTGTTAATTGCGTAGGCACAGGTCAAGAGCGTTACGTCCTTGGGAATTACTTTGTTTTCTAAATTGATTTTTTAAATTATATTTAAAAAGAAAATAATATTGTTAAATCTAGCTAAACTTTATTACCGAAATTAGAATATACGAAAGCATAGAGCAGCTACGTAAGCATTGGGGAATATTTTAGCATATCTTTAGCAATGTCTAAATAAACACACATTTTCTGTAAATTTACACTTTTTCTGTGAATTTACACTTTTTTGTAAATTTACACTCTTTTGTAAATTTACAGTTTTTCTGTAAATTTACACTTGTTCTTTAAATTTACACATTTTCTATAAATTTACACTTATTTGTAAATTTACACTTTTTCTGTTATTTACGTTTTCTGTAAATTTACAAAAAAGTGTAAATTTACAGAAAATGTGTAAAATTAAAGAACAAGTGTAAATTTACAGAAAACGTAAATTAACAGAAAAAGTGTGAATTTATAGAAAAAGTGTAAATTAAAAAAAAGAAATCAAAAGTGTAAATTTACAGAAAATATGTAAATTTAAACAAAAGGTGTAAATTTACACTTGTTCCTTAAATTTACCCGTTTTCTGTAAATTTACACTTTTAATTTAAATTTATTTTTTTAATATACACCTTTTCTGTAAATTTATACATTTTTCTTTAATTTTACACTTTTTCTATAAATTACACTATACACATTATATTTTATTTTTTATATAAATTTACACATTATTTTCTATAAATTTACACGACTTTTTCTGTAAATTTAAATTTTTCTGTCAATTTACGTTTTTTGTAAATTTACACTTGTTTCTTAAATTTACACATTTTCTGTAAATGTACACTTTTTCTGTAAATTTACACTTTTTGTAAATTTACACTTTTTGTTTAAATTTACATATTTTCTGTAAATATACACTTTTGATTTAATGTTTCTTTTAAATTTACACTTTTTCTGTTAATTTGCGTTTTCTGTAAATTTACACTTGTTCTTTAAATATACACATTTTCTGTAAAATTTACAGTTTTTCTGTAAATTTACAGTTTTTTGTAAATTTACACTTTTTGTTTGAATTTACATATTTTCTGTAAATATACACTTTTGATTTAATTTTTCTTTTAAATTTACACTTTTTCTGTAAATTTACACTTTTTCTGTAAATTTACGCTTTTTCTGTTAATTTATTTTTTCTGTAAATTTACACTTGTTCCTTAAAATTATCCATTTTCTGTAAATTTACACTTTTAATTTGAATTATTTTTTTTTTGTAATATACACCTTTTCTGTAAATTTACACTTTTTTCTACTAATTTACACTTTTTCTATAAATTTCCACGTCTTCTGTAAACTTACATCTTTTTCTTTAAATTTACAGAAAAAATATAAATTTTACTGAAAATATTCTAAAATGTTGGCAGCCTCACACTTTCATAAGAATAAATATACCCAATAAAATATATTTTCTAATACATATCATAGAAAAACAAGATAATATAATATATGAAAAACATATTTTTAAACGAAAGATATTTACACTAAAATTATTATAAATAGCTAACCCAGAACCGTTAACAATTATTATTTTAATTGTATGATATTATATATATATTTATTTTTTTTTTAAATTTTGAAACTTCTGAACATCAAAAACCAGTTCAACAATATAAGCTATAAGTACCTTGAAATATAAAATCTTGTGAAGTATTTCTAGAGTAAAATGGTACCGTGGGATATAACCTTAAAGTTTCTTTGATTATCAGCTCAAGATACCTCATTTCTTGTAAATCTGCGTATGTAAATTTATCTTTGCCTTCGGATATTTCTTTTATCTCTTTGAATGCCTTCTCCTGCAAAGTAATATAATTGGAGATGTATTTTTATTTATAATAATTTTATAATTTACCTGTTCTTCTCGATTCTTCGATAAGCAGTGTATTGCAAAACACAGTCCCATTGAAGTTGTATCGTGACCCTGAAAAATTAAACATATATACAAGGTGTTTCAAAAAACATGTGCCATCTCTCGTGGGGAGATTACTCACTTAAAAATAAGATTTATTTTTCATATTAACATTGGTGCGATTCTGCGTTGTTTCGTAGCTACAGGGTGTTAAAGTCTTATTTAACTCTATATTTCGATTTATTATCATATTCTTTCAAGTACTTTTAGTGACTCGAATGAAATTTTGAGGGTAAAAGTTAGTAAAAAAAAGTGCTACATATTTTAATGCTAAAAAAGTGTCCATAAATTCATCAGAGACGTGCATACTGCATATGCGTGATCACTGGAATATTTTTCAAAAAAAAACATGTATACCACTAACTTTTTTTTCTTTTGTTGGCAATATTGTGTAGGCTGTTTAATGCCAATTAAAAGTTATCTCTCGATATTTTGTCATATTCGGCCTCCTTAATGAGATAAACGCAGTATTATTAGTTACAATTAATAAAATTAATAAATTATATATTGTACCTAATTTATTATTAAGTATTATTACTATTAGTCCAACCTTCAGCAATTTCAAATAAAAAAATAATGGTATTTAAGATAATTACAAAAAAAATAATTTTAAAAAGTTTTACATCCTGTAAATCTAAAACTATTCATTTCTATACCCATGTTTATAGGAACTTTTTTTAATATTTTTTGATGAGGATTTTTTTTTATATCTTGAGGATATAATTTTATTTGAGCAACTTAGTGATATTATTTTTTAAAGGTGGCTATTACACTTGGATCCAGGCAAATTAATAAAATTGCGTTTATCTCATCAAAGAGACCGAAATCGACAAAATATCAAGAGACAACTTGTAATAGGCATTATACTGCTTCCACTATTTCGCTAACAAGAGAAAAAAAGTCAGTGGCGTACATGCTTTTTTTAGAAAAAACATTCCAGTGATAACCCGTATGTACGTTAACACCCTGTAGCTGAGAAACAAAGCAGAATCGGACCTATATTGATATGAAAAATAAATCTTATTTTTACGTGAGGTATCTTCCCACGAGAAATGGTACATGTTTTTTGAAACACCCTGTATAAAAAGTCAGTGGCATTAACATTCACAATACTGAGGTAAAATATAGCCTTAGACTCCAAGAGGGATACAAATGTATATATCTATTTTTTGGCAATTGGCTCTATTTATTCCTAATACCCTACTATACAGGGTTGTTCACCACATACGACGGGGAGTATTGTAGCTAAACTCTTAGATTTTTGCAAATTGTAAGTTTTGAGTTCGTTGAAGGACTATTAGAGCTACAATTTAAAAATATTTTTACAAGATACAGAGTGGCCCAAATAAATAAAAAAATATCAAAGTTGTATTTTTTTAAATGGGACACCCTGTATATTATTACATTTTTAGTTTCTACGACTAAAATAAAGATAAATTTGATTAGGTTTACCGCATTTTAATCTTACCGTTTTTGAAATATTTAGGTTTTTGTCAAAATACAGTAATAATGTTAATGCTTTATTTCTCCAGGCGTATTTAAGTTTTTAAAACCAAATATTGTACTGAAGTATTTCTATTTACTAAATTTTGTGTTGCAATAATAAAAATTATACTATTTTATACAGAGTGTTTAAAAAATTATTTTAAATAATAACTAGCTATAAACGGTAATAACTTCTTTATTTTAAATGGAACACCCTATATATATTTTATGAGAATCAGATGCACAATTTAATTGTCTATCAAATTGTATTTTATCATTTTTTACCTATGTCTTCAGGTTTTCGTAGAAAATGCATTTTCTTATAATTTAGACCTCAATTATCAATATACCCATGGAATATTGACATTTTTGATTATTTTTAAAGATGTCACAAATTTTTAAAGGGTACAATATTACAAGGGTACTAATATTGTCGATATAGTTCGTTTATGTCATTAAAAAAAATTGTGTAAATATTTGTAAAAAGAGGACCAATTAATATGATTCCAGTATTCAAACTACATTAATTGACTGTTTGCGTTGATTAATAATAATTGCTACAAATACCAAAAATCTTAATTTTGTATGTGTATTAGACGGTGTGGTAAAATGAACACCTTAAAAATTTTATTTCATTTTTTGACGGATGCTTATTTATAACAACAGAGACGTTCGTTTTCTGTTGTTATAATTTTCTGATTCCAAATCCACATTTATTTAGGAGAATTCATTAACTAATACAATTAAATATGTAATTAATTAATATTTTGGCGGAAATAATGGTGGTATATTTAATTAATGGTATACTCTTTTAAGATTTAAATAGTTTTATTTTTGTATACCAATAGGCTGGTAATATTATCGTTTTTAGCACCTGTACATTTGTTGCCTTAAAAACAATCTAAAATGCCAATATTCCATGGGTATATATTGATAAATGAGGTCTAAATTATAAAAAAATGCATTTTCTATGAAAACTTGAAGGGATAGGTAAAAATGGTATAATACAATTTGCTAGAAAATTAAATTGTGCATCTGATTCTCCTAAAATATACAGGGTGTTATATTTAAATTAAACAACTTATTGCCGTTTAAAGCTAGAAATTATTTAAAATAAATTTTTAGACACTCTCTATGAGGTAGTATTATTTTTATTATTGCAATACAATAACTGATCAATAATTATACTTCGGTAAATATTTAGTATTAAAAACTTTGATACCCTTGGAGAAATGAAGCCTTAAAATTTTTACTGCAATTTCACAAAATTGAAAATATTTCAAAAACGGTAAGGTTTAAGGGTAATAAACCTTAATCAAATTTACCTTTATTTTAATCATAGAAACCAAAAATGTAATAATATACAGGGTGTTCCATTTAAAAAAATATACAACTTTGATATTTTTATTCATTCGAGACACTCTGTATCTTGTAAAAATATTTTTAAATTGTAGCTCTAATAGTCCTTCAACGAACCCAAAAGTTACAATTTGTAAAAATCTAATTGTTTAGCTACAATACTCCGTGTCGTATGTGAACAACCCTGTATATTATAATATAAACCCTAATAATAGTACTTACAGCAAACATAATGGTATCAACTTGTTCCCGAATGAACTTCTCTGAGAGAGGCTCCCCATTCTGGTCTTTGTACGTCAAAAGAAGATCCAAAAATGCGTTTTTCTTTTTCCGTCCTGTATCATCATCCTTATCCTCTTTGATTCCATTCTGTCGACTACTTTTCTTGCTTTTGATGACCTTATCGGACATCGAATGCAAATATCGCACGTAAGCCTTTTCTTTGTAATAACTTGGTGTAAGCATATAGAGCCAGTCTTTGGTTTTTAACGGATTGAAGGCCCGGTCCACCACGATATTGCACATAGAGTCGACAGATTTGACGTAGGTCGATTGGGAATTTTTTTGAGCTTCTACTTCAATGCCCATAGATGATTCTACAAAACAAAGTGGCTAACTGAGTATAATTCACAATGTCACTAGTGATGAGCGAGGCTGGTCTTGGTCTTGTTACACCTGCAAGACCAAGACCGACAGTACAAGACTTACGCAAGACTAGCACCAGGCATGTAAGACTCTTGCGGTCTTGCGTTTTTGTATGAAATGCATTTTCATCTAAATTTTTTTATTTAAAGTATCGATTTGTCTTAAAATAGTCATAGTCAAATCAGTGGGGGGCCATTATAGGCCTCTGCCATAGAAAAGGTGGTGTAGTAGTAATTTTTTAATATGTTGTTAAAGTTTAGGTCTTGATGAAAAATCCAAGTTTTCGACCTTGGAGTGCGACCGCTCGAGCCGCCATCTTGAATTAAAGATACAAAAAACTGTATTTTTCAAAATATATCCGCAGCGGTTAATTTTACGATCAAAATGTTGGAATAAAAGTTAGATATCGATATTTTTTTGATCAAGTATCAAGTATAACAGCAGGCTGCTATTACTGTCAACCAGGCGGAAAAAGATACTGATGTGTTGATTGCCAGAACAGCGATTTCCTTGTGCCCAAAATTTGATGTTGTTTTCGTAGTTTGCGAAGACGATGACCTTCTCGTTTTTCTGACAGCATTGGCACTGTCTCAAGGAAACATCTACCTCCGCAAACCAGGAAAAGGCAAAATTGCTGAAAGAATATATTCAGCTAATAGTTTAAAACATAAAAAAGTAGCTGAGAACATTTTGTTTCTCCAAGCTTTTAGTGGCTGTGACACGACATCGTCAATCTTCAACCAAGGAAAAATGAAGTTTTGTTTGCTTCTCCAGAAAACAGCAGGACTCAGTGACAACATTGGCATTTTTAAACATCAGAATGCACACCAGAGGACATCGCAGATACTGGAGCACGCTTTCTCGTTGCTTTGTATGGTGGCAACTTGGAAGACGACACCTTAGAAGAAATCCGCTACCAACGTTTTGTAGATCAACTACAAAAAGTAAATCCAATCTTGCTTCATTGCCACCAACGAAGGATGCTGCGCGGTATCATTCTTTCAGGACATATCATCATGTCCAGAAATGGTATGGAATCGAGAAAAAACGTGAAGACTGGGGCTGGAAACTGGGCAGCAATGGGCTTGTTTCACTCACCATGACAAAACAAGCAGCACCCGACAACTTATTGAAATTCACTTCATGCACTTGTAGAAAAGGATGCGGCGCAGTATGTGGTTGCAGGAAAGCTGGGTTGAAGTGTTCCGTTGTATGTGGCTTCTGCAGTGGTCAGTCATGCGAAAATGTCCCGGAGATTCACATCGACATTGAGGACAAAGATGACCAAGACTTAACAATGGAAGAGCAATATATTCCCATAAGCACCGATTACGATGACACCGAAAACAATACTCAAAACGTTATTAATAAACGACCCGGACCATCAAAGAAAAGAAAACGCTAATAAATCGCCAAGGCACTACCTTATTTTTCATTTCTATATGAAGGTTATAACATATTTTTTTCGCTCCGTGGCACCGTGGCACCGTGGCACTACCTCACCAGCCGCTGCTGTTTATACCTATGTAAAAAATAGCGAGAATTTCGGAAAAATTACAAAATTGGGGATTTTTTCTATTTTTTTTTGGAAAATATGTTCAACTTTTCGTCACTGTACCTTCTATCCAAGATGGCGCGGCGGCTCGAGCGGTCCCATCCCAAGGTCAAACACTTGGATTTTTTGTCAAGACCCAAACCTTAACAGCATATAAAAAAATTACTACTACACCACCTTTTGTATGGCAAAACACCCCACTGACTGGACTATCAACGTTGTTTAATTTATACCATCGATGACAGGTGTTGATAATTTCGATTCCAAATATCTCGAGAACCATTACTCGTAGCGATTTTTACCAAGAGATCTTTTTTACGTAAAAAACGTCGCAAATGTATATATTTTTACTCAGTAGTTTTATACAGGTACGGATGAAAAGTTATTACTCTTCAAACCAGTTAAAAAATATGCAGGTGGTGCCCTCTACAAGTAGAAATCATATTGACACCAAAATCAAATTTCTCATGTCAAAAAACTCCCAGACACCAATTTTCATCCAAATATTGACTTTACTTCAGAAATTATTTAGAAAAAATCGAAATAAAAATGAAACTTCTACACACTGTATCTCCGAAACTAAGCATTTTAGGACATACATTTATACAAACTTTTTTACTTATTTTTATCTGCAGAATATGCTGCCGAAGTTTACGGAATAGAGTTCGGACCACCCTGTATAATGGATTTATTAGCAGAATTTCGAAAAAAATGATTTAATTTTTTTTTCCTATAATTAAAAGAGAGAAGCAATAAGGTTATGTTAACATCCCAGCAAAATTCAGACAGAATAATCATTAAAATAATGTAAATATTTTGGTCCTAAAATAGCATTTCAATTTCAATGAGTTTATTTAACCATGCACATGCACATTATTCAATGCACTTTGTTATGTCCCAGACGGCAAAATAACCATGACCTACAATCGTAATAACGAACATTACGTAAGGACCTTGGTCTCGTATTTACTTCTTCTTTAAATTACCTGCATTTTAACAACCACCAAAATGCAGCGAAACTTTTGAAGTAAACTAAACCTAAATATGGATATAAATAAAATGTATTTTTAATTTTGACTAAAAGTGTATATTTTTATGACAATGGGCAAATAGCTAATCAGTGGCGGCCTAGGGGGGGGGGCGGAAAGGGCGGTCCGCGCCGTGCCCCATATTTTAGGGGGCCTCCGAATCTTAATAAGTAATTTTTTATTCAACTGGCAAAGAAGGCCAATATGTGTTCAGTAGTTATAAAGCAGTTTGTAGGTGGAGTATGCAAACCATACGTATACGCCAACTATTAACAGTATAAATGAAAGCAGATATTTACTTAATTGTCAATTATCAGGCCCCAGTAATTGTCAATTGCATTTTCTATTTGGGTAATTAAATCAAGGAGTAATTTTCTTTGTTTAAAATATCGAATAATTATTATTTTCTATATATTTTGAGACTGAATTTATTTATTTTAGCTTTTAAGTTATTTTTCAATGGTTTCAATATTTATGTTTACTGAATAAACATTTTAAATTAGAACCAATGCACAGCATAACTTGTATTCTAGCTTAATTACTGATGATGAGCAGTGAAGTCTTTAGTATAACGGGAGCCACGGGCCTGAGACAACGAAGGGGCCCCTCGGATTTTGGGGGACTTACAAAATCGCGATATTTTGTCGCGGTATTTCCCTGAAAGCATTTTTAAGAAAGAAATATTTAAAATTTTTGGACGAAAAATACTACCTGTCAAAAAAATTTGTACAGCCTTAAAGTAAAATTTAGGGATTTTCACAGCCCCTGTGACGTAAAGAAAAGACATGGGGCTATCTATTTCAAAAATTAAATTGTTCAAATGTCATATAATAATGGCGGTAGCTGTCATGGAATTGAGCGATTAAAAAATTATCATAAATAATTTTTTTTCAAATGGAAACCTACTTTTTTTATTTCACTAGTGAAAAGGTTTTCCAATTCGTTACCTTTTAACTAGACATATTCCTATACCTAAAATAAATCGTTTTTAAGTTATTTAAGATTTAGTTTGAAAACGTATATTTTTCTTGATGTGATCTAGCTTTCTTTGATATTAAGTGTCAAACAGTCAGACAATTTATTTCCATCTGTCAGAAAATGAATTATTTGAATTTCCTATATTATAACTATACAGCTGCTTAAAAGTTTAAAAAGTGTATTTATATAAACATAAAAGAAGAATGAAATTATTGGGCAAACCTACAGTAAGATTAGTCATGAAACATAGCTAAAATACGACTACCCATACATGTTTCATGGCTAATCTTACTGTAGGTTTGCCCAATAATTTCATTCTTCTTTTTTATTATAGTCCCCACGATAACATCTTTTGTTTATATAAATATATCTCTTATTTTCGTTCTTTAGTGATATCTAATAGTTAATATTTTAATAATATACCGTAAGATCGAAAAAAAAAACAGCGCAAAGTTAGCTTGGAAACGATTATCGATATCATAGGCTTCTGGTTAAAATCAAGAAACATATATGCTTTAAAATCTAAAATAACTTAAAAACGATTTATTTTAGGTACAGGAACATGTATAGTCAAAAAGTAACAAATTTTAAAAACGAAAGTAACGAAAGCCTTTTCACGAGTGAAATAAACAAGTGGATTTCCATTTGAAAAAAAAAATGATTTATGATAATTTTTTAATCGCTCAATTCCATGGCAGCTGCGGCCATTATTATATGACATTCGAACAATTTAATTTTTGACATAAATATCCACATGTCTTCTCTTTATACAGTGGCTGTGGCAATCACTAAATTTGACATTTAGGCTATATACATATTTTTGACAGGCAGTTTTTTTCCTCCAAAAATTATAAATATTGTTTATTCTCAAAAACGGTTAACGGTAGATATAGAGTGTTTAATATCAAAATTCACTCAAATTTTACAGAAAATTTAAGTATGTAATAAAAAATGGGGTCACCCATTTAAAATAAGAAAGTTGCTGTCAACTTCCGGTACCACCGAAAGTGCCGCCATATTGAAAATATTTTTAATCGATAGATCTCATTGTGAAACAATGATATTGTCAAGGTGTATTACTAGTTGCATAACTGCATACTGCTAAAATCGCAACGTCCATTGAGGAACCTGGCGCATTCGCCAGAAAGTAAAGAAAATTATAGAATTCTTTAGAAAAATCTAGAAACAACCGCCAGGGGGTATATAAGGCCCGCGCTTTGACAGTTGGACAAGTTTGAAGTTTGAAGTCTAAAGTCTGAAGATAGTCTGAAGTTTGATAATACCGCGAAATACCGTTAGAGTAATAGTAGTTGCATAAGTTGTGTTGTAAATAGTATAAGTTGTGTGTACAGAGTGAAACAAATAAAAAAGTATTTTATCGTGAGTTTAAATAGTGGACCCACGGAATCCGTAACAATTGGTGTCAGAAGTGGGATTCAAGAGGATTTTAAGAAGAAAGTAAGTGGATTGGAAGATTTTTAGACCGAATTAGAGTATTTTTATGGTTGGTACAAGAGAGCAAGCGAAGAAAATGGAAGAAGTAAGCAAATTATTGGGCGATTTTATGGAGAATATGAGAAGAGAGAAAGCTGAAGAACAGGACCGGCTTGAGAAAATTTTTGAAGATTTGAAAATTCAACGACAACAAGTAAAACAAGAAGAACAAGAAAGACTACGTAAAGTTAAGGAAGAGGAAAAATTACAACGACAACAAGAAAAACAAGAAGAACAGGACCGGCTTGGGAAAATTCTGGAAGGCTTAGAGGCGCGTTATCAGAAAGAAAGACAAGAGGAACAGGACCGGCTCGAGAAAATTTTACAAGGTTTTGAAGTGCGTCGACAAGAAGAAAAACTTGAAGAGCAGGACCGTATCAAGAAAAGTTTTGAAAAAATGGAAAAAAAGCAACAATCAATGTTGGAAGTACGTTGCCAGGAACAACAGAACCACTTCCAAAAAGCTGTAGAAGATCTGGAGGAGCGCCTTCAGCAGAAGATAGAAAAATTAGAGATGGACCTACAGAAGACCAAGGTACAAGTAAGGACACCTGGCGTTCATGGAACTGCGAACCTCAAGGCCCCGACCTACGATGGGCAAACCACCTGGACGATGTACCACCGCCAGTTTGAAGCAGCGGCTGCTGCCAATGGATGGACTGACCAGGAGAAAGCAGCGGCACTTGTCATCGCGCTGCGTGGCCCTGCCCTGGAACTCCTGCAAACTATTCCTGCAGCCCAACAACAGGAATACCAAACTTTGGTCGCTGCACTGGACAGAAGATATGGCGACCAACATCGACGCCAACTTTACCAGGCACAGATCAAGACACGCCTGCAGAGGTCCGGAGAGAGTCTGCAGGAATTTGAAGCAGACTTACGTCGCCTGGTACACCTAGCGTATCCAGAAGCACCGGAAGGATTTAGGGAAGAACTGGCTGCTCAGTGCTTTATCAGCGGACTGAGGGACAACGAATTGCAGAGGGCGCTGCAAATATCCCGATTTTCTACCAGCAGCGAAGCACTGGTCAGGGCGCTAGAAATTGAAGCTGCTTTTAGCGCCATCCCTAGACCGAAGATAAGATCGGTAACGGTCGAGCAACAGCCCGGAAGTTCTCACATACGTTTGGAGGAGATGTTTAGTAAACTATGTGAGTTACTAGTGAACAAGAGTAGCAACAACACCTAGACAGAGAACCAAAGAAGATTCCAGGATATGAGGTGCTATAGATGTGGCAGGAATGGCCACATCAAACGGGATTGCCGCGTCCAAATGCGATTCCGTTTACCATCGAGAGAACATAGGCACCAGGAAATCAACACTAATGAGCGAGTACTGGCTGAAGAAAACAGAGCCCCTAGGATGTTTTCCATTAGGAGTCTAGGAAAAACCACTGACAGTTTGGTGATCAACGGGAAGGTCAATGGTAGAAGAATTCGAATGACTGTGGACACAGGCGCTATGGTATCGTTGGTGCGGACTAACTCAGTGCAAGGATTGAAGATGATGCCTCTTAGAAGAAGAGTGTATTTACCTACAGTTACGAGGGAAATGGCGGTTGTACGGGGAGAGGCTTTCATGGAATTGGAGTTAGGGAATTTGAAGTTTCGGCATAGCGTTTTAGTGGCAGACATTGAAGATGATTTTATCATGGGTATGGATGTGATCAGTCAACATGGTTTTTCGTTTGATCACCATAGAAACATCCTGAAAATCGGAAATGAGGAATTTTCTGTATCTAAAGAGAAGAGACCAGGAAATATGGAAGAAAGATCATCGAAAATTGTGATGATACCTGGTGATACCAGGAAGACTGTGTTCGGGAAACTGGAGAAAACCGCTGGGTGCCGTGTAGGACGGGTACAAATTATCGACAACGACCTAGATCGACGACGAGCTACCTTGGACAAGAAAATGAAACATCGCGAAAGCACTATCAGGATAAGGAGTTTTAAACTTGGAACCGATGAACAGTGGACGACGACACAATTGAGGAAAGATCAAATGGAAGATCCAGACATCGGAGCAATACTACGGCTCAAGGAAGGTAACGGCGAGAGACCACCGTGGCAGGATATTGCGGACAGAGGGCTCGTTTTCAAAGCTCTCTGGGCTCAGTGGAATTCACTGGTTATTGAGAATGGATTGTTAAAGCGCACATGGGAAAGTGCGGATGGCAGCACAGTAACAACTCAGTTACTGGTACCAAGGAAGAAAGTTACCCAGGTATTGGAAGAAATTCACGGTGGTAAAACTGGAGCCCATCTTGGGGTAAACAAGACCTTGAGCAAGCTGAGAGATCGCTTTTACTGGGTGGATTATTGCGAAGATGTCAAGAAATGGTGTCGACAATGTAAAATTTGTGCAGCCAGCCAAGGACCAAGCACTCGATCTAGGGGAAAAATGAAACAATATAACGTTGGACTGCCATTCGAAAGAATCGCTGTTGACATTGCAGGCCCATTCCCTGAAACGCACAAGGGCAACAAGTACGTTTTAGTGGCGATGGATTATTTCAGTAAATGGCCAGAAGTTTTTGCCATTCCAAACCAAGAAGCATCGACTGTAGCTGAAGTATTAGTCATAATGTCTTCAGTAGATTTGGAATTCCTTTAGAGCTTCACACTGACCAAGGAAGGAACTTCGAGTCAAGACTGTTCCAGAAGATGTGTGATCTGCTTGGTATTCACAAGACTAGGACAACAGCTTTACATCCGCAGTCTGATGGGATGGTCGAGAGATTCAATAAGACCATTGAAGAACATCTCTCGAAAATGGTGGATGAACATCAAAGAGATTGGGATCAGCATATACCACTATTCCTAATGGCATATAGAAGTGCAATTCACAACACCACCGGACTTTCACCATCGAAGATTTTATTTGGTCGAGAATTACGGTTGCCTTGTGACTTGGTGTTCGGATCACCAGACGACGGCACCACAAACGTAGAGGACTACGCGGATGAACTGAAGGAAAGGTTAATGAAAATTCATAAGACCGTTAAATGTAAGATTGCGCTAGCCAGTGATCGGATGAAAGCTCGTTACGACCTCAGAGTTAATTCTACGGGATTTCAACAGGACGATAGGGTATGGTTGTATAACCCACAGCGCAAGAAAGGAAGGTCACCAAAGTTAACTCCAGCATGGGAAGGTCCTTATACTGTCATCAAGAGGATAAATGATGTTGTGTACCGGATTCAACGCAGCCCTGGAAGTAAGATGAAAGTAGTTCATCTGGATCGATTGAAGAGATACCAGACAGGAAACCTTGATCGGGACGATCAAATTTGAGAAGGGGGCAATGTCAAGGTGTATTACTGGTTGCATAACTGCATACTGCTAAAATCGCAACGTGCATTGAGGAACCTGGCGCATTCGCCAGAAAGTAAAGAAAATTATAGAATTCTTTAGAAAAATCTAGAAACAACCGCCAGGGGGTATATAAGGCCCGCGCTTTGACAGTTGGACAAGTTTGAAGTTTGAAGTCTAAAGTCTGAAGATAGTCTGAAGTTTGATAATACCGCGAAATACCGTTAGAGTAATAGTAGTTGCATAAGTTGTGTTGTAAATAGTATAAGTTGTGTGTACAGAGTGAAACAAATAAATTCGTTAAGTATTTTATCGTGAGTTTAAATAGTGGACCCACGGAATCCGTAACAATATGCACAAAATCTCGTATCTAGATATTGTAGTTTTCTAGAAACTTCTAACGCAGGCTCAGCCTGGGACACTCTGTATAAATACTTGAATTTTGTCAACCATTATACATACGTCATTCAATTTTTACAAAATGTGAATAGAAATATATCATTATCTAAACAGACCGGGGCCACATTTTAGCTTCGCCGCCGCCCCGGGACCCCGACAGGCTTAGTCCGCCACTGTAGCTAATAATTTATAATTAAATTATATTAACAATTTGTGTCAAGTGTATATTGTATTAATTTATTAAAGTTTATATCATTAAAAATACGCAATAGTCTAATGACTGTAATTTAAAATAAGAAATATATCTAACTAACGAAAAATTATAATCAAAAGATATTTTTTATTTAGAGTAATAATTGACATTTCTACTATTTTACCGAACCATTCCGTACTTAACCAATATATTTCAGTAGTTTGCCAACTTGGTTTACACTGGAATACAACCACATACAGTTTATTCTACTAAAGGTACGTCCATAGTGCACCGGCTTGCCGCTTAAAGGTTGATTCTCACTATACCTCCCGTATCAGCTACTTTCCGTTTCCCTTCCGTTTGCATAAAATATGATATCATGTAAATGAATGGAACAATGCACACTATCCGTTCCGTTTCCTTTCCTTTCCATATCCTTTCCTTCCATACATTTTTTTTTTTTGGCGGACGGACTAAAGCGTATCGGAAACAGCGTTGTCAAGCTCTTACATTTGTACCAGCTCTGTTAACATTTTGCTATTTATTTATTCTTTCACCTCTTAATTAAATCTATTACCTTTTTCAAAAGATACAAATTTTTAAAATAAAACTTTCGTAAGAATACAATCAAAAATACCGAAAGGATATGAAAGGGAAAAAGAAGGTATAGTGAGAATCAACCTTTAAGCGGCAAGCCGGTGTACTATCGACGTACTCAACACCCAGAATATTAAAATTAGCAAGGAAACAAAATACAAGGTATAGCGTGAGTCAGCTAGAAGGATTTATAAGTTAGGCAAACACGACCGTCTTACTTGTAAACATATATTAAATACTGAATATATTATTAACTTATATATCTTAGCGTGAAAGCAGAAATATTTATGTGTAATTTGATGGTCCTTGAATAAAATACCACTTAAAATTAATGATACTGAATTAAAATTAGTAAACAAACATAATGTAAACAATACATAGAACAAAATTATGCCAAATTCTTCCAGAATCATATTTTTTAATTAAATATCTTAGAAGTATCTTCTTAATTAAATAAGAAGATATTATAGAGTCTAAGTATTTTTTGCCATTCAAAATTATTATTTAAGTATGTACAGGGTGGTCGAAATTGGTATATTTTAACAGAGAAAACATATTTCCTGACTAGATAGAAAAAATCCAATATACAGTTCATACCAAATAAACTTTTAGTCGCGTGATTAAGCTTAATCGACACAGCGCCAGCGTTACCCACTTTTATATATATTCTTTTAATCAAAATATTTTAGGAAACAAAATTATAAATATATAAACAGTTATTATTTACATCAACAAAACTCACCTTCTAAACAGCACTTAATGGACATAAAGAGCCATTACTACCGCTTTCCCGTTCAAAATATTCTAATAAAGTTTTTTACGGCTATTAGGGTCTGCCAGTAAACATTGTCAGGCTTAAAGTATCATAAAACTATTTATTTAAACCAAAAACTCGTAATACACAACTAAAGTGTCAAAACGGATGACAATGTCAGGAAATAAATAAATAAATGCACAATAAATTGACATTTTTACAGCAGAGCTGCCACCTGAATCCCCAGCGCAAAATTTAAATTCCAGTTAAGGTTGTCGCCCACTAGACCGCGGCGCGACGCGGCGCTGCGCCATGTGGAAATTTCTTTTGTCTGCTTGCCATGTATTTAAATGGACCAACGCACATTAGAGCGCAGAAGCGCGCCGCGGGATTTCCGTCAAGAAGTCGGAAGACTTCTCTAGCAACTTTTTTCCGTCTCCCGCGTTTCGGCGCGTTGCAGTGTGCGTACTCACAAGGGAAATAATTTTGCATTCGAGTCTTTTCAGTTGGCTTTTTGACTAGGAACTAGTGATATGTATCAATGGCAAAATTGTATTTTTAAAGGTAAATTAGGCAAATCGATTTTCATAAAGGAATATGATATTTTTTTTAGTCTTCCCTCACTAGAGACAGATGGACGAAATGCCTTTCTATCAAAGATTTAATATAATTGAGGGGTGTAGAGGCAAAACTGGCAATCTCCACTTTTTAACAAAAGTGGCAATCTCCAATTTTTAAATTCTAATTACCTAAATATATAAAAAAGATCAGGGTTTTTTTGACCACATAACTAATATACACATATTGACATTAATCGCTTGTCAATACTTTCACTGTCAAATGAGATACGGGCTAATAACTTTTTGAATTCTCGACGATTTTGAAAATTGCCCGAACTTTTTTATTTCACGGACAAATAAAATTCTGTAAAAACGTTCATAAGGCACTTTTTTAAGCACAATCCAGTGCCGTAGTCAGTTTTTTTTCTTTTAATTATTATATTTTTTCTATTTTAATCAGATCACCTATTCATTGACCTCTCCTTAGTCACTTCAGATATAAATAAATATAGGTACTTGCTATAATAAATAAATATAAATGCACGTGGAAAAAAAACAGTAATGATTAACATTGACATTCTAGTCAACATACCTGTTGAACGTACACGTGTCGCATTAATTAAGAGCTTTTGTAGACGGAAAACAAACATAGAATAATTACTTTATTTACAAGATTTGGTTGAAGAATTGTTTGCTATTCAAATCGCACATTTCTTAAAATAATAGTCTAGTCAAATTGTATTAAAAAAATTCTTTTGTAGGAAAATTTGGGGTCGTTCTGATTTATTTTATTTTATATATTTTTAGGGTGCTGAGTTCGAATCCGAGATGTGCAAGATGGAGAAAAATGCAAAAAAGTGAAAAAAACGGATTTTTTACGGTTTATTATTTATAACTTTAAAAATATCAACTTTTTGTAAATAATCTTTCTATTAAAAATTAACGTAGGTACAAACAATTTACTATAATTTTTGTTATTTAATTTTTTTTTCTCTGAAAAACTCTTCGGGCTCAATAGTCAATTGAAAATTAGTGTTTTTTGGTTGTTTGTAAATACCTTCTTTTTGTACTTCAAAACTCTTAATGTATTACTAAACTTTAATGTCTGGTATGTTTTTTAGTTTCCAGTTGAATGTCATATAGATAGCGAATTCAACAATTATATCAACTCCGATAATAAAAAATTGACTTTACATTATATTTAAATTGTAAATATAAGTACAGCTCTAGTTACAGATGAAAAAAGCCACTCTCACTTGTTAAAAAAGATGTGTATGAATAATATAGAGTGCATTATGTATTAGCATTCTTAAACTATCAAATTTAAAAATAAAATGAAAAAGTAAAACCTCTTGGGATAATGAACATCTCTGTACAGATATAAAACAGAAGTATATTTACAATCCAACCACACTTTTCCAACGAATGGCCATCGTAAAATAATTAGTACTTGCGTTTCAAAGTTAGTTCCAATTCTCTTTTCTCTTATCGCTTTTGATGGCTACTCTGAGAAGATTGTGGAAACCCGAGGGCATAGAAAAATAGACAAAAATTAAAAGAAAGCAATCTGCAACATTGGCAACATTGTATCACATCAAGCTGAGGAGAATGCCGATCTCAGAAGAACCGATGACAGGAGAAATCAAATTTCTCACTCAAAAAACTCCCAAACGCCTATTTTAATTCAAATATCGAGAATAGTTCAGAAGTTAATTGGAAAAAAATCAAAATAAAACTAAAATTTACACACCCTGTATCTCTGAAACGAAGCATTTTAAGACATATCTATACTAACTGTTTTACTTATTTTTATCTGAAGAATATGCTGCCAGTTTCCTGAATTCAATTCGGTCCACCCTGTATAATTCTAACAGCATTGCACATGTTAGTAGACCGAATTTTGAAAAAAGAAGTTATCTATGTCATTATTAATTGTAGGTACCTACCGCAAATAACATCCAAAGCATAATTTTTAATATATGAGTATATATTGACACTATCCTTGCCTACTTCTTTTTCTAATAATTCGATCAGAATTAACGTTGGCTTGTCAAACTTTGTCACAATTTCTTCCAACACCGAAAAATGGAAAGCTGGTGATAATATCTTGCGACCGTTCTTCCATGTTGCACCTAAATTAAAAATTTGAAAAATTAAATGATTGTTTTTGGACATGTTATGTTGGCTAATACTCATAGATAAGTTATAAAGAACAAATAGAAAACAAATTTCTTGCAGTATAGGTATAAAATAAAATTATATAAGGATCCTTGCCACTTAACTGCTTATATAGAAATTTAATTCTACACTGTGTTTGTCATATGTGGATCAACCTGCTCTCACTACCGGTTTCGGAGCCCTACTCCATCATCAGGTGAGCTTCGGCAGATTCACAAAATGACAACCACAGCGCAAAGATAGTTAATTCCGACTTGTCGGAAAGTGTCGGTTAGATATTAAGTCCCGAACGGGAGATAGCGGCCTGCGTGCAATGAAGCGGCCCAAGCTCACCTCATGAGGGAGTAGGGCTCCGAAACCGGTAGTGAGAGCAGGTTGATCCACATTATGACAAAAACAGCGTAGAATTAAATTTCTATATAAGCAGTTAAGTGGCAAGAATCCTTATATAATTTTGTTATAAAGAACAAAAGATTTTTAAACCTAGTCCTGCAAACCTAAAATCAATAAAAGCAGTCTTTAACTTCTTGTGTAGAAAGCCCTGGGACTGTATGATGAGTTATGATTCAAGAAAGGGGGACACAATGGATCTGTAAGGTCGAAGTGATTAACCCCCCTCCCACTCATTCTAAATTCTAAAAAAAAATTCTAACTTCTTGTAAAAAAAATCCATAAGAGAATGATCCACTCCCTAATACAAGAAGAGAGACCTATATTCTATTAAATAAATTAAACAAAAAATCATCTTACCAGTAGATATTAAAATGCCATCTTCCAGCCAGTTATGCAAAAATTTGTAGTCCAGACTTTTCTCTATGAGAGTGTTGGATGAGAGGAGCCATTCCACGAA
Source organism: Sitophilus oryzae (assembly GCF_002938485.1). Lineage (NCBI taxonomy): Eukaryota > Metazoa > Arthropoda > Insecta > Coleoptera > Curculionidae > Sitophilus > Sitophilus oryzae. The sequence continues at coordinate 1,446,942 of NW_022146163.1, read as the reverse complement.
ATTGTAATTCGATATCAGTATCATCGGTCTATACAAGAGCTCGACGTAACAAAGACCATCATTTTCCAGAAGAACTTCTTGCATTCGTGTCAGCGATTCTAAAATAACATATAAACTGTTTTTATAATATACGTCCAGTTATAATAGAAATTAGATTAAATACAGTGTATTGGGAATCCCATTTTTGTGTGTTTGGGACATCCTGTACTCTTTAATGTTATACTGTCTGTTGGATTATGATGTTTTAGTAACGTTCTGATGTTCTTTTCAAATATGGAATTGTCAAAAAAGAAAAAAAATTGGTTAAAAACGGTATATACATAATGTGGTTAAAATCTGGAGTGAATTTATAGTTATTTTTTATACAAGGCGATAAAATAGTATTTTATCGTCGACCGAAAAGATTAATTCACGAGCGATAAAATCACGAGTGAATTAATTTCGGGAGACGATTATGCAATTTTATCGTCGTGTATACAACAATATTTTTTCCATAGCGAGTTACGTTTTAAAAAATATTCAGAAATTATTATTTCAAGGAATTTATTACACGTAGAAAAAATATTGTGCTGGGTTGGCGTTGGTTTCTATGTAATTTGACAAATAAATAAAGCTGTCTCTTTAGTTGTCAGTTTTGAGTCAATATTTTTTAATTCTCTTTCGTGTCGATTGCTTATTGAATAGGAGCCAGAAATGATTCAAAACGAAATAAGTAAATTACCAACAGATATTCAGGCTAAGGCGACAAACGCCATATCCAAACTGCTTCCATTTAAACCTCGAATAACTTATGAAAAGGAATACAAAAATTTTTGTATTTTTTAAAAAAGCATTTTAAAAACGTGCGAGAAGAAATAAAGTTTTTAACCTATCCTCGCTGTTAAAGTCTCTAATCATCATCTAATCGTTTAATCTACCCTTGCGGTTAAATTACTATTTTATCAACTATTTTTGATAGATATAAAACCAAAAACTATATTAATACTTAACTATATTTTCTTGCATGCCAAAGATAATAGAATACCTAAATCCGCGAAGGAGAACTCACATATTCTTATACAAGATTTTTTTTATGGCGCGACCAACGTTGCAATATTTAAAAAGGAATATCTCTTGTTTTTTCAGTGCAACACCCTATATATTATTTTTCTTTCAGATGCATAATTAAAACATTAATATTTTATGTATTTAAAGATTTATTAAATGTTTAACGGTTTTGCAGATATTTGTGTTCTTTAAAATGACATAATATGCACAAAAGAAAGGCAGTTGCTGATATAATAAATGGTTGAAAAACCTCATCATTTTAAAGCCTTTGTTATCTGTTAATTAAATTGTCTTATTTTTAGAAGGTATTTAATTTTAATCTCTAATCACTGTTGTCTGTATGCACAAGCTTATATATTTAATCGTCAATATAACCTATAGAGCAAAAAACGCATATTCGCAAATCATGTTGATATCTAAACTTATATTTTTAACAAATTGAAAATTTCGATAGAAATATTTTTATTCGATGTTTTTTATTTAGAAGATAAGAAATATTATGTGATGGTGATATTTTATACCTATTTATTATGTGATATTTTTATACCTATTTATCTCATCCTAAATTATGTTTTATCGACGATATGTAAACATAATTTAAGTATTTACAAATATAAATAACATAAAAAAGATGTCATAAAATGTTGGTTTTATAAAAATTTTGCAGTCCTAATTTTCTTTTCAGAATGCATATTTAGGAACACAGAATAGGGTTCTACAGATAAATGTATAAATTATTTTGGGGTAGCCTTTTAATTGTTTTCTTACTTCTGCAGAAAACATTTATAGAATTGTTGTATAAACATTCTAAGATGTCTTACAGAACTTTTAAAACAATGGTTACAAAACAATCCTATAAAATTTCTGTACCAGTTCGAAACTGCTGTCTTAGAGTACCTACTGGTATAGCAAAAGGACTACAAAAGAACTTTTAGTTTAATATTCTTAAAGTGTGCATAAACTTTTCATTATGCAATTATTTTGTTGCATGGTACTATATTTAAAAATGTTTAAATCGTTTTAGTATTTCTGTTTGGTATAACTATAAACAAAACTATAACGCTGCACTACTACCTGGTCGGAAATTAAAATGGACACCCTAAAACAATAAAATATAATCTGAAAAGTCATTACACATTTTTATAAGTTGGTTTGTGGAGTCAAGAAAGACAATTTTAATGCGAAACAAGTTTTATGGTGAAATATGTGGGTAATAATAACATATTTTTGACGCGCTCTCAATTTATCTTACTATTATCATAGTTCTGGAAATTTTATATGGTAAAAAAAAACTAAAAATCAAAAATAAAAAGTAAATTTTTTATCCTAATATCTTTCTCAGTAATAATAAAACGCTTTCCACCTTTATCGTTGATCCTTTATTAGAAATATGCTAGTAAACACAATTTTTCCCTTTTCTTCACAAAATGGCCGCCAGAAAAAGGCCTCGTTTGTACTTCCAACATGGATTCTTGACAATATGACATTTTTGTGTCAATAGCAATGGTTAAAGAGCAAATATGCTTCATAAGTAGCTACTATACAATATAAAATATTAATAATTAATATCCGTCATGTTGTCATATTTCATGGTTACGGTAAGTTTTTCCTTAACAACAAGGATGACCTATTAAATTACCAATTAAGTGCCCTAAATACCTACATTCTTATAGCTATATTGATTTGAATGTCACATGGTTAATTAATTCATGTATTGTATATGTATTACATTACATATTATATATCAAAGTGGCAACACTGCAGAAGTTTAGATTTACGTTGATTGACACTATTGACAGCATGTGAGCACGATGATGTTGATGCAATAACAGAACTATAACAGAACAATTTAATTCTGTAACTGTAAGTTACAGGAACCTTTATAGAACTTTAGGCTATTTAAACGTTTCATTTCATGCAAATATACACACCACCACCTGGACTCAAGGCCAATCAACATGATATGGGCAAGGCAAATATGGCGGCGAAGGCAGCGCATTATTAAATTGTTTACCTTTAGCCTGAAAGGCCGGTAGTGGTAAAAGCCTCTGTTACTCTAGTGAGGATGTATTTATGGCTACTGCTTACACTTACTTCACTATAAGTAAAATATTGGAAAAAGAATCAAGCTTTTTACATCGAAAAGATCACAGAAAGATATTGACAACATTGACATTTGAAAATATAAATGGCCTGGATGTAAGTCTTTTTTTAGGTCACAACTGACCCTCACATACGTCAGAATTTATTATTAAATCCATCTTGTTCAGAATATCCAATATTTTATTGAAAAACTATGCAAAAAAAAGGAATTACGTCTTTACCACAATGCCCTATGTAATGAGAAAGAGTAAAGAAAACTAAGCTAAGCGTTAGTTTTACTTACGAACCCCCAAAAAGGTATTTAGTTTTTTTTTCTATATAAAATCTTGAAACACATATTATATTTTTTAGTTATCCTCACCTATTATAGTTTAAAGTTATTCCCATTAGTGTAATGCTGCAAAACATAGAAAAACTATTCCATATTATTTGATCCAAGCCAGTGTAGTTTATAATTCCAAGAGCATTTACCAAGGCTTTTACTAAGACAAGTAACTTCCTATACTGTCCATAATAGTATATATTTATTAAACGTTCAGTAAATTCTAAACTATGGTAGGTAAGTGTTTGGAATTGAATATTTAGTTTACAGTACGTCTGCTGGATCTGTGTCTATGAAAGGAATGCGGACAAAAAACATTTAAATAAACAGCAATATATTTTATACGTCGACTTGACGAGTACGTCACCGCAAATCGCTCCGCCCACTCATTTTATTGGCTACTTGCAAATTTGTCGAATTTTTATTGATGGGACGCGCCGTCTAATTTTTTACGAAAAACATCGAGAGAATTTCGTTTCCCCTCTCACGGATACCCCGTAGCTACAGAACGAACAGACGTACTGTATATCGCTATTTTCTGTCATATATTTCTGGTTATTTCTTTTTCCGATGATTTTGAACACCCTATACATGGTACTTCAAGTTTGAATATTTTAACACTACCTATTTTTTGAGAAAGCAGACCATTTTATAAAAAGTAACTAACTGATGTTTTCATAAAAGTAATAATACAAAAAATTCCATACTTATGTGGAGAACTTTAGACTCTTTTCTTAGAACTTAGAAATATTACGTAATCTAACCCGACATTGTGTGAAAAATGTCTATTTGGAAATAAAATAAAACAGGGTTTAAAATACGCGCCAAATAAAGCACTTCTATCTCCGCCATATTGAAAAAGGTTGATGGCCTTGTGTGGAGGTGGTGATGTGACAACATATTTGTAAACATAACCTCAAAACTTATTTAACAATATTTTGGTACAATTTTGGTACCTGTTGCCTTTCTGTTTATAGTTGTTTAGGATATTTTTTAACGGTGATTTCATAAAAGGTATGTTGTTATTAGGCATAATTCCAGATTAATTATTTGTTTAAGTTATTGTTTTAGCATTGTTTTAACAAACAAAAAATGTATAAAATAGTCGAGACAATAGAAAAAGGTTCTAAGCAACTAACCGTAGTCCCCCAGGCTTGGGAACAAGAAGGGATACTTTTTTGGCCAAAAATGAAGGCAGAAAAACTTATTAAAATAGGGACGTCTATCCCTGAAGATTCCTGGTTCCAAATGAGCTGTAAATTGAAAAGAAGAGAATTGGAAACATATGAAACTGCTGAAAAGGAGTTACGAGCTATGCTTAAAAAAGAAGATTCAACTGAGTCAGAGGAACCAGAGGTAGTACCAAGGCCAAAACGAGTTAGAGTTATGCTCCCCAAAAAAAGCACATCTGGGTATGACTTTAACGAAATGGCAAATTCCAAAAAATGGAAAATTTTTAAATGAACACTATTGCTTAATAAACTTTCATAAATTTTTTTCGTTTGCCTCCGAAATGCCCCACTTTTTTTTACTTTCTTCCATTTACCACTAAAAGACATTATTACTACTTTAAACAAGACGTTCTCTCGGACGTTGCCCAAAACCTGTACACTTAAAACAAAATGGAGTCAATAATAATTGAGATATTGTACCTAATTCTGTAGCGTTTTTATAAGGAACAAAAAAGATGGAAAAACAAAAATTTGCTTTATAATTATTGTATAAGAACTACATTATTATTCTATAAAATAACCTTATAGAGCTGCTCCCTTTTAAGTTCGATAGCAGCTTCCATATTTGCTATTTGGTATTCGTAGCATAATCGTCACATACCAAACTCTTATACAATAGTTCTATTAAGACTGTACAGGCGACATTATGGGATAATTGTATAAGAGTTGTACAGGGTGTGGTTTTGTCCTTTTGAGCTCTATTTTGCATCGGCTTTACAATAATTTGATTCTATAAGCACGTTGCTGTAAAATTATGTCACAGAGCATCCTTATAGAGCAAATTTTACACTGGTCTTATAACTGTTCTATAATATATGCCCTAAGAACGTTCTTGCAATGAGTTTAAAGAACAATTCAGTTCTTGAAAACAAAATAGTCTCATATGCTCCATTAATACAGTAATTTAGTGTCCTAGATATATCTATAAAACTTTAATAGGATATAAATGTTCTATTAGCTTAAATTTATAGAACAACTTTGTTAGCTGGGTTATCTCATCCTAAATTATGTTTTATCGACGATATGTAAACTTAATTTAAGTATTTACAAATATAAATAACATAAAAAAGATGTCATAAAATGTTGGTTTTATAAAAATTTTGCAGTCCTAATTTTCTTTTCAGAATGCATATTTAGGAACACAGAATAGGGTTCTACAGATAAATGTATAAATTATTTTGGGGTAGAAAATCTACATACTAACGTCTCTTTGAAGGAATCGTTGGACATCATTGATGGTAGATCGCGAGGTGACAAAACATTTTTGGAAAGAACTTCCCTGCCTCTTAAAGGAGTGATGAATCTCTTGAGGTGCTCAATACGGATCAAGCCGGAAGGCAGAAACACTGAGTGCCTACGGGTAGTCATGTTCCATGGCTAATATTACTGTAGATTTGCCCAATAATTATAATTATATTCTTCTTTTTTATTACAGTCCCCACGATAACTTCTTTTGTTTAAAGCGAATATATACATAGAACTAGCGTGTACCAGCGATCATTCGTCATGGTGATAATAAAGCAAAGCAAGAATTTCCATTAACATACAAACTGGATAAAATTTTCTCACATTATTTATGTCAGCATGAGAAAAAACAATATGGCGATATTATTATATAACTTGGTAATATTTGAGGGGTAGTCTCATCTCGTTGGAATTTGACTTTCCAAAAATCCGTTTGCCAAAAATAAGCTTTTTACATCAAGCAGTTTAAGCAGAATCGTGGTTAAGAAATTACCCAACTTTTTGAAACACCCTGTATTATTTTTTAAAAAATTTCAAAATATGTAAAAAAACCAAATAAATTATGCTTGTCCAAGCGCTTTCCCGAAAGACTAACCGTTTTTTAAATAACAAATATTGTAATATTTGAGGGGCGTTTTCACCCTCTTGGAATTTGAGATTCGAGAAACCCCTCCTTATCGAACCTCTACACCCCACAATCAATCCGTTTGCCAAAAATCAGCTTTAAAAGTTAAGCAGTTTAAGCAGAATCGTGATTACTCAATGGTCATATTTTATGAAACACCCTGTATAAATTTATAGAAAATCTTAAAATATGTAAAACAACAAAATAAAATATACGTGTTTAAGTAAAAACTCACCGGTTTTTAAATAAAAAATATTTTAATATTTGAGGGATAGTTTCACACCCTTAGAATTCGAGTTTCGAAAAATCCCTTCTTATCGAACCTCTACACCTGTCCCCTCTATAACAGGGGTATGATGGGTTATAGATTGTGTGATGACTCAAGGAAGGGGGGCACAATAGATCTTTAAGGTCGCAGTGATTAACTCCCCCTCTTACTCATTCTACATTCTAGATCCAAATACTTACTTTTTTATTTTTATTTTTACAATTTTCACAAATTATACTTCCTAACACTTGAATAATTAAATAACAAAATTTTTTCGTATACTCGCTATTTAAGCTGGTGTATTTGTATATACCAGTTGTTTACGATATTCTCCTATGGTGCAGCACGGAGACTACACCAGTGGCGGCTCGTGACCCGTGTGACTGGGTAGGCGACAACATTTTAGTTGCGTCTATTTGCCCCCCCCCCCCCTTAATTGACATAATACCCTAGCCCAGTTTGTAAATATATGTTATCTCTGGGTTAAAAACATAGCTCAAAAATATTTAGGACAAAACTAAAGCAAAAATAACAGCATTCAACATAGTGACATAATGATTGACATAATGTACAAGTATAGTTTTTATTAATCTATTTTATCTATTACTATGGAGTCACTATGGAGTACATCATAAAATTTTATTTTATTTTTATTTATTTACGCAAACTTAAAAATTGGTGGTATTGAGAGAAAGAATAATTATGTTTTATATATTAAAATGATGAGTCGGTCTCTTAATAAAGGAAAGTTATTTATTATTATATCAGTAAAATCATCAGATTGTTGAAGAGCTGTGAACAGATCTTTTTAGATTGAAAGTAAGGTAAGTGGCGATAAACGTTTATTTTCCATGGAATCTCTACTATAAATTTTAAAGCATTTCATCACAAACATGAAAAATGTCTCTCAACCCAAGTACTTGTAAATGGTCTAGTAACAAACAAAACAAACAATTTGAAAGCCTTTGGAAATATATTTCCAGGATTATTATCCTTAAATTATTTTATAATCGAAATTATTATGTCTATTATTAATACCTACAATTTATTCATTAATTTATGTTGGTCAATAACATTTTTTGTTTGTTAAATCACTATTAAATGCGTTGGAAGTTGGAAATGTATCAACATAACAAGTTTGTTAAATCAGATGTTAAATGCGTTGGAAATTTTTTATAGGATTCTTTAAATTTCGGATCCGCAAGAGATAAATAAAAATAATTGAAACATACGAGTACTTATCTGCAAACCTTATTTCTAAATGTATAACAATGTTATCTAATATTTCATAAAAATAAAATTCGCAAAGATATTTGACTTAGCCGCTTTTATTAACATATCGAATTGAAATAGCACTGAGACTTTTCTGTAATATCTGTTGTATCGTCTTCTTGCACCGAATAAAATTAACGCGCTTTTTTATTTTTTATTTTTTTATTGTTCTGAAATACGAAAAAAAATCCCCTTAACTTCACAGCCTACCGAGCCAACACGACTTCATGCGAAGGCGACTGGAGATTACGCCTAAGCCCCGCCTTAATACGATACAACAACGACTTACGTCGCGTCGCTACCTCACGATGAGTTAGACAGAAACAGAAGACTGTCGTACGTAGTGCATCGACTCTGATAGTAGGCGATGTAGAAATCGCCGAACAAAGGCACTCCAACGATCAAAATTATTTTGTTTTCTAACGGAGCGGCACAGTCAGCGGTCAGCGTACGCTAGCGGTAGTGAATATGTTAATATAGAAGACCACAAATATTAAAATAATATTGATTATTAAAACACATTTCCGTGTATTAACAGTATTTTTATGTATTGGCAACATTAATAGAGTAAATAATGTAATGTAATAAATCGCTTAAATTCTGCCAACATCTCAGGGTAGGCGCCGCCTACCTTGCCTACCCTGACGAGCCGCCACTGGAAAACACCAAGCCTTAAGCCAATTACGAAAAACTAAATAACACAATACAAATTTAAAACATGCTTTTTTAAATTATACAACCTCTTTAAAAGATCTGAAGCAGACCTATCTTAATTTTTTTTGTAAATTTATGTAATAAATATAACAAAAACACCGCTTACTTGTGGGATCTTTAAACTCCAGAGCGTTGCCTATGAGCGGCAGGCCGGGCACTTTGTTCACCCATCTCAATTTCTCGTAGAAGGCCAGTCGCTTTCTCCATTTGTCTATCAACCAAATTGCGGCGAGGGTTACGACCGCGTAAAGAAATAGAGACGACATTTTAACCGCACCAATCGCACCGACTGACGAACATCTAGCCACTCCAAAAAACAGCAGCCTGATGCACTCCCACTTTGTTTATAACTGATATTATTGTCAATGGTACAGAGCGGACTCGTGTAGTAGAAAGTCGTTAAACCTTATCGCTGTATGCGTATATATTTGTTTTTAACTTACATACATTTAAACATATACAGGGTGCTACAAATTCGAGGTACGAGCATTGGTATCTCGGAGACCGTAATAGATATGAAGATGGTTAAATTGGGGCAAAGTGGCCTCCTTGGAATGTTCACCAAGATGCCATCAAAAAAGTTTTAAAAATTTCAAGAATTGCTGAGTTTTTTGCAAAAAAAAAACGGAATTTTTTTGAAAATCAATTTTATTTCTTCCTGTCGTTACTTTTTAGAAAATCAAAAAACTAATTGTACATTCTCATAGCCACTTTATTATGGTTATCTGATGGTATTTTTAGATTTTCAAATTGGCTGATAATTTGTGAGATACAGAGGTTAACTTATTTTTTTAAATACGGACCAGCATTTTTTATTTGAGGTTTTAAAAGAAGTATAATGATATGCCACACTTTATATTTTTTTTTGTTTTGGGTATCTTAACAACAAAATAAACTATTTAATTATTATTTAAAATAATTTCAAGTCCGACTCTGTTTTTTTTAATTATTTAATCTGATTATATTCATCGCAACAATATTGATCAGGGCTGATTAACATTGAATAAGGAAAATCGAACCAATTAGAAGATTCAAATAAATTATATCCAGATCAGCAATTTAAAGATATTATTTTAACTTTTTTTATTGTGAATTTGAAATCTCAGTATGTGATCTAATAATATGCCTAATATTTATCGTAATTAATTATAAATAAATTAACTTTTACAAACTAGTTTCTAATGCTCTACATGTTCGAAAGGGTTTACCACCCTCCCTATTTTTTTATTTATAGCTCTTTGAACTTTCTTCTTATACTTTCGAAAGCATTTTGTACCCTTTATTGCAAATGTTGAGATGTATTGATTTCACTTTTACAAATGACGTGAAGTAATGTATTCATTTGTACATATATTCTTTTTTTATTATTTTATTGCAATTGATTTTCCATATTCAATGTTTTACCCCACGTCATTGTTAAGTTTGAAAGCTTATCAATGTTTTAACGATGAATAGATTAAATATTAAAAAAAACAGAGCCGGACTTGAAATTAGTTTAAATAAATTGTGTTCAAATGTCCGAAATAAAAAAACTATTAAGTGTGGCATATCATTGTACTCAGGAGACCAAGTTCTTTCAAAATCTGAAATAAAAAATGCAGGTCCGTATTTAAACAAATTAAGTTGGCCTCTGTATCTCACAAATTATCAGCTAATTTGAAAATCTAAAAAACTATCAGATATCAGCCCTCATCAGCCCTTATAAAGTGGATATGAGAATGTGCAATTAGTTTTTTGATTTTCTTAAAAGTAACGACAGGAAAAAATAAAATTAATTTTCAAAAAAATCCGTTTTTTCCAAAAAACTCAGCAATCCTTGAAATTTTTAAAACTTTTTTAATGGCATTTTGGTGAACATCTCAAAGCGCAACTTTGGCCCAATTTAACCATGACCGTATCTATTACGGTTACCGAGATATCAATGCTTATACCTCGAATTTGTAGCACCCTGTATAGATATCAGAAAATATTTACGGTTTTAAATATAATTTTATTTATTTATTTATGTGTACTAAAGACTTAGAATTATTAATGTTCGAATTTCAAGATTGTACGCCATTAAATGTAATTTATTTATACTTAGTGTGGAAAAACGTTACTAATAATAACTTTGATTATATTATAAATCACCTAGCCAACTGAAAAAGTAATTTGCGTTAACATCCAAATAATTAGTTTAACTACTTTTCAAAGTCAACTGGGTCTTGTAATGAAACATGGATTGTCATATTATAATACATTTTATTTTATAAAGTTTACAGTTTTTTGAACAATATGATGCTGAAAATGATTGATACATTAATTTAAGTACATCTTCAGTTTGCCGATTCCATTAAGGGGCACCTTTACCCTGCAAGAAAATATATTAATAATAATTATAAAATTAATTATTAGATAGAAATGTTTTGCAACTTTAAGAATATCTGATTTTTTTTCGTAAACCTTTCCTTGGAGTATTAATCCAGTAAAATTGTATCGCCGTATAGAGAGTGAAAAAAAAATACGGGCAAGCTGATTTTTTCAGAGTTTGTCAGCGACTGTCTTCTGAGTGTAAAATTAACAAAATCGGAAATTTTCCCCTTGCGGTTTTTGAGAAATAGGGGTGTTTTTTTTAAAACTGTACTACAACAAAATAATTAGACGCAAATTGTACATAAGAATATTCTCTATAATTTCGCCTAATTAATTTTTTTTATAAGTTTATTATTTCCGGACTTAGCGGCCGTTTCATGAGCCCTTTGGTGTGGTTTTCAAAAAGTTTGTTTTACGGCAAATTAACCCGTATGAAAGTAGTTCATAATAAATGGACAAGCAACTTTTCCTCATGATTTTTTTTTATAGCTTGATTATTTTTGGAGATAGCGTCCAGTTCATGAACAAATTAGGGTAGTATTCAATGTTACTTTTTTTCAGCAAATTCACCCTAGGAAACTCGTTCAAAATAAGAGTACATATACCTTTGCCTTATGAACTTTTTTTGTAACTTGACTATTTTTGGAGATAGCGCCCAGATCATAAACAAGTGGTAGGTCCATCACACAAAAGAAGACGATACAATTAAAAAAAATCATAATATTCATTCGCTTGATGAATTCCATGTTTCGTTTTGGGGAAATAAATACATATCATAGGGAAGTTTGCATGTAATTTTAGTATGAACACCTTTAAGTTGGTAAATTTGTACAACTAAACAAAAATTATAAAACTACCCCAATTTGTTCATGAACTGGACGCTATCTCCAAAAGTAATGAAGCTACAAAATAAAGATCATGAGGAAAAGTTGTTTGTCTATTTATTGTGAACAACTTTCATACAGGTCAATTTGCTACAAACAAACTTTTTGAAAACCACCCCAAAGGGCTCATGAAACGGCTGCTAAGTCCGGAAATAATAAACTTACAAAAAAATTAGGCGAACTTATGGAGAATGTTCTTATGTACAATTTGCGTCTAATTATTTTGTTGTAGTACAGTTTTAAAAAAACCACCCCTATTGCTCAAAAACCGCAAGGAAAAAATTTCCGATTTTGTTTATTTTACACTCAGAAGACAGTCGCTGACAAACTGAAAAAATCAGCTTGCCCGTAATTTTTTTTTCAAGTGACAATTTTATTGGATTATATTTACTGTACCCGGCCATGGTTCCAGGGGTAGTGTATCGCCTGTTGTACGAGAGGTACCGAGTTCGATCCCTAGCCAGTACGGTAGCTTTATTTATATATCTAAATAGAGTGACCTGTGAGCCGCCACCTCTAGGAAGGCAATAGCAAACCTTTAAGTATAATATTTGCCTTGTACAGGGTGGTCGAAGTTGGTCTGTTTTAACAGAGAAAACCTAATTCCTGACTAGATAGAGCAAAACCGACATAGATGTCATGGGCTCGATTGTTGTTTAATGGCGTAAACCGCCTGTTGATATTTTCACTGCCAACTGAGATATTATTGTCTTTTTGAATTTTTTACCATTTTGAAAATTGCCCATGACTTATTGCCCATACTAAAAACGTTATTAAGGCACTTATTTAGGCACGATCCAGTGGCGTAGTCAGTTTTTTTCTATGCTTGCTCTTTTTGTCAGAAATAAGAAAAAATATAAATTTTTAAATGGAAATCATAGTTGGCTATGAACTTAAAAAAATGCTGGCGTTTTGCCCTTTCCAATGATCTAAAGTTATGGACATCTATTTCTAAGAATGAGAGAAATATTAGGTTTTTGATCTTTATATCGAAGCGGGCCTTGATTTTGTGTTGACCTATTTGCCTAATTATTTTTTATCACAATTTAATATTCTACATTATTATTTATCTGCATAATTAAAGACTCTTGAAAAGGTATCTTAACATTCTATATTAGTATTAGTAATTACAATTGAAATCGATACAATAAACAAGGAATAAAACTAAAAAAAAAGTATTTTTTGAATGACGAGTATAGTTTTCTAAAAAAAATAATCAAAGATGTTCAAACTGAGCATCCCCTTATTGAATACATAATAAACATCTTTTGCGCACAGACTTAGAACAATTTATTAGGCGAGCTGGTGTAATAAGTCCAAAAGCTTGCCTAGTAGTCTTCTGTAATTCTTCTCTCGTCCCAATGGTTCTTCCCTTATATATAAGTCTTTTTATTTTGCTTTCTCCCATAAAAAAGTCAAAAGGAGTTACATCACAGGACCTAGCAGGCCAAGATATGGAATCCTTTGTTCCAACCCAGTTCTCTCTAAATTATCCATTTAATAGTGCAGTTGTAACACTGGCTATTTAATTGTAAATGGTAATACTAATATATAATGTCGATTTACCTTTTCAAAAATCTTTAATTATGCAGATAAATAATGATATAGAATATTAAATTGTGATAAAAAATAATTAGGCAACTATAGGTCATCACAAAATCAAGGCCCGCTTCGATACAAAGATTAAAAACGTAATATTTCCCTCATTTTTAGAAATAAATACACATAATTTTATATCGTTGGAAAGGGTTAAACGCCAGCATTTTTTTATGTTCATAGCCAACTGTGGTTTCCATTTAAAAAAATATATTTTTTATTATTTCTGACTAAAAAAGCAAGTGTAGAAAAAAACTGACTGAACCACTGGATTGTGCTTAAAAAGTGCATTAAGAACGTTTTTACAGAATTTTAATTTTATTATTCCGGGAAATACAAAAGTTATGGGTAGTTTTCTAAATGGTAAAAAATTCAAAAAGACTCTGTATCTCGGTTGGCAGTGAAAATATGAACAGGCGGTTTAGGACATTAAACGTTTCTCAGAAATCGAGCCCATGACATCTATGTCGGTTTTGCTCTATCTATTCAGGAAATAGGTTTTCTCTGTTAAAACAGACCAATTTCGACCACCTTGTACAGCGACTTATCTAGTTCCTTACAGATTCGGTGATAAACTGTAAGTCCCGTGTCTTGTGAAATACTGATAACCATAGACTTAAAATAAAATAAAAATAAAATATAGACTACACTATTTACATCTCAACGCAGTCAAACAATCTTTTTTGTACACATGTTTACTTCTGGGTACAGTCGACCGAGCCTTCCTCATCCAGCCTATGTTGTCACGTCTTTAATATTATCAATATTTTTTTTCTTATTATACACATATACTGAGATATTAATACTACATTTTTATAAAGTAGGTTTTAATATTCCATAGATGTATTAAATAGTCCTTATACTACTAAATTATAAGTCGGACACTATTTGAAAAGGATAAGTTCTTTACAATAAGGCAACACCGATTAGAGGTGAGGTCGCCTGTTCATTCATTTATTACCTTGTAGTACGTGTCGCACGTGTGCGGTAAAGCTTTGTTGCCGCTATCTCCCCGGTTGTATTAACGCATTTTCTTAGCTTGTAGTCCTTAAGTGTTTATTCTATTTACTTTTTCTGTTCAAGAACTCTAAAATATGGTTCGCCAGTGCCAAATTTGCAAGAAATTTGACTTAAATAATCCATTTAAGTCTTGAAACGACTTTCGACCGGTAGGCCGTACTCTCAATTTACCCATTGGGAGTCAGTGGCGTTGTTGTAGAAAGGCGCTTATTTAGATAATATTTTAGTAAAATGTAAAATCTGATTTTTTCTCTTACATAATCATTTATATAAAGGTTTTTGTAACAAAATCATAATTATAACCTTGTTAATAATTAATAATGTTTTTATTAAAAATATATTCCGGTTTATTCTAAAATTATCTTCAGAATCTAAAATAACATACAAGAATTTTAAAATGATATTACATTATGAAACAATATTTTTTAATATACCGGGTCGTCTCAAAAGTGGCTCACCCCTATAACTTTTTTATTTTTTCAGATAAAAAAACAGATTTGTATGTTAGTAGGTTATGCTGATAACATAGGGAGTCTACGCTCTGTATTAATTATGGCTGTTGATTGAAGAAATTCAATTCTTTTAATCAACGGTATGGCACTGTAAGAAGAAATATTTGCTACATTTTTTTTCTCTTGTAAAATAATCCCACCTCGCATAGTTTTTGAGAAAAAATGTTTTTCCTAAGCTAACCTAGTATTTTGTTGTCACATCAGGCTATTTAAGAGCATAAACTCTAGTATGCGTTAATAATCTAGTTGGCAAAAACGTCGAATGTTAGTGTCGTAAAGGATTCATAAATTTCAAGTTAATTAACGTTCGGGTTTATTTTGACTTAGATTGATAGATTTATGAAGTGCCGTGACGTCCTTGTTGCTCCAAGTGATGTTAGTGTCGTCCGCAAAAAGACATATTTTACCACCAATGTTTATGTTAGCAATGTCGTTAATAAAAGGAAGAAACAAAATAGGGCCTAGTACTGAGCCTTGAGGTACTCCACATTCTATTGGCTTGATAGAAGACAACGTGGTATCCACCCTCACAAGTTGACTTCTGTTGTTTAGATACGACTTAAACCATTCGAGAGACGTTCTCCTGAATCCATAGTGCTGCAGTTTATTAATTAGGATCTTATGATTTACACAGTCGAACGCCTTATAAAAATCACAGAAAATTGTTGCTGCAAAATGATGGTTATTTGTGGACTTTGATGTTCAGTATTTTGTAGTTAAACAGAAAAGATAACAGCCTTTTTTTAACCAACCTTTCTATGATCTTAGATAGCGTTGGAAGAAGTGAATTGGGCGATATTTAGAAGCTTACTCTTTGTCTCCTCCTTTATGCCGAGGAATGATTATTGCCGTCTTAAGACATTTTGGAAAAATACCATTTTGGAATAACATGTTTATTAAAATAGTTAGGTGATTCAGGAAAAAAATCGAAAATGTTTTCTCAAAAACCATGGAAGAAGAATTGGTAGTCGTTGAAGTTGCAAAATAAGTAGTCATTTTCTAAAAGTAAAATGTTGAAGAGATAGTTCATTTCAACAAAATCTGGCGAAATGTTTCCGATAAAAGTATTCTAAAAAATATTGTATTTTTATTTTTATTTAAAACTGCTATTGCTATTACCAATGGTTAACTTTTGATCAAAAAACGAAAAAAGCAAAAATTGTGTGTCTGGGTAGTTCACCGGAATAGTTTTTTACCCCGTAATAATCTCTCTCGGATAATATCTTCTCAGCTCGGGCTCCCACTCCTCTCACTGGAGGTTCCATCCCGTGAATTAGGCGGTACACTTCCGATTTCTGCAAGTAGTCCAGGTTCTTTGGCGGCGGCTGGTACTTTAGAAAGTTGATGCTGCAAAAGAAAAGAAAATATATCTTTGCTTGAAATATATCAAAGGATATTTTTTATTGGGAACAGATAAAAGTCGGTATTAAGTACACGTTACCTTGCTGAAATACGGAATGGTATTGGTATAAACCAGTGACAAAATTGAATAACAGTTCCTAAATTGTGTTGCTGAGCACACAAAAATTAAAAATACGAGGTACTGATCATTGATCCAATTCATAAAAATATTGTTCCACAAATTTTAATAAAAAGAACTGACGCGTTTTTTTTTGCTATCAGGTTCTTCCATTAAAATTTGTGGAAATTTAAACGGTTGTTTTATTGGAATACCCAGTTGAAAATGGATTTCCATCAAGTAAAGGTCACTACCTAATATGGTAAGCTAGTCTTGCAATTTTATGTTTTGAAAGATGATATTTATGTTGCAGTTTTATTTATTTCATTACATCAGTAGCAAAGGCATTTTATTTACTGCAACTTTTTCATAGCAACATATTCTTAGTGCTGCAGAATTTTTACGGGCAAATTTCCCAGTTGCTCATTTCCTGAGCACCAAATTAAGTTTAAGTATTTGATAAATTTTACAAAATCAAAATTCTTGGGTTTTGCAGCAAACCTGCTTTTGCATTATTAATTAAGAGGTCATGATTTTCTTTAATTTTATAACAGTATTAAATAATTTCTTGTTAAGGTGCGTACACATACAGCAAACGATGACGAACAATGTCGGGCGAATGGTAATGTTAAGAATTATCTAGCGATCATCGTTTGATATACCACCTGCGGTGCTATTCTTTACATCGCTTGCAAGTTTACTTATACACAAGGGCGTAGATAAGGGGGGGGGGGGGGGGTACTGGGGGACAGTACCCCCCCCCCTGACGCTTGACGAGATACGAGAATTGAAATAGTCATTGACTATGAAAGGATTTTTTTAAATTAATATCCGACATATAAGAACACTTTGTATGCTTTTAATTATGTTGATTTATCGTTTATAATATCTTCGACCTAATTAAAAGCACACAAAGTGTTCTTATTGGCCAGGACAGATTAGTGGGCTTAACTCTAATCAATATCCATAAAGATATTGAAAAAAATGTTGATGCTGTTATTGATAGGTTTTCCAAACAGCGTAATAGAAAACTTGATTTTGTTTTGTAGTTTTATTTATAGTTTATAGTTTTTATAGTTTTTTTTGATAGTTTAGAGATTTTTATTTATAGTTTATAGAAAATTAACTAATAAACGTCGTTGTTTCATTTTTGTTTATGTTATTTACAAATCTATATTTTAATTTTTGTGTTATGTTTTTATATCTTTTTGAAGACAAAAAAATCGCCGTCGTTTTAATTCGACAAAAAAATTCCGACGGTGATTTTTTTTGCGACTTAATCATAGTACCACCCCCATAGCATACACCTATCTACGCCCCTGCTTATACACATTATATGTATTGTTATATTGCTTTCTCGGAGAAATGAGTGATATTTTAAGATGCGAGTGGTCAAGAATAGCTCCTCTGGTAAACGAACCCTTAGTGAAAGGGAATGGGAACACATCATCCGAACAAATTCGTTCGTAACCGGTTTGTTGAGTGTCTAAATTTGAAATTAACATAAACAAATTTATTCTAATAAAAGTGTTATCTTTTAGTTACTACTTACCATGACATAAGCTGCTTTACTTGGCACCATAAAGCAATTGGATTCCCTGGAACTGCACACAATAAAAATCATGCTGTCGCACAAAAACTCGTAATAAAAATTGGATATTGGCAATGTAAATAAAATTATTATAATTGTATACTATATTTAATTTTCAGTAGAAAATACTTAGATTTAGTGTTGTTTATTACATCATAAATCTTTATTGGATCTATTGAAACATTAACGAAATATACATAAATTTCAATATAATTAATATTACTACTTTAATTTACTAATTAATTTTGCAAAATAGCATAAAACTTAGTAGTATTATTAAAGTAATAACTAAATGTATTTCCAGACATATTATATTACCAAGTTATATTATCAAAGTAAAACAGTAAATCACCACAACGCACCAAAATTTGCAAAATTGCAAAATGGATCTGTTGATGATACTAACATGGTTAGAGAAACGCGCGTCCAGTGTTTTTGTGTATTGTGGTGATTTAGTGCTTTATTTTGCTGTTGTATCACTAAAGGTTCGAACCCCCGAGTGTAATAAGTCATATTATGCCAAGCAATTTTTAATTTCTAATAATGTTCAAATTAATTCAAATAATCAGTATTGATTAGCACACATTGTTCCGTGAAAACATAATTACTCATTGAACATCACTTAATTGAACACAATTTATCCAAAAATACTTTTTTTGTGCGTTACACAGCAACAAATTTTAAGAACAGATATTGAATGACATTTGGGGTATCAAAAATATATTTTGATTGATTTTTTGAAGAGTGAAAACAACCGTCGCCCCTACCTAAAATATAGCAGAACTGTTTTATAATTTCAACGATAGCTGATTTTGATTTTTGTCAAAATGTAAAGTTCTATAGTAATTACTACATCTTTTATCCTATTTTTTTTTTATTTTTTCTTATAAAAAATTGCCGCCTGGCATATTTTTGAGAAAAAAAAATGTTTTTTCTACAAACGTCAGTAAAAATGTAATTTTTAACACATGTGACATTATGTCACTGATGGTAAATGGTAAAAGTCATTTTAGGTCTTGTGATTTACTTTTAACACTGAAGCGATAACAATTACCCTATCAACCATAAACTTCATAATTAATTTGATTTCAGAATGACATATTATGAATTGCGAGCTTTTTCCCGCGACTACGTTCGCGTTACACCTCGAATCGTCCATGCATGCATTGATTTAAATTTTTTTCGCCAAAATTCACGGCAGACGTGGCAGACTCAAAGCAGTAGTGGGTCAACTAACAGGGCATTGTAAGCTGAATATACATCTAAAGATAATGGTTATAACAAAAATTTACCGAACTTACTTAAAATTAGTTAATTATGTACTGCAAAAGAATAGAAGCTCAAAAATAATAAGTATTAGAACTACCTGTCATGCATTCAATTGTTTTCCATAATTCAAAATTATTTATCATGGTATCATGAAAATTGCTTTCTTTCCAAATAATAGATTACATTTTTCAAAAATAATCATAATTTTGTCAAAAAAGTTGAAAAATTTAGGAATTTACCCAGTGGTTAATTTAGCCGTGAATAACTTTTGAAGGAGTAGGTTTATCGAAAAATTGTACGAGATCTTTTTTGTAGAGCGTTCAATTCTGTATAAGAATATGTAA
The DNA here is from genome assembly GCF_002938485.1 of Sitophilus oryzae. NCBI lineage: Eukaryota > Metazoa > Arthropoda > Insecta > Coleoptera > Curculionidae > Sitophilus > Sitophilus oryzae. The sequence goes on along the minus strand of NW_022146163.1, from coordinate 1,427,087 downwards.
TTGTCATGGCTGCGAGAGAACAAGATCAAGAGGAAAAAGATTATTTGCTAAAAGTGGCAAATTCCTATATAATTTAAATGGGAAATAACTCGTCTTTGGGGCAAGGTTTATTGTGAATGCCTCGAAGAATCAAATCTAAATTAATTTAGTTTCCTGTTTGGATTCTACCCAATCTTCTGATGTATAAAAAAAAACTTTTTTATATTTCTCTTTCACTGACTCCATCAGACTATTTTTCATGACTCATCCAGACTATTTTCCAGAAATGAACCCCCCAGAAAAGTATAGACATTACTAACATATTTACACTGCCTCAATCCAGTAACAAAATAATCTACCCTACCTGTAAACTGGCTTGCCCTTATCGCCCCACGGCCACACCCGATTCCAATGATCGACCTGAAAAAACGAATCCATTTAAAGCACCGATCGTGAAACGTTTGCCTACCCTTTCGTTTTGCCCATGATCACTTCCGAATAGTCCTCGATGGTCTTGCAGATCTTCTCATCGGACATTTTGGGCGTCTTGAATTTCGGAGTTGCATCTTCCGGATCCGACCATTTCCTGCCGCCTGGAAGAATGATGGGTCTCTGAGTCCAGTCCATCTGACTTCTTCGTTCTTCTTCTTCCTATGTGGTTTGGATAGGGCAAAGGAAAATAATGAACTGAGTGTTAGTGCCGAATGATATTTTTGGGGCCGAGACCAAAACAAAAATCGAAGCCAATAAGCTACGTCATTTTTAATTGTTCGTGTTTTTGGAGGGTTATCAAAAATAAATTAGACGTGATGTTATTGAGATGTATACTTAATGGCATTTGTGTAGATACGTCTAATTAATAGAGTTATTGATTAAGTTTTATAAATAAACATGCTCTGTTCGGTATTTGTGATCAAATAAATAAAGTAATTAATTTAAAAATGTGTTGTGGAAATTATTTGTGTTTACATGTTCTGTAATATACAGGGTGGCGCACCTCATTCGCCTCGATGAATTATACGAAAACGGAACGATGTAGAAACGAAATATTTTATGGGTATATGTGGGAAGGCAATTTGCATAATTTAAAATCATTTTGAAATGTACAGGGTGTGTCAGAACTAAGATCCATACAAAAGTTAAAGTTTAATTAAGTTAGTTTTTCTTATGAAACACACACCCGCTATTTTATTTCATTTTTGGATTCCTGGACATAAAATAAGGCATTTATTATAAGGGTGTAATATGTTTATAAGCTTTGGTTTTTGAGATATTTAAATATGCATGCTATAATAAAAAAGTTTGGCAACACCTTGTACATTACTTTTCAGAATTAATTCTTGTGCTGACTTTCAAGCCAGAGAAATAAACTTTACTAAAAAAATTTGATTGCTTCCTTAAATGTATACAGGGGTATCAAAAATTGCTGGTCTATTTTAAATATCTATTTTACATAAAAACTTCGTTATTTCAAATACAACGCTATGTATTTTTTTAAATAAGTCGAAGCAGATTTAAATGCTCTTTCAAATTATATTAGGATTTTCTGTACCTATCTGGCTCAGATTTTGAATAAAAAGCGATTTTTCAATAAAATTGTAATCAAGATGGCTGATGTCGCCATGGCAATTTTCTAGTGACACTCAGTAGCTATTTTCAAAATTGACATTAGTTTATGGACTTTATGTAAATTTATAGGTTATTTCTAATTAATTTACCTACAATAAGGTTAATAAGTAAGTATTTATTATTTTATCAAGAAAAATGAAGCCGCCATGATGATATATGTTACTAGTGATTTTATTTTGTGAGGACAATTGCTTGGGTTGGCCTGAAGGGTTTATGCTCAAAGATATCCAAATAGAAATTTTCTTGACAAGAGTTTTTTTGAAATACTACTTTTTCTATTTCGCAGAGCTGATAGTATGTGAAAAATCTATTAGGCAGAAACCTATAGTTGGAAGTGAAGAAAATAAATTTTCCTTAATTGGTTCTTTTATAGAAAATCCAATATATCTACGCAAGTTATCGTAATATAAATCAAAGAATTACTTCTTTATTTTTCTTCATAAAATAATAAATACTTATTAAACTATTTTAGGTAAATTAAAAAAAGTTAACTGTTATAAATTTAAATAAAGTCCATCAAGTAATGTCGATTTTGAAAATAGCTGCTGACTGTCACTAGCAAATTGCCATGACGATCAGATATTTAAAGATATTTAAATATCTTTAAATATCTGACAAACCAAAGCATTTAAACATATTAAACCCTTAAAATAAATATCTTATTTTATGTCTAAGAATCCAAAAATTAAATAAAATACAGGGTGTTCCGTAAATAAATATAACTTTGGTATGGATCTTAGTTCTGACACACCCTGTACATTTGAAAATTTTAAATTATGCACATTGTCTTCCCACAAGTACCCATAAAAAATTTGGTTTCTTCATCTTTCCGTTTCCGTATAATCAACCGAGGCGAATGAGGTGCGCCACCCTGTATACGATTTTAATTTTAGAAAATTATTTATAAATATTTAGCGATAATTACTAAACGATACTATTTTCACAATTATTGGCTTTGCGTGTTTACAATTGAAACTTGAACTACCCGTATAACCAGGCGATATAGTAAACCCAAGCCTATATAGATTAGTTTCTTTGCTATAAAGATGTCTCGATAAAGACTTCATATGTAAAGCATATTTAAAGAATACTCAAATATTTCCTTTACAGACATGTTCTGTATTTAATCTTTATAGCGACCATAAAGCACTGCCTGTATATTTCTCCTATAGAGAATAGATGATTGATATTTATAACGCACATAAAGAATCCTATATAGTATCGATAACGCATAAATACAGATTCTATACAGTTTTTCGATGACAATATTCACTGTTACGAAAACTTTACTTATCCTTTATTAACTCTATACAAATTTGTATAGTTATACATAGTAAATATACGCTGGTCCTTTACAACTTCATGTATTTTATATATCTATAATGATATTCCGCTGGTGCATCATTTCTGGGGTTAGAATCATTTTAATAGGCCAGATACAAAATGTGCTTCTCCGCGTTTCTTCAACATTCTACTTTAACATAACGGAAGAAAAATGTAAAATTTTAAATCTGTGTATTTTCCACAAGTTGAGTTATTGAAGGGCAGGTCATACCTAATATATCTAAACAATAGAAGAAACTTCCGCGGGGTAATTATAATAACGGTACTGATACTGCTGGTCACATGGTCACATTGGGGGGTAACAAGTAACAAGATGAAATTTTCCCATGAACACCCTTGATGAAGTTACAAAACTTGATGAAAGTTTTAAAACTGATAAAAACAGTAGTGTACACGAATTTGTAAGTAAAAATATAATAAAAGAGTAATCAAATTTTCAGTAATTTAACTTAAATCGTCCTAATATAAATCGCATCTAACCTATAGGTTTGATAGGCGTCCTTTACAAAATATATATTAAAATATATCTAGAAAATTTTTCCCAGTGTTACCTGAATTAGAAAAGTTATGTTTAAGTAAATACTTAAACATATCGTTTGTAGTATTTTATGCCTTTAGAATATTTATATTAATATTTGGAATATTAATACTACAAATAAGGATATGTTTAAGAATTTACTTAAACATAACTTTTCTAATTCAGGTAACAAGAAAAATTTTCTATAGATTTTAATACATATATTTTGTAAAGGACGCCGTCAGTATGTATATCGGTACGATAACGAATCGACAAATTAACTATATTCAATCTAAATCCAGAATGTATAGTGGCGATAAAGTATCAATACAGGCCAACTTTATTCAGTACAGGCTAGACTGTATTCAAATACGTATCGTCGCTGTACCAAAAGAATAAAGGCTGCCTTTACCGACTAAAGATTTTAATATAGGCTCGATAGAGGTTCTATACTGTTTGGTTATACGGGTATATATATAATTTTGTAGTCAAATTCTTTGCTTTCTCTTTTGGCTATTACCCTACGACAACTAGGAGTCATTTTGACATCGCAATCAAATTTATCGTATCCAAAAACACCTGGACGCCAATTTTTATTCAAATATCGACTATGGTTCGGAAATTATTTGGAAAAAAACCGAAATAAAAACGAAACTTCTCCACCCTGTATCTCCCAACCGAAGCATTTTAGGATATGCATTTATACGAACTTTTTTACTTATTTTTATTCGCTGAATATGCTCCCAAAGTTTCCCGAATACAATTCGGGCCACCCTGTATAACAAAATAACGTTATAAACCAAATAATTAATTATTGTTTATATACAGGGAGTCCCAATATTCCGTGGACATACTACATGTTTAAATGAAAATGAAGTAATGTTAAATAAAAAAATAGATGATATAAATTTAATATCATTATCTTATAAATTACCTTTTGCTTTTTAGCCATCAGCTCTTCTTCCCTTATTTTTGTCTCTCTTTCTTCCTCCGTCAAACCTTCATAAGGATCGACAATTTTGTTTGTTTCCTCTTCTACATCACGTTCATCGTCATATTTTTCAACAACTCCATTATCTTCTTCGAGATCTTCAATATTGTGGTTTTCATCTGCTTCGGCTTCTGTAATGTCTTCCTCGGCATTTTCAGAAGTTGAAACATTCTCTGGCGACTCTAAAAAAATTAAAATTTAATTCAGTGTTCTACAATAAACTGTAAGTAGAGGGAGATGGCCGATTCTGCATCCTCCTCCTTCTCCTCCCGTTGGCAGAGAGTGGCGTAAATCAGGTAGAAATGGTTAAAATACGCTAATAAACAAGAATAAACAGGTTTAAAAAGAAATAACCGCTTTAAAGTAGAAATAAACAGGATTGAACAAAAAATTAATAGGTCTGTTATTTTAAGCTAAAAAGCGCCCAAGCAACACCGTTCAAGAGTATATACGTTTAATAAACGTACTATCCGTATAAATATCGTATATTTTTTTAAAGGTATAAATAATATACGTATTTTTATATTACTTTTTTATATGCAAAAGATATGCAACGTATAATATACGCATATTAAAGGGCTTTATTTTCCCTTAATCTTAGTAGATACGTTTATTATACTGAACATTATTATACTGCTTTTTAACGTATATTCGAAACATATATTTTAAGTATATAATATTTCGATTTTGGCGCCAAGTCAGTTATATTCGTAATGTTTGAAAAGTTCAGACACAAAGGGCATAGTAAGTCATTATCAAACTATTTTTTGTGATTTTTTGATAAATTTGAACCCCGATATAAAAATATTGAAAAGAACTGAATTTCACAAACGTATGTAACCAGTATCAGTAAATTGTATAGAAATGGTATATAGGCTACATATACGAAACGTTTATTCGACACTATAAAATCTAGTCACGTGATTAGATCTACCAATCATATCGTTAGACTTTTTACAGCAGATGGAATCTAAATGGAATACGGTATACGTATATGAAACCTATACTCGACACTACAAAATCTAAGTAAGTGGTGTACAAATCTAAGTACGAGGGTAAGTTTTAAATTTATCAATTATAACCTTTTATTTAACTTCACATATATGTATTTGTGTAAACATTTATATGCATGAATATGTTCATGTTCAATGACAAGTTTTTGCAGTGCTGAGCATAGGTTTTGTAAACGTATACTGTATACCGTTTACATACCCCTGTTGCAAATTAAAAAAGCAATTCGCGCAAACGCTTTGTTAAAAAACAAACCATTCTTAAACCTATTTTTTTATTACTTTTAGTACATGGATTAAATAAAAACTTGTTGTTAGAAAGTTATTTATTACACCCTATCAGTAATTGTATAATATATTGTTTGCTCTTTCTCCATTTTATAGAAGCTGTCAACAACTGGATTGATTTAAACGATTTTGTAAAATAATATTCTAGTCGTATAACAAAGAAAAAATGTGAACGTATGTATATATTATTTGTCAGTTTTCTTATTTTAAGAATTATGATATATGTTTTGTTTATTTTTATTTCAGTAATGTACGGTATATGTCTCCAATTTTTAAGATGTTATTAAAGAAAATTTCCAATTAAGTTTTTTATACTTATTCATTAAAAATCCTACCATTAACCATAAAAAATGTATTAGGAAATTAAATTTAGTAATTTAACCACCTTGCATTATTGTTTTTATTAATAGGAAGAATTTTTGATTTGGTTTGACTTTTTAATTTTAGGTTACTTAAAGATTGCAATATTATGTTATATACTAGGTATTATGTCACCATTATGTAGCATTTCTTAAGTAACCTAAGGTTTGTTTATACTGGTTCAAAAATCCTTCATATTAATGAAAAACTATAATGCTAGGTGGTTATATTACTATATTTCATTTCCTGGATACATATAAATTTGTATGTAAAAATAACATTTAATAAACGGTTCTGTTTCACGTATAAATTTATAAAGAAAAATAACATTTAATACAGGTATTTGGTCTACGTGTAATCCTAGTATATCATAAATTGCTAATATCCGTTTACCATCTTGTATAATATTGGTATATGTATATACGATTATAAAAGGAATATAGAAACCTTAAATATATAGGTACGTTGAAGTCGCGGACATTTTGCAGTTTATTATACGTTTCACATTCTTTGTCGTATACCTAGATAAGACGGACGGTATTAGATCAGTTTAAACGTATAATATACCTTTGTGTGTTGCTTGGGCGGTTCAAAGCAGTTCAAAAGCGGTTCAAAGCGGTTCAAGCCTGTTTGTTCTTCAAGATGCAGAATCGGCCATCTCCCTCTACTACTGAATCTTCCCCTATATTATGGAATGTTAAAGCTTTAAACTAATTTCTTTTTTATTGTATGTAATGAAGGCTTAATCTATGCAATACAATGATTTATTTGCGTATTTATACAGGGTGTTTCTCATAAGTCACTCACCCCTATAACTTTTTATTTTTTCAAATAAAAAAACGATATTTCGTATGTTAGTATACAGGATGAGTCTTAAATAAGTGCAAATATTTTCAGGACTGGTAGATCTCGGTAAAAGAAACATATTTTCGCTTTGCGAGTTATTTAAGTTTGGAAATTAAAAAAAAAATTTTTTTTTGAAAAAAAATTGAGAGCCACCGGATTTTTTCTGTATTTGCTTCTTTTTTAGTGCCGTAACTACAGAGTTAAGCCGTAACTATGGTAATCTCAGAGATTAAGAAATTATACCGTGGGAAAATTTGCGGTGAACAAGCAGTTCTAAAAAGTTTTCGGAAAATATACAGAGAAATTTAAAACAAAATGCACGATTTTCAACATCTTTGTTTGCGAAAAAAAAGCTCATACATAGACGTGTTCCTGGGGTCGTAATATACCACCCCTGAAAATATTTGCACTTATTTAAGACACACCCTGTATAACATAAATTTAGACGAATTGACGTAATCAGTTGTTCTCGGTCACTTCCTGTTTCAGAGGAAATGACTACATTTTCGATTTTTAAATGACACCCTCCTATTTTTTACTTTATTCGATAGAAATGACACTCTGAATAGAATGACATATCACATATCAACTTTTGACATTTTCGCTTAAAAAATCGTATTTTAAATCTCAATCAAATATTTCGCAGATTACGGTTACGGGGCGATCCAACGGCAAAAGTTTAACTATAAATTAATGAAAATTTAGTAACAAATAATAGTGAAAATATCATGTGACTGACTTAGAAACTAAAAATTCACTAATTACTGATAGATTAATAATATTAGTAGTATTCTTCCATGACTGTTAAAACACTAATTTATAACCAAAGAGCCTTGGAAAAATAGATCTGATCGTATAATGTTTTTCGTGTCTTGTCTTGGTGGGTTAAAAAATACCCAAATCGTATTTTTAATCATATCTCAATTATTATTTTAAATGGAACGAGGGTGACTCATTAGCATATTTCCAAAGTGTTTCTTTACTCGGGAAAAAAAATAATAATCCGTCAATAAAATTATAACCCCAAATCAAATGACACTGACAATTACTAAAAATAATATGCATCAGTAATTTACGATATGTGGTAATGACGTCACCAATCTCTCATCTGGTTGGCAAGTAATTTTCTAACCTTCAATTTTTTCCAGCATATCTTGAATTTCTTCTTCAACATCGTTTTCAGAGACATTATCTTCGTAATTATCTTCTTCAATGTGATTAACTTCAATTCTGTGAGTTTTTTCAGAAACGATTTTGTTTAATTGCTGAGTTACGGCCTCCAGTGTCACTTGGATCGCGGAAGGTAAGTTGGAGAGAGCTAAGAGTTGCTTTTGAACAGCAGCCAGTTGGTCTTCTAATGATAGGGATGATTCGCAGATGACAGGGTCGATATGAATATCCAACGGAGAAGGTTTAACTAAAAATTAATCAAAATTTAGGAACAAATAATAATGTAAATAACATGTTAGTGGCTATAGAAACATAAAATTCACTAATGCTGCACTTTGAACTGCTTCGTTTAAAGCCGTACACTGACTTTTTGAGGTTGAAGAGTCAGTCGAAAAATGGAATCAAGCCGAGAAAATTTTCACAGAATAATTTTTTTACAATTTTCGAAGAGAGCTATCTTAACAAAAATGCCTTGTGTAGTTGTAGCTTCTGTTTTCGACAATTACGCACCACATCAGTCGACAATTTTTCGTTGGCATGGATACATCATAAGACACGTCCACCAATATCGACAGTCACCCAGGAAAACGTCCATACCCTACGTCAGCTGACCCAAGAAGATCACATAATGGTGAGATTGAAGCATCATTGGGCATTTCAAAAGCAAAACATTTTACATGAAGAATTAACTGTAAAAAATAGTTTCTCGTTGGATACCGTATCTGAACAGAAAGCAATTAGAGTCATTAAGAAATCAGTTAGAGTCAGGATTGATGTCAAAAAACTCTACACCGGTTTAACGCAGGAACCTCAAAAAAGATCTACAGTATTGTCAGTGTTTGTGAATCCTGGATCCGTAAATCGGCTGTTTGGATGTTCTGAGATCAACCTAAACCGAACAAAAGAAAGATTTACGTTCTTGAAGTGTTTCCAAAAAGATGGTGGCGACAACTGTCTCAAAAGCGAGTCATAAAGCAACAATTCCTATGCAAAATCGAAGAACTACTGATTGGTACAGATCTATTTTTTATCAGAAGTAATTGCTGAGGTTCAACAAAACCAACTCTCAACGACGAACGATCCTCCTTCATGACAATGCAAGTTCCCGCACAACTCCAAAAACAATTGAGTTTTTAAAACAAGAAAACTTCGACTTGTTGAACTAACCTAACCATCCTCCATACAGTCCCGACTTAGCGACTTTTTTACTTTTCCAAAAATTAAGTATGAACTACATGGTCAAAGGTTCCAGTCCCCAGAAGATGCAGTCAATGTCTTCAAAAATGCAATTTTGAAGGTACTAACAAGCAAGTGGAATATCTGCTTTCAGAATAATTGGTTCCAACGGATGCAAAAAATAATTTCTCTTTGTGGAAAATACTTTGAAAAACAATAAGGTTTGAAAGTTATCTACTGTTTTTTTCTACCTCTGTATGCAAAATATAAAAGACAACCCGTATTATTGTTATGTTAGTGATGACGGTCTCAAATTGATTTCAGCAATGAAGCTATCAGGAGGATGATACTATTTGATAAATACTATTTCTAATATGTTTTTTATCTTACGTATTGGTTTAGGTTTCTTAATGGTCACTTCTTTATTGTTCTTTATTACATCACATTCTAAGGAATCGTTCTCGATGATGTCAGAGTTTCTCTCACTTTCATCGTCCAGCTCGCAAATCTCAACAGTAGTTTCCTCTTCAACGGAAACTTTTAAGTCAACTTCCATTTCTTTTTCTCCTACTTCCCCGTCTGTATCTAATTCTACAGTAGACCGTAGTTGATCAGTGACAGATTCTTCTTGTTGCAATTCTACTTCAGGCTGTAAGATATAAGATATATTAAGCGTATTTATTATGATTCAAAACACTAATTCTCTGTATTGCTTTGAAAAAGAAGTCGAAATTCTTTAATAAATAGGTGTCAATAGATTTGTAATATATCTATATCTAATTAAAAGACTACTTTTATTTATTTTATAGCAGAAAAATATATATATTTGGGACAACTAATATACAGCTCGGGATCTCTACTACCAGAAATCAACAGAATAATTAAGGTAGTATGGAGTACTTATGGAAGAAACTCTTTCATATTCAAATCTAGAATACCATTTTATCTAAGGAAGATAACATTAGACTAATGTGTACCTACTATCAGTAATGACCTCTGCATGCGAAACCTGGACTCCTAAAACGGACATTATAAGGAAACTTCAGGTCGCACAAACGCTCAATGGAATTAAATATGCTGGGAATAACCAAGAGAGACGGTAAAAGCATAAAGTGGATAAGACAAAAGACCCAGGTAATAGATGGTCATCCACAGAGTTAAATCCCTCAAGTGGCAATGGCAGGACACTTGGCAAGAAGGACGGACAACAGATGGACCACAAAAATTACAGCATGGTACCCACGAGGAATTAAGAGACCTAGAAGAAGACTAAACCTGAGATGGGACCATGATATTAGGATAATATTAGCAAGGATAACTTGCGCCCGCATAGCCAACAATAAACAACAATGGGCCCAACTAAAAAGACACAAGGTATCTAAATATGTGAGGGAGGCTACACCATAATTGAAAATGGTTGATTGAGCTGAAAATTATGATGATGATTATGAATTAAAAAATATGAAAAGAATTTACAAAATCTGTAAATTTAAAAAACCCGTTTGTTATATATTGTATTCAGTAAAGTCATGATATTTAAAATAAAAATTCTTTATATTGCAAGTAAATAACATAATTGATGATCTAATCTAAATACATATGATGTATTCGAAATTTCGAAGAACATATGTATTTAGGGGTAAAAATTAGGTAAAAAAGGAAATAGATGAAGGATTGGTAAAGGCAGAGAGGTAATTGATAATGATAATATAATCGAATTATTTTTAACTTACCACATTTGGCTCGAAACGGACAGACTTTTTGTGATTAAGCACATCATTTGGATCACGTCTTGCTTGTTTGATTATTTTTACCCTGTACGGCTCACCCTATAAATAAAAGTGTTTACTATAAGACAGATTTATATTAGAATTATTTAACAAGTATAGTATTACATTTTATCTAATTCTTCAACTGTATTTTTGCAGTTCTAGTTCAACTGTATTTTGGCAGTTATTCGTTAGGCATGATTATTTGTATGATATACAGGATGTTCCAAAAAACATGTGCCATCTCTCCTGGAGAGATTCGTCACGTAAAAATAAGATTTATTTTTCATATCAACATAGGTCCGATTCCGCTTTCTTTTGTAGCTATAGGGTATTAAAGTTTCAAAAATCTTTCGATTTATTATAATTTTTTTCCAAGTACTTCTAGTGATTCAAATGAAAATTTGAGGGTAGAAGTTACTATAAGTGGCACATTTTTTAATGCTAGAAAAGTCGTGTCGATAAATTCATCAGGGACGTGCATATGGGTTATCACTGGAATATTTTTCAAAAAAAAACATGTGCGCCACTAACTTTTTTCTTTTGCTATCAAAATTGTGTAGGCCGTATAATACCAATTAAAAGTTATAATAAAAAAAATAATGGTATTTAAGATAATTACAAAAAAAAAGATTTAACATCCTGTAACTCTAAAACTATGCATATCCATACCCATGTTTATAGGAACTTTTTTGATGAGGAATCAATGAGTACTTATTTAAAATTTTTGCAAGTTAATATATTAATTTTTTTTTAAAGATTGCTATTAGACTTGGATCAAGGCAAACTAATAAAATTGTGTTTATCTCATCAAGGAGGCTGAAATTGACAAAATATCAACTTTTAATCGGCATTAAACTGCTTACACTATTTCGCTAACAAGAGAACAAATGGTCAGTGGCGTACATGTTTTTTTTAGAAAAATATTCCAGTGGTAACCCATATGTACGTCCCTGGTGAATATGTCGACACTTTTTTAGCTCTAAAATATGTCGCATGTATAGTAACTTTTACCTTCAAAATTTCATTCGAAACGCTAAAAGAACTTGGAAGAAAATTATAATAAATCGAAAAAATATTAAGACTTTAACACCCTGTAGCTACGAAACAAAGCAGAATCGAACCTATGTTGATATGAAAAATAAATCCTATTTTTACGTGAGGAATCTGCCCACGAGAAATGGCATATGTTTTTTGAAACGTCCTGATACAAATACCTATATGGAAAGATGGTCTTGTAGTATTATGTAAATTCTTAATCAATTAACTTACTATAATTTTTCTTTCTTCCTCGACTTTCTTTGGTGCGGGCTTTGGGTTTTTTGGTTTAACCAAAAACGTGGACCACCTCTTAGGTTTATTATTGCGCTCGCCCACCAACTTGCTCTCAGTGGTAATCGCGATTTGCTCTTGACTGAAACAGAGTATATAAAAATAAATTATCGAAGGTGAATTATGCGAAGGATGTTCTTACCCGGCCAAGTTTTCCAAATGTTTTGATAACGAGCCAGTATTCAGATCCTTTTTCGAATCTATAACAATTGTAGAAAGTTTATATTGTTTTATTGGGCAGTTTCCGTTTCAAATTGTTTTAAGAGCCCATTTCATTAGTCCGAAAAGTAGCAAAATAAGCGTTCGACAGTTAACGTTTTATGTAAAACTAGGTATTTTTACACTAATGAAGAAGGAAATTAAAAATAAAGGATTATACTATGTCGGTATTGTAGCACATTTTTAGATAACTTCTTTATTTTTAATATTTTGATGATCAAACATAAATAAAATATACCTTATGTTTGGACTAAATTTTCTCGAAAATAAAGAAATAATTTAAAATTCCGTTACAATACCGACAAAGATTGAAGTTTTGTGATTAGAGTGACATATATAGTTTATATGGTTTTGTAACAAATTGCTCACTATTTTATGGCAAATGCTGAAGCTTTGCAAACCTTAATCAAAGCACGTGTGTTTGGAATTTTTGGTGTGGCTTAACACGCCAGAATCGGGCTAAGCCGTAGGCAGATTTCTGAGATATTAGGTATATTTCCTTCGGCCGCACATCCGCTTAAAAAGGATGATTCACGGTACACCGGACCGTACCCGAGCCGGGCACGTTCCGTGCAGTAGACACCGAGCCACGTCCGGGCCTTCTGTATATGCTACACCGAGTGGACAACGGGGATCATGTCCGTGCCGATTATATTCTAGAAATCAGTGTTGCCGCAGTGGGACATTTGTACCAAATTTGATACTTTTAATTCTATTTGGTACAGTGGTACTACATTTTCAAGTCCAGGATGATTTGGTACAATAATTATTTCCCACGCGCACCGAAAATGAATAGATATTTAATAATTATTGTCGTTGATATTGCATTAAACGCGCTTACCGATACCATTCGGAGACAATCCGCATTAATTAACGACGTATTATAAACGTTGTAATGTCTATAGGGTTGCCTATATTAAATAACCCGAAGAAAAAACTTGAAAATTTGCTATTTCTAACATGCTTCTATATTTGCGTTTTTTTTTTAATAAAATTTAAGTTTTCCAAGTATCGTGTGTAGTATTAGAATTACTTTGATTTCTTCAACCTATACATACTTATAATTGGGTTTTCTGAATTTCTATTTCATGTTTTTCGTCTCGATTTGTGTCTTTCTCCAAGAAGTTTTTTTATGTAGAAATTTATGAAGAAATTCACAACGACCAAACCGGTTAAAGTCATTTGCAGATGTACCAAAGTGGTACATTTTTAGTTTATAATGTGGTACGCGCTAAAAGTTGGGTGCGGCAACACTGCTAGAAAACAGTCGCTATAGGCCCGTAGACAAACGAAGTATTTAGCCGCGGCGGCTCATTTATGTTGTATAAATAACATTTGACAATGTTTGGCCGTGCCTTCACCGTCGCACGGCTCCGGCCCGTCACGTTGTACTATGAATCATCCTTAAAGAACACTTGACAATATTTGGCCGTGTCTTCGTTACGGTGTAGCGTGAAGCATCCTTTACCCGACCCCTGAGAGCGACCCGAACAGTACAGCGTAATAGACTCTCTTAAGTTTCAACATACATACAGCAAATAATTTTATTGAAAAATGCAATATTACAGTGTGTCAAAAAAATAGTGTATCTAACTTTAATGGGTGATTCTACAGATAAAAATAAAACAAAAAATCCCTATGAACATATCCTCCCCAAAGAAGTTACAGGCTTCGAAATGTTAAACAAAAATAATATGTTTTGTTTATTTTTAAGAACATTGGTAAACCGTTCATCTTGAAAATTGGTACTCTTGCACACATTTTAATGCCAAAGCGAATGGTGGTCATGGAAAATTCCGTAACAGCCCTGAAAGGATACTTTCAATTAGGGTAGAAAGTACTATTGGTAGTACTTCTTTTATTATAATAAATATAGTAATTTCAATAAATGACATAAAAATCTAGAATTTTTTTACACAAAAAAGGTGCTCTTCGTTTAGTTCGAAACGGTGAACGGTTTTCAAGGTATTTGTGTTTAAAGATTACGATGCATCGATTTTAGTATTAGCGAAATGCTAAAATGGACAGGAATTTTAAATAAATTAATCTTCTAAAAAAAGTATTTAAAATGTTTTAATGGTCTCGCAGATACACGCAGTATTATTTCATATGGCTCTTTCAACGGTAAAATACAAGAGAAAAATAATTTGGGTGTTATTGTTAAAATTTACTGTGGAAAATGCCATATGAAATATAAAACTGCTAATATCTGCGAAACCGTTAAAAATTATAAAATATTCTAAACACAAAAAAAATAATTTTTTAATTCTCCATTTTCTGAAAAAATAATATACAGGGTGTTCCATTTAAAAAAAGGAAGAAAAATTATTTTATAAGTTTGGCGTAGAATTTTGAACAGCCTGTATAATTTACGATTGCCATATTTATAGCAAATAAGTACAGGGTGTCCCACTAAGAAAAGCTCTCGGCTGTATCTCGGAAAGTGTTAGCCGTAGCGGCTGCGGAAAAAAATATTTATAACTAAAGAGGCTATGGCAAATTGCTGGAGATTTTTTTCAAGTTTGTAGAACGACCACTAGGAGGTGCAACTGCAACAAAAAATAAGAAAATGGAGTTTTTACACAATTTTGCCTAGATAAGGTGTACTATAAGTAACAGCTTTATAATCTTCAGTAAATTTTGAATATTTTTTGTTGGAGCCATTTTCCCATATCTACCAAAATAAAGTGGTGGGGGAAGGTAAGATCTGTTTTTATTTGAATATTAATAACTCTGGACTGGATGGTCGGAATTCAACAAGCGAGAGATCGTTTAAAAGAGCGTTTCTTACTCTATATTGTACCATATAAACAATAATAATAAGCTTTTGAACGTAGATGCTAGGGGGCGTTGTCTTGCAATTTAACAACACTGCGCGTTTTTCTCAAAAAAATTAAATACGATAGTATATGTAATTTTAGCTGATATTAAACAGTAGTAAAAGCTTAAAAAGTCAGCGAAACCCGCATTTTGATATCTTCTTTCAAACCGAAGATATATACCATAAAATAAGCCCTTAACTACCTTATTTTTACAACACGGTATCAGTAGTAAATCTAATAACAATTTGACGTTTATACTATTACGCGAAAAGCAACTTTTTTCCAAAGCCTACCATGACTTCACTGAATCATCGTTTCTTGTTCACTATTATTAATATCTTAATTATTAGATATTAATGCATCTGGTATTATGGTATTCTGGTATTTCATCGATTTTAAAATAAACTAACTGTTTCTATCTTATTTTTTTGTTAGAATGGGCCTAAACAAGAGGGCTACTGAGATACTGTATTGTAAAAATAAGGTAATTAAGGGCTTATTTTTTGGTATTTATTATAATTTTGCTAATATCATCGGTTTGAAACAAGATATTATATCAAGATGCGGTTTTTGCTGACTTTTTAAGTTTTTACTACTCTTTACTATCAGCTAAAATAACACATACGTTTGTTAAATTGTAAGAAAGCGCCCCCTAGCGTCTACCTTCAAAACCTTATTATTATTATTTTTATGATATAATATAGAGTAAGAAACGCTCTTTTAAACGAGCCTTCGTTTGTTGGATTCTGATCTTCCAGTCCGGAGTTATTAACATTTAAATAGAGATAGATCTAACCTTCCCCCACCACTTTATTTTAGCAGATAGAGGAAAATGGTTCTTACAAAAAAAATCAAAAATTTACTGAAGATTATGAAGCTACTATTTATAGTACCCATCATCTATGCAAAATTCTGCAAAAAAACTATTTTCTTATTTTTCATAGCAGTAGCGCCACCTAGCGGCCGTTTTTCAAACTTGAAAATCATTTCCAGCAATTTCTCATAGGCCCTTTAGTTGTAAATATTTTTTTCCGTAAGCCCTACGGCTAATACTTTCCGAGATACAGCCGAGAGCTATTCTTAGTGGGACACCCGGTACATACCATCTAAAATAAATACCTAATATAATTTTGATTTCAGGACAGTCGTCCTTGTAACAATTTTTTTAAGAAAGCCTAAAAAATATAGATTTTTTATTTATTTATTAATATCTCTGAAGCTAGCGAAATATATTTACTTCTATCTTAGTTTACAGGGTGTTCCGTTAAAAAATCATACCGATCCACTCACACTTTTTTGAACCATCCTATAGAAGTTAAAATGTTTTCCTGAAACACATCCTCGTACATACTTTAGGTGTGCACTTAAACAAAATTTTCAAGTTTTTTATTCTAGGAGTTACAGATGCCCGACTATTGCCGGACCCTGTATATTGTAATGTTGAAGATGAAGGGTCGTTGAAGAAGCCGTAACACTTCCGTATATCGTATCTATACTTAATTAAATTACTGATTGGGCAGGACAACTTACCAGATTTATATGCTATGTTGAGGTTGTCCAATATACTTTCTATCTCACTGTTGTCTTCATCTTCCTTTAACCAATTTAATTAATTAGAAAGTAATACTTAACTCCGGTAATTTATTTCTTATTTTGTAGGTTTTACATATTTTTTTGTTTTATTAGATATATAATACTTACATTGATAATCGGTATATCATCGAACAACCCCCTACAAAGTATTATAAATTATTAAGTTTTAGTATTTAATATAATGTAGGTATCGTAAATAGTAACATCATGAATAATTTACCGTCTGATACCCAGACTAAGCTGACATCCAGCTTGATGAAGGAGATCATGTGTTTGGACGTGAGTTAATCCTGTTGTTGAATCGTCGTTTATCCGAACTATAACGTCGCCTACCATCATCCCAGCATTTTCAGCTAGACTATCCGGATTCACCTTTAACAAAACAAGAAAGAATAGTTAATATTGTTATAGGCTTGGTGCATTTCAACGATACTTTAAAATTCCGACAACAGCTCTCGGTACTACACCCGTCTGTTTTGATCGCATTGAAATAATATTGAAATTGTGGCTATGTCATAATATTTAAGTAGGTATATTGCTTCAAAGACTTCGTGGACCTGCAGAAGGCATACGACAGCGTTCCCCTTGTGAGACTTTGGGAAGCTATGGAAAAAACCAATATAAATGTAGAACTAATAAAAGCAGTGAAATCATTATATAAACAAACAAAAACTAGAATAAAAGTCGGCAAAAAGTTAACAACAAGATTTAATGGAACCAAAGGTCTGAAACAAGGGTGCTGTATTTCACCAACACTGTTCAAGATATATCTCGAACAAGTTCTCAAAGGTTGGAAGCAAAAATGTAGAAATATGGGAGTACCCATAGGGGATAACATGCTCTACACACTTTGTTTCGCGGACGATCAGGTGATCATAGCACAAAATTACGATGACATAAATTATATGGCACGTAAGCTTATAGAAAAATATCAGAAATGGGGACTCGAGATCGATACTAACAAAACAGAATATATGTGTATCGGAGGAGAACAACAAGATCTAATACTAGAAGAAGGGAAGAAAATTAGGTGCTGCACAAAATACAAATATTTGGATATGCAAATCAAAAATGATGGACTGTTGGATACAGCAATTAAAGAACGAAACCAACTTGGAAGGAATGCTATCACGGTATTGAATGGGATACTGTGGGACAGAAGCATAAACAACAAGAACAAAACTTTAATATACAATACCATCATAAAGAGTATAACCACGTACAGCTGTGAAGTCTGGCCAATTAAGGAAACAACAAAACGAATGCTGGAAGCTGCAGAGATGGATTTTTGGAAAAGATCAGCAGGCAAATCAAGACTCGAGCGAATAACTAATGAACGCATAAGAGAGATTACGGAAGTTAAACATACGATAGTGGACGACATAAAGAACAGTCAACTCATATGGTACGGGCATGTCCAAAGAATGGCAGAAATAAGAATCCCAAAGCAAATTATAAACTGGAAACTTGCAGGAAGAACAAAACCGGGTAGACCGAGAAGAAGTTGGCAGGAAGGGATTGACATATGGAGAAAAGATCTCTCGGAGACGGTGCATGGAACTAAAGTCGTCATCGTTCTTGAAAAAAAAATTTAGTGGCAAGAGAATTTATTTTAGCGTAAAAGAAAATATTTTGCCTGAAGAAAAACTCTCTTAACTCAAGAAAACTGGTTCTCTTGAAAAATTTGAAAATTTCTCTTGAATCTATTTTCATTCAACCAAGTGCAAGTTACTTTGTTTTAAGATAATAAGAAAAATACGCTAGGAAGTACTTCATTCAAGAAACATGGCCATTTTTCCAATAGCTAAATACTCTTTTGATGAAAAATAATAACGTCACGCAAAGACGATGACGAAGGACGGTATACAATCAGTCGGCAGTCCGATCAGTCGTACGTCGCATTTCATAGGTCGCACATCATAGTACGCACGCATTTTGTTGCTTGGAATTTTCCACTTGGAATTTAGCATAATTTGCTTTTTAAACGCATATCGTATTACAAATTAGTGATCGTTATTAACATGCATTTGTCATTTTTATGGACAAATTTTAGGATATATTGATTCTTTAAAGGAGTTTCTCAAAAAATGGAAATTACAGCATTTATTTGCAATATTTGAAGGTAAGAGAAGGTAAGAGAAGTTACATAATGCACCTGTTTAGATAATGCATGCGTGACTATAGATAGAATAAGAATATAGGTATCAATTTTTTTATGCAAATAATTACAAACATTTTAGAATTTTAAGTCGTATTAAAAAATTCAAAATGTAACCAAAGCTTATAATTTTAATAATTTATTTGCTTTACTTTGATTAATCCTGATGTAACATTTTTTTGTAATTTGTAGAGTGATGAACCACACCAAAAATACCAAGGAGTGAAGAAGCAAAAAAATAACTGCTATCGAGAAAATAATATCACTTTACTTACTACTCTGTAGTAAGTAAAGACCAAGAAAACCTAAATTTATCAGACGCGATATCCTCGAAACTGTTTATAGCAACACTAGAAAAATGTTCCGTCAATTAGACTGGACCAACGAAAGTTTAAAAATAGATGGAAAATATCTTAATCATCTAAGATTTGCTGATGACATAGTCCTAATTGCCAATAGTTCTGAAGAACTATAAGCACAAATTAACGAACTAAATACAGCCAGCAATAAAGTAGGTTTCAAAATAAATTTAGCAAAAACTAAAGTAATGTACAACGAACTAATAGACAGAAAAGACATTCTCATAAATAACACAACACTGAAAATGGTAGAAGAATATACAGGATGTTCCAAACAACATGTGTCATCTCTCGTGGGGAGAATCCTCACGTAAAAATAAGATTTATTTTTCGTATCAACATACTGTTTGACCAGCGGATCTGAAGCTACGGAAGCCACGTTTATCTATAAAATTGCAAAATTGCCAGACATGAACTATAAATTTAATATATTTTTATTATACATATATAATGTGTTTAGCATATATTCTGACGTATATTACTAAGGAATTTTAACGTAGTTCATATTGGTCGATATGTTTTATTTAATAACTTATTTCTTTCATTCTGTATAATCTGCCTTTTATGAAAGTTGAAGATTTTTCAACGATATCATTGGCAAACCGGCATCGCCAAACCGCATGGCCGCCTATTCATCGAACATGATTGGCGAAGTACGTCACAGGATTTGTTACCACGCGGTTGCCATGGCTTTTACGCCTTTCCTATTCGCTTGCTTTATCCCCAACTTCACGGTCTCTTCTGAAAAGAGTAGGAATATTGAATACTATTGAAATATCCAGTGGCGGTGTCATTTTTTTGATCATTATTACTTTATTTCATTATTTTATACCGGTTATCCTAAACTTTATTCCTATATTTTTAGTATATTTGATAGTTAAGTTGTGTTTTATTGTTTTGTTATCTTGTTATAATGTTTTTCGTTCGTAGTTTTTAATTATTAATATCAAGTTTGATCGTATATTTGTGTTTTAAAACGAATAAATTTGTTAAGGGTAAGACGCTACATAGTCAGACAAGAGAAATAATAGCTAATTTATATAGGTAAGTTAATAATAACGTGGATGAAATCTCATTTGGTGTATTTCCTTGTGTTCATAATAGGGTTTGCGATGAAGAAGCTACAGAGAGTTCGCTTGAGTTGCCGCTTAAACGTAAACTTGAGCGGATATTTCTTTATACCGGAGTTAGCGTATCGGCTATAAAAAAATTCACACAGAAGATAAAAAAAAGGCTGAAAACTAACCCCGATAAAATGATATCCTCTCTGGAAAGAAACGACCACGTGAGACTGCTGTCGAAAAGCTCAACGACTTTTTCGAAGTGGTCAGGAATTTGATAAATAGATTTTATCTCGAATTCAAACTCGTCCCCACAATTAGAAAGCTTTTGCAAAAATTGCAGGAAGAATCGAATTTTCCTTTTGCAGGGAAACGCTTAGGGGGTTATTAAAATCAAATGAATTTTTTTGGCGTAAATGTTAAAATAACAGATAAATATTAATGGAGCGGCCCATTATATTGCAGAGAGAGATATAAATATATATACGCGAAATTCGAAAATATAGCCAAGTATTATCTATTTGGATGAAACATATTGGTAGACAATGACCTAACCTTTAAAAACTGCTGGCGGAGCGATACCATATCTGGTGTAATAGGCAATATTGGATCTACTGGTGAGTAAAATTATGTTTTGTTTGCGCTTCCAAAGTTAACTATTTTCAAGATTTTGTTTTGCTGGAAATAGTTATATCTAAAATTATGTATTAAGTATAGAAAAAAATATAGTTAGTACAGATATATAAATAAATATACCTCAAGACTCAGTCTTGATCATCTGCTGATGGCAGACATGGTTAGCGAAACGTGCGTCCAGTGTAAAATTAAAAGTGTTTTGGTGTATTGTACTGATTTAGTGTTTTATTTTGCTGTGTAACACTAAAGGTTCTAACCCCCACCTGTAATTATTTCTTTCTATTATATTAACAACACAATAATAAAATGATTCAAAATATTTAAGGGAGCTTAAATAAAAGCTTTTAGTGTTTATCTGCTAACTCAACAGTAACGATTCAAACAGCATAAAGTTTTTTGAAAAAAATTATTAATCTGAGTATTATATTTATGATACACATTATTTTCATATAACACCGTACGCCCATGCCTATTTTATGAATGAAATTGGGCGTGTGTTGTTTACAACTGCGTTCCCCTGCCGATACCCCATAGCTACAGATCCGTTGGTCACACTATAGGTCCGATTCTGCTTTGTTTCGTAGCTACAGGGTCTTAAAGTCTTAATAATTTTTCGATTTATTATAACTTTCTTCCGCAAGTACTTTTACTGATTCAAATGAAATTTGAGGGTAAAAGTTACTATAAGTGCTACATATTATATTATTATGCTAAAAAACTGTCGATAAATTAATCATGGAATCTGGAATACCTACCTACCTATTTTTCAAAAAAAAACATGTGCGCCACTGACTTTTTTATTTTGATATCAAAATTCTGTATGCCGTTTAATGCTAATTAAAAATTATCTCTAGATATTTTGTCGAATTCGGCCTCCTTCATGAGATAAACGCGATTTATATGAGATATCACAATTAATAAAACTAAAATTGAAATAAAATTAATAAATTACATATTTTATCTAATTTATTATTAAATATTATTACTATAAGTCCAACCTACAGCAATTTCAAATAAAAAAATAATGGTATTTAAGATAATTACAAAAAAACCTAATTTTAAAAAGTTTTAACATCCTGTAACTCTAAAACTATGCATTTCCATATCCATGTTTATAGGAACTTTTTTTCATATTTTTTGATGAGGAATGAGTACTTGTTAAAAACTTTCGCAAGTTAATGATATTCATTTTTTAAAGCTTGCAATTAGCCTTGTATCCAAACAAATTAATAAAATTGCGTTTATCTCATCAAGGAGGCCGAACTCGACAAAATATCAAGAGACAACTTTTAATCGACATTAAACGACTTACAATATTTCTCTAACAATAGAAAAAAATGTAAGTAGCGTACATGATTTTTTTAGAAAAATATTCCATTGATAACCCATATGCACATCCCTGGTGAATATGGCAACACTTTTTTAGTATTAAAATATGTCTCATTTATATATATATATATATATATATATATATAGTAACTTTTTCACTCAAAATTTCATTGGAATCGCTAAAAGTACTTGAAAGAAAATGAGAACAAACCGAAAAAAATTACTTTAACACCCTGTAGCCACGAAACAAAGCAGAATCGGATATGTTGATATGAAAAATAAATTTTATTTTTACGTGAGGAATCTCCCCACGAGAGATGGCAGATGTTTTTTGAAACACGCTGTATATATGTTTATTTAGGACAACTAAATAATATTAACCCTGTTGTAGAGATACTACAATATGGTACTAGTATTAAGATACTAAAATGGCTAGTCAAAAAATACACACTAACATTACAAAAGTTTTCAGTTGCAATACATCAGGAACCAAGTTTAAATCATCCAAAGATTCACAACTGCAAATAGTAATCAGTATCTATAAAAAACTTGATATGCATAAATTTTATGAGTTTTTATAACTTATCGAAACAGGTTGTCAAATAAGTGTTACATTAATTGAAGATATGAGTGGATAGTGTCATGTCGCTTTTTTAAATTTTCGAGTAAATGGACAAAACACGTGTAAAAATTATTGATGGTGTATGTGACATGATACCTTTATCACCGAGGATATTCTTTGTGGTATTTATGTTTGATATTTAGAGTCTATTGGAGGATAGATCTGTCAAAGGGATGTTGAAATTCTGAATAAAACTGATTTAAAAAAAAAATGCGACATGGCACTTTTATCAACTCATGTCTTCAATTGTTACCTTAACAACCACTAGCGGCTGGTTGAATTCGGCACCACCAACCAGCCTAAATCCCCAAGAAGTGCCAGTGTCCGATTTGAAGAGTTTCAACTCTATCGCCATCGCAAAAAAAGTTCTAGAAGACGCACTAGTGCGCGCACTATGTTTGAGTCACACTTTTGTTTCGAGTTCGATACTGCGATAAAATTATTTGGCTACAATTAAATTCACCCAACGATTGACACACATTGGCGACACAGTGATATATAATATCGGTTATTTTTAACTCTTAATTTTCTAGCCGTACTACTAATTGAAACATCTTCACAGAAGAAAAGCGAACCAATATTTTCAAACTTTCTCGAATTAATAAATTTTCTTAACTCTTAACAGCGACAATAGAACCGTGATAACCTTATATCTGCGAGTTTGAATTTTTAGGAGTTGCGATTTGCGATATTGTTGCGAATGTAATTTTGTGGTCTATTGAAGCATTTTATAGTAAACTGCAATTTAATTTTCTCTCTGATATTATTTATATATAGAGGAGATCAATGACTAAAGAATCCAAAGACAAATAACACCCGAGAGCAAATTATGACGATGCCATCAAACAGTGCCGTAGCACATATTTTTCTTAACCTAGCTGTTTCAAGCAATATTTATATTTTTTGATAATTGTTTTGACTACGCCTATGGTGTACCATCCTAATTAATTACGAAAAAAACGTATTAAAATGTTAACAAAAGGTACAAAACTAGTATCGACGTATAGCACATATCAAGTACATATAGATATTAACTGAAATTGAAGAATAATTATCGAATTCAATAAGAAAACGCTAAAAAGTTGGAGTGGACTGTTTATTTACTTATGAAACGTAACTCCCGGCTCTTTCTTATCGCTGCTGCTTTTACACTTGAAAGCTGAACAACTAATCACCATTATAATAAAGTTTATACAAAGTTTACTACACACAAACTATTAAAATCGCTAAAATTGTCCCTGGTGACCAAATGATGACTCATTGTTTGCCACCAAAACAAAAAGCCACGATCATAATATACCGGGTGTTTCTCAAGAATTATAACTTTTCCTAAAACTTGGAAAATAAGTTGGTTATAATAATGGTTTTATAATTCGGAAACTCTCTATTTATTTATCTAGTAATGCTAAAACACTCTATTTGAAAGTCGATTAGAGAAAATAGTATGATTCATTGGCAAGTAATGTAAATATTTACGATCCGGTAAAATTGTGATGTAAGAGGAGGCTTAGCTAGCCGGAGGCGAATCAGTAGTTGATAGGCCGGCCGGCTGTTGTGTTGTGTTTTGTAATAGAGCAGACATTTGGGGGTTGAAAGTATTTTGACTATAAACGTTGCATGTACTGTAAGGCAACGGGTCGTTTGACCATGAGAAGAAAACCTCTTGTGACGTCTTGCCTTTGAGGTTGGTCTTGAGAGTTTGAGGTCTCCCTTGTCTTCTCGATTGACACGATGCGGCGTTGGGGTAGTGAGGTACCCCAATTAGCCTATTCGATTGGGATGCGAATCTGTTTAGCGGCAGATTTGCGTCTGGAGGAAGCCCCTATACTATTTCAGGTGACACTAGCTAGTTGTTGAAGATTATTAATCAATAGATCCGAATAATATTTGAATTAGATGGAAGATATGGAATGGGATATATTGAAAAGAATATCAGTGAGGTCAGTGGCTAGGGGGCGGAGTACCCCCGGGTGAGTCTTACTATTTAACTATCAATTTTATCCAGATCAGTAAATGTTTGTTTTGTTATTTTCATGTACAATGAGAGAGTGCTTGCCAATGACCAACTAAATGGATATTTGAGGTGAATTTGCATTGTGAGACCCGGTTGAGTAAGCCCCAAAAATAGCAATTTACATTTTTTATTTTTTCTGATAAAAAAAACGAGATTGGTATGTTAGTATATGACATAAATTAGGATTGATTGATGTAGTCAATTGTTTTTGGCCACTTCCTGTTTCATCGGAAATGACGACAACTTTTGATTTTAAAATATATCACCCTCGGTATTTTTTTAGCTTATTCGATAGAAAATGACACTTTGAATAGAATGGCATATCCTAAGGGCATATCATACGGCAACTTTTGACATTTTCGCTTAATAAATCGTATTTTAAATATCAATATAGAGTATCATGGCTGTATTAAGCACTAATTATTAATCAAGATGCCTTGGAAAAATAGATTTGATCGTCTATTGTTTTTCGTGTCTTCCCCTGACCAGTTACAAGATGCCCAAATCGTATTGAAGTGAAATTTCTATACACGTGATGGGAGTTAAAATTGAAGGCCGTGACATACGAGACGCGTCAGGCAAAGTGGTAACGATCGGAGGTTAACATGGAGCATCATAATTCGGGCCCTATGTGAAATAGGGGGCTGATACTCGGATTCTATCTCTATAGGGGCATTTTGACGGCGTTTCATGCACTGTGAGACTCCATTATCAATGGCAAAATAATCGTCCGATTTAGTGGCTCTTTGGAGCGTCGTAACTCAATGTTAAAAAAACTTAAAACTAAACTACTGATTATTATTAACCTTTTAAAAACTGTTAAGCTATCGATACATACACAGACAATTATATACCTAGTACAATATTTAAATATTAAAATCTCAATCGCAGGTTACGGCCGCTTTTGCTCATCTCTACTAATTTGACCATCCCCGTGTAGTTGTCGATCGAGATCCCGATGGTAGATATCAAATTTCAATTACACTGTATATTTTATAAAATTCCGAAAACAAAGCTATATAAGATTTGATTGATTGATCTCTTCTCATTTAGTTGGAAAATACCTTAATCTATTTAATGACATACATTTGTCTCAATAAAGCGTTTTTCCGTAAGACTGCAATGTAGATCTTGTGTACTATAATTAAAATGCAATAGTTTCATTCCTATTTTATATTTAAATAATAATAAATAATAATAAATATTATAAAATTACACCTAAATCAAGTACAAAAGCATCAATTTCTTTGAAAATTCAAACACAAACTAAAACTCTTTGCCAAGTATTTTATAAAAATACTCTAATGCATTGAAGAAACTATTATTCTATTCCCTAAATAAAACTTATGGTTTCTTCTTTTCTTCTTCAGTCTTCTCAGGTGCTGCCGCCGGGGCTTGAGATGTGGTACCAGCTGGTTCAGCTGCTGCTTCAGTCGAAGCTGGATCTGCTTGTTCAGTAGCGGGATTCCTGTTGTCGGAAGCTAAAACAAAAAAATATAGTATTAATTGTTACAGATCTAATTTAAGTTTGTTGTAAAATTCATATTAAAGATAATTAATGTCCAAAAAAATATGTTGTCCGAATTTTAATAAAACTTGTGTATAAAATTGATAATTAATTATAAGAATACCTGATTCAATTGAAACTGTTGTAGAGCAATTAGGAGCGGCAGGTTTTTGAGTTGAACTAGTAACGTTATGAGGTCTAAATCGGTTCTGAATATTGTGTATAGTGTTTTCGACAGTGTTTCCAATTGTCTGAATGATACCAGGTCTACTTGTCGACCCTTCATCTAAAAATGATTAATTTATTATTAGCAGGACATACTACTGAAAACTATTTAGTTGAAAATGCATTAGTATGTATATATAATACTCTGATAGTTCAATTCAAAAATCGCCCACCAGAATTAAACAAGGCCTAGTGTGAACTTGTCAATGAACTTGCCACAAATATTTTGCAATATTTTTAATTAACATTACTTTTTGATGTTATTCTTCATATTGACGGGGTAGCTTTTTAGTGTCAAAGATTGTGTAAAAGTCAGTGATCTTGTTGAAGATGGCCAAAATTATGAATATTCGCCTGGTCTTTAAAAACGAATGGGAAAAAATAACACAATATATTAATTTGCATTAACAGTATGAACCGACCGACGACGTCTACAACCAGTTATATAGCAGCCGGGGGAGGTAATACAAAGTATTAGGGTTCTTTTACAAGTTTTTTGTTTGTTTTTACATTTGGTTATTACAGTTATTTTCTTTAATATCCTTAGTTCTGTTAGTGTTACTAATATTTATTAAAACTAAGCCGGTATCGTTACTTTTTTATATGTAATATAAGAATCGCTTTTAAAGCGTCCTTCGACGTTGTGCAATGCCTAGTCGCCGTTGGTTTCGTTCATCCCTGTCTCCGTCACGCAGATCCCTTGATCTTGCCTTCTTGACACCCTCCATCCAGTTTATTCTTGGTCTTCCCCGTTTCCTTCTCTTTTGTGGAAGCAAGTTTAGTACCTTCTGAGGCAGTCGCGTGTTGTCCATCCTTCTCACATGTCCATGCCACTTCAGTTGGGCACTCTCTATTTCCTCTACTATAGTTTTCTATCTATCCATTTTGTCCCTGATTGTCTCGTTTCGTACTCTATCCAGCCTTGATGTTTGTGCTGATCTCCTTATCGCGCCCCTTTCTACGGCTAGTAATTTTCTTTTGTTATTCTGCGTTAACCTCCTTTATATTTTAAATGGTTTTGATATTTTATTTCCAGTTTTTGTTGATGAACAAGAATTTTTATATATCTTTTGTATTGCTGTTATAAGTTTGTGATTTAATCTGGTTAGTTTAAGAGATCCCCACAGTTTGGTAATAGGAACGCTATCGTAAGCTTTCTGGAAATCGACAAACATTAGGTGTACATCTTCATTTATTGCTATTTTCTTTTCAATGAGAAATTTCAAACAGACCATTACCAGTGCAGGATTTCCCAGCTCTAAAATCCGATTGTTCTTCTTCTTGATCTTTTATTCGTCTTCAATTAGATCTGTTAATACTCTACCATATATTCTGCTTATTGTGCTTGTTACCGATAATCCTCTTTAATTCTAGCACTGTTTCCTGTCGCCTTTTTTATGGATAGATGTTATGTATGCCCATTTTCCATTCGTCTGATAGTTCTTCCCTGTTTACGCATTTGCTGAAAATATATGTAAAGCATGCTATTAGTTCATCAAAAGCATATTTAATAAGTTCAGCATTGATACCCGCTGGCCCTGATGCTGTTACTTTTTTAACATTTCTTAAATTTTAATATAGACCTCTAATGAGTGTCGATAGGGCAGTTAATATGATGAATTAATAATGGGCATTATAACAGTTAGTAGTCACCAAAGCGCCATCTCGGAGTTAAAAAATATCATCATAAAGTAATAATGATAGTTAAAAAAATTGCAAATTGTTGGTGGCAACTTCATTTCGCTCTTAAAAATTAATTAATTAAGATATGTGTTGACCTTTGTCAAAAATCAAAATGCTCAGGAGATAATATGGTTCCGATCGAAAAATAATGTTTTAGGAAAAGTTACTCAGGAAATTATTGCACAGGGAAATTATTGCACATTTAAAGTAAAGATAAAAAGCAACCCTTCAATTAACCCTGTATAATAAGCAAGCGACACTTTTTATTTGGGAAAGCTAGGCTAGAACCGGAGAAACTATGCTCTCATCCTATCAAGGACCTGCATAAGCTAGTGCAGGGCACAGGGATAGGAGAATAGGTGCAGATATAGAAGGGGGACAAACACAATAGGCCTCACAGGTCGCAGTGTTTCCGGCAGAGGTCGGCCCCTTGTTATGGAAAAAAACCCTATATAATAATCCAAATACTAAAGTTTATAAAAAATTGAGTTTATGAATTAAAGTTGATAGATTTATATACAGTTTGCTAAAAAAATCATGAAAATAGGGCTAAAAGTAAAAAAAATATAACACTTGATGAAAAAAAATTCCGTTGTGTTTTTTTGCATCTGAGTGTAGATAGTAGTATTCGTAAAGTTTGAAAAACAATGAAAGAAAATAATGTTTTTTAAAATTTTCTTAGTTCTTACCTTGCGCTACTTGTGGTGGTTTTGTGCTACCAGGTCTTTGAATCAATTGATTGAAAGCATTACCTGGAAATATTTTAAATAAAATATAAATGTATATTTGCAAAAATTATATTAAGAATTTAGAAAAAAATACGATAAAAATTAATAAAGGTAAAACATTCATGTTCTCAAAAGAAAAAAAGTATATCTAAAATTACCAAAGTTCTCGAACACTTGCTGGATGGGACCAGAAGATGGTGTTGAACCTTCGTCTCCTTGGGTAGCTGGAGCTGGAGTATTTGATGGAATGATACCGCTTACTGCCTGACTGATTGAACTGATGGCACCAGAAAAGACTCCCTGAGGACCTTGACCACTTCCTGGTAAGATTACAGTTTATCATTTTTTATTTTATAAACACAGTGTTCCATATAAGAATGCACACTACAGAGATCTTGTTTACAAGAAGACATATAAAGATTATCAAATTTGAGAAAATTTGCGTCTTTCAGAGCCTTAAATTTCAATTTTCCCCAAATACGTTAAGTAATTGGTTAATTTCAGTGTTCGAAACATGATGTAGGGTTTCAGCAAGCAGTTACCTTTCTATAATTTAATCATCCTTGCTAATCTTCTGGTTTACAGATTTCTGTATTGTGTATTCTTATGCTGGACAACGTGTATGTAAGAAAATTCAAGTCTTTAGAACGCGGAATATTATACAGGGTGGTTTGAATTGTATTGAGGAAACTTCGGCATTATATTATGTATAGAGATGTGTATTAGTTCGTGAACGAACTAGTTCCAATGAACTATTCCGACCCCGGAATGAAAGGAACTAGTTCCCGGTTTCTCAAAGAACTAGTTCCCGGTTTCTCAAAGAACTAGTTCCTCAGGACCTATTCGGGAATCGAGACTGTGACCGATATAATTAACATGCGACGGCGACGGATCGGCCAGCGCGTTCGCAGCCCGATGCTAGGCTAGAGTGCCAGCCGTATGTTACCTGTCCCGGACCGAAAGGACTGAGAGGAACTAGAGGAACTAATTATTAAAAGATAGTTCACGGGACTCTATTCAGTCGGCAGATCCGAGATATAAAGGCGGGCGGCCACTGCGAGCGGAACTAAACTAAGCGAAGATAAGATTTGTAAAAATCAGCTTCCATACTTTTTAATGCGCCAGTGGCTACTTGAGAGAAACAAAACGAAAATATATGAACGAAGATTCGACTCGTAGTTTAGTTTCGCTCTAAAACGAGCGAAACAGGTTCGTGACAGGTTCCAGCGAAATTTTCGCAGCGATTAGTTCTATGATAGCGGAGATACAATACGAAAACTTAGCTGACTACTGAGCGAAAATCGTTCCCAGTGGAGTTCCCATTTAATTACCGTTTGTTTTCATATTCTTAGCTTAGTTTAGTTACGCTCGCAGTGGCCGCTCGCCTTAATACAAGGCGACGACGAAGGATTCGGTCTTGTCTATTGCCACAGCTGCAGCCTGCGTAATCACCACAGAAAATTGTTGTGGATACTATTTTTGATTTTTAGTTTGTTCTTTGAATATTTTATGGGAATGTTTCGCTTTAGGTTCCTAAAATTAAGAAATATCTTATAAAACGAAGTATATAGTAAAGGAGCGAAGACTCCACTAACTGGACCAGAACAGTTCTGCTTCCCAAATGGAAACCAAATTAAAGCGAAACTCAAGAACCTGGAAAATTCCATCCGTAACTTGGAATGGGTCTCCAACGGTCTAAGACACTCGAAAAAGTTCCTCAGAACTTCCGACCGAGAAAAATCAAAGATTTTTCTTGATTTAAGTAAAAACAATCTTCGCATTGTCCACGGGGTTTCTAACACGACACTTCCTCCTCAACGAACACCTCAGCAGTTTGAAGCTAAGAAACAACGGCAAATGCAGATTATATGAGGAAAATGGGGTAACACCAGGACACCTATAGAGAACACCTCATCACTGAGTGCGCCGAGACGACAACCATTCGTGCCATAAATTTGATACGACAGATATCGGAGATGGAGAACTAGCCTCTGTACAGGCATATGAAATTGTAGAACATTCTTAAATTTGTATCTATGTGTAGAAAAAAATAATATATGCACCTCGTAAGAAAAGAACAATCTTGGAGTCCCACTAGTTGTGTACCAATCTTCACCATCTTCCGAAAATGTTTTACTTTTTACAAAGCAATAAAAAATAATAATATGAAGTATGCAGTGTAAATAAATAGCCATAAAAGTTATTTTGCGTTAGAGTTTAATTTTGGAATTAAAAAATAATCTGAATTAAAACACATCTTTAAGTAATTTTAATAATATATATATTCTTAAAAAATTTTCTCACCTTCACTTGAATTCTGTCCTTGGAAGACTTGTTGGATACCGCTTATTATACCTCCAAAAATATTACCAGTGCCACCACTGCCTGGTGAGGTACCACTATCACCTAGTACTGTACTGTTGCTTCCTGTCGCTTGTTGCTGTTGTCCTAATTGCTGTAGGTTGCCAGCAATGTTTTGCACTCCTGAAATAAAGTAATATAAATTAAAAAAAGAATCGTATAAATGTGATAAATAAATATAAGAGAAGTGTTTTTTTTTTCAACAAATATTCTTAAACCGTTTTTTTTTCTTCTATAAACACGGTATTTTACATAAGAATGCACATACATGAATCTTGTAAACAAGAAGAGATAGAAAAATGATTACACTAGAAAATTTTTTTTTTGCAGAGAACCCTAACAACTTACAAATATCTAGCTTTAAGTCATGATTCGAAGTTTAAAAAAAAATCCTATTATTTCCGAAGATAGAGAATCCGTATCTTGGTTCAGAGCCAGTACTGGGAATACCCAAATACGAGTATATAGGGAGTTCCAGGCTGAGCGTGAATTAGAAGTTTCTAGAAAACCACAATATCTAAATCCGAGATTTTTTGCACATCATTGTTATACAACAAAATCTATCGATTAGAAATATTTTCAATATGGCGGCGCTTCCGGAAATACCGGAAGTTGACAACAACTTTCTTATTTTAAATGGGTGCCCTCATTTTTTAATACATACTTAAATTCTCTATAAAATTCTATGAATATTGATGTTAACACTCTATACCTTCATCCAAGGACTTTATTCTAAAACTGCAAACTCTACAATAAGGACCCTGAAATAGCAGAGCACATAATATTTCACTTTTCTAGATCTCAAGCGACACTTTATTTGATTCTTTTTGGCAAAGCAAGGCTAGAACCTAGGCTAGAACCAGAGGGAATATGCTTCCATCCTATCAAGGACCTGCACAAGTTGGTGCAGGGTACAGAGTGGATGCATGCTCCCTCAATTTCTTATTGTTTCCGAGATCTTTATAGTCACCCTCACACTTAACACACCCTGTAATGTGCAATATAAAAATGCCTACATCTAATTTGTTAAAATACGTCCAATTTGAAAGACATCACTTTTTATTTGTAAAAGAGATAAAGAGCCAAAAAAACTCTGAATTCTGATCTTTTTAGGGTTCCGTACCCAAAGGGTAAAAACGGGAACCCTATTAGTGAGACTTCGCCGTCCGTCCGTCCGTCTGTCACACAGGTCTATCTAATGAACCGTTATAGCCAGACAGTTGAAATTTTTATTGATAATGTATCTATGTTGACGCTATAAGAACAAATACTAAAAACAGAATTAAATAAATGTTTATAAATAAAAAAGTACTTTCACTAAACAATATCTTTTAAGTAAGAATTTTACATAGAATCTTTCAAGTCCTCGGTGGCCGCGTGGTTAAAGCGTTAGGACTTTACGCTGCTATGACGTTGGAGCCGTAGTAAGGCAGGTTCGAATCCTAGTCAAGGCGACTTTTTTTTAATCGTTTTTTTTTTAAATTTTACATATTTATTTTTACTTTTTACATATTTATTATTGATTAGTACAATTTTTAGTAATGTATTTCTTCATTTATTTTTAATTACTTATATGCGCATTCAAAATTTCAGCTAAATCGGAAAAACAGTTTATAATAATATAGTGTCTAATGTTGTATAGATAATGAATGGTACGGAACCATTTGACTCTATTTTTTTATAAACTGGTAATAATGCAGTTTCTTTTATATCGACCAGTCAGCATTCAAAGTTCAATATCATAATAAATATGTTGTAAAAGAGGCTTTAACCGTTACCCGATACGTGATTTCACATAATTTCTAATAGCATAAACCTGTTAGGCGATAAAATATGCTGAATACCCGCATATGTGATAAAGATATATGCAAATGAACCGTGTAGATGAACGACATCGAGTGAACTTGGAAAGGTTTACAAGATTTCTTGTAAAAGATGTACCTATAATATAAAATCATAATATCCGAGTAAATAAGTACTACTAAGTAACAACAGCTACTAACTAAAATCTTCTACATACGGTCGGCTATAAATTTGTTCTTTCGTTAAAAATAATTAAATATATTATAATTATACCTATAATATCATACGATCGAAAAAATATCCCCATAGTATACAGGGTGCTTCAATATTGGGATATTGCCTTTGGGATATTCACCAAGATGCTATCAAAAAAGTTTTAAAAATTCCAAGGATCGTTGAGTTTTTTGTAAAAACGGATTTTTCTGAAAATCAATTTTATTTTTTCCTGACGTTACTTTTAAAAAATCAAAAAACTAATTGCACATTCTCATAGCTACTTTATTAGGGCTATCTGATAGTATTTTTAGATTTTCAAATTAGCTGATAATTTGTGAGATACATAGGTCAACATAATTTTGGTGGGGCATTACTTGACGTCATTTGTAAAAGTGAAATCAATACATCTCAACATTTACAATAAAGAGTACAAAATGCATTCGGAAGTATGAGAAGAAGATCTGTTGAAGGAGCTATAAATAAAATTGAACGAGAAATAAATTTTCAAAATAAGTGCAATAGGGAGGGTGGTAACCCTTTCGAACATGTAGAGCATTAGAAACTAGTTTGTAGAAGTTGAATTATTTATAATAACTACGATTAATATTATGTATATTATTAGATGGCACACTGAGGTTTCAAATTCGCAATAAAATAAATTAAAAATAATATCTTTAAATTGCTGATCTGGATATTAATTATTTGAATCTTTCAATTGGCTCGATTTTCTTTATTCAATGTTAATTAGCGCTGATCAATATTGTTGCGATAAATATAATCAGATTTAATAATTAAAAAAAAACAGAGTCGGACTTTATTTTAAATAATCTATACTAATATTTAAAATCCTTCAGTAACTGACATACTGATTAATCACTATCCTGCTCAAACCACTCAACGTAAGAAGTTCAATTTTTTCATACAGGTTGATTCTAGGGTGTAGAGGTTCGATAAGAAAGGGTTTTTCGAAATTTCAGTTCCAAGAGGGTGAAACCGCCCCTCAAATATTACAATATTTTTTATTTAA
The DNA here is from genome assembly GCF_002938485.1 of Sitophilus oryzae. Classification (NCBI taxonomy): domain Eukaryota; kingdom Metazoa; phylum Arthropoda; class Insecta; order Coleoptera; family Curculionidae; genus Sitophilus; species Sitophilus oryzae. Next base: position 1,392,313 of record NW_022146163.1, on the reverse strand, counting down.
AAAACGGTCAAGTTTCCGAAAAAACGCTTAAACACGTATATTTTATTTTGTTTTTTACATATTTTAAGATTTTTTAAAAATGTATACAGGGTGTTTCGAAAAATCTGGTCATTGATTAATTACGATCCTGCTTAAAGCGCTTGACGTAAAAAGCTGATTTTTGGAAAACAGATTGACTTTAGGGTGTAGAGGTTCGATAAGAAGGGATTTTTCGAGACTCGAATTCTAAGGGAGTGAAACTATCCCTTAAATATTAAAATATTTTTTATTTAAAAACCGGTGAGTTTTTCGGAAAAACTCTTAAACACGTATATTTTATTTTGTTGCTTTACATATTTTAAAATTTTTTATAAATTTATACAGGGTGTTTCATAAAATATGACCATTGAGTAATCACGATTCTGCTTAAACTGCTTGACGTTTAAAGCTGATTTTTAGCAAACGGATTGAGTGTGGGGTGTAGAGGTTCGATAAGGAGGGGTTTCTCGAATCTCAAATTCCAAGAGGGTGAAAACGCCCCTCAAATATTATAATATTTGTTATTTTAAAAACTGTTAGTCTTTCGGGAAAACGCTTGGACACGTATAATTTATTTTGTTTTTTTACATATTTTGAAATTTTTTAAAAAATCATACAGGGTGTTCCAAAAAGTTGGATAATTGATTAACCACGATTCTGCTTAAACTGCTTGACGTAAAAAGCTTATTTTTGTCAAACGGATTTTTCAAAAGTCAAATTCCTACGAGATGAAACTACCCTTCAAATATTACCAAGTTATGTAATAATATCGCCATATTGTTTTTTCTCATGCTGACATAAATGTTAGAAATTTTATCCAGTTTGTATGTTAATGGAAATTTTTGCTTTGCTTTATCATCACCATTACAAACGAGTAATTCGACGCGAACGATGTCGCGGGTACACGCTAGTAAATTATATTAGAGTAGTTAGATGAGTGTCGATTTTCATCTAATATTATTACTCAACATATCTATTGTATTTCATAGTTGTTACCTATAAGGTAAATGAAATTATGGCATCTTAATTCCGGTTAATATTGTCCCAAAGGAGTTCAGACACAATTAGCGTAACCAAGACGATATTCAGTAAGAAATAATATAATTTAATAATAATTTTAATAATAAAAAAAATTATATTACCATCAGTAAAGAAGGCGAAGAATCCTTGAATACCACCTGGCTGCTGCCCATTATCGCCACTGGTTCCACCTGGTGCGTTGCCTTGAGTCTGCGACTGGATATTCTGCAAAAAATTACTCGTAGCATTCTGGAAACTTGAAATGAAACCTTGGATAAAGTTTCCTCCCCCCTCCTGCCTTAAAGACTCCTCCAACTTTGAATTCTCAATCAAATTGTTCACGCTCCTATCCAACTCGTCCCATTGCTGTTTGGATGGAGAAAATTCATTTTCCTTCGGTTTGAAGTTGTTTCTCAAATTTTCCAGACCTTCTTCTATAATTTTTTGAGCAGTTTCTCTCAAACTCAGAGAACTAGCTTCTCTCAATTCTCCAGACTTAACTTCTTCCTGAACTGGAATGTGCTTGTATGCTTGAGATAACTCTGACTGAGACAGTTGGACTTTGGCATCGAAATTTTTAACGAGGTTTTTGTTAGCTTCAGGGGCGTGATTTTCTTCTGCCAGACTCAGCTTCTGTAATCTGAGTTCGTTTTCTTTCAGTTCTTCGGGTGCGAGCTGGGGTTTTTCGGCTAAATTCTGACCGATGCTGTGTTCCAGTCTCTCATATCTGACCTCGACCGGTATCTGCTTGGCCAGTAAGGACGTCGATTGGAGCGCGACTAGAACTAAAACTGTATATTTGAAGAGCATGGTGGAAGGAACTAACTATACTGATGTTGATGAACTCTTGCGGTTGATTTTATAGGGGACGTCTTCTGTTTATAGTTCTTCTCTTTCGATGTCCAGCAGGCGCGAACGCAGAGACGGATTAAGGGAATGAAAAGCGGGTTAGCGAAATTTTTTTCGAAGAATGGTTAGTGCAAATGTGATGTATATTTTTATTTTCTGGGTCAGTAACGATAAAAAAAATATTTGTTATTTTAATAAAACGTATAATAATCGTTAGTTCTTGCTGCCTTAAAATAAGAAATACGCTAGTTTAGTAGGCATGTATAATTATTTAATTGTGTACAAGTACATTAAAATAATTATTATACAGGGTGTCCCAGGCTGAGCGTGCATTAGAAGTTTCTAGAAAGCCACAATATCTAGATCGGAGATTTTTTGCACATCATTGTTTTGCAACGAGATTTATCGATTAAAAATATTTTTAATATGGCGGCACCTCCGGAAATACCCGAAGCTGACAACAACTTTCTTATTTTAAATGGCTACCCCCATTTTTTATTACATACTTAAATTCGTATACTAGATTGCAAAATTCTCACAAAAATTGCAAAACACTCTATACCTAACATCAACCGTTTCTGAGAAAAAAAAATATTTAAAATTTTTGGACGAAAAAAATCACCTGTCAAAACAAAATTGTATAGCCCAAAAGTCAAATTTAGTGATTACAACAGCTATTGTGACATAAAGAAAAGACATGCAGCTATATATTTCAAAAATCAAATTGTTCAAATGTCATATAATAATGGCGGTAGCTGCCATGGAATAAAGCGATTAAAAAATTGTCATAAATAATTTTTTTAAATGGAAACCCACTGTTTTTATTTCATTAGTGAAAAGGTTTTTCAATTTGTTAGTTTTTAACTCTACTTACTATATTAACTATACTTGTTTCTATATCTAAAATAAATCGTTTTTAAGTTATTTAACATTTAGTTTCAAAACGTATATTTTTCTTGATTTTTTCTAGCTTCCTTTGACATTAAATGTCAGACAATTTATTTCTGTCTGTCTGAAAACGAATTATTTGAATTTTCTATATTAAAAATATTGCTGCTTTTAAATCTTTTTATAATATTTGAAACATTTAAAATTGTTTAAAAAATTATTTGTGATGTTTGAAAACAAAAATAGCATATTCTGTTCGGAGTAAAAATTACTTTTTGGGCCTCACCTGTAATGTCAAACGTACAGCCAGGCCACAAAAAGTATCATTTTGACTCCTAATGAAACAATATACTATTCTTACTTTTATGCTTAGGCTTTGGTTTTCTGCCTAGGCGTTAAAATTACGTTTTTATATTGTCAATCACGTTGCAAAAATTAATATTTTTGAGATGTTTGGTTTGGAAAAATATATTTCTTTGTTAAATTTTGACAACCACTGTTCCTGTCTTGTTCCTGTGTTTTTTTTCCTATAAATTTATTTCTACTACCATTGTTGCCATATTATTAAGATATTATAATTTTTAACTGAAATTTTAAAACTTTTTTCGAAAATACAAAAATTTTAAATATTTTTGTTCCGAGAAAACCTCATAAATGTGTTCCTGGAATCTAAATATACCACCCCGATTTATTTTCAGTTTGTTCAATTTGACTTATATTATTGCGACTATTTATTTCTTTATTTCCTTAAACAAAAAATCGAGTTATATAAAACAGATTTAGTGCATAAAAAAACAAAATATCAAATACTGACGGTCTTTTCATTTAACTTAAGCAGGAAACAGTCAAATGACAGTTTATCTAGTGAAAGTATTGTTCTATAAGTAACCATGCACAGATAGAACAAGCATTATTTTATACTCTGTTTTTTTTTTCTCAGGTAAGATTTTGACAGACGATGACAGAAGAAAAGCAGATGACGTCCCATACCAATCTATTTATTTTACTAAAAAAAGTTTCTAATATTTTTTAAGTTAACTATGGATAGGTTTAAATATAAATCCGTCATGCGTCGTTGTTATTAACCCGTTTAATTGGTTTATTTATAAAATGACAGATCATATTTCAATTTTATTGGTTTGACCTTTAAATAAGAAAACTAAGGAAGGAGCATAATGGGGCTATCCATGTATTCATGCATGGTGGGCGGAAAAAGGACTCTAGGGAGGGGATCCTTGATAGATCTGTTTGGCGATTTATTTGACACATTTGAATTTGATTTGAAATTTTGTGGATTTGTCAGTGTTTACGGAGCTTATTTTATGTTATTTATTATTTATTCTACTACTGATAGTTGTATAAAGGTAGTAAATCTAGATGGAAATTATGGCAGAACTTAAATTAACAGTGACACTATCGCGATTTATAGAAAAAGACTCTAAAATAGTTGGCTGTGTAGCGTGCGGTAGATCTCGGCAAAAATAGAGTGAAATAATGGAACAACTTTTCGCTAGTAAGTGACTATATAATATACATACGTGTAGTAAACCGATCATTTATGAAATTCACTTAAATTAACTAATTAATTAAATAATATTTTCTCTTGCATTTTTGCTTTTATTTACTACTTGTCAAAGATTAGATGTCAAAGAATTTAGATACGTCAATTTGACTTACCTGGTTCAGTAGCATATCGGATGTTTGTGCTAATAAATAATTTAAAGAAGGCGTCCATTCTTCTCAAAGAGACCTGGTTTAAATTAAAAAAGGTAGAAAAAACTTTGAGTCTTCCGAGACTTTGTCTTCCGAGATTTGAGTCTTTTTTCTACCTTTTTTTAATAAATAATTATTAAAACTTATCTATTTTTATTATAATAATATGTTTTTATAACAATTTTAGTAACTACAAACATACATATATTCACAACGTAAAATAAAAAAAAATATTGAGTCTACCCCACGTCTACCCTACATCATAGTTTTACATTTTTTAAATAAAATTAGAACGGCACTGATAAACCATGAATTTAAGTAGGCCATATTTGAGTCCCATCGCGGTGGACCTAAGATTTTTGATATGCTCCTTCTATGATTCTTCTCCTTCTTCTTGATATGCTCCTTAGTCTTTAAAGGGTTTGACGGAACGATTAACGACAAACGGACGCCGATGCGTATGAACTCGCTTTTAGATTTTTGAAGCTTGTCAAAGTCTCGCCAAATTATATGTTGTAATTTTGTGTCAAAATATGTCAAATATCTGCGTTTTGGAAGATGATGCATTTTGATTGGTGTTATTACGTGTGTTTTGTGTCTTTTGAAGTTGAAGTCAAGTAGAGGAAAAAACGAGCAAAATAAAAACACTAAATCACCACAATACACCAAAACACTTTTACTTTTACACTGGACGCGCGTTTCGCTAACCATGTTAGCATCATCAGCAGATGATTATAAACTAAAGTACAATCTACAAGGTGAGCGATTATATACTCGCTCAGTGGGCCCCGAGTGGGCGTGGCAAAATCTAGCCAACCGAGTCAGAGCCAACTGAGCGTAACAGTTAGATTTCCGCCACTAGAGTAGTAGGAACAAAGAACTTGAAGGAATTGGACCGTTGACTCTGTTCATACTATCTTTACATTTATTAATTCTGATGCTTTCATATGCATCTAATTGCCTGTAAAAATAAATGCAGTTGGCTCTGACTCGGTTGGCTAGATTTTGCCACGCCCACTCGGGGCCCACTGAGCGAGTATATAATCGCTCACCTTGTAGATTGTACTTTAGTTTATAATCATCTGCTGATGATGCTAACATGGTTAGCGAAACGCGCGTCCAGTGTAAAAGTAAAAGTGTTTTGGTGTATTGTGGTGATTTAGTGTTTTTATTTTGCTCGTTTTTTCCTCTACTTGACTTCAACTTCAAAAGACACAAAACACACGTAATAACACCAATCAAAATGCATCATCTTCCAAAACGCAGATATTTGACATATTTTGACACAAAATTACAACATATAATTTGGCGAGACTTTGACAAGCTTCAAAAATCTAAAAGCGAGTTCATACGCATCGGCGTCCGTTTGTCGTTAATCGTTCCGTCAAACCCTTTAAAGACTAAGGAGCATATCAAGAAGAAGTGTTTTTATTTTGCTGTGTAACACCAAAGGTTCCAACCCTCAACTGTAATAAAAAACGAGGTAAAATTAACTGTAGACCCAGAGCACATTTTATAGTTAATACTGGCTGCCCAGGCAGAAAGTCTTATACACCAATAAAGTTACCATCAATAAAGTTTGTATACCATCTCGTCGTAGATAAGTGCATCTCGTATATGGTACGAAGGATCGTACTAAACATATACACTAAAAACTGAAGTAGCTGTAAAATATCGACATCACAAGATAGGTAAATAATGGATTTTAGTACAGCAGAAAAATAATGTCAAAAGGGTTTAAAAAAATTAAGATTAAAGTTAATTAATTAATCAACCTTTAAGGTATAAAAATTTTGTAAGTGTTATTATTATTAAAATAGTTTGTTTTATTTATGCTGTTTTATTTATTCCTGCGGAATATTACAAATTTGTATGTATTTGTGCATAAGTTAGTTATATTGGTAAAATAATAAGCGGGAAGTTTCTTGAAGCTTGAGAGTAAATAGTTCTTTTTTTATACTTTTTTTGTCTGTGGTGTTTTGTTCTTGTTTGTTTTTATTACCACATACCGTTTTTTTTTAAATAAAATAACTCGATTACATTTTTTCAGTTTTATACAGTTTCTTTTTCACAATATTTTGAAGTAATCACTTATCAGTTAAATTTTAAATATATTAATTTCCTGCTATGCGTTCCAGTTGTACCAACTCATATCTTTGTAGAATAAAATAAACTACTTTGAAATTAAAATGACAGACAGATCTATCACTGTCAAGGATCTTCTCGTTGGACAGACTAATGGAAAAAGAATGAAAGAATATAATATAGTATATAATATAATTTTTTTCGAACCTCATGCACAAAAGTATTAATTTTTGCGACGTGATTGACAATTTAAAAAAGTAATTTTAACGCCTAAGCATAAAAGTAAAGCAGTTTTATGCCTAAGCATCAAAGCTAAGCATAAAAGTACGAAAATATATTATTACACTGACACAAAGTGTCAAATTTAACAAATAAATGTATTAAAGTATTAAGAAAAATACGAGGGGCGTCTCACTACTGGAATTACATGTACATTTTCTTGGCAGTCGCTGGCAGTCATTGACAGTCTTACGGCAGTCGCCTATAATAATTTCATGGCAAATACCGTTTAGAAGTTGGTCTCTGTTGGATCAACGCAACAGTGTATACAAAAAATAACTCTTTTATAGTTTTTGTTCTAGTGACAAAAAATCTAGAAGTCTTTTTTGATGAAGTTTCAGCTAACTGTAACTGATCTGGTTTTGTCTATAAAATACAACACCTTCAAGTTCTTTGGTACGGTCCTGGACAGATTCAACCGGTCCAAGCCGTGAAGATGCTGAAAAAGATATTTAAACATTTCTTTTTAATACCGCTGGCTGAGAACTGCAAGCGCACGGGTCAAGGGCGCTAAACAGTTAGTTTTCTTTAATTTTATTCATGGAAAACTGAAATTTTAACTGTTCACCGGCGACGAAAATTTACGATTCCTTATTATAAGTTACGCAGGAAAGGCCCATCCCATATTTAATTAAATAATAATACGTAACTGTTTCGTACGTAAATTATGTTATAAATTTAACTACGCATAAAAAGATGTTCCTGTATTTCTAAGAAAATATAATTATTATTAAAAAGTATTTCTAGAAAAATTTTAGTAGGTAACATAGTGTAATAAAGATAATTAGAATTAATTCTGAATAAAATAATGCGTATCTTTTACAGAAGACCAAAAGATTATCCTTGAAGCTCATCTCAATAATTTTTGAAGTTAAATAGCTTCATATTTTTTAAGAAAAATAATTGAAGAAGCCATAACGTTCTACATTGTTCTCTGTTTATGAAGATTTTATTTTTTACCAGAATTTAACAAACATGTAATTTACTGAAATTTTGTGTTTAGTTTTAATTCTAATTTTTCATTAAAGACAATTGATTGGGAATTAAATATAGCAAGAATTTTAAAGCCACACTTATGCACACTCTATATTTTTATTATTTGTAGCCTTATTTTCATGACTTTTTTAGAAAACTGTATATAATTATATCAACTTTAATTCGTAAACTCAGTTTCTTATAAGCTTTAGTATTTGGCATATTATACAGGGTTAATCTAGGGGTTGTTTTTTACCCTAGCTTTAAAACACCCTGTGAAATAAGTTCCTGTTTAAATTTTTCTAAAATATAATTTTACGGTGAGAACCATGACTTCTGAGCATTTTGTTTTTTGATTCATGTCAATACATACTTTGGTTAATTTTTAAGAGCGAATTGATCACGATCAATTTGCAATTTTTTCAGTTATCATTACTTTTTGATGTCATTTTTTAATATGACGAGATGGTTTTGGTGACTATTGTCGTAATGTCATATTAGGCTGCATTAGATACTCTATACTAAACTAAAAAACGTTAAAGACTAACGATACAGTCCTGGTTTTAATAAACATTAATAACGATAACAGAACTAACGATATGAAAGAAAACATCAGCTGTAACACTCAAGTATACAAACAGAAAAAAAAAATTAAAAACTACCCTAAAAATTTGTATTACCTCCCTTGGCCGCTATAACGGTTCGTTCATACTGCCATTGAGGCTGCATATACCATATTGAGTTATGATTTCCTATTCTTCTTTAAGGACCAAGCGAAGTTTATTTAATGAAGCTGGTACCGCTTCGTGACCTCTAACCCTTCTACCAAGCATTTTCCAAATGCCGAACATGATGTTCATGCAGTTCATAGTAGTATATAGTTAACAATAATCACCAAAGCTGCCTTGTCATATTGAAAAATAACTTAACAAGAAACTATAATTGAAAAAATTGCAAATTGTTGGTGGCAAGTTCATTTCGTCCTTAAAAAGTAATCAAGGTATGTATTGACATGATCCAAAAAACAAAATACTCAGGAGATGGTTCTGACCGTAAAATTATATTTTAGGAAAATTTACACACGAAATTATTGCACAGGGTGTTTCAAAATTAGGATAAAAAACAGCCTCTCGATTAACCCTGTATAATATGCCAAATACTAAAGTTTCTAAAAAACTGAGTTTACGAATTAAAGTTGATATAATTATATACAGCTTGTTAAAAAATTCATGAAAATAGGGCTAAAAATAACAAAAATATAACACTTTAAATTTGACCAAAAATTTCTCCGTTGCGTTTTTTTTTGCATCTGAGTGAGAAGCTAAAATTCTTACTTGAAACTCTTACTTAGTCCACTGAAATTTGAGTAGAATGTAGAATGTTTAGGAGTGGAGTTAATCACCGGGACCTTACAGACCTATTGTGTGTTCCCCTTTCTTGAGTTATAACGTCATTGTAACTCATCATACAGCCTCAGGGCTTTAACAAAAGTATCTGAGACGGCTCCACAGAGGTCAGCTCTCCATCTCCGACATCAACCGTGCCAAAGTTCATGGCACGAATAGTCGTTGTCTCGGCGGCGGCGCACTCAGTGATGAGGTTTTCTGGTGTTTCCCCATTTTCCCCACAGAATCTGCTTTCGCCGTTGTTTTTCAGCTTCAGCCTATTGAGGTGTTCCTTGAGGAGACAGTATCCTGTTAGAAACCCCGTGACAATCCGAAGATTGTTTTTGCTTAAATCTGAGGAACTTTTTCGACTGTTTTAGACCGTTGGAGGACTCCCATACCAGTTTTTTTTTCCATAACAAGGGGCCGTCCTCTGCCGGAAACACAGCGACCTGTGAGGCATATTGTGTTTCCCCATTCCAGGTTACGGATGGAATCTTCCAGGTTCTTCAGCTCCGATTTTAGTTGGTTTCCGCTTGGAAAACAGAACGGTTCTTGTCCAGTTAGTGGAGTGTTCGCTCCTTTTCTAGCTAGATCATTTGCTTTTTCATTGCCCTCTATCCCTTGGTGAGCAGGCACCCAGAGTAGCGGGACTTTATTTTCTTTGCCTAATTTGTTCAGCTTCTCTAGGCATTCTTTGAACAACTTCGAATTGATGGTTCCTGAGTGGATCGCGTTTAGTGCTACATGACTATCGGATAAGATGGCTATTTCCTGTTTTCCAGAGTTCCCATCTAAGATAAATTGTACGCATCTTTCGGTAGCGTAGATTTCTGCCTGAAAGTTGCTGGGTTAGGGGGTGCCCATTGATTCGGAGTATTTAGTTTTCGACCCAAATACTCCGAATCAATGGATCCCTGAAATATTAGTAAAAATATTATTTATTTTTTAATGTGTCAGCAAAATAAAAATAATAAGCAAAAGCACTGAATGATAAAAAACGGTACATAACATTTCCCATATAAATTTACATAGAGTATAAAAGACAGCGATCTTCATTTCATAGCCATCGCCGTTTTTTTTTCGATTATATCGGTACTTTAAAACAGTTTAATAAAAACAGTTTATTTTTAAAGTGGCAAAATCTATTTTCTTCCAAAATTTCTATTAGGATAAAAACAGTCTCAGTAGCTGTAAAAAATATTAACATAATTGTTTAGGACTTTTTTTGCTCACCTAAAAAATTACACTACTTTAAAATAAAATAAAAATTCAAATGTGTTTACGCAGACTTTTAAAGGTCTCATCTTAAAAAAAGAACTTAAAGCTCTAGAACCTCCTCGAAATAGGGAAGAGTAAAGGAACTAAGAAACAGGCGAAAGAGGCGAGTACCTCTCACCTCTGGCCCTGGCAATGAGAGAAAAAAGCCATGATGGAAAGCCGTCCAGATCCGAGAGGCAAGCAGGAACGTATCACCAGTTTTGCCGCTATTTCTAGACAAATAAAAATAAAGGTGCTGCCAAAGGATTATCCACAGGTAGCACTGACCACCCACCAGCAAAGGACTCTGGAACAGGCGATACTGGACGTAGTAGTAGCGAGCGGATTACAACACAACGATCTACGAAATGTCGGTCGGTCAGCTTCGTTTTACGGGGATACACTGTCAGGGTGGGCATGCTTCTAATAGATTTTATTTCTCATGAACCAGTGGATTGGCTTAAGAATTGATTGAAAACACACAAAATCGCAATTTTTTCTCTTTTTACTGACAGTTGGACAAGCAAAACGATCCTTTAAGGTAGCCGTTTTCAAATGGATTAGCGCAATGGGTAAAGATGCTAAACGCGTCAGATGAGAATACCCAAATCGAAATTAACTTCATATACGCTGAGCGTCTAAAAGCGCTTAGCGTTTTCTAAGTTACAGAATTCGGACCTAGTACTATCCTCTACAACAGAAAAATCCTCATATATGATGAGTAAAAAGAAAGATTAAGAAGAAAACTCAAAATTTAAGTGAGGATGTAGTCAATAATCATCACACAGGCTAATAGAATTTAGAATTAGAACTTAGAATGAGTGGGAGGGGGGTTAATCACTTCGACCTTACAGATCCATTGTGTCCCCCTTTCTTGAATCATAACTCATCATACAGTCCCAGGGCTTTGACAAAAGCCAGTATCTGGGACGGTTTTATAGAGGGTAGTTCTCCATCTCCAATATCAGTCGTACCAAAATTCATGGCACGAATGGTTGTCGTCTCGGCGCACTCAGTGATGAGGTGTACTGGTGTTTCCCCATCTTCCCCACAGAATCTGCATTCGCCGTTTCTTCTTAGTTTCAATCTACTGAGGTGTTCATTGAGGAGACAGTGTCCTGTTAAAAACCCCGTGACAATCCGAAGATTGTTCTTACTCAGACCCAGGAAGATCTGTGATTTTTCTTGATCATAAGCCCTCAGAAACTTCTTCGAGTGTCTTAGACCATTGCAAGATTTCCATTCCAGGTTGCGGATGGAATCTTCCAAGATCTTGAGTTCCGCCTTGAGTTGGTTCCCACTTGGAAAGCAGAACGGTTCTGGTCCAGCACACAGGCTAATAAAACTACTTTTTCAAATTTGTCAAGCTTTCGAGAATTTTATTCCCATCATCAGGACAGTTCGACTGTGAGTCAATTAGCAAAAAAACCTCCTCTGCACAAAAAGGCCTTAAAAACTAGCATCGTATGACATTGGAATGCAAGGACATTTCCTTTATAAAATATTAAAATACATATCCAACGACATTACTGTTCTTTTAAACACAAAACAAAAAAAAAATTTATTAAAAAAGATCTTTTTTGTTTTTTTCTATGAGTTATAACTGTATGATGAGTTATAACTCAAGGAAAGGGGACACAATAAATCTTTAAAGTCGCAGTAATTAACCGGCCCCTCCCACTCATTCTACATTCTAGCTCTACAATAAGCAGAGAACCTAACCATATTTGTAGAGTTCGAGATTTGCATGGAATTGTTTGATGTATTATTTATTTTCCATTTTTAATATTTTTGGTTGGTTTCTTTTATACACAGAGGTCGAAAACATATTGTTCTAAATTAACAAGTAAATATTTGTCAATAAAAAAAACTATAAATAACCCATTCGCATAAGAAAGTTAAATATGTAAATTGACTACTTTCTTTCTAACACGTCCGATAAACGACACGATACTTTTGTTAGCTTAGACTCATTTCCATACGACAATCGTTATTTTACTCCATTATGGCAAATTAATCAGCGATAACAACAATTTCACCAGGAGGAAATGTGCGAATACGCACATTAAGTGACCGACTATCTTTTCGGGAAGTGTGTCATATAGACAATTAGCAGTATTATGTATTATTTTCACTCAATCGTAAATATACAGTGTGTATTAGCTAAATGGAAAAAAATTATATAAAATAAATGTCCTCATTTTTCCCGCTTTCGGGAAAACACGAGGATACGTCGATAGCAAGAACGTTTTTTTGTTTGTTTTTGTTTTTAAATGGCACTCTCGGTATATTTTTACTTTAGTCGAGAGAAAATGACACTCTGAATCACGGCATATCATGTCAACTTTTGACATTTTCGCTTAAAAAAATTGTATTTTAAGTTTCAATCTAGAGTGCCATGGATGTGTTAAAAACGCTAATTTTTAATCAAGTAGCCTTGGTAAAGTAAATTTGATCATCTAATGTTTTTCGTATCTTGTCCTGACTGGTTAAAAGATGCGCAAATCGTATTTTTATCATATCTCAATTTTTTCAAATGGAACAAGGGTGGCTCATTAGTCTATTTGGAAAAAGCATTATTTTACAAATAATTTGATACCACACACTTGGCATTTCGAGTCAAATTATCGTTATAAACCGCTATGTTACAATTTCAAATAAACCATATGCAAAAGTTGACATATGATATGTCATTTTCTATGGAATGAAGTAAAAAAATACCGGGGGTGTTATTTAAAAATCAAAAGTTGTAGTCATTTCCGGTGAAACAGGAACTAGGATTCATAAATTAGGATTCAATCAATAATCAATCCTAATTTGTGTCATATACTAACATATCAAATGTCGTTTTCTTATCTAAAAAATAAAAAAGTTATAGGGGTGAGACCCAGGTATAGGTTTTGAGACGCATCCGGTATAATACACAATTTACACTCAATAAGCATGATATGCACCACAATGAAATATTTGCACAATCAAGTAAATTTTGAAAACATCAAAAATTATAAAACCAGTATAGTATTATATTGGTGAGAAAAGTAAATGCAAAAACTGATAGGAAATAATAATTATTCATATACTTAATTCGAAATAATATATAAATTATACACTTTTCCCACCGAAGCACAATTCATAACTTTTTTAATATTAAGGGGCAGACCTGTGCCGGGAACACTGCGACCTGTAAGGTCTATCCTGTTTATACTATACGCTTTCTATGTCTGCACCCACTCTCCTATTCCTGTGCCCGGCACCAACTTGTGCAGGTCCTTGATAGGAAGATAGCATAGTTCCTCCGGTTCAAGACTTGCTTTTCCAAATAGAATGTGTCACTTGTGATCCAGAGCCTCGAAGTGACATATTATGTACTGTGCTGTTTCAGGAAAAAATGAGAGATGTAAAAATGTTAAGATCTTTCGTGCCGGCAGTGCAGAATGTCATCTAGCATGCGATTATTTAGGAATTCTTTAATTTTTTCTAACAACATTTAATAGTTTATTTTCTTAATTTATATTTGACATTTATATTCGGCAATTTCTCTTTTTAAGAAACACATTTAAATGTTATTCACATATCACAGATTTAAGATTAATTGCCTACAAAATATATTTTTTTATTTATAATATTTATTGTCCGCCTGATTCCATTTTTAATATAACCCACTTTTGTGTAAAATTTAATATAGATGAAAAGTTAATTGAGATTCAGTAGTATTATTTTTTTATTTACTAATAATAAATCAATATTACAGATAACATAGACGCGTTCTACATATGTCCTATGCTGTGTTCTATGAATGTAATAAATAAAATATCGTTTCCACGCCAACTCTGACGCCGTTTTTTTTTGTCGTCTGATACATCAATACAAAGAGAATACGTACAGAATATTCAAGAACTTGAATAATAATTAATTTTATATTGTCCGTTCCATCGTCGAAAAAATATTCCTTCAAAAAAATGCTGTCTTTGTAGACGTTTGTCTATATTAAAATACTTATAAAAATTTCATTTTGAGACAACCTTATACTTATTGCAAAAATTATCGAACATGCGGCAAACTCTAGTGTGTGGACATCAATATTTGTTGACAAAATGATGAACCAAAAAAATAGTTGTTTATTGGTTGGTTATTTATTAACTAATAATATATTATTATAAGCATTAGATTTCAACGTTTTTATAAAAATTATATTCACCAATATGTCAAGAATGTGTAATATTAAAATTTGTCACTAACTTTTAATTAATATAATTGAAATTACCAAATGAATATTTTATATCTATGATAATAAAAATAGTAGTCTTCTGTCAAATTATGATTTCTATAATATACTAAAATTGTTTTAGGTAATAATCTTGTCAATTATACTAATATGATTTTAATTAAATGATGCGTTATATCACAGGTTATATGAATGAGAATTTAGTTTTAGTTTTAATAAACTTGCCTTTGATATGTTTGTGTGTGTGAATGTGGCAAAACATATACCGTATGATGAGATAAACGGGCGTCCAGTTGGCTTAGAAATGAACATCGATGAATATAATTCAACCCCATATGATTTTACATACCTATATAAAATGACCGGGATCTTTGTTTCGTAGCCATCATTATTACAGTTGAGGGTTGGAACCTTTGGTGTTGCACAGCAAAATAAAACACTAAATCACCACAATACACCAAAACCCTTTTACTTTTACACTGAACGCGCGTTTCGCTAACCATGTTAGCATCATCAGCAGATGATTATAAACTAGTTTATAATCATAGTGTTTTATTTCATAGCCATCGCTGACGCCGTTTTTCTCGATCATATTGTACCTGCAGGATGATATTGGCAGAAAAGTGTGCAATTTTCTGTTAAAACTTAAAACTTAATGTTAAACATCAAACATAAATAAAAAAAGTATAACTTAAATCATTAACTCAATGTAGGATCATTCTTTAGTGTAAATTCAAAATATTTGTTTTTTGTTTTACGTTAAATTAATAAATGAGTTATTGAACTTGTTTAAAAAGCATATATTTATAATAAAAATAAACAAATTCATAATTAATCTAACCTAATCCTAATTATTTTTGATAGATTCTTTTTGACTCTCTATGATTTTTGCATTTTATAATATTCCTGGTGCAAAAAAATTTCTACTTTCATCAAGTAGGGTAGACGCACCATTTGTGGCCATTGACCCTGTTGTAGCCACTTCTTTAAAAAATCTTAAAAATTAAGTTTTTTCACGTTATTGTGACAACCGTGCATCTATAATTTTCTAAATTGATATATCCAGCGCCAAAAAGTAGTAGCACATATTTACTAGATGCTGTTTTCTTAACCCATTTCTTAAGGATAGCTAGGTAAGTAGAACTCAAATTATTAACAATAATCTGTATTGGGGTTTAATTTTCCATGATTTTTATAAATATTATACATCTGGCAATTATTTTTTAAATTTATTATATTCAAATAATTAATATTTAAGATTTTATTTCTGTAGCCACAAAAGGTGTAATTAAATTTTAATTACGTTCTACTTGTAGCCAGGTTATGGCCAAAAATGGAGCAATCGAAATCTAGTTGTGGCCACATATTATTTAGCTTTATAATGTAAGTGCAAACGACGGACAACATAATATGAACAACATTTTATTTGTTATTATTCAGCTTTTAATAAAAACTGAATAATAAATAGTACCTAATTATAATAATATCCCAAATACAATTATCGGCCAAGATTACCAATCTGAACATATACCGTCATCAAGTTTTCCTTCAGATGAGAAAACGATTATAGAAAATAATATAGATATAGAACTAAATGGAATAAATATGAACGAATGCGGTAAAAATAAAAATTCTGAGAATTCAAAGGAAGATGATTCAGGACCACTAGACCAAACCATGCAGGAAAAGGACTAGTAGACATAATTATGAACTTAAGGATGATGCCCGGGAAGATGTTAATCTTTAAAAAGAAATAGGCTACATCTACCATCAGTTATTACGTATGATAAGTGGATTGAATTAATGAAGGGAAAGGAGAAAAAAACAAAAACTGGCAATGAAAACTTTACAAAAAAGAAAATAATTAAAATAAAATTTAAAGAAAATAAAGATCTTTCTAGTAAAAATAAAAAAGAGAAACCAACGCCAGCTTAAACTTCTGTGACATCTGCTGAATTAAATATAGGAAATTTTATTATTTTAAAGTACGGGAATCAGTTGAATCCAGGAAAATATTACAAATTGAAAATAATGAATATTATGTTGAATATTATAGCTGCACAATGGTTCAAATCTGCGGCAATTGGAAGTAAAAATGACTTTCTTTGGTACAAACTGAGTGTTATAACAATGAAAATTGATGAATCTAAAAAAGTCAATTCAAGAGAAATATATGGTGGTTACCTGAACTAACAAATATTCAAGAATATTCTGATAAATTAGTGTACTTTTCTTATTGTTCCTCCTCTTCCTATTTCCTATTACCTTCATTTTTTTTTTGTTAAAAATATAAACAATTAAGTACCAAATGTCTCTTTTATGTCTTTTTTTTAAAGAAAGTAATAAATAAAATATTATTATTTGCTTAGTTATCTGCGAAATTCAATATAGAGAATATTTTTGCCAGAATGTGGCCACAAATGGTAGCAAATGTGGCCACATTTGGCACAAGGTGGCCACAAATGGGAAAAGTCGTATGTTTTCATAAAATAATTATTTTCTGTTTATTAAGAATACAAATCTTTACAATAAAAGCAGATTTTGAAAGAAAAATGTTTGGAGAAGCACCAAAAATTTTGTTTTATCTCCAAAATTAACTACAAATATTTTTTCTGATAAGTCAAACTCTAAAAATCCCTTAACCTGGCCACAACCGGTGCATCTGACACTGAAGAAATCTAATTGTTGACGTATTTTCAACGTATCATAGTGACTAGATCAATTAATACTTATCTAGGTATAATGTAATATGTATGTTATAGTCAGAGTAACTAATGACTTATCTGAAATTTATTTATTTTTCTTCTAGTCGGCTCTATGGCTGTATTTTATGAATAGGTAGCTAACCGATTTCACTAAGTTGATATTAATACTTACATCTACTAATAGGCATATTTAAATAAAAATCAAATTATCGATAATTTGTATGTTTACACACTTAATAAATTATTTATGTTAATTAATTAGCATAGTATTTAGTGGTGAACTTTAATGTTTTTCCAATCAAGTACGACAGTTATTAATTGAAAAAATATTATGATGTTCTGTAAACGTGTGTTAAGGATCTTTAAGAAATATTTCAAACATACCGTACAAGTTAAACAACTAGAACGGCTAAACTTGATTCTTAAAAAATCATACAGGTTGTTTTAAAAAACATGTGCCATCTCTCGTGAGGAGACTCCAGTGACAAACGCTATGTCGAAAAAATTAAGCTCCAATCTGTTTTGCATTAAGATCTATTTCTAAGGAGCTTTTATATATATATATATATATATATATATATATATATATATATATATATATATATATATATATATATATATATATATATATATATATATATATATATATATATATATATATATATAACTTGTCAGTGGCTAGAACTGTTTATTATGCACTTTTTGAGTCGCACCTCAGATATGCCCTTCCATTCTGGGGTACGTGTTGTGCGACTCAATTTGACCGCATTTTCAAGCTCCAGAAGAGAGCTGTTCGATATTCACTGGGTTGAAACAGCAGAACTCATTGCCAGGACATTTTTAAAAAAATATAAATATCTCTTCTTATAACTCTTCCTTCCTTATTTATATTTGAATCCGTTTGCCTAATACGTAAGCATGTTTCAGCTTCTCAAGAAAGGCCATCTCACACTTATCCACTCAGGAACGCGGAGCAAGATCTTTATCTGCCTACCCCACGTTCAGAGTTAGTTAAAAGTTCAATATTATACAACTCGAGAAAAATGCACAATCACCTGCCATTTGAAATCAAATCCATAACATAATTTTCTTCATTTCGCAAAGCATTGAAATCTTATTTACTAGACAAGGCTTTCTACGCCATAAATGACTTATATTTTGATAATCGAATTTGATCGTGTAAACACTGGTCTAATATTTGCTACAAACTTATTAAATATTTTTGAATCTTCTTTTTATTTTTTTACTCTTTGACATTGTAAACATTTATATATGTTTATTTTAAACAATAAGACTGACAATGTAATTTGTATACTTGTTTTGTATTCTCTTTGCTTGTTTGTTTGTTTACTTTATCTTTGTCTACAAAATGTAAAATTTTTTGACAATAAAGACATTGTTTTTATTTTATTTTGTATAAAACCAATTAGAAAATTAACAAGAAATAACACAAAAATACACTTAGGGAAGCCCATCTAATCCGAATCTGCCAAAATTTAAATCATTTTCAAATGTGTCAAATAAATGACAAAAATGGACTATGATACCAATTCTTCACTTCATATAAATTTATGTCCTAACATCCTTCATTTCTGAGATACGGGGTGTAGAAGTTTCATTTATATTTCGATTTTTTTCAATATATTTAGGCATTTTTACAATGATTTTTTTTTACAATTAATATGTCGTATACAATAAACTAGGGTACACCTAGGGCAGTACATTTCATTTTTCAATTTCAGGAAATATGAATATCTGGATATATTTAATTTAATTAACATATTTAAATTTAAAAAACATTATGGTTTTGTCTATGATTTAAAAAAGGTGAGTTTAAAAACAATATCACAACTATTAACTTAATGTCTACGATAGTGACTTGGGATTGGTTGGCCAGTTCTAGCAGCAATGTACTCCAACGACTTCAAAATTGCTGGTGGTATGGGAGGTGGTGTTGGTAGTACGTTGGATTGTGGTTGATACCCGTTTTCGTCAGCTACGTAGTTAACTACAACCGGTATCCCTTCTGGAGAAGTGTATCTGTAAGATCCAGCGGCTGCTGTACCGCTGCCTTGGGGTAGGTACTTTTGTTGGCCTTGTTCTTGTACAGAAATACCATTTTCTGTATCATACCTGCATATAAAATTATATATTTAATGGAAAAGAAATTATTAGATTGAAAAAATTGTAAAGTAGATTTTAAACTCAATTCTGAAGCTATAGGTACCGGGTGCGTCTCAAAAGTGGTCACCCTTATAACTTTTTTATTTCTTCAGATAAAAAAACGAGATTCGGTATGGTGGTATATGACATAAATTAGGATTTATTGACTTTGTATTCAATTGTTTTTGGTCACTTCCTGTTTCACCGGAAATAACTATAACTTTTGTTTTTTAGATAGCACCCTCGGTATTTTTTTACTTTATTCGATAGAAAATAACACTCTGAATAGAATGACATATCATATGTCAACTTTTGACATTTTTTCATATGGTTTATTTGAAATCATAACATGCGGTTCATAACAAAAGTTTGATTCAAAATACCAAGTGTGTGGTATCAAATTATTGGCAAAAAATACTTTTTGCAAATATGCTAATGAGCCACCCTCTCTTGATATTTGGGCATCTTCCAGGATAAAACATTAAAAATATTATACAATCAAATCTAAGTTTCCAAGCCTCCTTGAATAAAAATTAGTGTTTTAACATAACCATGGCACTATTGAAATTTAAAATATAA
The DNA here is from genome assembly GCF_002938485.1 of Sitophilus oryzae. Classification (NCBI taxonomy): domain Eukaryota; kingdom Metazoa; phylum Arthropoda; class Insecta; order Coleoptera; family Curculionidae; genus Sitophilus; species Sitophilus oryzae. The sequence goes on along the minus strand of NW_022146163.1, from coordinate 1,372,169 downwards.
TTTTTTATTTTTTAAGCGAGAATGTCAAAAGTTGAAAGTTGATGTTATAGGGCTTGTTTCTCTCTACAATTTCCTATCTGACAATGTACCGTTTGAGTCCGGGAAGGGTTTATAGTTTCATAGTTGTCGATTTTCAAAAGAAATCAGTACATGTATATTATTTCGTATATTTTTCATTTTATTGATTTTATGGAAAGAACTGTTAATTAAAATGTTGTATCCTGTATTATAGGGCTTGTTTCTCTCTACAATTTTCTGTTTCACAATGTACCGTTTGTGTCCGGGAAGGGTTCATAGTTTCATAGTTGTCGATTTTCGAAAGAAATCAGTACATGTATATTATTTCGTATATTTTTCATTTTATTGATTTTATGGAAAGCACTGTTCATTAAAATGTTGTATCGTATGTTATAGGGCTTGTTTCTCTCTACAATTTCCTGTTTCACAATGTACCGTTTGTGTCCAGGAGGGGTTCATAGTTTCATAGTTGTCGATTTTCGAAAGAAATCAGTACATGTATATTATTTCGTATATTTCTCATTTTATTGATTTTATGGAAAGCACTGTTCATTAAAATGTTGTATCGTATGTTATAGGGCTTGTTTCCCTCTACAATTTTCTGTTTCACAATGTACCGTTTGTGTCCGGGAAGGGTTCATAGTTTCATAGTTGTCGATTTTTGAAAGAAATCAGTACATGTATATTATTTCGTATATTTTTCATTTTATTGAATTTATGGAAAGAACTGTTCATTAAAATGTTGTATCCTGTATTATAGGGCTTGTTTCTCTCTACAATTTTCTGTTTCACAATGTACCGTTTGTGTCCGGGAAGGGTTCATAGTTTCATAGTTGTCGATTTTCGAAAGAAATCAGTACATGTATATTATTTCGTATATTTTTAATTTTATTGATTTTATGGAAAGCACTGTTCATTAAAATGTTGTATCGTATGTTATAGGGCTTGTTTCTCTCTCTATTTCCTGTTGCTCTTCTACAATGTACCGTTTGTGTCCAGGAGGGGTTCATAGTTTCATAGTTGTCGATTTTCGAAAGAAATCACTACATGTATATTATTTCGCATATTTCTCATTTTATTGATATTATGGAAAGAACTGATCATTAAATGTTGTATCCTATGGTAGAGGGCTTATTTCTGTATACAATTTTCTATCTCACAATGTACCGTTTGTGTCCGAAGGAGGATCATAGTTTCATAGTTGTCGATTTTCGAAAGAAATCAGTACATGTATATTATTTCGTATATTTTTCATTTTATTGATTTTATGGAAAGAACTGCTCATTAAAACGTTGTATCCTGTGTTATAGGGCTTGTTTCTCTCTACAATTTCCTGTTTCACAATGTACCGTTTGTGTCCGGGAAGGGTTCATAGTTTCATAGTTGTCAATTTTCGAAAGAAATCAGTACATGTATATTATTTCGTATATTTTTCATTTTATTGATTTTATGGAAAGAACTGTTCATTAAAACGTTGTATCCTGTGTTATAGGGCTTGTTTCTCTCTACAATTTCCTGTTTCACAATTTACCATTTGTGTCCGGGAAGGGTTCATAGTTTCATAGTTATCGATTTTCGAAAGAAATCAGTACATGTATATTATTTCGTATATTTTTAATTTTATTGATTTTATGGAAAGCACTGTTCATTAAAATGTTGTATCGTATGTTATAGGGCTTGTTTCTCTCTACAATTTCCTGTTTCACAATGTACCGTTTGTGTCCAGGAGGGGTTCATAGTTTCATAGTTGTCGATTTTCGAAAGAAATCACTACATGTATATTATTTCGCATCTTTCTCATTTTATTGATATTATGGAAAGAACTGGATCATTAAAATGTTGTATCCCTATGGTAGAGGGCTTATTTCTGTCTACAATTTTTCTGTCTCACAATGTACCGTTTGTGTCCGGGAAGGGATCATAGTTTCATAGTTGTCGATTTTCGAAAGAAATCAGTACATGTATATTATTTCGTATATTTTTCATTTTATTGATTTTATGGAAAGAACTGTTCATTAAAACGTTGTATCCTGTGTTATAGGGCTTGTTTCTCTCTACAATTTCCTGTTTCACAATTTACCATTTATGTCCGGGAAGGGTTGATGGTTTCATAGTTGTCGATTTTCGACAGAAATCAGTACATGTATATTATTTCGTATATTTTTCATTTTATTGATTTTATGGAAAGAACTGTTCATTAAAACGTTGTATCCTGTGTTATAGGGCTTGTTTCTCTCTACAATTTCCTGTTTCACAATGTACCGTTTGTGTCCGGAGGGTTCATAGTTTCATAGTTGTCAATTTTCGAAAGAAAACCAGTACATGTATATTATTTCGTATATTTTTCATTTTATTGATTTTATGGAAAGAACTGTTCATTAAAACGTTGTATCTGTGTTACATAGGGCTTGTTCTCTCTTACAATTTCCTGTTTCACAATGTACCGTTTGTGTCCGGGAAGGGTTCATAGTTTCATAGTTGTCGATTTTGAAAGAAATCAGTACATGTATATTATTTCGTATATTTTCATTTTATTGAATTTATGGAAAGAACTGTTCATTAAAATGTTGTATCCTGTATTATAGGGCTTGTTTCTCTCTACAATTTTCTGTTTCACAATGTACCGTTTGTGTCCGGGAAGGGTTCATAGTTTCATAGTTGTCGATTTTCGAAAGAAATCAGTACATGTATATTATTTCGTATATTTTTAATTTTATTGATTTTATGGAAAGCACTGTTCATTAAAATGTTGTATCGTATGTTATAGGGCTTGTTTCTCTCTACAATTTCCTGTTTCACAATGTACCGTTTGTGTCCAGGAGGGGTTCATAGTTTCATAGTTGTCGATTTTCGAAAGAAATCACTACATGTATATTATTTCGCATATTTCTCATTTTATTGATATTATGGAAAGAACTGATCATTAAAATGTTGTATCCTATGGTAGAGGGCTTATTTCTGTCTACAATTTTCTGTCTCACAATGTACCGTTTGTGTCCGGGAAGGGATCATAGTTTCATAGTTGTCGATTTTCGAAAGAAATCAGTACATGTATATTATTTCGTATATTTTTCATTTTATTGATTTTATGGAAAGAACTGTTCATTAAAACGTTGTATCCTGTGTTATAGGGCTTGTTTCTCTCTACAATTTCCTGTTTCACAATGTACCGTTTGTGTCCGGGAAGGGTTCATAGTTTCATAGTTGTCGATTTTTGAAAGAAATCAGTACATGTATATATTATTTCTGTATATTTTTCATTTTATTGAATTTATGGAAAGAACTGTTCATTAAAATGTTGTATCCTGTATTATAGGGCTTGTTTCTCTCTACAATTTTCTGTTTCACAATGTACCGTTTGTGTCCGGGAAGGGTCTATAGTTTCATAGTTGTCGATTTTCGAAAGAAATCAGTACATGTATATTATTTCGTATATTTTTAATTTTATTGATTTTATGGAAAGTAACTGTTCATTAAAATGTTGTATCGTATGTTATAGGGCTTGTTTCTCTCTACAATTTCCTGTTTCACAATGTACCGTTTGTGTCCAGGAGGGGTCTATATAGTTTCATAGTTGTCGATTTTCGAAAGAAATCACTACATGTATATTATTTCATATTTCTCATTTTATTGATATTATGGAAAGAACTGATCATTAAAATGTTGTATCCTATGGTAGAGGGCTTATTTCTGTCTACAATTTTCTGTCTCACAATGTACCGTTTGTGTCCGGGAAGGGATCATAGTTTCATAGTTGTCGATTTTCGAAAGAAATCAGTACATGTATATTATTTCGTATATTTTTCATTTTATTGATTTTATGGAAAGAACTGTTCATTAAAACGTTGTATCCTGTGTTATAGGGCTTGTTTCTCTCTACAATTTCCTGTTTCACAATGTACCGTTTGTGTCCGGGAAGGGTTCATAGTTTCATAGTTGTCGATTTTTGAAAGAAATCAGTACATGTATATTATTTCGTATATTTTTCATTTTATTGAATTTATGGAAAGAACTGTTCATTAAAATGTTGTATCCTGTATTATAGGGCTTGTACTTTCTACAATTTTCTGTTTCACAATGTACCGTTTGTGTCCGGAAAGGGTTCATAGTTTCATAGTTGTCGATTTTCGAAAGAAATCAGGTACATGTATTATTTCGTATATTTTTAATTTTATTGATTTTGTGGAAAGCACTGTTCATTAAAATGTTGTATCGTATGTTATAGGGCTTGTTTCTCTCTACAATTTCCTGTTTCACAATGTACCGTTTGTGTCCAGGAGGGTTTCATAGTTTCATAGTTGTCGATTTTCGAAAGAAATCACTACATGTATATTATTTCGCATATTTCTCATTTTATTGATATTATGGAAAGAACTGATCATTAAAATGTTGTATCCTATGGTAGAGGGCTTATTTCTGTCTACAATTTTCTGTCTCACAATGTACCGTTTGTGTCCGGGAAGGGATCATAGTTTCATAGTTGTCGATTTTCGAAAGAAATTAGTACATGTATATTATTTCGTATATTTTTCATTTTATTGATTTTATGGAAAGAACTGTTTATTAAAACGTTGTATCCTGTGTTATAGGGCTTGTTTCTCTCTACAATTTCCTGTTTCACAATTTACAATTTGTGTCCGGGAAGGGTTCATAGTTTCATAGTTATCGATTTTCGAAAGAAATCAGTACATGTATATTATTTTGTATATTTTTCATTTTATTGATTTTATGGAAAGAACTGTTCATTAAAATGTTGTATCTTATGTTATAGGGCTTGTTTCTCTCTACAATTTCCTGTCTCACAATGTACCGTTTGTGTCCGGGAAGAGTTGATGGTTTCATAGTTGTCGATTTTCGACAGAAATCAGTACATGTATATTATTTCGTATATTTTTCATTTTATTGATTTTATGGAAAGAACTGTTCATTAAAACGTTGTATCCTGTGTTATAGGGCTTGTTTCTCTCTACAATTTCCTGTTTCACAATGTACCGTTTGTGTCCGGGAAGGGTTCATAGTTTCATAGTTGTCAATTTTCGAAAGAAATCAGTACATGTATATTATTTCGTATATTTTTCATTTTATTGATTTTATGAAAAAACTGATAATTAAAATGTTGTATCCTATATTATAGGGCTTGTTTCTCTCTAAAATTTCCTGTTTCACAATGTACCGTTTATGTCCGGGAGGGGTTCATAGTTTCATAGTTGTCGATTTTCGAAAGAAATCAGTACATGTATATTATTTCGTATATTTTTCATTTTATTGATTTTATGGAAAAACTGATAATTAAAATGTTGTATCCTATGGTATAGGGCTTGTTTCTGTCTACAATTACCTGTCTCACAATGTACCATTTGTGTCCGGGAAGGGATCATAGTTTCATAGTTGTCGATTTTCGAAAGAAATCAGTACATGCATATTATTTCGTATATTTTTCATTTTATTGATTTTATGGAAAGCAGTGTTCATTAAAATGTTGTATCCTATGTTATAGGGCTTGTTTCTCTCTGCAATTTCCTGTCTCACAATGTACCGTTGGAGTCCGGGAAGGGTTCATAGTGTCATAGTTGTCGAAACATATGATATGTCATTCTAATCAGAATGTCATTTTCTATCGAATAAAGTAAAAAAGTACCGATGGTGCCATTTAGAATCAAAAGTTGTTGTTCAGCTGTTCCGGTGAAACAGGAAGTGACCAAAAACATTTGAAAACGTCAATCAATCCTAATTTATATTATATACTAACATACCAAATCTCGTTTTCTTTATGTGAAAAAATAAAAAAGTTATTGGGGCGAGCCACTTTTGAGACGCACCCGGTATATCTACTACTGGCATGTTCTACTGACAACTGAATTTTAAATTGTATGTCCAATCGAATAAAATCAATAAAATATGATCACAAACAGGGACAATAACAGAAATTTAGGTACTCATAACATAACTCATTACAAATATCATGCTTTTACTTACAAGTATTGATAGCTGCCATAAGGGGTGACGTCAGAATAAGATCTTAAAATGGCATATGGTCTGTAAGGAAACTGGCTGCTTACCAACGTCATAGACGTTAGGGCAAAAAGCACCACCTAATAACAAAAAAGGAATCATCTATTAAAAAAAACCGAGTATTTCACCATTGGAAAAGAAATCTAAAAAAATAAAAGTTGTTTTTTTATAAAATACCACAGCTTAGAATCCAAAACGAAAATGAGCATCTCAGTAAATGGCTCAACTTCGGTTTAGCTGAAATAAGTTATATAAGAAATATTTGTTTATTTAGTATTTGGAAGCATTTTCAAATAGTATACCACAAAAAATTTTCTGCGGAGATGCATCCTTTTTGAGTTTTTCAACTTTAAATTAGCTGAAATCAGGACTACTGACTACTTTCGCTTAGCTGAAATGAGTTATGTAAGATATATTTGTTTATTTAGTATTTGGAAGAATTTTTGAATAGAAAGTCAAGAAAATTTTTTCTGCGCAAATAATGCATAATTTTCAGTATTTCCACTTTAGAAACCTGAAACCAGTTAGATGAAAACAGTTTTCTGGTTTTCAAGTTCAATACCGTTTTTCAGTCTACAAATTGTTCTTAGGTCTGTTCTCAGAAGAATCTCTGACTAGTCAGCGCGTTTCTTATTGGTTGAAATGCGTAGAAACCTGACTAATAATCAGGTTTCTACGTATTTTAACCAATGAGAAACGTGCTGACTAGTCAGGGATTCTTCTGGGAACAGACCTCTTAACAACAAACAAAAAGCACCCAAAAAACTTCCTTCCGAAGTGTACCATATTCATTTATTGATAAAATATTATAAAATATATCAATATTTAAAAAGAACTCGGCAATTGGGATTCGTAAACATTTTATTCATATTTGGAGAAAAATTCATTCGTCATAAAAATGTTTGCATTTTCTAAAATGGTTAATGCCGTTTATACTTTTCCAAATTTCCATACTGTTTTAAAGAAAAAAAATATGAAAATATGATTGAATTTTTTGTCCTAAAAATCAAAACACGTTACTATGGTAATATAATTTCATCTTCATTCTTTGTTAGAGTGTTATTGATAGAATTTTAATTAACGTCTCATATTTTGTTGTTTAGAATGTTATAGAAACACAAAATTTTATTAGTTCAATGCTCTGGAAAGGGTGTTAATGGTTATCGGAAAATGTGCTAACAACAGCAAAAAATATGACATTATCAAAATTAATGATAACCATCTATCAAAAAAAAAATCTAAATTATATTACCATATGAACGTGTTTTAATTTTTAGGATTTCAACCATATTTCCATGTTTTTTTTATTTTCCCTTATAATATGGAAAAGTATAAATGGGATTAACGATTTTAGAACAAGCAAATTTTTTTATGAAGAATGCATTTTTCTGAAAATATCAATATTAAGAAAGTGTTACCTCTTGTAAAGATTATCCGGGGACATAATGTAGATTTAAAAAATACCTAAAAATAATAACCTTTACCCCCTAACCCTAAACTATACCTTTTAAAAAAGAACCTAGTTACCGATCAATATAATTATCCTAACCGAGCCATAATACTTTTTTTCCGCCTAAAATATTTTGCTAGAGCTACGGTGTTACTCACCAATTTGATCATTTTTATTCTACAACTATTCGCTAAAGTCGTTCAAACTAGTCTCAAAACCTAACTAAAAAATCAAGCTAAAGCCGCTATATTTATATAGATTTTCGGACAATAAATGATCTTCGCTGTTTCATCTTCGGGTGTAATAAAGGAAAAGTTCAGGGACGCCCAATATCCGCCGTAGGAGTCTCTTAATCACTCCAAAGATTTACTGGGCTATTCAAAATTGATTTGATTATTCTTGATTGTTATCGTAGACCTATTTGTTCAAAACCTAACGATATCAATAAATTCAGGTCTAATTTGTATTAATAGAGATGAAAATTTTATAGTTGGTCTCTTATTAATATCAGTGACGTTATTATATAATTATGCCAAAAAATTGCATAAATATACCTATATAAAAAACGCCTTATAGTAGAGGCACAGAAGTAGTGGAGCCGAGCGGGGATTTGGGATTTACTCAAGCGCGACAGATACATACATAGGGTTTCCATACAAGCTTTTTGGAAATTCTGGAGAAGTGAGCTCTGAAACATGGACAAAATCCGGACTTCATAAAATAAATTTTGATTTTATTTTGTAAAGATTGCCTATAAGAAAGAGACCGAATATATAAAGATAGGTACCTGACATGATACCTTTGTTGTATGTCATTGTTTGGACGCCGCCCGCCTAAAGCTTGATTCTCACTATACCTTCCATATCAGCTCCCTTCCGTTTACATAAAATATTATATCATGTAAATGAATAGGACAATGCACAGTATCCGTTCCGTTTCCCTTCCGTTCCATATCCTTTCCTTTTGGCGGTCGGACTGAAGCGTATCGGAAACAGCGTTGTTAAGTTCTTACATTTCTACCAGATCTGTTAACATTTTTCTGATATTTATTTATTCTTCCACGTCTTAATTAAATCTATTACCTTTTCAAAAGATACAAATTTTTAAAATAAAACTTTCGTAATGATATAAATTGTACAATAAAAAGTACGGAACTGATACGGAACGGAAGCTTACGTATAGCGTCAATACAATAAAAAATACGGAACGGATATGGAATGGATATGGAATGGAAACGGAAGGTATAGTGAGAATTAACCTTAACTCGGTAGACAGACATACCGGGTGGCCAGCTAACAATGGACGCCAGCTGTATCTCAAAAACTACTTATCGTATAACTTCAAGAAAAAATTGTGATAAGTAAATGGGCCAAGATAAATCGCTGGAAATTAATTTCAGGTTGAAAAAATGTCCGCTAGGGGGCGCATCTGTCACGACCAATGGGAAAACAGGATTTTTCCAAAAAAAATATGCAGGTGAAGAGTTATTTTTGATATTTCTGTTATAATCAATGGGAAATTTGTAATTTTTAAATTGATTTAGCTGGCCATGGAAATATACCGCTCCAGCGTCTCTAGCTACCAAACTAAGTGGTTTCCAAAAAGCCCCACACATTCATAGCAAAATAAGCTGCACAACTGCACCAATTGAACCATCATGCTGAAATGGCAACAAATGCAGTATCATCATGATCCTCTAACAAAATTTGCAATTCCTCTCTTAGAATTAGATTGTGTTCATTCCATTCAGATGAATGAAAAAGTCTAATCATTCACCCTCCTAGAATTCCTGCCCGACATTTACCGACCAACGATCTTGGTCTTGGTGCTGAACTACTTGCATCAAGGGTAGATTTGGACCTATTGTTATGATTTCCACCTTCGTTGCTATGACTCGAACAACATAAACTTAATATTATAATAATAAATAACGCAAACAACAGGTAAACAAGAAAACAAGTGAAATTAAGGACGAACTTGGATTAATAACTAAGTAAATGATGTTAGCATGAAAATAAACCCTATTATAGTTTTCGGCCATACGAAATTCGGGCGTTTCTGTTAAAAGCAATATGGCGGCACGAAATTTCTAAAAATTTAAATAAAATTATTGATTCTTCAACTTTCGGATATTTTAATCTGTCAACTACCTATATAAAATTAACCAAATATCGATGGAAGATAATGTTCAATAAACATGTTTAAAAAATTATGACGTCGTTTTTTTCTCAGAAAATGTGGATGCATGAAAACTAAAATTAGGATAAATGAAAACTAAACTTAAACGTTTTGATATTTTGACGTAACCAATTTACCTTCTTTTTGTTTCCTAGCCTACTATGTATTATACTTTTTGTACCTTATAATCCTAGGCGGGAACCTAACATGCTTTGTTTCCTTAATATCTCCCGTTAGAGAGAAGATAGAAAATTGCGATTTGCACTGATATTTTGGAAATTTTGTGATCTATTTGACTGTGTAAAAAGATACATAACCTGCTATTTAATTTTTTTATGCAAAAGGCCAATATCTGTTGCGATGTCAAACAACGCCCTCTAGCTACCATGAAAAAATGTATGAAAACAAAATTTATACTGTAGATTATTAAGAAAGAAAAGCTCTCTTAAACGAGCCCTATTTTGTTTAAATCGATTAACTCGAACTAGAGTTATCCTTATTTTAATAAAAGAAAGTTTAAACTTCCCCCACCGCTTTATTTCATGAGCAAAATACGCTATATCAAAAATATTACAACTTTTTTATTTTTTACAATAGCAGTATATAAAATACCTCTTCGCCTGCACATTTTTGAGAAAAATCCTGTTTTCCATTGGCCATCACAGATACGCCCCCTAGCGAACGTTTTTCGAACTTGAAAATAATTTCTTATCTATGGTATATTTTTTCCCTAAAATAATTATATAAGTTCTGTCTTAGTTGGCCACCCGGTACAGACTTTATTTTAAAGAGGAAATTAAAGGCACTCAAAATAGTGTTAAGTATAGTGATGTAAAATTACTGGTAATTTATAAATCGGTAATATCACCGATAATATTACGTAATATTACGGTAATATTGGTAATTTTTAAAAAATCAGTGTTTTAAATTCGTAAAAAAAGACCAGTTGTTTTTAATCTAGTCAGAGTCGGACTCGGAGTCAGACTGGCCTATATGATAGTACGTAATAGAGTGGATAATGGTAAATCCTCCTCAAACTTGTCATCTGGTTCTTCTTTCTCTTTCTTTAATTGACTCAAATCTATTACTTCGAAATCGATATCTTCTTATTTTTCCATTTGAGCCTTTCTGCCATTCTTCTACCATTCTTGGATGTTAATCTCCATCTAGTAAATTATAATTAGGGGCAATATAAGTAAATTTACCGGTCTTCTTGGCCAATGAACCAGCCATAAGTACTAAAGGTTCTTTCGGTTGCGGCTGTTGACGATAGTAAATTTAACACGTCCTCATTTTAGAGCTAGGCAAATAAAATAATAGAACACGCATAACCTTTTTTTAGCAACTAATTTTCAAAATCCAATAGATCCCCAGGACGCTCGAATACATTCCCTTTTAACATGTTTGGCTCCCTTACTATTAATTTCAATATAAAGTATATCGTTAAAGTAGAATTAATTCCAATCTGTAAAGCTGTATTATGCGTATTAATATAATTTAGGCAAGAGATTAAGATTAATCTTTCCTGTTTTCGCAAATGTGCAATAAAATCGATATTAAAAAGACATAAAATAAAGTAAGTTCTAAATAAGTCGCCACTGCATTATGTCAAATGTCACAATGCCGTAGGATGGCATAACTTAATGTATTTGTAATGTTTTGGTATTCCCATAAAACGTCTTCCTGGAGGACAAATCAGAATAGTTTAAATTTTTAATTAATTACAAACCAAATTTAAAATTATCTGTTTTTATTTTTATTATGGTGTACTTTTTAGTTTGTTGCCAAATAAAAAAATCTTAAAATTCCTCATTTAATGTATATTTAACAAAATTATAATTGTCACAAATATTAGCATCTCACAAATGGGATTAACAAGTGGTAAAAAAGATGTATAACAATTTAGAAATTTTTTTAATTAAATACTCAATTATGTAAACAAAAAATATACGAAAGTAGAGATGTTAATTTGCTGGAAATTCTGGAATATTCAAAAAAATATAGAAAAACATAATACATGAGAATAAAAAACAAAGAAAAATAAAATACAAAGAATCAGAGCTGCAACAAGTCTTAAGTCTTAAGTAATTTCTAAAATCAAAATGATTTCCGAAAAAGTCCGACGGCTATCTTGAAAAAACAGGACGGACGGTCGGTCGCGGACGGTCCGCTCCATCTGAAAGCGCTGTTATAACAGTAAAGACAAATCTATACTAATATCCCTAGGGTGTACTATATAGGGTGTCCCAGAAATAAGTGCAAATATTTTAATTGGTAGTATAGTTCAACCCCAGAAACACGCCTATGAGTTTTTTTTCGCGAAAAAAAAATTTTGAAAATTCGAAATTTTTTGATTTTTTGGAATTTTTTTAGTTTTTAGTTAAAAAACATAATTTCTTGATAATATGGCAACATAGGTATTAGATTAAATTCACAAGGAAGAAAATCCAGAAAAGATCCAGTGGTTCTCAAAATTTTCTCAAAAAATCATTTTTTTGGAAATTTTCAAAGTAAAATAACTCCGTTATTTTGGACTTATTTGAAAAACGATAAAGAGAAAATATGTTTCTTTTCATCAATTCATTTATCAAAATCTACCACCCCTTAAAATATTTGCACTTATTTCTGGGACACCATGTATAAAATCCTTAAGTGACTGACATACTGATTAATCACGATCCTGCTCAAACCACTCAACGTAAGAAGCTCAATTTTGGCATACAGGTTAATTCTAGGGTGTAGAGGTTCGATAAGAAGCGATTTTTGAAATTCCAGTTCCAAGAGGGTGAAACCACCCCTCAAATATTACAATATATTTTATTTAAAAAACGGTCAAGTTTCCGAAAAAAACGCTTAAACACGTATATTTTATTTTGTTTTTTTACATATTTTAAGATTTTTTAAAAATATATACAGGGTGTTTCGAAAAATCTGGTCATTGATTAATCACGATCCTGCTTACAGCCCTTGACGTAAAAAGCTGATTTTTGGAAAACAGATTGACTTTAGGGTGTAGAGGTTCGATAAGAAAGGATTTTTCGCAACTCGAATTCTAAGGGGGTGAAACTATCCCTCAAATATTAAAATATGTTTTATTTAAAAACCGGTGAGTTTTTCGGAAAAATTCTTAAACACGTATATTTTATTTTGTTGTTTTACATATTTTAAGATTTTTTATAAATTTATACAGGGTGTTTCATAAAATATGACCATTGAGTAATCACGATTCTGCTTAAACTGCTTGATGTTTAAAGCTAATTTTTGGCAAACGGATTGACTGTGGGGCGTAGAGGTTCGATAAGGAGGGGTTTCTCGAATCTCAAATTCCAAGAGGGTGAAAACGCCCCTCAAATATTACAATATTTATTATTTAAAAAACGGTTAGTCTTTCGGGAAAACGCTTGGACAAGCATAATTTATTTGTTTTTTTACATATTTTGAAATTTTTTAAAAAATCATACAGGGTGTTCCAAAAAGTTGGGTAATTCCTTAACCACGATTCTGCTTAAACTGCTTGACGTAAAAAGCTTATTTTTGCCAAACGGATTTTTCGAAAGTCAAATTCCAAGGAGATGAAACTACCCCTCAAATATTACCAAGTTATATAATAATATCGCCATATTGTTTTTTCTCACATTGACAAAAATGTGAGAAAAATTTATCCAGTTTGTATGTTAATGGAAATTCTTGCTTTGCTTTATCATAACCATTACAAATAATTAATTCGACGCGAACGAAGTCGCTGGTACACGCTAGTGATCGTATATTTATTTCTTTTATTGGATTTCCTTCGTTTTATAGAATAAGCACTTTAAAAACTTTTTTTATCTATGGCTGTATGAAAATCTGGTGAAAATTGTCCTAAAATGTTATACTTTTAGACAAAGTTTCTTATGTAGGTACATTCGTAACGCAAAATTTTTTCATCAAGTTTCATTTGTTATATTTTCTTTACTTTAAGCCCTATTTTTATGATTTTTTTAGCAAACTGTATATAAATCTATCAACTTTACTTCATAAACTCATTTTTTGATAAACTTTAGTATATAGCTTAGGTACTAGCGTGTACCAGCGACTTCGTTCGCGTCGAATTAATCATTTGTAATGGTGATGATAAAGCAAAGCAAGAATTTCCATTAACATACAAACTGGATAAATTTTTCTCACATTTTTGTCAATGTGAGAAAAAACAATATGGCGATATTATTATATAACTTGGTAATATTTGAGGGGTAGTTTCATCTCCTTGGAATTTGACTTTCGAAAAATCCGTTTGGCAAAAATAAGCTTTTACGTCAAGCAGTTTAAGCAGAATCGTGGTTAAGGAATTACCCAACTTTTGGAACACCCTGTATGATTTTTTAAAAATTTCAAAATATGTAAAAAAACAAATAAATTATGCTTGTCCAAGCGTTTTCCCGAAAGACTAACCGTTTTTTAAATAACAAATATTGTAATATTTGATGGGCGTTTTCACCCTCTTGGAATTTGAGATTCGAGAAACCCCTCCTTATCGAACCTCTACACCCCACAGTCAATCCGTTTGCCAAAAATCAGCTTTAAATGTCAAGCAGTTTAAGCAGAATCGTGATTACTCAATGGTCATATTTTATGAAACACGTGTTTAAGAGTTTTTCTGAAAAATTCACCGGTTTTTAAACAAAAAATATTTTAATATTTGAGGGATAGTTTCACCCCCTTAGAATTCGAGTTTCGAAAAATCGCTTCTTATCGAACCTCTACACCCCACAGTCAAATCATTAAAGTCATCACCCTAAAGTCAATCTGTTTTCCAAAAATCAGCTTTTTACGTCAAGGGCTGTAAGCAGGATCGTGATTAATCATTGACCAGATTTTTCGAAACACCCTGTATACATTTTTAAAAAATCTTAAAATATGTAAAAAAACAAAATAAAATATACGTGTTTAAGCGTTTTTTTCGAAAACTTGACCGTTTTTTAAATAAAATATATTGTAATATTTGAGGGGTGGTTTCACCCTCTTGGAACTGGAATTTCGAAAAATCTCTACTTATCGAACCTCTACACCCTAGAATCAACCTGTATGCCAAAATTGAGCTTCTTACGTTGAGTGGTTTGAGCAGGATCGTGATTAATCAGTATGTCAGTCACTTAAGGATTTTATATATTAGTATAGATTATACATACAGGGATTAAGGATTTTATATATTAGTATAGATTATACATACAGGGTTAATTGAAGGGTTGTTTTTTACCCTAACTTTAAAACACCTTGTGCAATAATTTCGTGAGTTACTTTTCCTAAAACGTTATTTTTCTATCAGAACCATGTCTCTTGAGCATTTTATTTTTTGGCTCATGTCAACACATGCCTTGGTTAATTTTTAAGAGCGAAATGAACTTGTCATCAACAATTTGCAATTTTTTCAACTATCATTACTTTATGATGTTTTTTAATATCACCCGGTGGCTTTGGTAGATATTGTTGTAATTTCATATTGACACTGGTTAGAACTCTATATTAAAATTTAAAACACGTTAAAATGTAACGATACAGGCTTGGTGTTAATAAATATTAGTTACACTAAAAGAACAAAGGATATTAAAAAATAATAGCTGTAATAACTAAGTGTACAAACAAACAAAAAAAAATTGTAAAAATACTCTAATACTTTGTAGTGCCTCCCCCGACCGGTATAACTGTCTGTAGATGTCGGTGTATAAGGTTAATGAGGCTGCAAATATATTGTTTAATGGTTTCTCATTCTTCTGCAAGGACCAAGCGAACATTCATAGTTTCGGCCATCTGCAACAAGATCAATGTCTTTTGCACAGTCTGGGAGCCTAAGAACCATATTCAATCGTACACAACAATAATCACCAAAGTCACTTCGTCATTATGAGAATAACATCAAAAAGTAACGACCTAACGATAATTGAAAAAATTGCAAAATGTTTGTGGCAAGTTCATTTTGCTCTTAAAAATTAACCAGGGCATGTGTTAACATAAGTTAAAAAACAAAATATTCAGGAGACATGGTTCTGACCGGAAAATAAAGTCTTAGGAAAATTTGCTGACGAAATTATTGCGTGGGGTGTTTTAAAGATAGGGTAAAAAACAACTCTTTGCTTAACCCTGTATAATAAGTCACATACTAAAGTTTATAATAAACTGAGTTAACGAATCAAAGTTAATATATTTATATAAAAAAATTAACAAAATAGAGCAAAAAATAAAGAAATATATAACATTTTATACTTGACCAAAAGTGTTTCCGTTGCTTTTTTTGCATCTGAGTGTACAGGGTGTCCCATTTTGGTGGAAATCATACGGTATCTCAGTTATTAGTAAAGATAGTAGGATGCGGTTTGCACAAATCTGGTGCCACTTTTTTGTCAAACGGAAGATGCTGTCAACAAAATTTTCATAGCCCTCATCGTTTCTGAGCTACAGGGTCTTTTCGAAAATTTTGCAACAAAATTTTGGGACAGATCCCGTAACTCCGTTATTATGGATGATATTGAGAAGGTGAAAACTGATTCTTGTAGAACCTTTAACGTAGAATACAGCGGCGTAGTCTATTTTTCTAAGAAAAAATATTTTTGAAAATATGAACTAAACTTGTGTTTTTTCAAATGGAACACCCTGTATATTTATAAATCATATGATCTGCCTTGTTATGAGCTTCTCAAAAATATATATCACTCTATATTTATTTTCACTATTTACGGCAATTTAAGTAGAGATAAATTTTCTTATTAGTAGGCGTGATAAATAAAAAATCAAAATGGTATTTACTAAAATAGTCATACACTTATTAAAATTTTGTTTGGAATTTATATATTTTACTTTTGAACTGTTACCACTCAATCTCTGAATATATTTTTATTTTTTTAACGGAATTTATTATAACTGGATGGGTTTGCAAATATCTAAAAGCTTGCATTATTAAATAATTTTCCAGGTGTTCGACATTGTGTTAGTTGCCACGATATATTTCATATTTTAAAAATCCCCAAATCAGAAACCGAGGAAAGACAAATCCCGGACTCAGGGTGGCCATCATATGGGTCCAATGGTTCCAATTGCTCATTGATTTGAGAAATAATAGTTTAACAAAATTCTAATATTTTCGTTGTAAGTTAAGTTGTGAGTGGGAGTTCCATCTTGGCTGAAAGCACAGAATATCTAGCTACGCAACAGAAAAATACTCGAGATGAAAGAGCTAAAATTGCACAAATAGAATACTAGATGGCGCGACCATATCATAATCAGAATATAATTAGAAATTTTGAACTTTTGGTTTTGGATCGACGGCTCGTCGACGGCCTTATAGCTCGGCTAAATATGCACAGTTGCCAGATTCAAAAAGACTTGAATTGGCATCCCATTCTTTTTATTGTGTATAATGCAGTATGTGTTTCTTTCTATTCTTTTTTCCTTGTCAGATACACTTATATTAATTATTCCTTTGGCTATTAAAATAGTTTTAAGAATATTATTACAAAACATATACATTTTTAATATACACTATACCTTATAATGTTAAGTAAGAAAATACCTTTAATTACTTTTTAAATTAATAATATACAGGGCGATTGATAGTGATATTTATTAATGCTGGAACGTTAGTAATGAAATATAAGTTTAATAATAATGGAAATAATTTATTAAAATGCAGTACAAAAAATGTTAACTGACAAAAAAATACTATAATAACAAATTTCTTCCGTTTGCCACGTTATTTATATAGACCTAGGTAGATTTTAAAAAGTGACACGGGTACAATTAATAATATATTAGTTCGGCATAAAAGTTGCTGTCACGACATCGAACAATAAATTAAAATTCGTAAAATAAATTAAAATTATTAATTAAACAAATCTTTATAAAGAAACGCAAGTATACCAAATTTAGGCCCAATCGAACTCCAGGAAATGATATCATAATAGTGTACTATATTATGGTACCACTCGATATACTTTAAGGTACCATAATATTGCAATGTCACCGAAGATCCGTAGTATACAAAATTTAAGAACATCGAACGCCATGAAATGGTATCGTAATATGGTACTATATTAAGGTACCACTTTATATACATCATAGTACCATCATATTACAATGTCACCGAAAATACGTAATATCCCAAGTTTAAGCCCAATCGAACGCCATGTACGTAATATAGTACTATATTATGGTACCAGTTGATATGCTTCATGGTACCATAATAATGCAATGTCATTAAAAATACGCAAGTATATATCAAATATGAGCTCAATCGAACGCCAGGAAATGGTATTGAAATATGGTACTATATTAAGGTACCATTTTATATGCATCATAGTACCATCATATTACAAATGTAACCGAAGATACGTAGTATAACAAGTTTAAGCCTAATTGCCAGGAAATGGTATCGTAATATGGTAAATTATATTATGGTACCTCTTATTATGCTCCATGGTACCATAATATTACAATATCACCGAAGATACGCAGTATCCCAAATTTAAGCCCAATCGAAGCCATGTACATAATATGGTACTATATTATAGTACCAGATTATATGCATCATAGTACCATCATATTACAATGTCACCGAAAATACGTAGTATACCAAGTTTAAGCCTGTCTCCTTTTGCTTCCTACAATTTTATACATGTAACGAGGCTTCTGTTGCGTAGCTAGATATTCTGTGCTGAAAGTATATTTCGCGTAAATGAGCCAAAGGATAGTTCCGATACGATTTACAAATAGCGGTAGAAAGTTAAGTTTTCCTAATATATAAAGAATTTATTAGTGGCTCTCAAAATAAAACAAGAGACCGATAGCAGTATACTTTTAATAATTCTTTAGTTTCTTTTATTATCAATCATGGCCTACTAATATAATGTTACGGACCGGTGTGGACTCGACCTAACCTAACAATATGGCCCGCCCTCGGATGACCTTAACATCGCATAGACACCGTAATGATTCATTCGAAGATTTGAGAAGTATCGAGTTCTACTGGAATGGAGTAGTACATACGAGAACAATCGAAACCTTCTCTATGCACCTAACGATCTATGGACTATTCTAGAGTTCTTTACCTGTCGGTATAAAAGTCGGCGGCTGTGGCCTAGAGAAGGCAGTTATAAATAGCCAAGTGCAGTTGACGCGCTAAAATTCAAAATAAATTCTTAGTTATAAATCGTTTGTAAATAGTTCTATAAGTCTTTTATCGTTATTGTTTTTGTTAATTAGTGTTAAATAAATAGTGTTTAAATAAATTGTGACTTTCTATCCACACGGAACCGACGAAAAACGTAACAATAAATATGAGTTGTTAATATATTTTTTTTAAATATTGCAGTAAATATTGAAAATAAATATAGAGTGATATATCTTTTTGAGAAGCTTATGGCAAGCCAGATCATATAATTTATAAATATACAGTGTGTTCCAATTAAGAAAACATAACTTTAATTCATATTTTTAAAAATATTATTTTTGTAGAACAACAGACTACGCCACTGTATTCTACGTAATAAGTTCTACTACAAACAGTTTTTACCTTCTCGATACCTTTGACAATAACAGAGATACAGGGGGTAGCACAAATTGAAACCAACCAAGACGAAAATTTCGTTTACGGCATCTTTTGTTTGGCAAAAAAGTGGCACAAGTTTGTGCAAACCGCACCCTTCTATCTTCATGAATAACGGAGATACCGTATGATTTCAACCAAAATGGGACACCCTGTACAGGGTGGGTCAAATTTGACGCTTTTAAATGGAAACACCCTTTTCTATAGGAGATAGACGAAAACTAATCGGTGTCTGGAGCTCAATTTTCATCAAAAACATGATGGTGAAAACCGCACATCAATATCTGTTACCGTTTCGGAGTTACGGGTGTTTTTTCAAAAGCTGTGCATTTTAACAAATCGTTGTAACTTTTTTGCTATGGAAAATTTTGTATTTCTATGAAAACATTTCCAAAGCACCCTTTTACGTAGAATTTAATGGTTTAAGTATAATTTTAAAATTAATAATTTGAGAGTGATCAACAGAAAATGGATTTTTATTTGGGGACACCCTCCATATTTTTAATTAACTGAAAAGAATTTAAAATTACCTTTCCAAAATATAGCACACTTGGATATTTTGTTATAATCCTCTTCGAAATACAGAATTTTTAAAAAGTTCGCCACTTTTAACTACTAGGCTTTGGACCCTTTATTGATGATATACTCTAATGGAACTCGAAAAACATATTTTTCCAGCAAGACGACGCACCGGCTCTGAACGCTGAAGTTATTAGCAAATTTTTGCAGCCAATTTCAAGAATATTTGAATAGCTAACCAAGATCCCAGCCGTTGGCCGTCGAGGCCGCCTGACTTAGTACCCATGGATCTAATCCTATTGATATATATATGCGAAAAAAAGGTTCCTTATTCTTCCGTATAATCTAGACAAGAATTAGAAATACTTAGCAGTTATGATTAGATATGAGGGTATCTTTCACCCCCACTGAGTTAATGAATTTCGCGAGAAATGTTCAAAAACTGCCACGTCTGTCCATAACAGAAGACGGTCGATATGTTGAACACCTATAGCAAAATCTCATGTCTTGGTTTGCTATTTATTTTTAATGTTATTAGATATAGTTTAAATGTGTTGATGTTGGTTAAATATGTTTTAAAATTGTTATGTAAATTCTGCATCTCTCATAGCAAATATTATTTTCGTTTTAATTGATGCTCACAGCTAGAATTTTTTTGCATTACAGCCGGTGCCGTTCAAAGCCTACTTATTTAAAGCGGGCGAATTTTTATATACTCTATATCTCGAAGAGGAATCGAGCAAAATATTAAGTTTGTTATATTTTTGGAAAGGTAATTTTAAATTCTTTTCAATAAATTAAAAATATACAGGGTGTCCCATATAAAAAATCAAATTTTTTGTTGATAATTCTTAAAATATTAATTTTAGAAAAATTATACTTAAACCATTAAATTCTACGTAAAAAGGTGCTTTGGAAATGTTTTCATAAAAATACAAAATTTTCCATAGCAAAAGCGTTACAGCGATTTGTTAAAAATGCATATTTTTGAAAAACACCCCATAAGTCCGAAACGGTAACAGATATCGATATGCGGTTTTCACCATCATGTTTTTGACAAAAATTGAGCTCCAGACACCGATATTAGTTTTAGTCTATCTCCTATAGAAAAGGGTGTTTCCATTTAAAAGCGTCGAATTTGACCCACCCTGTACAGGGTCCGGCAATAGTGCGTCGAGCATCTGTAGCTCCTAGAATAAAAAACTTGGAAATTTTGTTTAAGTGCAAACCTAAATTATGTACTAGGATGTATTTCAGGAAAATATTTTTACTTCTATAGGGTGGCTCAAAAAAGTGTGAGTGGATCTGGATGATTTTTTTTAAATGGGACACCCTGTATATTATTGTATTTTTGGCTTCCTTTCAGATCACTCTACATAATAAATAATATAATATTACATTAAATTATATGATATTAATAAATAAATAAACATTATGTATTTTTCAGCCTTTCTTAAAAAAAATATTAATAATACAAGAACTGTTCTGAAATCAAAACTATATTAGATATTCACTTTAGATGGTTTGTTCTTACTTTGGTATAAATATGGAAATGTAAATCATACAGGATGTTCAAAATTCTACGCCGAACTTCCTAAAATATAAAATAATTATTCTTCGTTTTTTTAAATGGAATATTCTGTATATTATTTTTTCAATAGACGGAGACTTAAAAAATGAACATTTTTTGTATTTAGAGTATTTCAAAATTTTTAACGGTTTCGTAGATATTACCGGTTTTGTATTTCATATGGCATTTTCCACAGTAAATTTTCATCAAAGCCACCTAATGATTTTTCTCTCGTATTTTACCATTGGAAGCGCCATATGAAATAATACTGCGTGTATCCGGAAAACTATTAAAAATTTTGAAATACTTTAAATACAAAAAATGTTCATTTTTTAATTCTCCATCTAATAAAAAATAATATACAAGGTGTCCCATTTAAAAAAAAAAACGAAGAAAAATTATTTTATATTTTTGAAAGTTTGGCGTAAAATATTGAACATCCTGTACGATTTACGATTACCATGCTTATAGCAAAGTTAGAATAGACCATCTAAAGTAAATATCTAATACAGTTTCGAGTTCAGAATAGTTCTTGTATTTTTAATATTTTTTCTAAGAAGGGTTGAAAAATATATATTTTTGATTTATTTTTTAATATCTCTGAAACTATCTAAATAGATTTACTCATATCTTAGGATTATGTGAAGTGATCTGAAAGGAAGCCAAAAATGCAATAATATACAGGGTGCTCCATTTAAAAAAATCATCCAGATCCACTCACACTTTTTTGTGCCACCCTATAGAAGTTAAAATATTTTCCGGAAATACATCTTGGTACATACTTTAGGTTTGCACTTACACAAAATTCTCAATTTGTTTATTCTAGGAGCTACAGATGCCCGACGCACTATTTCCGGACCCTGTATATTTTTGATAATTGGCATATAGAAAAATAACTACATCAATTTTAATCAAAAAATAAATATATTTGCAATTTACTGTCTTTTAATACATTTTCTACAACATAATATTATAAATAAATAAATAGTTTATTGTAAACTGACAAATCTTCTGAATCTGCGCTGACTAGACTGGCCAAAGAACGGCTTTTGAGCAACCTGGAACTTGGAAGCGGGTTCTTCTTGTTCCGGATGAGCCGCATTGTATTCCAAAGACCTCAATATGGCAGCAGGGATTGGTGGAGGAGTGGGCAGAACATCGGATTGAGGTTGGAATCCGTTCTCGTCAGCTACGTATTGTAAGTAGACAGGGACGCCTTCTGGGGAAGTGAACTGGTAGAATCCTTGAGCGGCTGTACCTTCACCTTCGGCAGTTCTTGTTTGCTGGCCACGTTCTTCGACATTTATTCCATTTCCGGTTTGGTAACTGGAAAATAATACAACATTTTTTTAGTACAAGTTAATTCGGCCAACAGTGAAAAAATGAAGCAAAACCAAGACCAGAATAAAACACAACATAAATAAAACAAAGTGATCAATTTCGAATCGAAATATAAACAAAAAAATATAATTTTTCTTTACAAGTATTGTCCAGCCATTCTCCAAGCATATTCCAGCATTCTCCAGCCATTCTCCAATGGTGTAACAAACCTGACTTTTGTTTTATTTGTTTAGATTTAATTTTGAATTAAGTAGTTTATTTAATTTACTAGCGTGTACCAGCGACTTCGTTCGCGTCGAATTAATCATTTGTAATGGTGATGATAAAGCAAAGCAAAAATTTCCATTAACATACAAACTGGATACAATTTTCTCACATTTATGTCAGCATGAGAAAAAAAAATATGGCGATATTATTATATAACTTGGTAATATTTGAGGGGTAGTTTCATCTCGTTGGAATTTAACTTACCAAAAAAATTCGTTTACCAAAAATAAGCTTTTTACGTCAAGCAGTTTAAGCAGAATCGTGGTTAAGAAATTACCCAACTTTTTGGAACACCCTGTATGATTTTTTAAAAAAATTTAAAATATATAAAAAAAACAAATAAATTATGCTCGTCCAAGCGTTTTCCCGAAAGACTAACCGTTTTTTAAATATCAAATATTGTAATATTTGAGGGGCGTTTTCACCCTCTTAGAATTTGAGATTCAGGAAACCCCTCCTTATCGAACCTGTACACCCCACAGTCAATCCGTTTTCCAAAAATCAGCTTTTTACGTCAAGCGCTTTAAGCAGGATCGTGATTAATCAATGACCAAATTTTTCGAAACACCCTGTATACATTTTTAAAAAATCTTAAAATATGTAAAAAAACAAAATAAAATATACGTGTTTAAGCGTTTTTTAGGAAACTTGACCGTTTTTTAAATAAAAAATATTGTAATATTTGAGGGGTGGTTTCACCCTCTTGGATCTGGAATTTCGAAAAATCCCTTCTTATCAAACCTCTACACCCTAAAATCAACCTGTATGCCAAAACTGAGCTTCTTACGTTGAGTGGTTTGAGCAGTATCGTGATTAATCAGTATGTCAGTCACTTAAGGATTTTATATACATATTAGTATAGATTAGATTATGAGGAGAGCTCTGGAAGACTGGGATGGAGGTATCAGTGTAAGAGGAGCTAAAATCAACAACTTACGATTTGCAGACGATACAACATTAATTGCGACCAGTAAAGAAGAAATGGCGAGTCTACTGTTGCGAGTAGAAAATGAAAGTGCTGAGATGGGACTAACTATCAACCGCCAAAAAACGAAATTAATGTTCGTGGACAGAAGAAAACCCCAACAAAGACCTTTCCAGCTTAATGGTATCGAAGTGGTTCATGATTTTGTTTATTTAGGATCAAACATAAAAGACGAAGACAATTATAAAATAGAAATTAGACGCAGAATACGGTTAGCAAAAACTGCCACAACGCGTCTTACAAGAATATGGCAGAGCAGATTGATAAAACACACACACAAAAAAGAATTTGCTGCATACAATTGTCTTCTCGATATTTTTTTATGGAATGGAGTCCTGTACCATGAAAGTAAATTGTATTTTCAGTCATTTTGGGGATGGTTTCTTTGTAATAAACAATAACGATTGTAACTCCAATCATGACTATATATTACGAATATTATACAAGGTGAGTCTTAAGTAAGTGCAAATTAGGAGTTGTATATTTCGACCAGCAAATTTTAGGAGTTGTATATTTCGACCCCAGACAAACAACTATAAGTTTGTTTTTTACGCGAAAAAAAATCAATATTTTGAACTTTTTGAATATTTATTTTTGGATAAAACATATATCATCTTGCTAATATGGCAACATATAGGTAGTAGATTAAATTTACAAGAAAGAAACCCAGAAAATATTCAGTGGTTCTCAAAATTTAAGCAAAAAATATATTTATTTTAAAAAAATAAAAATATTTTTATTTTTTAAATTTTCAAAGTAAAATAATTCCGTTATTTCGAACTTATTTGAAAAACGGTAAAGAGAACAAATGTTTCTTTTATAGAGATCTACCAGCCCTGAAAATATTTGCACTTATTTAAAACTCACCCCGTATATTATGAATATATTTTTGGCATTGATAATGTTCTTTACTTACCTATATTCGTAGCTACCATCAGGTCTCACGTCAGAATTGAATTTGAGAATGGGTATTTGGGCATTTTGTCCTGCTCCTGGCTTTGAAAACAAATGACTGACATCGGCAGCTACAAAAGCTACAAGTGCAGAAGCTACTACCTAAAATATAAATTAGTATTTTTTGAAGTCAGCTTCTAAAAATATGTTTTTTTTTTCTATAAGACACAAAAATCTAGTAAATACTAGAAGGACCATTTTACGAAACAAAATCGGTCGTCGATGGAGTTGGAAAATATTTCTAATAAAATTTATATAGGGGTAAGAGTAATTTTCATCCTTCCCGTACTTTTTCTTTTCCCGGACTTTTTTCTTTCCCTTGCTTTTTCTTTTTTTACGACTATTTTTGTGGAAGTCAAATGATAAAACATATATATTTTCACAAATCTAAGATTTGTCAGCATTTATGGGACACAGGGCACAGAATAAATTTTAATAACGCCAAAATTATAATCACAGAAGCGATAGCCTCTAAAAGAAAAATAAAAGAGGCTTTTTTAATACAATCTAATAAAAATAAATGTATTGTAATCGCAATCTTGTATAGCAATCGCTTCTTTGATTTCAATAACATAATATAAATAAACATATCATACGTAAAAATTAAAAATAATCATACAGAAAGTTTTGGGCTTTTTGGTTTTACCATTTTTTACCTTACTAAGTAATTATTATCAGGTAATAATTGTTAATTTTGAATATAATGTCATTTTAATAGAACATCAACGGTTTTTGTAGACGTATCTGTTTTAAAAACTAAAGTGTTCTCGAATAGTTGAATTTAAATATTTTAAATAGTTTTTTCGATTCTTTGTATTTTTTTGCTTCCGACGACCGAAAGAGATAAACTTTCCGAAACGTTAAGCATTTTTTTGTTCGTTCGGCAAATTTGTATATCTGTAAACCTAACTTCTGACAAGTAGTTTCCGTTTGGATTAACGCAGAAGTGTTTACAAAAAATAACTATTTTATTTTGTAGATTTTCTTGGAGTGACGAAATACCCATATAGGATTTTTTGGAGAGATGAATCCGCCACATAGGTATAGACATTTTTTATAAAACATATAGCAAAACATAGACACCCCAAATCTCATTGAAATCGAAATAACGAATCTTAAAATATCGTAAAAAATGTATTGATTTCTTAAAGGTGTATGCCCTCTAACGGACAAAGGAAGCACTAGTAGCCGGAGAGCTGGCGATCTATTTAGAGAACATATTTTAGGCAAGTTAGAATAACAAAAAAAATAAAGCTTAATAACTTGTGAACCCAGCATCCTAAGTCTGGCTGGGGGGTTGGGGGTATTTCGCTACTGCGAAACCCATAACATTTGCAAAAAAAGAAATCCAAAAAACATTCTTTAGGCAACTTGAAATTTGTTTATTCTTAAATTTTAGCATCTATTTAACCTAGAAATAAGTATGCCAGACTTTTTTTTCGGGTTTAAAGTGTAACCCAACCATTCCAAATATTTTTAATTATTATACCTGGAAAACAAATTTTAGGCATTCTAAAATTTTTACAGCGTGTTTATTAGATGATATTAAAAAATATGTGTTAATTGCCAGACGAATTCAATGGGATTTAATACTTGCCAGGACGCGAATAAAGATTGTGAATGAGCGCGACATAAAAGTCTTATGAGTATCTATAAGCGCGAGAAAGATAGTTTATTGAGACCCGTCGGCAGCCGATGCGGGTGACGTAACAGTATTTTGGAGCACTTCAAATTTCCATAAAAACATTTTTTTTTCGGTTTCATTTCAATTATTTGCAGGCTTTTAAATCAGAGATTATTTTGTTGGAATTAAGTTTCCATGTACAAATATGTATTTATAAATTAAATATTGACGTGCATAGTGTAAATAGTTTAGAATAATTACTGCAAATAATATTTTAGTAACTACTAAATTTGCTACTAACTACTAAATCTCAATGGATAAAAAACATTTCAGTTGTGTAGTTTGTAAAAAAGTTACTAGTGACAAAGTTATTGTTTTTGATGAAGGCAGACTACAAAAATGCAAAGAATTTTTAAAAGTGCGTCAAGAACTTGGCTTAAAATTTAAAGAAATGGTTTTACCAGAAAACGTAGTCCCGACAAAAGGGTACCATGTACAGTGCTAAAAAAATAAGTATTCTGGAATTTTATTAAAGTACCATTGTTACTCTTTCTAAATAGATTCAAAAGTAAGTAAAAGTGCTTTACTTTTATGCTTAGGCGTTAAAATGACTTTTTTATATTGTCAATCAGGTCGCAAAAATTAATAATAATATAATATGTCACAAAAGTATAATAATAATTATACTTTTGTGACGTGTGAAAAAAATATATTTTATATTATGCTAATTTTTAAATAATTATTCGTCTTTTTATTCTTTCGGATACAAAAAAAATACTTAAATTAAAAAGTCTTCTTATTGAAAGGATTTCAATTAAACATTTTTATTAAAAAACGTTTCTTTTTATTTATTCAATATTAGTTTTTTTTAAGTTTTTACGACTCCAAAATGCTGTTATGTCAGCCGCATCGGCTGCCGACCGGGTCTCAATAAACTATCTTTCTCCCGCTTATAGATACTCATAAGACTTTCTTATCGCGCTCATTTAAAATCTTTATTCGCGTCTGGCAAGTATTAAATCCCATTGAATTCGTTTGACAATTAACACATATGTTTTAATATCATCTAATAAACACCCTGTAAAAATTTTAGAATGCCTAAAGTATGTTTTCCAGGTATAATAATTAAACATATTTGGAATGGTCGGGTTACACTTTAAACCCGAAAAAAAAGTCTGGCATACTTATTTCTAGGTTAAATATATGCTAAAATTTAAGAATAAACAAATTTCAAGTTGCCTAAAGAATGTTTTTTGGATTTATTTTTTTGCAAATATTATGGGTTGCGCAGTAGCGAAATACCCCCAACCCCCCAGCCAGACTTAGGATTCTGGGTTCACCAGTTAATAAACTATAAATTTTTAGTT
Source organism: Sitophilus oryzae (assembly GCF_002938485.1). Lineage (NCBI taxonomy): Eukaryota > Metazoa > Arthropoda > Insecta > Coleoptera > Curculionidae > Sitophilus > Sitophilus oryzae. Next base: position 1,344,310 of record NW_022146163.1, on the reverse strand, counting down.
ATTTTAGCTTGCCTAAAATATGTTCTCTAAATATGTCGTCAGCTCTTAGGCTATAGTATATCATCACACCTCTTTATATAAGTGTCCAATGAACTTATTTTGATTCCAAAAATAGCCTACAATAGTAGTTCTAGTTTCTATGTCTATAGGCATATTTTGGGACACACTGTACTAAACTATTCGTATGTTTGTAATATAATAATAGTATACACTACATAATTCCCCATAAATGACATCATTTATCATTCAAAAACCACTCACACATGAAGTGTTTATGTTATAAATGTAGCATTTAATTTTATTTGACTTATTTGAAAAATTACTAATTTTATTTTCGTTTATAATAGTGGAGTGCTTTAAGCCCTTATGGGATACAAACCTCGGAATTCATTTACTGTGAACGACTTTTTATAAAACTTTCTGCATTGTATTGTTAATAAGATATATTACAAAGTTTACCCATTTAAATTCGTTGCTTACACTTTAGTATTTATATAAACACACATATACAAATGCATTACATACAAGATGGCTCCGTGTTCTGAAAAAGCTCTGTATCAGGATTCCTATTTGAGATTTTCACTCCAAACATTTTACAAAATATGTGTTTACTGGTAGTTTACATTTCAAAAATATTTTTGTAGATATACAGGGTGAGTCAAATATATATCTATATTTGTTTAGTTCAGTGAATTTTCTATAAAATTCGGGTTCCAAAAATACTTTAATACCATAGAGTATACTAAGTGGTTTTTGAATTATGACCACATTCATGAGGACGTCAATCTAGACGTCCAGGAACCTTCGTGAGAACTTCTAATCGAGACGATCGACTTATTGTTAGTTTATCGCTAAGAAACCGCTGTTTACCAGCTTTTTAAAATGATATAATGAATTGCACTTAAGGAACGTACATATTAATTAACGGAAGAAGGTTAAATGAAGCAAATCTTATGCCAAGAAGGCATGCTTCGGAACCAGAACTGACTAGATGTGTTGACTAGGCTCAAAAGCAAATACATGGTTTTAATGTAAAAATTACGAAAAATGTTAGTGTCTTCTTCAAAAGCGAATATTTCCAACAAAAATAAAGCTAATGAGATGAACCAAAAAATAAACCATCGAGAAAAGATGTATCTAGATGATAAAATGATTTTTAAATTTCTTGCTGTTTTAACATATTCAAACTTTGTACCAAAATATCAACATTTTGTTTTCCCTCGTATAATTAACAGAAGGGGAGTTTCATTATTAATTTAGAAAAAGATACTAAAAAGTCAACTAATTTGGCTACACACTGCTTAAAAATCATCAAAATCGGCCCATTAAAACAAAATATATTAACCTTGAAAATACATCAAAGTTTTAAGGTGCCCATTTTTCGTGCCGGTGAATGTATTTCAAAAATTATACATTTTAGTCATATACTTTTCTAATGAAACAAACCTTTATTTTTTTACTAGAATCCAAAAATCAATTAATATATAGGGTGTTCCATTACAAAAAACATAACTTTGATGTGTAACTTTTTTTGGGGACACCCTGTAGAACTCTACATGATTTTAGAAAATGCTTTAAATTGACTTACATAAGCTCACAAAATTTCACTTCAATATAAACGTTTGTTCTCCTTGCAAAAACCGCGTCGTATATGACGCGCCACCCTGTATAATTCGATTTCAATCAAAATTTCAATGACTAGAATATAAGCAGAATAAGTATAGCTTATGCATTAGATTTATTTATTTCAATACATTTTCTTAGAAAAAGAATTAAAAAAATAAAAAAATTAAGAAGGAAATAATTAAGAATTTACTAAAATAAAAAATTAAAAGCAACGAAAAAAAAATGGGTAAGCATTTTAGTATTTTATCTATAAAACACAATACAGAAGGTTTCACATTAATATATTCACAGTAATTGAATTCCGAGGTAAAAGTCTCTGGGCACTCCACTATAACTAAAATTCACAATTACTTACCAATTTGAACATTTTTGTTTTATTTCTGTTATGAGATCTGGCGAACAGACGAAACTGAAGTATAATACATTTTGGCAAAAATCTTCTATTTATACAAATTTTACGACTGATGATAAAAGTGCAACCGGCAGCTTAACACTTCTTCGGCTAGACATAAAAAAGTCAAGGACCAATATAAAGATGTCTGCTATGGGGCGTTTTATAGTTTTCTTCTATTTAAATTATGTTCATTTCTCAAGCCAATTAGAATATGGCCTCATTTTTTAATGTCAATTTTTTAATATGTACCTGTTTTCACATAGATATTCTATTCAAGAAGCACCTAAGGGCAGGTGTAGGCAGTGCAGTAAGTATTTAAATAGGTATCGTAAAATAATGAATAATGTAAAGTGAATATTATACCAGAATGCAAATAGGTATTTGTTTTTAAGATTCCGTACCTCAAAAGAAGAAAACGGAACCTTTATTATAGGACTTTGTTTGTCCGTCGGTCAGTCATTAGCTTTTACGACCCACTAGTCAACTGGCATACCCAACAATGTTGCCGTTTGCTGTCGCTTTATTTTATGAACAGTTTACATACACACATGACCAAAATTATTGCATATAACGATATTTTTATTTTAGTTTGGACCTAATATGATTCTTTTTATATTTTTGGACATATTGGCTTACTACACGACTAACTAATATAAAATTAAAAATCTAAGTGCAACTAGATTGTTATTATAATTTTATTTCATAATGAGTGAAAATCAACAAAAACAAATTTCATTTTAAACAGAAAATATTGAAAACAATTTTGATTATTTCTCACAACTAATAGTCTGTATTGCCTAGAAGAAGTTATCCAGAAGATGTTGAGGAATGGCTTCTCATGTTTCGCGCGCAGCAGTCCTTTTGGCAATTGGCGGTTTAGCATGTCTCAAGCATGCTCGATCACATTCATATCTGGAGACATCGGTGGCCACCACAGTTTTCTTATACCCTCTTCCTCACAAAATTCGTAAACCGCTAAAGTGCGATGGGGAGTAGCATTATCGTCCATGTAAACAAATTCATCCCCATTGCCCCTCGAAATGGACGCACAATAGGCTCTAAAACGTCTCCAAGATATGAGGCATCTGTCATTGTACCATCAATAAAAACAAGAGGAGTTCAAACTCCGTGCATTATACCTGCCCATACCATAATGCTTCCCCCTTCAAAGGGGACACGGGGTTGAGCTGCATTCAAGCGTGCTCGTCTTTCAGATGCTCTCCAGACCAAAGTTCGTCGCGAGTCTAACACTAAGCCTATTCTTGTTTCATCACTAAACATGACAAAATTCTGATTAGGTCCATTTGCTCTCATCTCTTCAGCCCATTGTAGTCGCGTAATTTTGTGCTGTAAATTAAGCTTCGGAACACGTAGAGGCCTTCTTAAATGTAATCCTCTGTCATGGAGTCTTTCTTGAAATATTTACTCCTTCAAGGCGAGCTAACTCATTTTTATTAGCAGTACTAGAAAGCAGGTGATTGCGTCGGGCAGCAGTAGTAACTCTCTTTCTACCTCTTCCAGGCCGGTGTGTAACCTCGTTTGTCTCCCTGAATTTTTTTAATATTCGCGAAACATCGCTTTGGCTAACTCCTACGATTTCGGCTATTGCGACTTGCCGGTAGCCCTTTTGAGACAGTGTTACTATTCTGACTCTATTAAACTGTGAAATAAGGTTTCTAGGCATTTTAAGGCCAAAACAATGGTCAAATTTCTTCTGAAACCCAAGAGACCACTAATCGAATTGTGCACGAATTAGTAATAATATTGGGTTGGTATTTTAACAAAAAAATGTTTATTACAGATTATCAAAGCTATGTATAAAAAAAGATTCTTTAAATTCCTTACCGTATATTTTTAAACGATATATGCAATAATTTTGGCCATGTGTGTATACAAGACATATACCGTATGATCTTGGAAATGAACATCAATGACATTCTCTATATAATTTATTTGGTTAATAAATAAGTGGCGGATACCGAGGAGAAGAGCATGAGACCCCGGCCCCCTCTAAAATCTATAAATTGGAAGAAATATTATGCTTTTGGGTTAAAAATGGCGCTTTAAAAAGCATATTCTACATTACTTTTTATTTGGACTCACTTTAAAATAAATTCCTGTATCCGCCCCTGAATACCAATATTTCTAATGTTTGCTGCGAATGTAATCGCAGTTTGTGTGTTTTAGTGTAAACTTCGGAAACACGTTAAAAATTTGATCCGAATAACATAGAGAAGCAAATAATAAAGAATATGCATTTACCTGCGAATTTTGTAAACATGTTTAGCATGGCATTTAAAATCACACGCACAAGTGGCACAAGGTAATTGACCAAATTCTCAAAGAAGTCAGGCAAAGTCAAGTGTAAGCATTGCTATTCAGGATATTAGTAATGATGGTGCATGGACGTTAACTGTTAACTGTGACTTTCTTTGTCCTCTTTAAGAATGGAAAATTTTCTCTTAATATCTTTGATGATAGAACTGTTGGTTTAAATAATACCAATATCCCTGTACAGAATACTAGACAAAAATGCCCTATGTGTGATTTTGTCAGTAGGTTTAAAGATGACTTACATGAATGTTTTAAACGGGATCATGGTATTAGTGATCCCGTTTTTTTTTTCTGGATAAGCATTTAAAATTACGGTTTTTACCGGGTGTTGCTATTTACGGTTTTTACCGGGTGGCATGCTATGACCATGCCACTACTACTCTTTGCCTAGTCACAGATTTCGACTATATAGCTACGTCAGTGGTCACGTGACGCGAGAACGACGTCATATAAAGTAGCAGAAAAGGAACAAAAGATTTGACGAGGAGTCAAGCTACTAGTTTCCTTGTACTATGGTACTAGCATAACAAATTTCGTTTTTTTTATCTGAAAAAATAAAAAAGTTATAGCGGTGAGCCACTTTTGAGAACCACCCGGTATGAATATACTGGGTCGTGTTAAAGAAAAACATCTTAACGACAAGTGTCTTTAAAAAGATAAAAGCAAATTCCAATCAAATGAAAGGAAAAATTAATTTGGAATTATAATGAAATATAATGTCGCCTTAAGTGTAAATCTGACGGTTATATTTTATATTAGTGCCCTTATTATAATAATTATTAACAAGAAAGACTAACTTGTACAACACATCAGATAACGTTTTTTTTTCTTAGCTTGGCAGAACTGTCTTACTATCAATCCATGATTAATAAAATATTTTTTACCTACTAATTCCACATTTTTCTTTTATTTGACAACTTTATACAAATTCTACTCCAGTAATTTTTTTACTGGTTATAAATGTAACAGCTGACCTAACATAACAGCTGAAGAAATATGATATAGTTATAAAGTTTTCCGCAACACCTATGTGACAGTAATAAAATCACAAATACCATACATAAATTAAATGTTTACGACATTTTCCTGCTGCTAAATTAAACATTAAAAACCAATAAAAGATTGTGAACATAATATTATGTTATATGGTAAGATAACAAATTTGTTATACTATAGTTAATAGAATTAATAAATAATATATAGTTAATAAAGTTATTAAAATATAAATCTCTTCAAAACGTTGGATTAACGCCCAGCAGTGTTTACAAAAAATAACTATTTTATTTTGTAGATTTTCTTACAGTGGCGAAATGCCCAAAGGATTTTTTTTTTGGAGAGATAGCTAGAGAGAAAAGCTAAAGAATATAAATCTTTAGCTTTTTGAATCAAAGATTTTATATGGAGTTAGACCTCGGTGCGTCTTACACAAAGAATTTGAAGAGATCGATGTTGTGAAGGGTTCTATGAATGTGGTACACAAGAGCGGAACCAGGATTCCGGAAAGGGGGAGGGGCTAGACACAAAACTTTACTACAAAGTACATATTCCAGATTTGTTTAAGACAAAAAAATAAATAATATCGTATTGCTTGACTGAGCACCTATTGGATTCTTGTCTCCCTTACACACATATACAGGGTGTCCCAGGCTGCGCGTGCATTAGAAGTTTTTAGAGAAGTACAACATCTAGCTCGGAGATTTTTTGTACATCATAGTTTCACAACGAGATCTATCGATTAAAAATATTTTCAATATGGCGGCACTTCCGGATATACCGGAAGTTGACAGCAGTTTTCTTATTTTAAGGTGCGTATTCATTATCCGAACGAACGAACGAACGAATGTTCGCTAGTGATATGGACGGGGACCGTATGATAGAACCGCACGAGAAGACCGGACCACACACCGGACGCATTTCTTGGCGAACGCCTTTGATGTACCGACTCGAAACGGATGGTCGAGCGAACGAACGAACGAACGGCCGCATGCGTTCGGTCCCCGTCTAAATATACCGCACTTTCATTCGTTCGTTCGGATAATGAATATGCACCTTTAAATGAAAGCCCCCATTTTTTATTATGTATTTAAATTCTCTGTAAAATTTTATGTATTTTGATATTAAACACCCTCTATCTAACATTGACCGTTTTTGAGAAAAAAAATATTGAAAATTTTTGAACGAAAAAACTGCCTGTCAAAAATATGTGTATAGCCTAAACGTCAAATTTAGTGATTAGCACAGCCACTGTGCCATAAAGAGAAAATATGTGGCTTTCTATTTCAAAAATTAAATTGTTAGAATGTTATATAATTATCGCCGCAGCTGTCATTGAATTGGGCGATTAAAAAATTATCATAAATATTTTTTTTCAAATGGAAACCCACTTTTTTATTTCGCTGGTGAAAAGGCTTTTCAATTCGTTACTTTTAATTAACTACTTTTAAATAAAACTATACATATGTTCCTATACCTAAAATAAATTGTTTTTAAGTTATTTAAGATTTAGTTTTAAAGCATATATTTTTCCTGATTTTCAGTAGCCTATGACTTTAAACGTCAAGTCATATTGTGACGCTTCTTTGTTGTGTTCAAAAGCAGCATCATTTTCGAGCAAACTTTGCGCTGTTTTTTTTTCGATCATACGGAATATTATTAATAATATCAACTATTAGATATCACTAAAGAGCGAAAATACGAGATTCGTATCAAGATATATTTTTATAAATACACTTTTTAAATTCTTAAGCAAGCAGTATTTATACTATTGGAAATTCAATTTAATAATTCGTTTTCTGACAGATGGAAATAAATTGTCTGACAGTTTGACACTTAATGTCAAAGGAAGCTAGATAAAATCAAGAAAAATATACGTTTTCAAACTAAATCTTATATAACTTAAAAACGATTTATTTTAGGTATAGGAATATGTATAGTTAAAAAGTAACGAATTGAAAAACCGTTTCATTAGTGAAATAAAAAAGTGGGTTTCCATTTGAAAAAAATTATTTATGATAATTTTTTAATCACTCGAATTTAATTTTTGAAATAGATAGCCACATGTCTTCTCTTTATGTCACAGTGGCTGTAGTAATCACTTAATTCGACTTTTAGGCTATATTCACGGCCGCGATCACGATCTCCACGCGGCCGCGGCTAAAAGTTGCTGAAGAATACATATGACCCATAGACTTAAAATAAAATATAGACTACACTATTTACATCTCAACGCGGACAAACAATCTTTTTTGTACACATGTTTACTTCTGGGTACAGTCGACCGAGCCTTCCTCATCCAGCCTATGTTGTCACGTCTTTAATATTATCAATATTTTTTTTCTTGTTATACACATATATTGAGATATTAATACTACAGTTTAATAAAGTAGGTTTTAATATTCCAGAGATGTATTAAATAGTCCTTATACTACTAAATTATAAGTCGGATACTGTTTAAAAAGGATAAGTTCTTTACAATATGACAACACCGATTAGAGGCGAGGGAGCCTATTCATTCATTTATTACCTTGTAGTACGTGTCGCACGTGTGCGGTAAAGCTTTGTTGCCGCTATCTCCCCGGCTGTATTAACGCATTTTCTTAGCTTGTAGTGCTTAAGTGTTTATTTTATTGACTTTTTCTGTTCAAGAACTATAAAATATGGTTCGCCAGTGCCAAATTTGCAAGAAATTTGACTTAAATAATCCATTTAAGTCTTGAAACGACTTTTGACCGGTAGGCAACTCTCAATTTACCCATTGGGAGTCAGTGGCGTTGTTGTAGAAAGGCGCTTATTTAGATAATATTTTAGTAAAATGTAAAATCTGAATTTTTTCTCTTACATTACATTATTTACTTACTTACATTGTAACAAAATCATAATTATAACCCTGTTAATAATTAATAATGTTTTTATTAAAAATATATTCCGGTTTATTCTAAAATTATCTTCAGAATCTAAAATAACATACAAGAATTTTAAAATGATATTACATTATGAAACAATATTTTTTAATATACCGGGTCGTCTCAAAAGTGGCTCACCCCTATAACTTTTTTATTTTTTCAGATAAAAAAAAAACAGATTTGTATGTTAGTAGATATATGACATAAATTAGAATTTATTGACGTATTCAATTGTTTTTGGTCTCTTCCTGTTTCACCGAAATGATTACATCTTTTGATTTTTAAAGGCACCCTCGGTATATTGCTACTTTATTCGATAAAAAATGACACTCTGAATAGAATGACATATCATATGTCAACTTTTGACATTGTCGCTTAAAAACTAATCGTATTTTAAATTTGAATCCAGGGTGCCATGGTGTTGTTAAAAACACTAAGTTTTAATCAAGGAGCCTTGGAAAAATAGTTTTGATCGTCTAATGGGTTTCGTGTCTTGTCTAGGCCGGTTAAAAGATGTACAAATCGTATTTTTAATCATACATATGTCAATTTTTTCAAATGGAACAAGGGTGACTCATTAGCATATTTGGAAAATGCATTTTTTTTATGATTATATTGATACCACACACTTAGTATATCGAGTCAAATTGTCGTTATAAACCGCGTGTTACAATTACAATTAAACCATATGCAAAAATGTCAAAAGTTGACATATGATATGTCATTCTATTCAGAGTGTCATTTTCTATCGAATAAAGTAGAAATATACCGAGGGTGCCGTTTAAAAATTAAAAGTTATAGTCATTTCCGGTGAAAGAGGAAGTGACCAAAAACAATTGAATGCGTCAATCAATCCTAATTAATGTCATATACTAATATACTAAATCTTTTTTTTATTTGAAAATATAAAAAAAATATGGGGATGAGCCACTTTTGGGACGCACCCGGTATAATAAAGACAGTACCAAGTTAAATAAATGTAGTTTTTATTTTATCCACTTCCTATCACCTTCTTTGCTTTAGTGGAACAGATTTATGTTTTCTCTAATTTACGTAATAAGACTAACCAGAAAAAAAATTACAACAATCATATATTTTTTTCTCCCCCTGTCGCCGATTCTATTATATCTGTGGAATAGATCCTGTTTTGATTAATATTAGAGGTTGTAAATGTTTGACTAAAATTAATAATTCACTATTAATTTCAAAAATTACGCAATTTCGATTATAAAATTTCTTCTATAATGTGTATTTTATTATTTTTATCCTTTTTGGTTTCTAAGACGTTTTTTCTAAACTTTTATTTAAAAAAACCTGTCTTAAATCTTAATAAAATATAAAAAAAATTAAATCCGATATATTTTTAATTTAATTATAGCTTCATTAAAATAAAAAAATTACCCGGCTATGATACGGCGAGTTCAGGTGTACTTGAGAAACGAAAGACAGTGTTGTGTTTCGCGTCAGAGTCGTCAGGGAACGACCGTTACGACAGAGACAACCTATCTATCACTCGTGTTGTACTCGTTATAATCTAAAACAATAACACAACAATAACAAGACATTGTCTGACCGCATGTTCCAGCTATTTATGAATGAGATGCTCAGTCTATATTTTATTTTAAGTCTATGATATGACCCGTTTCACATTGGCGCGATCAAGTTTTGGAGACGAAGCGGCCTGGCGGCGTTCTATTCTGCGGTGGCGATCAGATTCAACTTGTCGAATTTGATCGCGTGATCGCGACCCAACTGATAGGAATTTTCCGTTATTTTGTGTGTTTTTTCTTGTTTCAATTTAGAAATGGAGTTAACAGAGCAGCTAATTAAGGCTGTAAAAATACAAAATTCTTTATGATTTATCCGATCCAAGTTACAAAAATAATAGAATTAAAAATAAAAAGTTTGAGACAAAATTGGAGTTGCAACTGGACTGTATAATATATATGTATACTTTTTTATTGTTTAAGTTTAAATATTGTAGGTAAATATTTAAGAATGTTTTTTTTTCGGTATACATAATTCACATTTTTAATTTGTACCTATTTTATTATTACCTATTTTATTCTATTTTTTTAATTTGTACCTATTTTTTATTATTATTATTTATTATATTCCTATGTATACCTACAGGATGGCGCACTACATATAGGTACGGCGGTGAACGTGAACGAGTTGATGTGTGCTAGAATGATCGCTCATGTTATCGCTACCCTGATCGTGATTGTGATCGCGGCCGTGATCGAACCAGTGTGCGTGTAGAATCTTGTTCAAAACATCGAAAATGCTGAGGAGCGTTTTTAACATTTCCCTCGTATAATAAGAATAATGACATAACCATAGAAAAATATGTTGACGTAACTCAAGAATAGAATATGAAATTCACGTAACATTGAAATTTTTCATTGTTTTATCCACATTTGACGATTCTGAGAAATTGCGATTTTGCCAATATGTGCTCAACGCTTATCCAGAAAACGATTCGCACGGCAGAATTCCAAAATCGACTGCTTGGCGTTCCGCTAATCGAGTACTTTCTAAATATAATGGGATTGACGAACGTGCAGGTTCTATCAATTTGAAGATGAAACGACAGAACTAGACAGAACACATTTTATGTCAGTATGACAGGCCTGGTCAATGTGCGGTTTTCTGATAGGCCATCATGTAGGCCATTGACAGAGAGCTATATGGAGGGTTCAGTCTCTAAATTGCTAGACTTTTTGGGATAGAAAAAAGGATAGAACTGGAGAATGTATCCTCAATAGATCTGAATAAAAATCGACTGATAATTTCATTTTTGAAAGTTATTGAAATTAAAAGTTCAACATCTTTAAAAATAGATTTTATTTACAAATACAAAAACTTAACCTACAAATAAATTGTACAATGGAACAATAAACCTAATTAAAAGGGTTCTGTTGGGGTTCTGGATGGGCACGGTTCCATTCCAGAGACCTCAGGATAGCTGCGGGGATTGGTGGAGGAGTGGGGAGCACGTCAGATTGTGGTTGGTAACCGTTTTCGTCAGCTACGTAGTTCAAAGCGACTAGTAAACCATTGGGAGCTGTGTAAGAGTAATACCCTTGAGCGGAAGTGCCTCCTCCTACAAATGGTGATCTCTGTTGGCCTTGTTCGTGGGCCTTGATACCATTTTCAGTTTCATACCTAAAAATGCCGTTAAAAACGTTTTTAAACCAAGAAATCAAACCAAATATACACTAAACTTTTATTTATATACTTAATATTTTGTTGCTGCATAGAGGGTTCGGCAATAGTGCGTCGAGCATCTGTAGCTACTAGAATATAAAACTTAAGAATTTTGTACAAGAATGTATTTCAAGAAAATATTTTAACTTCTATAGGGTGACTCAAAAAAGCGTGAGTGAATCGGGGTGATTTCTTTTAAATGGAACACCCTGTATATTATTGCATTTTTGGCTTTCTTTCAGACCACTTTACATCTTTACATAATCCTAAGATATGAGTAAATATATTTCGATAATTTCAGAGATATTAATAAATAAATAAAAAATATATATTTTTCAACCTTTATTAAAAAAATATTACAAATTCAAGAACTGTCCTGAAATCAAAACTATATTAGGTATTTACTTTTGATGGTCTATACTTACTTTGCTATAACTATCGTAATCTTAAATCACAGGGTGTTCAAAATTCTACGCCAAACTTTCTAAAATATAACACCCTGTATATTTTTTTTTTATTAGATGGAGAATTAAAAAATTAACATATTTTGTATTTAAGGTATTTCAAAATTCTTAATGGTTTTGCAGATACGCGCAGTATTATTTCATATGGCTGGCTCTCTCAACGGTAAAATACGAGAAAAAAATCATTGGGTGGCTTTGATAAAAACTTACAATGGAAAATGCCATATGAAATATAAAACCGCGAATATCTGCGAAACTGTTAAACATTTTGAAATACTCTAAATACAGAAAATGTTTATTTTTTAACTCTTCATCTATTGAAAAAATAATATACAGGGTGTTCCATCTAAAAAAATCAAGAAAAATTATTTTATATTTTAGAAAGATTGGCGTAAAATTTTGGGCATCCTGTATGATTTAAGATTACCATATTTATAGCAAAGTAAGTACAGACCATCTAAAGTAAATACCTAATATAGTTTTGATTTCAGGACAGTTATTGTGTTTAATATTTTTTTTAAATGGCTGAAAACATAATAGTATATTTTTTATACAGGGTTGTTCACCACATACGACACAGAGTATTGTAGCTAAACGATTAGATTTTTACAAATTGTAAGTTTTGGGTTCGTTGAAGAATTATTAGAGCTACAATTTTAAATTATTTTTACAAGATACAGAGTGTCCCAAATAAATAAAAAATATCAAAGTTGTATTTTTTTAAATGGAACACTCTGTATATTATTGCATTTTTAGTTTCTACGATTAAAATAAAGCTAAATTTGATTAAGGTTTATTACACTTAAACCTTACCGTTTATGAAATATTTTCAATTTTGTGAAATTGCAGTAAAAAATTTAAGGCTTTAGTTAGCTTTTTTTCCCCCGAGGGTATCAAAGTTATTAATACTAAATATCTACTGAAGTTTATTTATTGATTAGTTATTGTGTTGCAATAATAAAAATTATACTACCTTATACAGAGTGTCTAAAAATTCATTTTAAATAATTACTAGCTTTAAACGGCAATAACTTGTTTAATTTAAATGGAACACCCTGTATATTTTATGAGAATCAGATGCACAATTTAATTGTCTATCAAATTGTATTATACCACTTCTTAAATATCCCTTCAAGTTTTCGTAGAAAATGCATTTTCTTATAATTTAGACCTCATTTATCAATATACCCATGGAATATTGAAATTTTAGATTGTTTTTAAAACAACAACTGTTCAAAATGTACAGGATAGTAATATTATCGTTTTTAGTAAAACGATAATATTACTAGCCCATTTGTATGCAAAAAGAAAACTATTTAATTTTTTATAAAAGAGTATACCATTAATTAAATATACCTACCACCAGTATTTCCGCCCAAATACTAATTAATTACATACTTAATTGTGTTCGTTAACAAATTATTCTAAACAAATATGGATTTGAATCAGAAGCCAATATAATAATAAGTTATGAAAATGAACGTCTCTGTTATAAATAAGCATTTTTCAAAAAATGAAATATAATTTTAAAGGTGTTAGTTGTTTTACTACACTGTCTAATTCTAATCTCTTTAACAAATATTTAAACAGTTTTTTTTTATTTTTTAATGAAATAAACGAACTATATCGACAATATTAGTATCTGTACTCTTTAAAAATTTGGTACATCTTTAAAGATAATCTAAAATGTCAGTATTCCATGGATATATTGATAAATGAGTTCTAAATTACAAGAAAATGCATTTTCTACGGAAACTTGAAGAGATAGGTAAGAAATGGTATAATACAATTTGATAGACAATTAAAATGTGCATCTGACTCTCATAAAACATACAGGGAGTTCCATTTAAATTAAACAAGTTATTGCCGTTTAAAGCTAATAATTATTTAAAATAAATATTTAGACACTCTGTATAAGGTAGTAAAATTTGTATTATTGCAACACAATAACTGATCAATAAATATAATTCAGTAAATATTTAGTATTAAAAACTTTGATACCCTCGGAGAAATGAAGCCTTAAAATTTATACTGCAATTTCACAAAATTGAAAATATTTCAAAAACGGTAAGATTTAAGTGTAAAGACCTTGATCAAATTTACCTTTATTTTAATCGTAGAAACTAAAAATGTAATAATATACAGGCTGTTTTATTTTAAAAAATACAGCTTTGATATTTTTTAGTTATTTGGGACACTCTGTATCTTGTAAAAATATTTTTAAATTGTAGCTCTAATAGTCCTTCAACGAACCCAAAACTTACAATTTTTAAAAATCTAATCGTTTAGCTACAATATTCCGTGTCGTATGTGGCGAACAACCCTGTATACATAGGTATTTATTAATGTCTCTGAAACTAGCAAAATATATTTACTCATATCTTAGGATTATGTAAAGTGATCTGAAAAGAAGCCAAAAATGCAATAATATACAGGGTGTTCCATTTAAAAAAAATCATCCCGATCCACTCACACTTTTTTGAGCCATTTTATAGAAGTTAAAATATTTTGCTGAAATACATCCTAGAACATACTTTAGATTTGCACTTAAACAAAATTCTAGGAGTAAAGTTTTTTTTTATTCTAGGAGCTACAAATGCCCGACGCACTATTGCCAAATCCTGTAGAACTAATGCTGTATTCTACCTGGTGTATAAAAAATAATTCTAATTAATGGATTCTAAAACGATCCAACGCCTATAAGAATCACATAGTTACTGGTCCGAAGAATCTTCGGCGAAGAATCTTCGGCGAAGAATCTTCGGCGAATGCAGATTCTGTAGGAAAAATGAGTATTTTGGTACGACTGATATCGGAGTTGGAGAACTACCCTCTGTAAAACGGTCTCAGATAGATCTCTTTAGTCAAAGCCGTGAAACTGTATGATGAGTTATAACTCAAGAAAGAGGGACACAATAGATCTATAAGGTTGCGGTGATTAACTGCCCCCCTCACCCTATACAATCTACAATTTTAAGCTCTTTTACTTACTGCCAACTGTAGCTGCCATCGGGATTAAGCTGTGAGTCTTGTCTTAAAATGGCGATCTTTCCTGTGGGACTTTCTAGGCGAAATTGTGGTTGGGAGAATTGGGGAAATGCGGCAATGGTGGTAGCGTAAGCCAGGATAGAAGAAACAACCAACTGAAAAATAAAACTAATTGAAACAGTATAAACAACAACAAAAATATAATATACAATACTACATTACAGTGTTAGCATTTTATTTTGTCCCGCTTTTAACTTTTTCATGCTTGAGCTGCACTATTTATTTAACAATAAAACATCGTCTTTTCGTTCCACCTAGTTGTGAAGTGTAGTGAAGTAAGAATTTTTTGTCAATCAATGATCTGGAATTGACCAGTTGAGACCAGTCGATTTGACAGTTGTCATTTGTTGGCTATATTTTTGTTTTCATTTCGATTTAGGTATTTCTTTTTATAATAAATAATCTAATTTGATTTAAGTAAATGCATCTGTAGATGCTTAAATTTAAAATATTCTCTGAATTATATTTAGTTAATTTAAATAGTTTTTTCTATTTATATTTTTTAAAAAATTGATTTGCTAAGAAACTAAGACAGTGACAAGCTGATTTCCATTTGGATTCAACGCCCCCCAGAGATGTTTTCAAAAGATAACTTATTTTGAAGATTTCTCTTTCAATGGTGAAAAAAAACCAGACCTTTTCAACTATTTAGTACTATTAAACAAATAAATCCTATGTCCCGGGCTCCTGTTATCTATCAATTGTTAAATATCCTATAGTAGGAGAAACAATGTACCAATCTGTATTTATTAATTAAGTACTTATACTTTTATATAAAATATCTTTTATAAGTCTAGATAATAACTTTGGCATAAATTTATTTTTTCTTAATGTAAATATTTCCCAAATGTTTCGCCTATAAATACTTCAACAATCTCTTCAAAATTATGCAAATTTCATTTCGGTAGTTCCATTGTGTAAAAGAACGTCTAAATATTCGATATAAATGACCAAATTATTAAAATAGCATTCCAATAAACATAATAAACACAAATGATACATATTAATTCGCGATAAAAAGAATTGTTTAACATTTTAGAATTTATTTTCGGTTATATAATGTTATCAAGAAATCTACCTGAAAAATGTTGTCACTAGGATTCTACCAATTGGTTCGCTAGATTCACTAACTTACTTTATTATTTAAAGAGATAAGATATTTGACGAACTACACAAGAACTACTGTTTTCAAATACTTATATGGCAACATCCAGTGTACAGGGTGGATCGAATTCGACGCTCATCGTTGGGATTTCGGAAACCGTAAGAGATACAGGATCGGTTAAATGGAGGCAAAGTTGCGCAATTGGATGCTCAATAAAATGCCGTATTGCATTTTTTTGCAATTTTTATTTAACAAATAAAGTCAGAAAACAATAGAAAACAAAATTGAAAATTCCGTTTTTTTTTGTAGTAAGTTTTCTAAGTATTATACTAGTTTTTTTAAGTATTCGGAATTTTTCAAAATGCAATACGGCATTTTATTGAGCACCAAATTGCGCAACTTTGCCTCCATTTAACCGATCCTGTATCTCTTACAGTTTCCGAAATTCCAATGATGAGCGTCGAATTCGAGCCACCCTGTACAGGATGTCTCATTTCTCTACTGATGTAGAGAGAGATAAAAAGATGAGGTTTTCACACGACTGAGAACTTTTTTTTATGAAATTATAGATGCTACGTAAAAAACGTCTCTGGGTAAAAATCGCTACGAATAATAGTTCTCGAGATATTTGGAATCGAAATTATCAATACCTGCCATCATTGACATACATTAAACATGTTGACTAAATAGTTTATAGACTCAAATCATAAATTTGGTATGTTTTTGTGCCAAAAGTTCATCAGAAACTGTTTTATCATAATTTTTTCGAAGAAAAATTGGTGATTAATTTAAAAACATAAAAAGTTCTCGAATTTATCAATTCAGTCAAACAACTATCTATTCAACATGTTTATTTTTTTGTCAATAATGACATGTATTGACAATCTTCATTCTAAATATCTTGAGAACGGTTGCTTGTGGCGAATTTTACCAAGAGACCTTTTTCGCGTAAAAAACGCCGCAAATGTATATTTTTTTGATCAATAGTTTTAGACAGGGACGAAAGAAAAGTTATTGCTCTTCAAACCTGTTAAAAAATATGTAGGTGGCGCCCTCTACAAGTAGGAGTCATATTGACATCAAAATCAAATTTCTCATGTCAAAAAACTCCCAGATACCAATTTTCATCCAATTATTCATGTTACTTCAGAAATTATTTAAAAAAAATAAAATAAAAATTAAACTTCTACACCCTGTATGTCCAAAACTAAATATTTTAGGATATACATTTATACGAACTTTTTTACTTATTTTTATCTGCAGAATATGATGCCGAAGTTTCTGGAATATAGTTTGTATACTATACCGGGTGTTGCATCGTCGAGCGGAACAGAAAATCCCATGTAAATTTTAATAGGGTCAATTATTGGCTTCCCTAATTATTTTAGAGAATAATTCTATTTAGGTTTATTGAAGAGCACTAAAACCCACATGTAAAAGAATAACTTTAGATATTTTTTATTAGCCCGTTTACGAGTTATCGCCCGATTTCTTTTTAAATATTTCTCCTTTCTTATGGCCCTGTATTTACTTATGAGCACCAGTCAAGGTAAAAGATAACTGTCAAATGAAGTTGTCATTTCAGAAATTTATCTATTTAGTGCTTTATTATTATTATTAAAAACTCATACCTACATCGAAAATATTAGCCATGAATTACACTTCCCAAGAAAAAGTATTGATGATTAAATGGTATTATCAAGGAAATGGTTATCAAAAGGTGTCGGACATGTTTGCTGCTCTGTATCCGAATAGACCGATACCTGGAAAATCTACAATCGCAAGGAATATCCAGAGATTTGAGACCAAAGTTACCCTAATAAATAACTGCAGATGTGAAGCAAGGCAGGAACAAAGAGAAGATGCAAGAAATGATACCGACTTGGAAGTTTTATTGTGCGTGGAAGAAAACAATGGAAAGATCAGCACAAGGAAACTTGAGGTTGAAATAGGAATAGATCACACTACAGCGTTTCGAATTTTAAAACGACATAAATACTATTCCTTCAAATATGAAAAGCACCAAGAGCTACGAGATGGGGACGAAATACGGCGGCAGGCGTTTTGCTTTGATATGATGGAAAGAGCAAACACGGATAGGGAATTTTTAAAAAACACGTTTCATTGACGAATGCACGTTTACCTTAAATAATGAACCCAATGTTCAAAATTATCGATATTGGAACAAAGAAAACCAACACAGGTTTGTCGAAACAAGGACGCAATATCCACAGAAAGTAAATGTTTGGGCAGGGATATTCGGACACAATATTATCGGGCCATTATTTCTTACGCGAAATTTAAATGCAGAATATTATTTAGAACTACTCGAATATCATATTTTACCTGCTTTACATGATACCGCTAGGGAAAATCAGGAAGTTTGGTACCAAATGGATGGCTGCCCGGCACATAGTACCTTGGCTGTTCGGGAATATTTAGACAATAGTTTTAACGGAAACGTTATTGGCCTAAATCATACAGTAAATGCCAGCAAGGTCTCCTGATATTTCACCAAATTAGTTCTTTCTCTGGGTCCATTTAAAAAACAGGATATACAAGGATAAAAAATACCCAAATCTAGACGAGTTAAAAAATGCTATTTCTGCCGAATGCAATAGAATTTCAGTTTACCAACTAGCGAATGTAAGGAGAGAATTTTATGATCGCCTGGGTTATTGTCTAGCAGTCGATGGAGGAATATTTAAACATCTTCTTAAATCCTAAGTTCTAACAATTTAATAGTACCTAAATTAATAAGTTATTGAATATTGTAATAATACTATAATTAACCTTGTAATTGATTACTTTATTTTACTTTAATTCATATTAATTTGTCTTTATAAATACATCTTTAAGACTTCCGATGTAGGAATGAGTTTTCAATAATAATAAAGCACTAAATAGGTAAATTTCTGAAATGACAACTTCATTTGACAGTTATCTTTTACCTTGACTGGTGCTCATAAGTAAATACAGGGCCATAAGAAAGGAGAAATATTTAAAAAGAAATCGGCGATAACTCGTAAACGAGCTAATCAAAAATATCTAAAGTTATTCTTTTGAAATGTGGGTTTTAGTACTCTTCAATAAACGTAAATAGAATTATTCTCTAAAATAATTAGGGAAGCCAATAATTAACCCCATTAAAATTTACATGGGATTTCCTATGTCCCGTCCGACGATGCAACATCCGGTATATTGGGGTTTATTTTTAAAGAAAATCTAAACTTAAGTTGTGTAATTAGAAGGAAAAATAATATACTAATGATGCCAGTTCAATAAAAGGGAGAAATAATATATTCATAGATTATATCGCGCAATAATTTTCCTGCAACCAAATTTTAACTTTTTTCTAAATATCAATTTATTCCTAAAATTTAACCAAATTCACAATCAAGATAAATTATTGACTGAAAACATATTATTATCAGTTATTTTTACGCCTACCATGAGAAACGGCTACCATTGATTAAAAATAGCAAAAATATTCTACCTAGACGCCTAAAAGTTAGATTAAATAAAAACATTAGATCAAAACTAAAAAAGACAACATTTTCAAATAAAAGGTCATTTGCGCACTTTTTAGCCATTTCTACACTTTAAATCTTTAAATGTTGAATTTGACAGATACTTGAAAGCACCAGGTTACACTTTTCTTTTCACCTAACAACTAATTTACAAGTATCAAGTAGGTGGTGTACCAGTGAAACTCGATAGGTTCGCCAGCTACTGGCTAGGTTCGTGTAAATGAATCAAAAAAGTAAAGAAATGTGTTACTATCAAAAATATTTTAATTTTTTTTAACTTAGTAGCTATTTTGACTAAAATATCTCAAAGAATGTTTGAATATAATTGAGGAACATTAACTCTTTACATAATTAAATGTGATGTGTGTACAAAAAACACATATTTATGTAAACTTACCAATCTGAACATTTTGAACTGATAGAAGATTCGACTTGCAAGCAAAAAAGTGAATAACCATTTTTGGCAAAGTTCCCTATTTATATGACAAATTTAAATCGCGGATGATCCCAAGCTGATCATTAACGAAAAGTTCAGGGGCGTATCAAATTCCGGTATTTCGGTATAAGTTCTCGTAATAGCCATATGTATGTATATTACACAAAAGTTCTATCTAGTATTCGTATTAATTTCTTGCTCGATTTAAATATTTTAAATATTAATACTGCCCAAAATTTCCATAAAAATTGGTTTATTTTATGTGAGAAATCTGTTGGTTGAAATTCATTCACAATCTTAATCGTAAATATAAAATAATTCTTGTAAGGCTACATATCCGGAAATCCCGGTGCCGAAAGTAATTCCCGGTTCTTTTTGGTACTTTCGGGACTTTCGGTAACAATAATTAAAAAATTATTTTTTGTTGCGCGCGGATGACCATTAATACATTCTAGCGGTCAAATTCTGCTTCTTTTCCCTTTCTCTTGCTTCTTTTCCCTTTTGAAGTTCCTATAATAGGTTTAAATACAGGGTGGCCCATCGAAAACGTTCCGCAAGGCATGACGGTCAGGGTATTTTTTTTCAAAAAATCAAAAAACACGTCAATTTTGTTTGTGAGGCGGACAACTTTTGCCCCAAAAATGATTGCAAAATCTTCAACCCTCTAAGCGGGGGTGTCATCCCCCAACTTTTTTCAAATGGCAAGGGGGTCAAGTGGCGCCGCAATGAAAAGAGCTTTCTACTCTCTATATTTCCCCGCTTCGTTTTTTAAAATCGATCGAGTCATTGAGAAAATATGATGGATTGAAATTTGAAAAGTTTATTTAAACATTTATCAGAGTAAATGATAAGGATAAATTCCTTCGACCAATTTGCTGTTTTTGTTATTATTTCTAGATGTTTACGCTTTTTTTCACTTGCCACAAGGTTGAACGATCATCTGCGGTAGTTGCTAGATAGTTGCTGTTCTGTGACTTGTGCGAACACACATTAAATAGGAAATTATTATCATTCGCCACTCGTTCACTCATAGTTTCACAAAATTGCAAGCTACGATCAAAATCGTCTTCGTTGAGTTCTTGTACCAACTGAATTTTGTACGGGTGGAACTTGTGTTTTCTTTAATATCCTTTGGACACTTGTACGATTCACGCCGCTCTCATTGACTAATTTTCTTGTACTCAGCGTACTATCCATGGCAACTTAGTCCAATACGAATACCTCCATAACTTCATTTACTACAGAATTTTCCCTCTGCCTCTTTTTATTCATAACGGAACCAGTTTTGCGAAATTTTGCTACTATCTCACGAACAATTTTGCCATAAAGGTGTTTGTCAGGATGGCGTTCATTGAATATCTGCGCAACCGGATTGCCACATTCATTATTTTTAAAATAAAGTTCGATTATTTCCACTTTTTCTGCAAGTAAGTACACCAAAATTGTTAAAAAGTTTAACGATATTAAGAAGAACTTTTCAAATCTTCATATTTTCTCAATGACTCGAGCGATTTTCAAAAACGAAGTGGGAAAGTATAGAGAATAGAAAGCCCTTTTCATTACGGTACCACTTGACCAACCTTCCCATTTGAAAAAATGGGGGGATGACACCCCCGCTTAGAGGGTTGAAGATTTTTCAATCATTTTTGTAGCAAAAGTTGTCCCCCTCACAAACAAAATTGACGTGTTTTTAAATTTTCTGAAAAAAAATTACCCTGACCGTTATGCCTTGCGGGACGTTTTCGATGGGCCACCCTGTATGTTATTTTATTATTTAGTATAATGTTGTTCAATGTATTAGTTATATTTTATATTTTATTTTAATAGATATTTGCATTTTGAATTTAAAAATGTAGGACTTTTTTATCAAATTTAGTTAAATGGGTTTATGTTGTTTGATGTGAATTTTAAGTTACCCACCCTTACTTTTTTTTCTTGTGTTTATATTAATTTTCTCATGACTGATTCCTTAATAATTGGATATTTTCATTAAAAATCTCAGTTTTTTTTATCGATTTTACTTTGAAAAACCATCCCTTGCTTTCTAATTGATGAACTGCAACAGCATTGAACAAAAATTAGTTAGTACCAAAAGTACCGAAAAAACAGGAAATCCTAGTTCCTAAAAGGTACCAAAATTCTCGGTTCCGAAAAACAGCTCCTGTTCCGGAAACCCTAATGTGTATTAAGTAAAGATATTTAGCCACCTCAAAGGGTAGAAAGTAAAAATTAAAATTTT
Source organism: Sitophilus oryzae (assembly GCF_002938485.1). NCBI lineage: Eukaryota > Metazoa > Arthropoda > Insecta > Coleoptera > Curculionidae > Sitophilus > Sitophilus oryzae. The sequence continues at coordinate 1,322,022 of NW_022146163.1, read as the reverse complement.
GAAAATTTTAGAAATATGAGGATAAAATTTTCTATACACCACTGCTTTTTGAATAATTAAAAATTTCTAGACAAATTAATAAATTAATATTTTATTCATCTCTTCCTATTATACATTAATTCTATTTTTAAATGACACAATGATACGTCAACAAAAGATAATGTACCTAATTTGATTAAAGAGGTGAAATATCTAAAGAACTATGACTCAATACTTTAATCGATATCCAAAAATCTATGCTTTTGATTTAAAATACAAACTATGTTTCGATAAATTATAGTGATAGCTAATAAATTAAGTTTGGACATATGCCAAGGAAACTTTTTTTTTGTAATAAATTGTCCTTTAACGTTTAAAAAATATGAATGAATAACTTATTCTTTTCGTCTTTTATTATCATATTTTTATTCATTCGCTCTCGTGTATTTTAAAAAGGGTTTTATAAATCAAAGTTCAAAAAAATCGTTGGTTACGCGGAAATAGATATTAATTCGACAGATTTGGAAATAAATTACGAAACAACATCTATTTTTATTAAAATTATATCCAAAATTGTAATATTTAAATTTCTGCTATTATAGGATGTTAAAAGATTCTATCTAAAAAATATTCCCAACATCGTTAAATTCATTGTATCAAGAACATTTCAGCGAACAAAATCCAAGAGTTTATACTATCAACCACAGAATTATACAGAGTGATTCAAACTTTCAGGGGTGGATGGGCCATATGAGAAAACGGGAAAATTCCCGGTGGGCCGGTGGAAAGTTGGGCCGGTGGGGCGGTTCCGATAAGAGCTCAAAAAAGATTTGATTAGCTAACTCTGCGGTTGACGGAGAAAACATACCTATGCTTGGCTTGAATTGGGGAAACGGACTAAAAGCCGTCTGAGAACTAAAAGCCAAGTCTAAATTGTTGTTTAAAATGTAGCTAAAATGAATTTGCTAAAAATTGCTGAGACAACAGAGAAGAGTTAAATAAGGTTTAAACTAGATTAGATAGAAATAAAGCAGTAGAACCCTGTAAAACTGAGGCATTTTGTAGTAACATTTCAGATGTCCGACCCAATATTGGTCTTTACGAAAATTTTGATCAAGACAATTTAATTTTTTTCTAAACCGGAGGCAAAAGAGCTTTTTCGCACGAGCGAAAAACACCCTTACTTATATATTAATAAATAAAATATGTTTCTTCGTTTAGGTAATTTTGTATTTGTGGATTTGGGCCGGTTGCCTGTTTTTCCCGGGCCGGTTTCCACTTTCCCATCCACCCCTGCAAACTTTCCTTATTGAGTTAATGCGAGAGACATGGTAAATATAATGCAAAATTGGTAGTGATGAGGAAATGCAAAACCAAGAAGAAGATTCTCTTAGTCTGGGTCGAATCATAGTCTTGATCTTGCTATAAGAGTCTTGCAAGTCTTTCATTTTTCTAATAGATTCTTGTTGATAGATTGTAAATTGTATGGGAGGGGCAAAGTTAATCACCGCGACCTTATAAATTGACTGTGCCCCCTTTTCTTGAACTATAACTCATCATACAATCTCAGAGTTTTGACAAAAACCAGTACCTGAAACGGTATTACAGCGGTTAGTTCTCCGATATGAATCATACCAAAGTTTGTAGCATGAATGGTTGTCGTCTTGGCGCACTCATTGATAAGTGCGCCAGGCTATTTTTGTTTTTTTTTCATTTTCCCCATAGAATCTGCACTCGCTGTGGTTTCTTAGCTTCAATCTACTAAGATGTTCGGAGACCGTATTTTGTTAGTAACCCCGTGACAATCCGAAGATTGTGCTTACTTAAATCAAGAAAAATCCTTGATTTTTCTCGGTCGTAAGCTCTGAGAAATTTCTTCGAGTTTGGAAGATTTCCATTTTAGGTTACGGATTCTTGAAAATTTCCAGGTTTCCAGGTTCTTCCAGTTCTTCTAGGAGTCCCGCTTTAAGATGGTTTCGACTTGGAAAGCTTGGAAAACTTGGAAAACTTGGAAAACTTGGAAAACTTGGAAAACTTGGAAAACTTGAAAAACCTGGAAAACTTGGAAGACTTTTCTAGCTAGATCGTTTGCTTTTTTATTACTTTCTATATCTTAGTAGGCTGGTCCCAGAGTACAAGGACTTATTTTCTTTGCCTATTTGTTTAGAGTCTCTAGGCATTCTTTGACCAACTTCCAACTGATGGTTACTCAGTTGGTCGCTTTTATTGCTACTTGGCTATCGGATAAGATGAATATTTCTTGTTTCCGATAGTTCATATCTAAGAAAAGTTGTACGCATCTTTCAGTAGCGTAGATTTTTGCCCGAATGATGCTGGGGTAGGTACTCGTTGGTTCGGAGTATTAATTTCTCCGCCTAAATACTCCTATCCCTGTTACTGTTTACATTTTAGAAGTATGAGTACACCACGTTATGGTGTGGTCTTTAACCTGCAAAGGTTTCTCTCTTCCAATTCTTTTTATTGCTCAATTGCAGTGATGTGTTTCTCAAAGTTGCTCATTCTTAGTATGTCATCCACTGGGTGTTGGAGGAGTGGAATTTTCCTTTTGAGGGTGTTCCAAGCTCCTGAACTGACAATTTTTCCGAGTACTGTTTCCGTCAAGACCATTCTAATCACTGTCGCATTGGCATAAATATCCATGACAATGTGCCGTGGTGTTTGTTTCGTTCAAGTTTCGTTGTTTCGATAAGTGGGTAACTGTTAGACTGTTAATAGATTTTTACTAGAGGTATTTTCTTCACAGAACATCAAACAGTAATTTTAGTAATTTAATACAAATAAAATTATAAAGAAAAGAAATTTTGACAATATTTGTCAAACGAAATTTTTTATTTTTTAATAGATTATATTGAATCCGGCATTTATTTCTTTAAAATTTTATGTAATAAATGGGAAACACTATTTGTAGTAAATTAAAAAAAATAATTTTGTACAAATAAGTAATATATACTCGGGATATATATTCGATAAGGCCCTACAAGATAAAGGCATTGGCATAAAAATAAATGACGTCCCAATTAACAACCTTAGGTATGCAGACGACACCGCGATTATCGCTGACAACCCTGAGGCTCTTCAAGAACTTCTAGACGACATAGTTCGGGAAGGAGATCCATTGGGCCTTAAAATAAACACGGCAAAAACCAAGATAATGGTCGTTAGTAGGAGAAATATTCCACCACCCAACATACGAGTATACGGACAATGCGTAGACACGGTAAATAAGTTCAAACACCTGGGATCCTGGCTAACATCGGACCTTGATCCCGACTTAGAAGTTACATTACGTATAGAACATCTAATCTATTTTTATTAAAATTATATCCAAAATTGTAATATTTAAATTTCTGCTATTATAGGATGTTAAAAGATTCTATCTAAAAAATATTCCCAACATCGTTAAATTCATTGTATCAAGAACATTTCAGCGAACAAAATCCAAGAGTTTATACTATCAACCACAGAATTATACAGAGTGATTCAAACTTTCAGGGGTGGATGGGCCATATGAGAAAACGGGAAAATTCCCGGTGGGCCGGTGGAAAGTTAGAACAGGCTAAATCAATGTTTAACAAAATGAGAAACCTACTATGTAACCGATCACTCAACATCAACATACGTCTGCATTTTGTCCATTGTTATGTCTACTCAATCCTCTTATACGGCTGTGAGACATGGACGATTAAAATGAACACCATGAGACGGTTGGAAGATTTTGAAATGTGGATCTACAGAAGACTCTTGAAAACACCCTCGACAGATTATGTACGCAATGAAGATGTTCTTGGTTAGAAAAAAGTTGTAAAGGTAGAAGGAAGAAGAGGACTGAGGACTTGGGAGACGCAAGCACTCTTTGAAAAACTGACGAGACTGGACTGGACTGAACTCACACGAACTGTTTCGAGCTGCACAGGACAGACAGTGTTTCGCCGCGATTGTTGCCAACCTTCATTAGAAGATGGTACTATAAGAAGAAGAAGTATTTTTAATATCATATAAAATAAACGATGTACTTAAACAGTCGTTAAACGGTAGCCTACTAAAATGCCGTTAATAGATATTGTGACGTCGTTCATGTCGGCGAAAAGTAATGACTAACCTTAAGCATTTGGCAAGAGCACCTGTGGCTCAGTGGCTGAGGCTATCGTTTCGTAAGCGAATGGTCCGTGGTTCAAATCTCACGCCGACCAAGACTTTTTTATATTTTTTTTTGCTTATAGCGTGATCTTATTGCATTGGTTTCACTCTTTTTGGTTGGATTGGTTTAGTTATTTGGCGGGTTGGTTAGCGTGATTATTTGGAGGGTGTTAATTCATTGGTTAGTTGGTTATTTGGTGGGGTTGGTTGATTTTTACTAATTTATATTTGTTTTTTACATTTTTTATCAGTGTCGAGGTTAGTTGCGTTGGTTAAGTTGGTTATTTGGAGGGGTGGATAGCGTTGGTTAGTCCTTATAAAATTCCTATATTTCATAAAGCCGTCAAGTGCGTCACATCAACGACGTCATACCTATTAACGGCATTTTAGTAAGCTACCGTTTAACGGCAGTTTAAGTACAGCCTAAAATAAAACGCAAGAGTCTTGCATGCTTAGTCTTGATCCTGCGGAAGTCTTGCACTGATCGGTCTTGGTCTTGGTCATGCAGATCAAACGCTAGTCTTGGTTTTGATCTTGCTTGTTGTGCTCTTTGGAAATATTCTTATTTAAAAATATTTTTTCAGCAAGCTGCGAAAATATTGCCATTGAAATATATAACAATTTGAATAATAAATTAGAATACCTAATAACCTTAACAAACTCTTTGATAAACTAATTTTATTGTTCAACAACAATATTTAAAACTTATTCAATTGTATGAATAAGTTTTATATATTTTAATTTCAGGAAGTTAGTATAACTGCTTTTTAAATTTTATTGGAATTTTATAATGCAATATAGGCGGTTCTTCAAATGAATATTTACAACCAATAAAAATCTGTTTCGATAATGTATTCAAATGTTCTTATAAATATTAATTGATTTCAAATTCTTTTCAGATCTTATTGTATAATAATGTAGTATGTAGATGATTACAAAATATACCTTTAATGAAATAGAATTAACATTATACGTATCTGTATAGTGCAAGTGTCGTCAGGAAACATAAATTTATAGTAATTAACTTCTCCTAAAACAATTCCTTTTGATACATCCTGTACATTTTAGTAGTCTCTTCTTCATAAACTTTTATAGATCCTTAACAACCACATCCTTTTAAGAACTACCATAAATCTAAATACCATTTCGATCTTCTTCGGACATTAACGCTAATTCACTTGGAAGCCGCAACCATTAGCATATTATTATTTAATTTTATTAATGCATTTCTCTGATGTAAATAATTTCCTGTCACCAAGAACACCTGAGACTATAATTCTAGTCTAAATTTAACGTCTAGTTCCATTCTTCACAAGGATGGTCAATGGAAATCACATATTTTTGAAAAAAACACAAGCTAGATTTTTTTTCTCGCATTTGGACCATTTGAATCATTCTCATATATTGTGTGTGTAGAGGTATTTAATAAGTATAGGTACATACCTACTTTCGAAGCTCAATATAACTAAGAAAATATAAAAATACAAACAAACAAACAAACAACGCTTTATTGTGCAAAAAGCCAAAACAGCTTCATCGACAAAGCACTCACAAAACAAACAAAAGCACAAAAAAAGAACAACAACAAATACACAATACAATTCATACAATTCAAAAAAAATAGGTCATTAAAATTACAAACAGAACATACATGGACAATTGCAGAACAGTAAGCAGTAAATAGATATAATTTTAAGAGTTATAAACAGTGGCGGACTAAGCCTGTCGGGGGCACGGGGCGGCAAAGCTAAATGTGGTCCCCGGTCTGCACATTTTGTAAAGATTGAATGACGTATGAATAATGGTTGACAAATTTCAAGTATTTATATACTGTACTAATGGTAATAAAAATCGATATATATACAGGGTGTCACAGAAATAAGTGCAAGTATTTTAAGGGGTGGTAGATAAAAGAACCATATTTTTTCGTTATCGTTTTTCAAATAAGTCCAAAATAACGGAGTTATTTTACTTTGAAAATATACAAAAAAAAATTGCTCTTGTAAATTTGTTCTTGTAAATTTAATCTAATACCTATGTTGTCATATTAACAAGAAATTATGTTTTTAACTAAAAACTAAAAAAATTTCCGAAGTTTTCAATTGTTTTTTCGCGAAAAAAACCTCATAGGCGTGTTTCTGGGGTTGAACTATACTACCATAAAATACTTGTAATTATTTCTTGGACACCCTGTATATTACAGTCAGTATCGCAACCAAAAAAAATCCTAAAAAAACTGAGTCCTAAAAATTTAAACACTATGGTAATATAATTTCGATTTCATTTTTTGATAGATCGTTATAATTCATTTTGATTAACGTCATATTTTTTGATGTTAAAGTATCACATTTTCCGATAAGTATTATCACCCTTTCCGTAGCATAGAACTAAAAAAATTCTGTCAATAATGATCTATCAAAAAATTATCACGAAATTATATTACCATAGAAAGGCGTTTTATTTTTACTAGTTCAAAAATTGAACTACATTTTCATATTTTTTTTTATTTTTCCCTAAAACGGTATGGAAATTTGGAAAAGTATAAACAGGAATTACCATTTTAGAACAAGTAAAAATTTTTATGAAGACAATCCGCGGACATACTGTAGATATAAATATGTTATTCATCGGCAGTGCCGTTTTTACGTAGAAAGAATTAAGGGCCCCCTCGAGGGCCCCAGCTTCAAAAAGGTATCAAAAAGGATAACATCATTTTTTTAAAGCTTATAATAATACATTTAAATTGAAAAACGAATGCAATTTGACGTAATACAACAATCCCGAAGCGAATGTTTACATATATTTAATGGCAATTTATGATGACAAAGTGATGGGAATACCGGTTCCACATATAAGCCGCGTTACTTTCGCGACCGTTCCAGGTAAATACCGCGATTTTGTAAGGGATCCCTTACAAAATCGCGGTATACTCCTATATAGGTACATGAATAAATAATTATTCGAATATAAAAAATAATAATTATTCGATATTCTAAACAAAGAAAATTACCCCTTGATTTAATTTCGTAAATAGAAAAATGCCATTGACAATTACTGGGGCCTAATAATTGATAATTAAGTAAATATCTGCTTCCATTTATACTGTGTTTAGTTTGCGTATACTTATGGTTTGCATACTCTACAAACTACAAATTGCTTTATAACTACTGAACACATATTGGCCTGTTTGTCAGTTGAATAAAAAATTACTTATTAAGATTTGAAGGCCCCCTAGAAGAAGGGACCCCCCCCCCCCTTTAGTCCACCACTGGTTATAAAATATTAAATACTTGACCTTTGACCAGTGTGTGAGATAATCAAAATTTTAAAATCCAAAATTGTTCATGATTAAACATCAACAAAAAAGTCGTTTACCGCATATAGGGCTCTCTCCAGTAAGTATGATTTCAGAGCTTTGCGAAATGCGGGAAAGATGAAAGCGACTTGATATTCAAAGGCAGATGATTGTACATTTTTTTGGCATTGTACAGTATTGAACCTTTAACTAGTTCTAAGTTCGGGGTTGGCAGATAAAGATCGTGGTCCGCATTCCTAAGTGGATAGTTATGAGATGGCCTTTCGGGAAGAGCAGATATGTGCTTGCGGATTAAGCAAACGGCTTCAAAAATGAATAAAGAAGGAAGAGTCAGTATTTTGAAATTTTTAAAGAAATTCTGGCAGTAAATATCGAACTGCTCTCTTTTGAAGTCTGAAAATACGTTCAAATTTTGTTGCGCAGCAAGTACCCCAGAATGGAAGGGCCTAACGAAGATGTGACTCAAAAAGGGCATAATAGGCTATTCTAGAGGTTGATAAGTTAAGTTCCTTAGAAACTGATCTTAGCGCAAAACAGGCAGCGCTTAGTTTCTTTGATAGAGTAAAAGTCCCATTTTAACGAGTTGTCTACAACATGTCCTAAGAATTTCACAGAGTCCACGACGTCAATAGTGGTGTTATTATGTACAAAAGGTTGTATAGTACTTTTATAAAATATAATAGTAATTGTGACGCATACACTCTATTTTAAACCAAAAATACATTTTTAATTTAAACAATTTATTAGGAATCAAAAACTACTTTTTGACATTTTTTGCCGTGAATATATTTTCTTGTTTAATAATAATAAAATTTTCATATAAATAGCCTTTGTTTGGAGAGATAGATAACTTATTACAGTTGTAATAAAGATGTTTGTGTAGGTTTACGGATCCTTCAATGCATTAATTAGAATATTTATTAAATAATTCAGACATTTTTAAACAACGTTGATTTAACCACTAATTTTTAGTGGGCTACCTTTTACAGCGTCATCTTGTAATATTGTGTCTCAAACAAAAGGGTAAGCTCTGGATTTTATATATGCTTGTTAAAAATCAGGAAGGTTTCGTTTGGTCTTTTTTTCTTTTAATGTACAGGGTGGGTCAAATTCGACTCTTTTAAATGGAAACACCCTTTTCTATAGAAGATAGACGAAAACTAATATCGGTGTCTGGAGCTCAATTTTCATCAAAAACATGATGGTGAAAACCGCACATCAATATTTGTTACCGTTTCGGAGTTACGGAGTGTTTTTAAAAAATTGCTTTTTTAACAAATCGCTGTAACTTTTTTGCTATGGAAAATGGTTTAAGTATAATTTTTTAAAAATTAATAATTTAAGAGTTATCAACAGAAAAATTGATTTTTTATTTGGGACACCCTCTATATTTTTAATTAACTGAAAGGAATTTAAAATTACCTTTCCAAAAATATAGTACACTTGATATTTTGTTATAATCCCCTTCGAAATACAGAATTTTTAAAAGTTCGCCACTTTTAACTAGGCTTTGGAGCCCTTATTGATAATATGCCCTTAATGGAACTCGAAAATATATTTTTCCAGCAAGACGACGCACCCGCCTCTGAACGCTAAAGTTATCAGCAAATTTTTGCAGCCAATTTCAAGAATAATTGAATAGCTAACAAGTAGCTAACCAAGATCCCAGCCGTTGGCCGTCGAGGCCGCCTGACTTAGAGCCCATGGATCTAATCCTATGGATATATTTGCGGAAGAATAAAGGTTCCTTATTCTTCCGTATAATCTAGACAAGAATTAGAAAGACTTGCAGTTATGAGAGGGTATCTTTCACCCTACTGAGTTAATGAATTCCGCGAGAAATATTAAAAAACTGCCCCGTCTTTCCATAACAGAAGATGGTTGATATGTCGAACACCTGTAGCAAAATCTCATTTCTTAGTTTGCTATTTATTTCTATTGTTATTAGATATAGTTTAAATGTGTTGATGTTGGTTAAATATATTTTAAATTGTTATAAAATTCTGCATATCTCTCATAGGAAATATTATTTTCGTTTTAATTGATGCTCACAGCTAGAATTTTTTTACTGTACAGCCGGTGCCGTTCAAAGCCTACTTATTTAAAGCGGGCGAATTTTTATATCTCGAAGAGGAATCGAGCAAAATATCAAGTGTGTTATATTTTTGGAAAGGTAATTTTAAATTCTTTTCATTAAATTAAAATATACAGGGTGTCCCATATAAAAAATAAAATTTTCTGTTGATAATTCTTAAATTATTAATTTTAAAAAAATTATACTTAAACCATTAAATTCTACGTAAAAAGGTGCTATAGAAATGTTTTCATAAAAATACAAAATATTCCATAGCAAAAAAGTTACAGCGATTTGTTAAAAATGCATATTTTTTGAAAAACAACCCGTAACTCCGAAACGGTAACAGATACCGATATGCGGTTTTCACCATCATGTTTTTGACAAAAATTGAACTCCAGACACTGATATTAGTTTTCGTCTATCTCCTATAGAAAAGGGTGTTTCCATTTAAAAGCGTCGAATTTGACCCACCCTGTACCTACGTTTCCCTACGAAATTATTGAGTTATACATGACGAGTCTTAAATAAGTGCAACTATTTTTAGGGGTGATTTTTTGAAAAATAAATTGTATTTTTTTTTCATTTTTAGTTAAAAAATATCTTGACGTAGTAGATTAAATTTAGAAGAATAAAAAACAGAAAAAATGCTGTGGTTCTTAAAATTTAAGCAAAAAATCATTTTTCTATTTAATTTTCAAAGTAAATAAACTTTGTTACTTTGGACTTTATTGAAAAATGATTGACAATATAAAAAAGTCATTTTAACGCCTAAGCCAGCCTAAGCATAAAAGTACGAAAATATATTATTAAACTGACATAAAGTGTCAAATTCAACGAGTCGTAACCATAGTTTCTTAATAATAATTGTAAAGTATGACCATAGATAAATGCAACAAGTTTAGATTGGAAAGCCCGTAAAAAATTTACGTCGCGAAATTATTTTGGGTCGCGACCGTTATACGCGATCTGGCGCTGCTATAGCGGTTGCTAAGAACAACGGCAAACAAAAACAGAAATAATTTTCTCTTGTCAAAGTCAGAATCTTCAAAAATCATAATAATCTTTCAAAATCCAAACCGCTCTCATTAAAGAAATTCCGAAAAGTGTTTATAGCGTCCATTTTTAAAGTAATAATTGCTATCTTGTGAGTTTAATTCAAGTTTTATTTACTCCAACCGGTGATAATTGTGAAAAAGTGGCATTAAAACATTAAAAAGTTGTGCTGTGAACTGTGAACTGCAAAAACCATCGTGGATCGTGGCATAACGTCGGTTTCCAATGTTTCATAGGTATTTCATACATGCGTCCTCATATAAAATAAAGTTTCTTGTATGCAACACACTGTCTTTTATTTATAAAATTAAACGAAAATAATAATAAATTTGAATAAACAATATTTGGCGATATAATTCCGGAAAAAGCCGAACCGCTCCGAAATTTTCAAAAGTTTTGGGTCGCGACCGTTGCAAGGATAGCGCCAAATAGTGTTTACATTGTCCTTATGGGCACTTTCCAATCTAAACTTGTTTCATTTATCTATGAGTATGACTTTTAAATCTTTTTATATTCTTTGGAACCTTTGGAACGTTTGAAAGACACTTCTTCTAGTATTTATTATTTTGTGGTTTGAAATGGCTTAAAAAATTATTTGTAGCGTTTGAAAAAAATGGCATGTTCTATTCGGAGTAAAAATGACTTTTTGTGCCTCGGCTGTATGTCAAACGTATAGCTTCGCCACAAAAAGTGTCATTTTTACTCCTAATAAAACCATATACTATTCTTTTATCGAGATCTATCAGCCCAGAAAATATTTGCACTTATTTAAAACTCAAGCTGTAGAAGTATTGTCGACTTTTTTCAAAAACTAGTATATTTATTTATCAATATCACTTCATATAATGTCAGGAAAGAATAACGATTTTACAGTACTTCAATTTTTTTCGTGTTCGCCTATAGTCGTTCATACAAAACCGACTAGTAGACGAACTACAATCGGATGAGATTCTGGAAATGGTCTCGGATCTCACACCACCAATCCAACTGACGCGCACAATGGGATAAGTCGAGAAACGACTTATTACATGCGGAATATTACACGCGAAAAAATTGGATTTCGGATCCAATACGGATGGATCCGAAAACTATAAAGGATCTGGTGCAGGAATTTACTGCAGCAGTCCAAAGACTGAGATCTACCACAGTTTTGGAAAACACACCACAATTTTCCAAGCTGAGCTATATGCTATTGAAACCTGTGTGCAACTGCTGGTAGAACAGCAATACACCGGGAAAACAATAAGCACATTTTCGGATAGTCAAGCCGCGTTGAAACCGCCTGAGGCAACGAAAAGCACGTCTCTGACGATTCTTCATTGTAACTACTCAATATATTAGAAGATAGGAACAAAGTGTCGCTAATATGGATACCGGGACATGTGGGCTTAGAGGGAAATGAACGTGCTGATTCCCTCGCCAAAACTGGTGCAGGCTCACCTCCATTCGTGGGCCCAGAACCGACACTTTAGCGTACCAAAAAATCTCGCAAGAGTTTCGGGACTGGTATAACAGTCCCGGAATGGAACATGCCAAGACAATCCTAGCAGAGCCATCCAAACGTAGAACATATGAACTCCTAAAGGCTGGTATAGGAACGGAGCGTGTACGCTCACTGCAGTATACACGGGCCACTACCGGCTGATGTCACACCTACAGAGGATGGGACTGGTGGAAGACGCCGAATGCCGACTCTGTATGGAAGATGACGAAACAATGAAGCACGTTATGTGTACCTGCCCCGCTGGAAGCAGGACCAGGTTTGAGGTGTTTGGCAAACCCACGCTAGACCTATCAGACCTAGAAGACATATCACCCTCGGACATAACGACCTATGTTAAAATCCTGGATCTTGAGGGTGAATTTTAATGCTCTTTTGCAATACACTGCAATACAAATAGTCGCGAAATAGTCACGAACAACAGATTAGTATGACTGATTGCAACTAGTTCAATTCGAATCGATTGTGTGCGGCTACTACTCTACGTGATCGGCACAGATAACAGAGGTATTATGTTATCTGTAGTTACTGAGGTTGCAAAATAATTACAAGGCTTAACCAGTTTGCATCTTTTATCACAAAACTGTCGCATCGTATGCGGTGGGCCTTAGAGTTTCCAAGATCCCAAATGAACACTATACATTATGTGTAGTGTCCATGACACTATAGGTATATCTTGGGTATAATCTATCTGTTAGCATAATGATAAAAATGTATTGCAGAAAAAAAACAAGCGAGCAAATGAAACAGGTAAATGTGTTATGATTTTTTATTTGAATCCAATGGTTGACCTACAGTAATTTCACGTCGTGAATCTTGCTCAAATTTTTCGTTCATCGCCTGTTCATTAATGAGTTCTTTTTGACAAGTGCACGCGCTTCTGCGAATACCCAAAGTTTGGATCTGTCTGACCGACATTTCCAATTTTTGCTTCTCCCTTTGAAGCTCCTCTAACTCTTCTCTGAGTTTCTTGCAATCGTCATCGCTCGAAGCTCGAAAATATAAAATACGCATTAGTACGGTTTACATGCATCCGTCATGCGTCGTCTGTCGTTGATTTTATACAATCTTATTGGTATTATACAGGGTGTCCCAGGCTGAGCGTGCATTAGAAGTTTCTAAAGAACTACAATATCTAGATCGGAGATTTTTTGCACATCATTGTTTTACAACAAGATCTATCGATTAAAAATATTCTCAACATGGCGGCACTTCCGGAAATACCGGAAGTTAAATACCGAACCAAACCCACTTTTTTATTTCACTAGTGAAAAGACTTTTCAATTCGTTAATTTTTGACTATATGTTCCTATACCTAAAATAAATCGTTTTTAAGTTATTTAAAATTTAGTTTTAAAGCGTATATTTTTAATGTTATTTTAATGTTAGAGACTTTAAGTGTGTAATAAAAAATGGGGGTCCCCATTTAAAATAAGAAAGTTGCTGTCAACTTCCGGTATTTTCAAAAGTGCCGTCATATTGAAAATATTTTTAATGGATAGATCTCATTGTAAAACAATGATGTGCAAAAAATCTCCGATCTAGATTTGTAGTTCACTAGAAACTTCTAATACACGGTCAGTCTGGGACACCCTGTATTTTAAAAATGACAGTTCACAACTTAAACACGAATGGAGTGACGGAACGACGGACGACGAATGACGGATGCTTATAAACTCACCTTTACAGAAATAGTCGTTTAAAGAACATACTTAATATTGATTATAGTTTGGAGGGAATAGTAGGGGAGTCCAAGCGGAGATTTTAGGGATTTACTCAAGTTCGGCAGAATAAGGGGAAAAACCATAAACCCTTTTATGTACCCCCACCATATATGAACCATGATACAGGGACGTGGGTATATGGCAGTCGTTCAGTAGTAAAAGAATGATCATTAGACAAACTCGAGAGCGTCAGATTAAGGCAAGATGAATTAATGGCTTGCAGCACAAAGGAAATGGAAGATTCACAAATTTGCCAAAAAAACATCACCTGGTCATTCTCGAGCGTGGTTATTTTGAAGGAAATCATTCAATAATTACGGGAATAATACAATTTTCCCGATTCATACAAACCAAAGTAGCTAAAATCACCAATAAAGTGATGTGCTGAGAAGTATGTTTTAAAAAATCTTGACTTTTAGTAGCGCCCAAATCGTCATGTCCATATCGGCACATGCACTATTAATATCTGAAACGCCCAAGTATTTATTTGTGACTTTTGATTTTTGATTTGTGATTTTTGAAAACTTGTACATGCTCCCCCCTACTAGTAAAAAAAACATACATCATAATATAATCTATTTTTCTTTTTTTAGCATCTAATTTTCACAATAAAATCCACATAATGCTCGAGTAAATTCCCATTTAGCATCTTCTCTACTAGTATCAATTCAGCATTCCTGATATATATACAGGGTGTCCCAGAGTGAGCGTACTGCAATATCTAAATCGGAGATTTTTTGCATATCATCATTGCTTTAAAACGAGATCTATCGATTAAAAATATTTTTAATATGGCGGCACTTCCGGAAATACCGGAAGTTGACAGCAACTTTCTTATTTTAAATGGCATATAAAAATGACATAATAAAAAAACTGCATGTCAAAAATATGTGTATAGCCTAAACGTCAAATTTAGTGATTACCACAGCCTCTGTGCCATAAAGAGAACTATCTATTTCAAAAGTGAAATTGTCCGAATGTCATATAATAATGACCGCAGCTGTCATGGAATTGAGCAATTAAAAAATTATCATAAATCATTTTTTTTCAAATAGAAACCCACTTTTTTATTTCACTAGTAAAAAGGCAATTCAATTCGTTACTTTTTGACTATACATGTTCCTATACCTAAAATAAATTGTTTTTAAGTTATTTAAGATTTAGTTTTAAAGCTTATATTTTTCTTGATTTTAACCAATAGCATATGACTACGCCAAGTGATGTAAAACAATAGATCTGGCCATGTCATATTGTGACACTTTGTTCAAAAAGCTTAAGTTGATATGAACTTTTTGTTTTATTTTTGCAAGTTCTATCGTCTATTAAATTTTCCCGATTAACATCTGAGACACCCTATATATATATATATATATATATATATATATATATATATATATATATATATATATATATATATATATATATATATATATATATATATATATATATATATATATATATATATATATATATATATATATATATATATATATATATATATATATATTGATCTACAACTTCGAAACCTGCTATTTCTGTTGTAATCGTGGGTTCTCGATCGATAATCATTAATTTTGTCTTTTCTTTATTTAGTTTTAACCCATATCTTTTGCTGACAACCTCTAATTTATGCATAATGGATTTTAATTCATTAGCGGAGGATGCGAGTATAAGTGTATCATCTGCGTACCTTAAATTTGTTATTTGTTTACCGCCTATAGTGATACCGCCGTTGTAGTCTTCCATAACTTCCCTCATTATAGATTCGCCACATATATTGAAGAGTAAGGGAGATAAAGGGAGAGGTATATGAAGAAATACACCTCAAAATATCTTTATCTTAAAACAGTCAGATTTAGATATATCTATATTAGATCCTACTTTTCTTATGAACTGTTTTTAGTAAACTGGTTAAAAATATACGTTATTAAAAAAACTTTTCCGAAACGTTTAGGTCGAACAGAATATACTATAATCTAACTCTGGTCGAAACGCTGAAACTTTATGAAGAAAATCAACGCCCTCTAATGACCGGATATTCAATGGAACTCCTGTCATTTACCAATTTTGGCAGAAACCAGAGCATCAGGCCGGATATAGAGTATGATATTGCCACACCACCACCAAGCGGCAGCCAGTTAGAATTCTTCTTTGTGTAAAAATATCAAATTAACTTAACACTAGCCAGTATGATATATCTGAAAATTATTTTTAAAAGTGTTAATTACGAGACTAACAATTTAAATTATTTTATTGAAATTTTTGAAATTAATAAAAAATGCATTGACTAGAGTAGAAAGTCGCCAGTAAAGAATAGTAGTACTACCATACGAACGAAAAAAGAAACGGCGTTACAGAAGGCTGTGGAATGGCAATCGATGATAATTTTGGCAAGGTCAAGCCCTAGACGTCATTTACCTGTACCCTTCTTTATTTTTTAATGGCGCTTCCTGCCAGTTGCCCGTAAGAAGGGTGTAATTTATTTCTATATTGAGTAAAAATGATTTTTAAATGGTGTAGTTTAAAATTGGAGAAAAAATTTTGGAAATAGATTTGTTTGTTTGGAAACGTTTTACGGCAATTTTTAGTAAATGACGTCGTCTTTTACGTCGTTTTTTTTTTCATCATACCGTTACATATGATCGAAGTTGAATTAACTATTAATTCGTAATAAGTTCGTAAATTAAATATGTTTTAATAATTTATTATTATTTTTTCTGATTAGGTGTCTTCATTAGAACAAGTGATGTAAAGGGAAATATTACCGCGGGAATATTACGGGTAATTTTGGTAATATTATGTAATATTACCGCAAGATCAGTAACATTGGAAATATTTCTTTTTCCCGCTCTATTCTTTTCCTTTTTTGGTGTGACAAGATGGGGCTGCTTTGTTTCGTGTCTAAAAAGCATTTTAGAGACTAAACACTCATTAAAAAGTTTAGCAGTTGTTAATAGCCCAGATATGTTCTTTGAACAAACACATCGTCACACAACGTCATCGATGAGTATATCTAAAACGCAGTGTGTAGCTTTTGGTAACAGAGTATAGAATACGTTTGCACTTAAATATAAAACTGATTTATTACAACTAAGAACGTTTCTCTGCTTGGTGTTGTCATTGACATCAGATTGGATTGGAAAGCGCACGTTGAGAGTGTTGTAAAGACATGGCTTTGCTTTGAGGATTGTCTCGGAGAAGGTAGGCGAATAATCTGCATTGACAGCGTATTATGCTTTTGTGAAATCTAAAATGAGATATGGCTTGGTAATTTGGAGAAATTGTACTGATATAGGTAGAATCTTTCTGCTACAAAAAAGATGTATTCGAAGTAATAAGTTATTAAGTTAATTAATTAAGTTATATTAAATTCGAGTATTAAAGTTATCGATCATTTTCAAGCCAACTTTGCACTATTTTTTTTTTTGATCATATATAGGTATATTAGTATTAGTATATTAATATATGCGGTAATAAGTGGTTGTTATTAATAATATCAACTATTAGATATCACTAAAGAGCGAAAATACGAGATATATTTTTATAAATACGTTTTAAACTTTTAAGGCAGGCAGTATCTATAATACAGGAAATTCAAATAATTCGTTTCCTGACAGATGGAAATAAATTACCTGACTGTTTGACACATAATGTCAAAGGAAGCTAGATAAAATCAAGAAAATTATACGTTTTCAAACTAAATCTCAAATAACTTAAAACCGATTTATTTTAGGTATACTCAAAAAGTAACGAATTGGAAAACCTTTGCACTAGTGAAATAAAAAAGTGGGTTTCCAATTGAAAAAAATAATTTATGATAGTTTTTTAATCGCTCAATTCCATGATAGCTGCAGCCATTATTATATGACATTTGAACAACGAATTTAAGTATGTAATAAAAAATAGGGGCACCCATTTCAAATAAGAAAGTTTCTGTCAACTTCCGGTATTTCCGGAAGTGCCGCCATATTGAAAATATTTTTAATCGATAGATCTCGTTGTGAAACAATGATGTGCAAAAAATCTCCGATCTAGATATTGTGGTTCTCTAGAAACTTCTAATGTACGCTCAGCCTGGGACTCCCTATATAAAATAATATACAGGATGACCCGAATTGCAATATGAAAACTTATTATACAGGGTGTCCCAATATTCCGTGGACATAGAACTACTACGTATTTGTGGAATCAAAATAAGTTCAGTGGACGCAATTTACCTCTATACAAAAGTGCTTTGTTTGTCCGCTAGAGGGCATCAAGCTTAAAAAAACACATTTTTTAAAATGTTCTAAAATCTACTGGCTTCTATCAAAGCCTTGACACTGTATGAAGAGTTATAAGTGGTGATTAATTTCCTCTACAACTTATTCTAATTGAAAAATACGTAGTAATTCTATGTTCTACGGAATATCGGGACACCCTGTATATTCTAAACGTTGTTTGTTTCTAAAAATCGTTTTAATACTACGCCCTCTTTAGACATTACTCTGCTAACTGTATTTTTTCAGTAATTCTAAAACTTGATCATATTAGTGAACATCCAAACAAATGGCTTCTACTTTTGGACAATTTATTTAATGTTAAATTAATAGCACTACGATTGCATGTAACATATACTTTATATGACTAGCTTTTAAAGCTACCTTCCATTTTACACAGGCACTCGTGCACTCCGGGAGCGTACTTCCCTTTGGGAAGCTTGCCCTTCACGCCGTGATCCCACTCCTTGTACTGTTTGCCCAGCTCCTGCACGATCCGCTTCACCGCGCACTCCGACTGCTTCAGCATCTTCTTCATGTGATCGTCTCCGCTGGTGCACGCGATTTTGTTCGCGATCTCTTGCAGCCTCTTGTTCTCGTTAGTCGCCATCGCCAGCTCCTTCTTCATTTGCTCCAGCGTTTTGATTTCTTCTTTGTTCAACTTTTTACTCGCGTCTATGGTGCCCGTTTTGCATTTTAATTCGTCCTCTAGGCACCTAATGTGACATTCTTTTTGGAGAATGGTGTGCTCGGCGCGATGGAGCTGCTTTTCTAGTTCTTTTATTTTAAGCGAGGTTTGTTGGGCTTGAATCAGTTGTTCTTGGGAAGCCGCTATCATTTTATCCTTTGCCTCGATATCTTTTTTCATCGTATCGATCATGGTGTTCATTTGGCCCTAAAATAATATGCAATTACAAATGAGGGGCTTAGAATAAAAGGGGTACAAGTGACTTTTTGTTCTAAATGGACTGAAGTACAGATTTAGACACTTTAGGTACCAATTTATTTAGTATAAAAGGAAATTAAGTAAATTCTATATTCTACTCTACTCAGTACCACTGTAGAATATACTTAATTCCATTTTATACTAAATAAATCTGTACCTAAATTTTCTAAATCTGCATTGAGGAAAAAGTCACTTGTAACCCTAAGCGCCTCAAATGTACTACGTAGTAATTTACTTCAAGATAATTTTGATTTTATTACTTATTCAACTACAGTCTATTTTACAAATTTCGAGTTTTTCCGAATTTCTGAACTTTTTTCGAACCTCAAAATTAGTCGAATAAATTAGTTGTTTCAATTAGCGTAGAAGTTTGTTACTCTAATTTCAATGTGAGAAACGTCAAAATTAATGATAGTAATTTTCAATTAGTAGAAAAAGTTAACAAACATTTAACATTTTCCGCTAATTAAGCTTGATTTTCATGCACCCATTATCTGCTGATGTAATGGTCCGACGACGCTCTGATTGGTCATAGCGTTTTCGCGCCACTTTTTTTCATCAGTAATCTTTTTACTCCAGCTCATCAACGGAGAAAGATCGTACGATAACGGACGTTTTGACAAATTTAATCTAACCTTAATAAAAAATATAATAGTACAAGAGCTAGCAACGTTGGGAAAACGAGAATTTTAAATAAGCTGGCTATATCTTTTGCTATCCTCTCCTGACCAAAAAGTGTGGGTCGTCTGGCTGCCGGTAGACTACTGCGGTTCAATATTGCGCATCACATCTGTACAGGGTATTCCATTTCGTGTGTTTTATGGGATTTCTCGTTTATGAGTAGAGATACAACGAGGGGTAAACCGCTGACGAATTTTTTTTTACACTAATACCAAAGTAATACCAAAAATAATGCCAAAAATGCCAACTAATGCCACGAATAATATCAAGTAGGTAATGCCAACATCTTGTACACCAAAATACACCAGCGGTTTACCCCTCGAGATACAATAGTACGATTTTCACATTATTCTGCATATGTTTGTCCTAGCCTCCTAGTTCCTGAAATACAAGGAGAATTTGTGATGCGCAGTAGTGAAGAGATGTTGAATACAGATATGATGGGCAGTAGTAAACGCAACGTCTACCAGCAGCCAGACGGTCCGCACTCTGTTCAGAAGAGCATAACAAAAGATATATTAAAATACCAACTTTCTTAAAATTATCTCTTGAAAACGTTGCTAGCTCTGAGACTATATGTAATACAGCAAAATCGTTATGGCAATGAAAATATAAAATGACCCATTCATAAGTAAATCGTACATTCGATGAACGGATGCGTAAAAATGCAATAAATTTAAAAAAAATGCGTAATTTTCTAACCAATTGAAGTCTTTAAATTCAACCAATAAAATTAATATCGTATAATCGTATCGTCGGATAACGGATGCATGAAAGTCAAGCTTAACACTAACAGAACTAAAGATATTAAAAAAATAACTGACCGGATTGCAATTCTTGCACTGTACCTCTTTAGGATATTTCATAATGATTCGCCTTATTATTAATTTCATTTGGATCTTTAACACTTACATCTTTGCTGCTCTTATTCTTCGTTATACTGTCCACCTGTATCACCAGACTCCTAATTTCGTTCTCCTGTTCGCAGATGCAAGCCTCCAAATCTTCCACTTGTCTCTGCAGTTGGTCTCTTTCTCGACCTATCGTGCGGGCCTCATCCACCTGAGCCTTCAACATCTCGCATCGGCACTCCATTTCTAGAACCTCCTCGTACTTTTGCTTGTACATGTCCCTTTCCGCCTTGATGTTGTCGAATATTTTCATTTTGTTCATCATGTCTTCGTATTGGTTCTAAAATCAGAATGTAATGGGTATTTTTGAAAAGTGGTTCACCTCTATAATTTTTTATTTATTTAGATAAAATACCGAAATTTGATATGTTAGTATATGACATAAATCGGGATTGATTGACGTACTCAATTACTTTCGGTCACTTCCTGTTTCACCGGAAATGACTATAAATTTTGATTTTTAAATAATACCATTAGAGTGCCATGGCTGTGTTAAAACCATTAATTTTTAATCTAGGATCTTTGGAAAAATAAATTTGATCGTCTAATGTATTTCGTGTCTTTTCCTGGCCGGTTAAAAGATGCCCCAATCCTATTTTTAATCTTAATACATCTGTTGTAGAGGGGACAGGGTATTTTTTCAATTGGAATAAGGATGACTCATCAGCATAATTGGAAAAAAACATTTAAAAAAAACGAATAATTTGGTCGTTACATTAATGGCCATGGCACTCTAGAACTGAAATTTAAAACACAATTTAAAAGGCGTTAAGAAGCTCTTAACTCACTCAAAATGCGTGAATTAAGAGCTTCTTACCTCACTGTCGTAGATATAAAGTTTTATAAGTACGTATTTGATGACGTACACGACAACTTTTATTGATTTTTCTATAGCAAACATACCTGTACATCGCTTAATTCATTAAGCTTGATCTGCAACCTATCCCTCTCCAATCTCATCATCTCCGCCTCCGTTACCTTCGCTTTCTGATTATCCATCTCCTTCTTCATACTCTCTATCCTCTTAGCCATGGCGTCCCTCTCCGACATGACGTTTTGCAGTTCCCTCTCCAAATTGTCCGCCACCGATCTCGATTTCTTCAAATCCACCCCTGACGACCGATCACCTTTGGACATATTCCTCAATTCGCGCTCCAGTTCATCCACTCTTTCCGCCTTCTGTTTATACTTCATCAATTCTGACTCCACCTCTTTCAAGCTCTTCACCTTCTGACTCATCTTGTCTCGTTCTTCCAGAACCGTATCCAACATATCCGATCTGTTCTTCAATAGTTCCAAGTCTTCGGGGACGTTTTCGTACTGCATCAGTTGCTTTTCCAGTAGCTGAACTTTATTGGCTAGGGCGTCCCTTTCTTCAGTTAGGGCTTCTAAGTGATCTAATTTTTCCTTTAGGGTGTCCATTTTTTCTTGTTGTATCAAATCAGGTTCGCTGTCTTTTAGAGCGACTCTGCTACCCAGCTCTACCTTAAGTTTTTCGTTTTCAGTTTCCACTTCCTTAAGTTTGCTGCAGTACCGCTTAAGAATTTCAACTTCTCGCTTGATGATCTGGGCTTCCTCCTCAGGAGACGGGTTTCCGCTTCGCATGATCTTGATCTCTGCTTCTAAAGCTTCGATTTCTTGCTGACAAGATGCCGGAAGTGATGGGTTGGTGACCGTTTGTAATTTCTAATCAAGTAAACAAAAAGGAAAGAATTATTTTATGAATGAAACTAGTAAAGGAAAGCTAGATTCGGTTACTGCTGCATGTTCCTAGTTTAACAAAATCCTTCAGCAAGACTGAACATGCAGCAGTAACGCCTATCTAACTTTCCCCGATATCTCAATAATACAAGACGTCAAAGTATCGATTTTTATTCGCAATCGCAAAGTCTGCTACAATCACAGAGTTGTCTACAATCGCAAAGAGAAAATTTCGATCTGTTCAGCCCGCTAGTTCCAGTTAAACATATTAAGAAGCGCTGGAATAAAGAAATTTGAATAATTTAAAAATGCCAATTTAAAAATTTAAATATGATGATTTTCTGAAAACTTTGCCATAATATAGTCATTGGGGATCCAAAAAGGGGCCTGCTTGAAAAAAAGTCCGGAAGTTTTGAAACTTTGCAGGTTTATAGGTTTTGGGTTCCCTAACTAAAATCCATAAAATGCACATTTCCAGACTTGCCGCCGGCGCCGCCATCTTGCCAAGATGGCGCCCGAAATCGGTATTTTGTAAATATCTCGAAAACTATGCGTTTTTCGTAAAAATTTGAAGAGAGAAAAATTAAAGAGAATAAAATTTCCTATAAAAAATGTTCTATGAAAATTTTCGCGAAAGTCATCCGTTTAGGCACAAAATCCGTGGAAATTTTACAATTTGGCGTGAAGTATGATATACATATGTATAGTCGATTTTCTGAAATCAAATGTCAATTAGGGTTCACTAAAACTAGTTTTAGTTTAGTTTCTTCAATATTGTCATAAAACAGTGGCGTATCATTAAATCGCTCATCAATTTATGAATAATTAATTGTCGTGCTGGACAGCATTCATTGCGAACTTACCACCAGGTTCAGCATTGGTCTGGTTGTACCAAAGATGCCGAAGAATGGGGTTGGAAGAAAACAAAAACAGACATCATTCCAGTCACAACGTTGACAGATCCAGCTCCAAAATCCCTATTGGCATTTTTATCCTGTAAATGCAAAACTGTGATAAATCGTGCGGATGCAGAAAAGCTGGATTAAAATTTTCAATGATTTGTGCATACTGCAATGGGAAATATCCCTGTGACAATGTCACTGAAGTGTCACTCGAAGAATTCGATGAAGAAGAGTTGGACTTGCCTGTAGATATCCCTCTGGCGGCTGAAGATGAAGAG
Organism: Sitophilus oryzae; assembly: GCF_002938485.1. Lineage (NCBI taxonomy): Eukaryota > Metazoa > Arthropoda > Insecta > Coleoptera > Curculionidae > Sitophilus > Sitophilus oryzae. Next base: position 1,298,536 of record NW_022146163.1, on the reverse strand, counting down.
TTGGACGAATTGAGAGACCACTCTGATGAGCCCAGCACAGCAGACATGATCGACTTTACATCAATGAGCCAGGTCAGTCGGGCTCATTGATAAGTTAAGCAGATAAGTTAAAGTTTTTAATGTACCTAGTGGAATAGGCCTCCGGGAAGACCACGTTAAAATAAACGCGCCATGTACTTTATCTCTTGGGTGGTGTGGAAACAAGTACACATTTTCAATAATTAATATTAATTATTCATAAATTAATGAGCGAATTAATGATACGCCATTGTTTCATGACAAAATTGAAGAAACTAAACTAAAACTAGGTTTAGTGAACCCTAATCGACATTTGATTTCGGAAAATCGACTCTACGTAATATATCATATTTTACGCAAAATTGTAAAATTTCCAGGGATTTTGTGCCTAAACGGTTGATTTTAGCGAAAATTTTCATAGAACTTTTTTTATAGAAAATTTTATTCTCTTTAATGTTGCTCTCCTTAAATTTTTGCGAAAAACGCATAGTTTTCGAGATATTTACAAAATGCCGATTTTGGGCGCCATCTTGGCATTATGGCGGCGCCGGCGGCAAGTCTGGGAATGTGCATTTTATGGATTTTAGTTAGAGACCCCAAAACCTATAAACTTGCAAAGTTGCAAAACTTCCGGACTTTTTTCCAAGCAAAAATCCCCAATAACTGAACTATAAAGAGCGCCACAGGATTATGACAAGAATCTAGCACTCGTCAATTTTTTTGTGTCAATGCAATTCGGGTTAACAAATATTCAATGCAATGTTTTTTCACATAAAATATACAGGGCGATCCGAACTGTATTCCGGAAACTTCGGCAGCTTATTCTGTAGATAAAAATAAATAAAAAAAGTTCGTATATATGTATGTCCTAAATTGATTAATTTCGGAGATACAGGGTGTAGAAGTTTCATTTTTATTTCAATTTTTTCTGAAGTAACTTCAATATTTGGATGAATATTGGTGTCTCGGAGTTTTTTGACGTTCGAAACTTCATATGGATATAAATATGGCTCCTATTTGTAGGAGGTGCCACCTACATGTGTTTTAACTCTTTTGAAGAATAATAACTTTTCGTCCGTACCTATATAAAAGAACTGAGTGGAAAAATATACATTTCCGTGATTTTTTACGTAAAAAATGTCTCCTAGTAAAAATCGCTACGAGCAACCGTTCTCAAGATATTTAAAATGGAAGTAGTCAATACATGTCATTATTGACAAAAATAAACATGTTGACTAGATAGTTATTTGACTGAGATCATAAATTTGAAAACTTTTTATTTTTTTAAATTAATCAAAATTTTTCTTCGAAATAAAGATGATAAAACAGTTTCTGTTGAACTTTTGACACACAATCATTTCAAATTTATGATTTCAGTCTAATAATTATTTAGTCGACATGTTTAATTTATGTCAATGATGACAGGTACTGATAATTTAGATTCCAAATATCTCAAGAACCATTACCCGTAGCGATTTTAACCAAGAGACATTTTTTAACGTAAAAAACATCGTAAATGTATATTTTTTTACTCAGAAGTTTTATAGAGGTACGAAAAGTTATTACTCTTCAAACCAGTATACAAATATGTAAGTGGCGCCCTGTACAGGTAGGAGTCATATTGATATCAAAATAAAATTTTTCATGGCAAAAAACTCCCAGATACCAATTTTCATCGAAATATTGACGTTACTTCAGATATTATTTGGAAAAAATCGAAATAAAAATGAAACTTGTACACCCTGTATCTCCAAAACTAAGCATTTTAGGACATATATTTATTCGAACTTTTATACTTATTTTTATCTGCCGAATATGCTGCCAAAGTTCCCGAAATGTAATTTGGACCACCCTGTATATTACGATATTATTATCAAATTGATTTGACAGTAATATTTCTGGATTATTGCCGCACATAGTTTTATTCTGTCTTTAATCCTGTGACACTATCCATATAAATTTGAACTACTATAATATCTAACCACAAAAATATAATTTTTCGTAATTACATAATATTATAATATAGAAAAAATATAGGAAACCATTTTCCTCGAATTAAAAAAAAATGATATAGGAAGTAAATATTTTAATGCCTGAGACAAACGTTATTCTCTTTGCTTAAAAACGATTATTATCCTTTATTAACTATTGATTATGAGCCTTATTTAGTACTATTTGACATGTTTATTAGCTTACTTTAAATTGATCCAACTCATTTAGGCATGCTTCGAGTTTCTTCTTCAAACCATCACGTTCGTTACTTAGCTGTTGTATTTTGGCTTTTTGTTCCTCACACAAGGCTTCAGCTGCCTAAAACCGACAAAGCTTAATATACCTTTATCATTTTTAGTTAGTACTAAAAGTGTTAAAATCAACGAGTTTTGGTGTGTAGGCTTGGTGCATTTCTGTTGATTTCAAAAAATTCAGACCGCAGCGCTGTATACGGCAGAAATCAGAAATGTTCGCTATGTTCACGCCGGCGCCGCGCCGTCTCGGTTACAGTTCATGTTGAAAGCTTTGTAATAATAATAACGTATTTTAGTTTTTTGCTAGTGCAGTTATTGAGACTGTAAAACATTCAGGTGCGATGTGTGATATAACGCTGTTTCGGGTAGTAAAAAATAAATGAAAAAGAACCCGAACTAAGCGTCATGTTGTGTTGTGACAATTTCAAATGCTAATAAAATTGCCGAAAAAATGTTAACGCGTAAAGGAGAGCGTAATTAGGGCGTTGTTGGGGCCAATAACATTCAATAACTCAATTTTTCCGGATATTCAACTCTCCCGAAACAACATTTTATAGTTTCATAGTTTCTCCCACCGATTTGATCAAAAGCAAAAATGGATTCTAGCAGTTCGACGAAACAAGTGAGTAAACAAAATGCTCGTTACATAATCAAAAAATTAAATAGACATATACAATGAGAATATTAATGGAATACTTTTTTTAATCAACTAAAGATTAAATGTCTTATGAACAACTAAAATTATAAGTATGTACGTTTAAATAATTTCGTTACAGCCGAAATAGCCCCAATTATGACCCGACTAGCAAAACCGGTGGGTAAAACTATGCTCGCTACTGTAGTTGAACTCATCTAAAAAGTGTTTTTAACTGAAATAATAAACTATAATACAAGTTAGACCTTCTGAAGATATCAAAATATTTTCTTTTTTTTTTTATTGTTGTCGATCCAATAATATATAATGTGTTCTTTTTTTATAAATTGGATTAGGATCGAAAGAAATCAACAGAAGTCCTTTGTTTTAAATTTGTCGACGTTTCGCAAAATTTATTTGCATCTTCAGGACACTACAAGTTAAGAGAGCAAAAATTACAATCAAATAAAAGTTTTTTCAAAAATTTAACAAACAACTTAAAATACATATCAGTGGAATTCCACACATATACAATTGGTAAAACTACCCTAATGTTAACAATTAAATAAAATATATGTATATGTTACTCACATTTAAATCTGGACTTTCTTAGTCATATCCATTAATACACGGATGGTATAGAGGGGAGTGGTATATATCCCTTTTTTCCTTTTAAAACACATAACACACTTACATAAAAAAAAACATATAACACAATTATGTATAGAGAAATATCACGAAAATCTTTTCCTTTCACAGACAAGCAGTGCAGATGTACCTACGTTGACCGTATACAGAGAGCAACTAATTCTAGTTGATAAAATACTAATATAATTTTTACCTGGAGATAAAGAACAGTTGAAAAAAGAAACATATAAAAATATTATTTGGATTTAAACCATTATTTTGAAGTTATATTATTTAATTTTTGAAAGAATATTAAAATATGCTGTACTCAGGTTTTCTACGTCTGTTCTTTTATTAACGCAATTTTTGTTTTTTTGGATTTCTATCATCTCTGCAAATAATCTTTTCTTATAATTAGATTGTGTTTGTAAAATAGTGGTATTGTCAAAATCGAAGTTATGGCCTGTCTCTATTTTGTGTTCTACTAATGCGGTAGGATTAGATTTCAAAAGAAAGTTCCTTTGATCATTTTTATGTTCATTCAATCTTTGTTTTAAATATCTACCGGTCTGCCCAACATAGCTTTTAGGACATTGAGTACAAGGAATGTTATATATTATATCCAGATTTAAATGTGAGTAACATATACATATATTTTATTTAATTGTTAACATTAGGGTAGTTTTACCAATTGTATATGTGTGGAATTCCACTGATATGTATTTTAAGTTGTTTGTTAAATTTTTGAAAAAACTTTTATTTGATTGTAATTTTTGCTCTCTTAACTTGTAGTGTCCTGAAGATGCAAATAAATTTTGCGAAACGTCGACAAATTTAAAACAAAGGACTTCTGTTGATTTCTTTCGATCCTAATCCAATTTATAAAAAAAGAACACATTATATTTTCTTTTTTATTTTTAGAATTTTCATAAATTATACTTCCTAACAGCGTTTCCAGATAGAGCAGAGCGTCCGCGACTTCGAGCAAGTACCATGAGCTTATATGAACAATTTCACATGGGTCGCGTATGCTCCGTCCGGATGAGCTATCTTGAAAAACATCCGCACCAAGCTTATTGTGAAAAATTAGTGATTTATTTGGCTATTGTAACACCAAAGGTTCCAACCTCAACTGTAAAGTCATGGAATGTATTAAACAACAAAAATCGCAACTTAATCCAGTGCATTATCGGTTTATTGATTTACCGGTTAAATGTCCTAAAGAGCGATAAAATATGACTATGTACTTACAGCCAATCTATCAGGATCCGCCAATGCCTCTTTATCATCGTTAGGATGTCCCGTCTCCACTGACTCGCTGGATGTTTTGTGCCGATTCTTCGCACGTGCTTTTATCGTTATTCGGCCAGGCTTTGCCGGATCATCCACTGGTTCAAAGTCAGACGGAAGATCTTTAATTTTGGATACCTAAAAATCAAGCTAAAAATCAAATACCTTTTGTAACTAACTAACTAACTTTTTAATCCTTCATATTGAACTCTAGCTAAACCGCTGCGCCGGGAGCTGTCATTTTTTAAATATGACCTAAACTTTTTTTTAAATGAAATATCCTATATACAGGGTTCGGCAATAGTGCGTCGGGCATCTGTAGCTCCTAGAATAAAAAACGATGTTCGATTTAAAATAACGAAGAAAAAATATTTTTTATTTTAGAAAGTTTGGCGTGGAAATTTTTAAACCTTTTTAAACTTATTTAAAAATATCTTAAGGTTATGTAGAGTGATCAGAAAGGAAGCCACAAAATGTAATAATATACAGGGTGTTCCATTTAAAAAAAAAACCATCCTGATCCACTCACACTTTTTTGAGTCACCCTGTAGAGGTTAAATTATTTTCCTGAAATACATCCTAACATACTTTAGGTTTAGGGAATGCAATCCCGCACCAAAATCTCAATCCCGCAAACCCGGGGGATTAAGGCAATCAATCCCGCGGATCCGCAAAATTGCGGGATTGTAAACAATAAATGCTCTTCTTTTCTCTCTCCGATTTTCGAATGAGGTTTGGAGCAGGTTTTAGACGCATCGATTGTGATTAAGATGCTATGTGGTTTTCGAAAATATATTTAACGAATTCTCGTATACAGAGTGTTTTATAATAGTATACAAATTTGGTCAAGAATTTTTTTTACCGAAAATTTGCAATTTTTGAAAAATCGAAATTTTAACTATGTACAACTAATCTGTATTGAAATTAGAAAAAACAATTTGGTGTTTTTTTTTAATTTTTTGTTTTAAGGAAAATAAGAGTTTTTTTCGAAAAATCAGCATTTATAGTCATACATTTGGTCCTAAATGGTACAAAAGGCATTGTACATTTTGCATAGGCCCACAATATACTGATATAGCGTGTATCTTAAACTAGCTGAACAGAAATTTGGACCGATGTATACAGGGTGTTCAAAAAATATATTTAATATTAAATAAACTTAGATTTTATTATAATTTATCTACTTATTTTATTAATAAAAGTATTATTCTGATGTTGAAGGTTTTTTTTTCAATTTGTGTTAGTTATCTGCTTTTAGATACACTCTATATCAATAATTTTTTGGCATATGCAGAATGTACAAAGCTTTTTGTACCATTTAGGACCATCGTATGACTAAAAATGCATATTTTTCGAAAAGACGTCGTATTTTCCTTAAAACATAAAAAAATAAAAAACCGATCAAATTGTTTTTTCTAATTTCAATTACAGATTAGTTCGCTAAATATATTTTCGAAAATCACATAGTATCTTAATCACAATAGATGCATCTAAAACCTGGTCCAAACCGCATCCCAAAATATTTTTTAGTTCAAGAGATATTCAACTTTAAATTTACCCTAAAATTTTGCTTGTCCCGATAATTATGTCCGGCAGTTTATTTGACGAAATTGTCCACTAGTAGTACTAGTTAAACGCTTTTCTTCACTTACGCTCGCCAGAAAGAAATCTAATAACTAACCTGTTTGTTTCACTTATTTTTAATGGCCAAGCCGTAAGGGGAATCCCCTGGTGTCGATCCCGCAGATCCCGCACGGTAAATCCCGCAAATTTGATCCCGCGGAATCACAGAGGGATCCCGCATTTGCGCGATCCAGCATTTGCGGGATTGCATTCCCTATTTAGGTTTGAACTTAAACAAAATTACTAAGTTTTTATTTTATTTTAGGAGCTGCAGATGCCCGACGCACTATTGCCCAACCCTGTATTTTTTTTAATTGTCATATCAAACCTGACATGTCTTCTAAAAATATAATATACTTTATATTTAATTTTATAAAGTAAGTAAAAACATTATTTTTAAGTTTTTACCATTAGGCCACCGACCGGTATAAATTAAATAATATAATAAGAAAATAAGAAAATAATATATAGGGCGTCTCATTTAAAAAAAAACACATAAGGTTGCAATTGGCCAAGTGTAACAGTAATCGACACTGTACCAGTGTTCGTCACTTTCTTCACGTTACATCACAGTTTTTGTGAAAAATTAAAAAATTTTATATAGCACCATAATAAATTAAAATGTATTTTACAGATTTGATATTATTTGATCGATTTCGCAACATGTGGATTTTTAATAGCTGTCATAAATCGTTTCTGCACATCAGTAAATGTACAAAATTAAGTTTAGTTATGCATATTTTTTTATTAAATAACCTGTATGGATATTAAACTTGCTGTATTTAGGAAGTTATACAAGATTTAAAGAATATGTTTAGTTTATTTTCCTGTGACGAACACTAGGTCTAATAAAAGTGGTGTTGTCCTTTATTTAGGAAGTTATACAAGATTTAAAGAATATGTTTAGTTTATTTTCCTGTGACGAATACTAGGTCTAATAAAAGTGATGTTGTCCTAATAATCACATAACGGCTCACATGACGGTTACTGGTACATGGAGGTAAAACTTATAACTGCGTATAGATTAATTAGTTTTGTTAGTCTAGACCTTATTTTTAATGGTGTTATTTTAAGCAGTAAGAATATACGTACCAGTCTCCGTCATACCATATTGTTTCGACATTTCAAAGAAAATATATGTTAATTAGAGATGACGAATACCGGGACATGGGGTGAAGATTTCTGGTATTATCAGATAATATGGTAAGAAAACTTAAATATTCCGCAGATAACACGCTTAAAACGATTGAACCTGTTAATAATGGTTTATCCATTAAGAACAACTTTGTGAGATAAGATGAAAATGGGACACCAATCCGTTTTAAGCCTACCAGAGGAAAACATCTTAATTGACAATATATGGATAATAGATAAATTTCATGCCTCTCATTATTTCTTTTCGGAACTTAAATAATTATTAAACCCTTCGAAAGGATAATTATTAAACCCTTCACCAAACGTAGTATGAACTTTTCTTAATGTGGCGAGGACGGGTACATTTACCGTAAGTTTGAATCATATTTCAAAAATGACAATTACCAGCAAAAATCTAGTTACGCCTCTGGATTCTACGTGAAAAACTCTACGCGACTCAGTTTTTACCTATCCGATAAGATAAGTAAATCAAGAAACGAAAGGGTTCGAAAAATGCAACATTTTCAAAATCACACTGTATATCAGTATCTAAGAGGGACAAAATATCTAAGTAGGACAAATACTAGTTTGCAGCATCTTTAGTTCACAAAAAAATAGCACAGTGATGTGAAACCTGCATCTTTGTATTTTTGTATCTCTACTCATAAAAGAAAAACCTCATAAAACACACGAAAATGGGACATCTTGCACATTTTTTACCCCTAAATATTTTTGATAAAAAAAATACATTTTACCATTTTATGGGGCGACTGACTTTTAAGTTTTATAGTCGGTTGGTCCTGCAAGAACTTGCCGAGTTTAGCTCTTTCTCTCTCTTGGCGTGTTTTCCCTGTACATTCTTCTTTCTCTAAACATTCCTCGGCGGCAAGCGGTGCTCCAGAACCTTGCATATAGTCACTGCCCTGCTTTGCCTTCATTTTAAGCGGTGCCACAACGGTTTGCATAAATTCTTCACTAACCGCACGCATTTTTTCGTCGTCGGCGGAGTCCGCTGGGACAGCTGAGTCCGCTCTGCCCGCTGGAACAGCTGAGCCCGCTGGGTCAGCTGAGTCCGCTCTGCCCGCTCTACCCGCTGAAACAGCCGAGCCCGCTCTGCCCGCTGGGGCAGCTGGGTCCGCTCTGCCCGCTCTACCCGCTGAAACAGCTGAGCCCGCTCTGCCCGCTGTGGCAGCTGAGTCCATTCTACACGCTGAGCCCGCTCTGCCCGCTGAAACAGCTGAGTCCATTCTGCACGCTTGGACAGCTGAGTCCGCTATGTCCGCTGAAACACCTGACTCCGCTCTGCCCGCTGGGACAGCTGAATCCGCTCCGTCCGCTGGGACAGCTGAGTCCCGAGATACTTCTCGCCCAGAATCTTCCAAGCATACTTTGGCCATCCGACTAGTCTAGAAAAGAAATAAAGATTTTACTTATTGATATACAGAGTGAGTCTTATATATATAATAAGTGCAAATATTTTCAAAGGTGGTAGATCTCGTTAAAAGAAACATATTTTCTCTTTCCCGCTTTTCAAATAAGTACAAAATAACCGAGTTATTTGACTTTGAAAATTTAAAAATATATACATTATTTTTTTCTTAAGTATTGAGAACCACCGGATCTTTTCTGAATTTTCTTTCTTGTAAATTTAATCCTATAGTTCATATCGAATAAACTTTTAGTCACGTGATTAAGCTTTACCGGCTCAGCGTTGCCCACTTTTACAAATTTTCTTTTGATCAAAATATTTTAGGAAATAAAAATAAATTAATTATAAATATACAGGGTGGTCCTAACTGTATTTCGGAATCGGCAGCATATTCTGCAGATAAAAATAAGTAAAAAAGTTTTATAAATGTATGTCCTAAAATGCTTAGTTTGGGTGTAGAAGTTTCATTTTTATTTCGATTTTTTTCAAATAATTTTTGAAGTAACGTCAATTTGAATGAAAATTGGTGTCTGGGAGTTTTTTCACCTGAGAAATTTGATTTTGATGTCAATACGACTCCTACTTGTAAGGGGCGCCCCCTACATATTTTTTAACTGGTTTGAAGAGTAATAACTTTTGGTCCGTACCTGTATAAAACTACTGTAAAAAAATATACATTTACGACGTTTATTACATAACAAAGGTCTCTTGGTAAAAATCGATACGAGTAATGGTTCTCGAGATATTTGGAATCGAATTTATAAATACCTGTTATCATTGACATAAATTAAACATGTTGACTAAATAGTTATTAGACTGAAAACATAAATTTGAAATATTTTTGTGCCAAATGTTAAAGAGAAACTATTTCATTTTTTCGAAAAAAAATTATGATCAATTTAAAAAAAAATAAAAAGTTCCCAAATTTATCATTTCAGTCGAATAACTAACTAAAAAATAAATGTTGAGTAGTCAACATTTATTTTTTTGTCAAAAATAACATGTATTGATTATTTCCATTCTAAATATCTTGTAAACGGTTGCTCGTAGCGATTTTTACCAATGCGATTTTTTATCCTGCATTTTTTCAGATGATATTATAATAAAATAACAACTATAGTCTATAAAATTAATAACTTTAAATTTTGACCGTTACCGTTTTTTACCAACATGGCAAATAAAAAATCCATCTATCAAAAAAATTACTGATATTCTTTAAATTGGTCGCGTTCATCAGGATAAGTTGATCAGTGAGCGATGTGCCATCGATTGGTTGTCCTGCTGAACGCGCTTTTTAGCATCCCTTAGACAAGGAACTCTCTTTCCTTGTCTAAGGTCTATAAATCATCAGTAATGCATATAGTCTAAGTCATAAGTAAAGCATATTAAATTGTTTTCATCCATTTTTGGCACAAATCGAGGGGATTAGTCAACCGAGAACAATAAACAAAATGGTTTGTTTTCGTTTTCCAAAACATTTTGTGACATTTGGCTTATGTGACGTTTAATCCATCATGCATCGGTAGCGTAGCGTATTTTAAATCTGATGGAAAAAATGGCGACTGATCCCAGAGCGCTCACAACTAATCGGCGCGTTCAGCAGAAAATTAGTGATCGCTGCGGTAGCGCTACGTCCTGATGAACGCGACCATTGAGTGCCTGAACGAATCAGATAGGTAACTCTTTTTACTTTCGTGAAATAGAAAAGGAAAATAATAAAACAAATGACAGTTCTTTCTCTTCTTGCAAAAATCAACACGAAATGTCATAAGTGTCAAAAGTAAAATGTCATCAGCTTTTGACATTTCTAAATATCAGACAACAAACAAAAATGCATGGCCGCAAGTTGCTAACCCAGGGGGGTGACAGTAAACCGGAAAATTGGAAACAGTTGTGGCGCGGTTCTACCCAGGCAGAAAGCATGGCCTTCTAGACTGTCCTAGACAAAAATCTGAATATTTCTATATGATTTCTGTCAATTTCTGCTACGGAACATTTTTATGCACGTCGGCGTCCTGTTCTTTTGTCTTTTGTCTGTGTGTCAGTGTGAGCCTCCGAGGCCTCTGGCAAGGTCGGGCGCCATTTTAATTTTTGCCGTTTAGATTTGATTGGAAGTTTGTTTCTGATATTTCGGCTGAAATTTATAAGTACAAAGATGTTTTTTGATATAAAGTTCCTTGTTAACACTTTAATAAAGTATATATGATATTAATTACATGAAGAAAATGATGAAATCGACGTTTCGGCGTGTAGCAGGTATGGGCCATATTATAGGTAAAAATAGGTAATATATTAACTGTTTTTATATTTTTTTAGCTTTAAACCCAAGGATCTTGGGATATTCTTTCAAGGATTTTTCCGTATCTCTACTTTAAAGACTGATCGGTGATTTTGAGCAATTGAAAGCAAGTTATACAAGGTAAATTATGATTATTGAACTATTATTAGCCTACGTTAAATTTCTACAAGATGAACAGAAATGCGTAATTACATATCACATAGGTACCTATTATGTATTTTCATAGCAATAATGCTATAAATCTATGTATGTAGATTATTTTTAAAATACAAATGAGGTATTAGATGTATATGTATCATATTTTTTATTCATTTTATTTTCATTCAAGTCCTGTTTGATTTAATTCACAAAAGTCTTATGTAGGTACCTATATTTATATTTTTTACATATTTTTTTTGATTCCAGGTTTTGTGTGGGTTCCGGTTGCCTTTTTCCTGCTTCCAGTTATTTATCCGTGAAGCTGTGAAAACATTTATTTATCTTCAAGTTTCTGTAAGTCAATGCACTGTTACTTTACTAATTCGCTTTAACACAGCATCTCTGATATTATTTAAATATTTAATATTGATACAGTAGTTTATTGGTTTATAGCTCTTTAATTGTGTTGATTTGCATATTTACATTGTTCTAAATTCCAAATAAATATTTTTGAGTAATTTTGTTGTATTATTTACTACTAGAAAGAGTAAAAAGTATATTACCCTCATTTAAACCTCCCTGAACAGCCCGCCATTGAGTGCCTGAACGAATCAGATAGGTAACTCTTTTTACTTTCGTGAAATAGAAAAGGAAAATAATAAAACAAATGACAGTTCTTTCTCTTCTTGCAAAAATCAACACGAAATGTCATAAGTGTCAAAAGTAAAATATCATCAGCTTTTGACATTTCTAAATATCAGACAATAAACAAAAATGCATGGCCGCAAGTTGCTAACCTAATAAAATTAACACTAGAAAAGCCCGCGGGAACTGTCAGATTCAAAGTTATTCGTTTCACAGACTATATATTAACTTTAAATGATAAATCTATTAAAAATATTGTGGGTGTAGATATTAGAAATGCATTATATTTTAAACGTTATTTATTTAAACCATATAGTATATGGAATGGGGATTAGCATATATTTATTTACATTAGTCATTTTAATCCTTTACGAATACTTATAAATTATTAAGGAATAAAAAAACGTGCTCCTATAAAATTAAGACACATTAGATTTTTCATAATATTCATAAATAAAGATTATGTTAAAAATACCCTATGATCGAGAAAATACGCGTATTTCTCATATAATTTTACAAAAAATAAAATGATGACAGCTTCATTTTATAGCCATTGCTGACGCCGTTTTTTTTCGATCGTATAGTGTATTGTATATAAAATTTAAGACATGACAGAAAAACTTTATATCAATAAATTGAAAAAAACTTATTTATTTATCTTATATTGTGTATAATCCTAAAAAAATATATCAACTAAAAACGCTTTATCACATCTATAATCAAAGTACATAATATAAAATGATGAAAAATCATAAAAAAAAGTGTAAAGATAATCATAATTTAACCCTTCATATAAAGTGGGATTTGCGACTCAATAATTTGCTGGTTTTTGTTTTACGTTGAGCCAATAATTAATTGTTAAATACATAGGTATTAAAATTGATAAAAAATAAATTTTTAAAAAATAAATATTAAATGTATATATTTTTCTATATCTTACCAAAGAACTCAGCTGTTTCCTATTTTCATCGTTTAAATCCAAACTGGATATGAAAGTCCACAGTTGTTTTAAACAACTTTTGAGCTGTGTTATGTCAGAGTTGGCCATTGCTAATAGGGCATTTATGATTACTTCTATGGGTATAACTTTTCCTATGTACTGAAACCAAAAAGTAATATCAATATTAAGAACTTCACAAACTTATACAGGACCATAAATACAACCGGGCATAAAATTAGAGTCACCTCCAAATTTGCGATTATTTTTGAAATTTTCGGGTTTTAGAGATTTTTACTAAGTATGGCATAGTTTACTCACATAATTCAATAAGTTTATCGTGATTTCGCTTGGATAAAAAAAGTTGTTATGGTTTTTTCAAAGTTTTGTTAAAAAAGGGTCCCTCTCCGAAATTCCTTAGTCCCATTATCAGCGTATTTCTGCATTCCATGTATGGTTCTAGAAGAAGGCCATGGACAGCGTGAAACTGCAAGAAACCTGGATGTGAGTCTTTCCAGTGTGCAACGAGTGTCTCAACGGTACGAAGAGACTGGTCTGCTCACCCGAAGACCTGGTTCGGGACGAAGAAGGAATACAACAGTTAGAGATGATCGCTTTCTCATAACTAATGCGTTAAGAAACCGAACGAGTACAGCAGTTTCCCTACGAAATCATTTGCAAGAAGTTAGAAATGTAAACATAAGTGAGTGGACAGTTAGGAGGCGACTTCACGCTGCTGGATTATCCTCTCGAACCATGGCTACCGGACCGCCCCTTTCCCGTGAACACCGAATTGCAAGATTGACTTTTGCACGAGGGCACTTGGCTTGGACAATAGAAGATTGGAGCCGCGTATTGTTCTCCGATGAGGCGCGATTTTGTCTAACAGGTTGAGACAGACGTGTGAGAGTATGGCCACGACAAGGCGAACGATTATAGTCGAACGACCTGCATTTGGAGGAGGCTCAGTTATGGCATGAGGAGGCATATCCTTTCAGGCTCGCACGGAGTTAGTGTTCATCTTGAATGGGACTTTGAATGCGCATAGGTACATCCTAGAAGACCATAGGTACATCCTAGAAGACCATGTTATGTAGGAAATCCTAGGAGACCATGTTATACCATTCCTGGGTTTTCTTGGGGAAAGCGCAACCTTTATGCAGGATAATGCACGGCCCCACACTGCTAGGATGACTTCTACGTATCTCGATGAGGTTCAAATCACAGGATTTGTTTGGCCACCGCCGTCCAGACTTGAATCCCATCGAGCATGTTTGGAATGAAATGAAGAACCAAACCCCCAGAAACTGTCAAGAGCTTTGTAATGTACTGGTGCAGGAATGGGAGAATCTTCCGCAGGGTGTAATCCAGAACCTTATCCAAAGCATGCCGCGTCGTCTACAAGCGGTTGTCACAGCTCGAGGAGGAAATACTCGGTATTGAAAATTGAAACCTTGAGATGTTTTTTCTTTAATTTATGAACTATGCATTATTTCAATAAACCGTTAACAAAACCGTAACAACTTTTTTTATTCAAGCGAAATCACGATAAAATCATTGAATTGTGTTAGTAAACAGTATAGTAGTATAGACTACGTCAGTGGTCACGGGACGCGAGAACAAGGTCATATAAAGTGGCAGAAAAAGAACAAAGGATTTGACAAGGAGTAAAGCTATTATTTTCCTGATACTATGACCAAACTAAACCAAAAAAGAAAAAAAAAACATTTTAATTAAATAAATTTCGTTATACACTAAAGTTTGGTGATTTGGTTAAATTTTAGTCAAGTAGTAAAAACTGTTTTTTTTTTCAAGCCAATAAGATGCCTACATTCCAAAAGCAGTACTGCTAGATAGTCTAGATATAGAATCTTGAGGATGACACTAGCCTGAAACAGTACCTATAATACTATACATGGCTGAACAATTTTATTTATTCTATATTTTAATATAATTATTATCTACCTACTTTTGAAATGTCCTTTGTGGCCAATTCTAAGATATGTTGTCTGCGATCTTCGACGATATCGCACCAATTTCGGACATCGGTCGACGAAGGATAGGTTTTCAGTCTCGATTCTGATCTTCTCCGTTCCGGCTGTACATCTTTCGCTTTCCTAAACATAAGAGCTTTCTTTTGGGTGTATGTCGTCATTTTGGATAATGGATACTTTGCGATAGACGACGTAAACAGATACTAAAAAGATTAAACCAAAGTTACATTTCTACAAAAAAATCTGGCGTTAAATTTGAAAAATTTTGAGTTCCTGTCGATTTATGACAGATGTTTCAAAATATATTTTTTCGGGCTCGTTCATTTGACATCAAAATTGTCATTATTCGTTACTAAACACCAGTCAAAAATACTGAAAATCGTGTTTATGTTCAGGTGATTGTTTTATCGTCACTCAAGCTTTGGCGTATGACATTGGCATTTAAGAGTGTAATGGTTTTATGTTCAATTTCTATCGGTTTCCTGAAAGTTTTCTTATTACGGAACACGAATCATAAAAAACATCCTTTGACTATCTATATAACCCCTACTGGTTATATAGTCAAAGAAAATATCTATCATAATTGTCACCAAACTAACCAGCGCCAGAAGGCTGGTTTTTCTTGTTTTGTTTGTCAATTGTGTTGTCAATCAAGGTCATTTATGTGACAGATCTCAAGCAAATACTGGAAATTCGAGTGTAATTCTCATTTAATTTCTAAAATTTGTAATAATATTTTGTATTTATATCCAACAGCAATGCAGGTAGGTAGTAAAGGTAAATAAATTTCATTAACTAAATAGAATTACTTTTTAGGACCATTTAAACTTATCATGCAGCCATTGTTCCTTAAACTCAGGAGCATTTAAAAAAAAACATGAGAAACAAAACAAAAAGTAATCGTGAATGTTTTGTTAGCTATAAAAATATAAAAAATATTGATTAGATTTGTTTATTTATTATTGATCTGTTTCAATATTGGACTTGCAAATCTTCACTTGAGCTGTCTAACGAGTCATAGATAAATGAAACAAGTTTAGATTGGAAAGTGCCCATAAGGACAATGTAAACACTATTTGGCGCTATTCTTGCAACGGTCGCGATCCAAAACTTTTGAAAATTTCGGAGCGGTTCGGCTTTTTCCGGAATTATATCGCCAAATATTGTTTATTCAAATTTATTATTATTTTCGTTAAATTTTATAAATAAAATACAGTGTGTTGCATACAAGAAACTTTATTTTATATAAGGACGCATGTATGAAATACCTACGAAACATTGGAAACCGACGTTATGCCACGATCCACGATGGTTTTTGCAGTTCACAGTTCACAGCATAGCTTTTTAAGTTTTTAATGCCACTTTTTCACAATTATCACCGGTTGGAGTAAATAAAACTTAAATTAAACTCACAAGATAGCAATAATTACTTTGAAAATGGACGTTATAAACACTTTTCGGAATTTCTTTAATGAGAGCGGTTTAGATTTTGAAAGATTATTATGATTTTTGAAGATTCTGACTTTGACAAGAGAAAATTATTTCTGTTTTTGTTTGCTGTTGTTCTTAGCGACCGCTATAGCAGCGCCAGATCGCGTATAACGGTCGCGACCCAAAATAATTTCGCGATCCAAAATTTTTACGGGCTTTCCAATCTAAACTTGTTGCATTTATCTATGTAACGAGTTTATAATAAAGCATTAAGGAATGACATGTTACATCATTTTGACAGGTTTTGGTTATCCACGTCTATTCTGAAAATCCTTGTAAAACTATTAGAAGTCGCTAGTATGAATAAATTTTGAATATGTCATATGCAAATAGAAAAGAAAGAATATTTAAGGATGGAGAAAGATGGGATATTCCTCATTCGAGATCAGAAAGTCGTATGAAAAAGTATTGGTCTGCTACGGATAGGAGAGCTTGGTGCGATGAAGTGGAATTGAGAAGACAGCACATATTGGAATTAATTGCTAAAAATAGAGGGGTAAGTTTTTGAAACAAAACGAATTAATGTCAATATAGGCCAATCAAATTAGAAAGTTCACTTGGAAAAAAGTGTTGGAAAGCTAATTATCTTGATTTGTTTAGTTGACATGAAAGAGAAGTGTCACAGTTTTGCACGATTGCTCAACCGCCGCTTCACTCAGGAGAACCAAAAGATGGTAAAATTCTTGGATTTTTTTCAGATTTTCACCTATAGATCCGAAACGTTGCGTTTTAGCAAATATTTCACTATTACAAGAATTAAAGAGTATCAATTCGTTTAATTCGATCTAGGAGTATGGTAGAAATTGAAAGATGAAGAATGGTGATATTTACTTATTTTGCTGACAAACGCATTAAAGTGACATTTAAACGTTCGTCACACAGAACTATATCATTCTAAATAATAAACCATACAATAAAAGTTACAGAGCATCAAATTAGCATTTTACATGAAGTAATACATGGCAAGAAAATAAAAATTTTTGCGTTCCGTCGTCCAACAATTCTGCGTAGAATCATAAAGTATCAATTCGTTCAATTCGGTTCAGTAGTCTGAAATGATGCTTAAAAATAATGATTTTACCAGTTTTGCCGCTTCAAAAGAGCGTTTCTTATCCAAACGACCGTAATAAGAAACGTTTAATTAGCATGCTCTATAAAAAGCTAGATGATAAAGGATTTATTGTAAAAGTAGTGGAGGAAGATGCTGATAGATTCATTGTTCCGATTATTAAGTAATTATTAGTATATTTGTTACGATTTATAAGTAAGTAAGTAAATGTTACGATTAGCACCTACCACCTCAAAGATTGCACTAATAAAGGCTAGGAAAGATGCGAAGGAAAATAAATAATTGCACTCTCCCCGACACTTCAAATACTCGAAGAGTTTAAAATGAAACATTCTGTTCCTGCATGTTTTCAGTGGATATGATAACAACTGATCATTGTATCAGCAGAAGAAAATGAAGTTTGTCAAAACCTTGGACAGAAACATAGACTTGTTCTGGGATAAAATTCCCTGTAGCCATTTATGGTGACCCTCAAAATCAAAATCATTAGACGACATAAGATACGATATGTTCGCCAAAGTAGTAGCCAAAACAAACACGAAGATAGCAACCTTTTTCCTCTCTCCGCAGCAGCACGCTTTCCGGAGATACCACCAAGTCCAGACGTGGTTGAGGCAGGCTAAAAATCCAGTAGCACCTCTAAGAAGTACTCAACAGCGTGTCCTGCTTTACGGGATGCCGAGATCACTGCAGTTGTCAAAAAGCAGGAATGAAATGCAACTTTCATTGTATGGTTTATTATTTAGAATGATAATTTCCGTGTGACGAACGTTTAAATGTCACTTTAATGTGTTTATCAGCAAAATTGGTAAATATATTACCATTCTTCATCTTTCGATTTCTACCATACTACTGAACCTAATTGAACGAACTGGTACTCATTATACGCAGAATTTAATTTAAACAGGTCTTTAATTTTTGTAATAGTGAAATATTGACTAGAACGCAATGTTTCTATAGCCGAAATCTGAAACTATAGGCGAAAATCTGAAAAAGAATTTTACCATCTTTTGGTCCTCCTGAGTCGAGCGGCGGTCGAGCAACCGTGCAAAACTAGGATACTTATCTTCCATGTCAACTGAACAAATCAAGACCATAATTAGATTTCCAACGCTTATTCCAAGTGACCCCTATAATAGATCTTATTTTGACTGGCCTAACTTTATTTATAAGGTTATACTTACTTTAGCAATTCTGCTTGGAATCCCTTATCCCTCTTGGTATGATCTTGAATATAATGGCGGCAACCAGAGATGCCGAAAATGAGGATTTGCAAAAAAGAATAGATTCCCTAGAAGCGCAGTTGGCCGTATACAAGGACATTGATTTAACTGAGGAACAACAAAAAGAAGTTGATGCACTTATAAAGAAATATAACATTAAACCACCTGAAGATTAACTTAAAACATTTTAAGTACCTACTTATCATATTGTTCTGGATTCAAGTTTTTAAATAAAACATTATATTACCACAATTCAGATTTATTCTTACGGAAACTATGATCCCATCAAAAAGCATAAAGCCGAGGGCAGACGTTTTATTGTCCGTCTTTCTTGCCAGGTATCCTGCTCATTGCCACTTGAGGGATTTGACTGCCCATTGCCACTTGAGGGGGTATGACATTTATAACCTAGGTCTTTTGTCGTATCCACTCTATTCTGTTAGGTCTTTCTTGGTTATTCTCAGCACATTTCGTTCCATTGAATGTTGTTCGACCTGCAATTTCCTTATGATGTCCGTTTTAAGTGGTCAGGTTTCGCATGCATAGGTCATAACTGGTAGTACACATTGGTCGAATGTTTTCTGCTTTAGATAAAGTGGCATTCTAGATTTAAATATGATTGAGTTTCTTCTACTAAGGGCTAACAAAGGTTAGTCTTGGGTCGAGATTTCCGTATGTAAGAAGAGTACAATGCGTTTATAATGTACTGAACAAAGAGAGGACAGTAAACACGTTGCCAAACGTTGCAAAATATTGATGTGCAAAAAATCTTGTTACGGTTATATATTTTAAAGGGGAATTAATTTTCTTATATTTATTTTAATTAATATATCTTGACAAAATGGTGAATGTGGTGATTTATTATTTTGTTTATAACCTTGAAGATGGCACGTTAATAAAATATAACAATACATTTCTTAATACATATTAATTATTTATTTATTTTCTATTTACAAGTAAAGTAAATGTGCATTAACTTTAAATCATAATTTAACTTCATATTGTTGTATTTTTAGCCAAATGTAATATTTTGTAAATAATATCTTTGACTCGATCTTGAGGTATTATTCTTCAGGTTATGGAAGGGTAAATGCATCGTGTAAAGACTTCTTATTTATCTAAAATAACGTTAATTAAAGTAATATTAATAATAACCACTTTATATACTTACTTTTGGTATTTGTTTACTTCTGTTCAAGTGGAAATATTCATTGCATTTTGTTAGTTGTTTGGTTGCTACAAAGGGAAACCATATTATATTAATTATATTATACGAAACGATGTACATACCTTTTTAATAACAATAATACCTTCAATAATTATTATTAATAAATAATCTGATTGTGATTTTTGTTTAGATTAATTAATTTGTGGTTAGGGCAGAAACGTCAAATCATCAACGGGTCTAACGGTGTTGCCAGCTTCTTGAAGTTTTCTTAAATCATATTTCACCTCATTCATATTTAGTCTCTAAATAATTAATTTTAGCATTTAACTTATTTTAATACTTTTATTTATTAATGATCTTAAACTCTTATCAATTGTATCTAGTTGTAATTGCATTTAACTTATTATTATTGTTTGATTTATTATTAAGTTTCTTTTATTATCGGATTACTCCTGGCAACATTGGTACTTAACTGGTTGCGGATGTACCTAGGGATTTTATAGCTAAATTTATATCAGGAAGGGGTATCGATATTAAAATTCCAAGCGCCCACCTGTCTGGTGATTTCCTTTCTTTTCTTTTCGGCACGCTGGCAGTGAAGTCACGTTTTGAGTTGGAAAAATCCTTTCATTTGATTTTGGGAAAGGTTAATAATTCTCTACGTTTAATTGATATTATGTATATCATACAGCTACGGCTGGATTGAGACGAAACTAATAGCGTTGCATCTTTTGTATTATTTCCAAGGAAATCGCCCACAGTTTGGGTAAGTTAATTTTGGTTTATTAATTATCACGTGGGACAAATTTTTATTGGGTTAATTTTAAATTAGGCACCTTGGTTTGGTTTTCTTTTACGCACCAACTTGATTCCACGAGGGTTTTCACGACTGGCTAGCGAGGTTCCTGTTCAAACCAATTGATCAGCTAAGGGGAAGCCACGTGGTTGGGCCTTCTGGTTGTGCGGCAGATCCTGGCGTAGGGGATTTTTTTTGGGACCCTTACGAATAAAAGCTAAGTACCAAACTCTTTATTAGCTCCCTCTCGTTCCTGCGTACTTAATAAATATTGTACCTATTTTTTTTTGTTGCTTCTGATTAGTTTTAGTAAAGACCATTTATTTAGTAATTTAAGTATCATTTATATCGTGGGTACCCCGTTTTTCATATATATTAAATTTTAGTAGAGTAGGTAATTTTTTTAGTCTAGGTTACACTAACTGGTCATCTAACGGGTAACCAGGATTACCAATTATTGCAAATATTTAATTTATAATATAGTCATTTTAATTTCCCTATATTATTGTAATAATTATTTAAACCATTTTAAATTGTATTGTTTCAAATGATGAGCTACCCTACATCTGAATAAACGTCTGTCTTGTTAATCTGTGTTTTATTGTGTAATTACATTGAACTAAAATTTGGTGTTTTATATAGGTACAATTTTGAACCCACCTCCCAAACGGGAAGGTAGCAATCTCCGATCTAGATGTTGTAGTTCTCTAGAAACTCCCTTTGACTCCTAATGCACGCTCAGCCTGAGACACCCTGTATATCGGCGAGAGTTAGCAATTTTACCTTATTTGGCATTTTGTTGACGTACGTCATTGTCTCACGTAGAACTGTCCAAAAAATGACAATTCCCTTAACAATCCTTTGCAGAAACACCTCCACATCGCCCATTTGAAAGAAGATAAATTGAAATTCGTTCTGAAATAGTTCTTTAATTACTCCTCACCATGTCATACGTGAATAAGAAGGAACGAATCTTTAGGAAAGGCGAAAGAACGGATATCCCTCGAATAAGATCTGAAAGTCGCCTGAAGAAATACTGGTCAGAAACAGACCGAAGAGCTTGGTGCGATGAAGTGGAGTTAAGGAGACAGCACATTTTAGAACTAAATGCCAGGAACAAAGGGGTACGTATGAAACAATTCGTTTATTCTGATTATTATCCGTTTAAGAGTCCAAAGTGTAGCAAAATAAGCGTTCGGCATTTAACGTTTTATGTCAAACTGGCTAGGTATTTTTACACAAATGAAAAAGGAAATTAAAGATAAAGGATTATACTATATCCGTATTGTAGCACATTTATAGACAACTTCTTTATTTTTAAGATTTTGATGGTCAAACATCAACAAAATATTCCTTATGTTTGAACTAATTTTTCTCGAAAACAAAGACAGGATTTAAAATTCCGTTACAAAACGGAAATAGATTGGAATTTTTGTGATTACAGTGATATATAATTTATATGGTTTTTTTTTATGGCAAATGCTGAAGCTCCGCAAACCTTAATCTAGCCGTAATCAAAGCACGTGTGTTTGTAATTTTCAGTGTGGCTTAACACGATAGGACAGTCTATTACGCTGTACAGGGTGTCCCATTTTGGTTGAAATCATACGGTATCTCCGTTATTAGTGAAGATAGAAGGGTGCGGTTTGCACAAACCTGTCTCACTTTTTTGTCAAACGGAAGATGCCGTAAACAAAATTTTCATAGCCCTCTTCGTTTCTAAACTACAGGGTCTATTTGAAAGTTTTGCAATTTGGGACACCCCCTGTATCTCTGTTATTGTTAAAGCTATCGAGAAGGTGAAAACCGTTTATTCTAGAACTGTTTACGTAGAATACAGTGGCGTAGTCTGGTTTTCTACCAAAAAAATATTTTTGAAAATATGAACTAAAGTTATGTTTTTTTTAAATGGAACACCCTGTATATTTATAAATCATATGATCTCTCTTGCCATAAGCTTCTCAAAAATATATATCACTCTATATTTATTTTCACTATTTACTGCAATATTTAGAAGTTTTTATTAAGAGATCATATTTATTAGTAGACCATGATTGATAATAAAAGAAACTAAAGAATTATTAAAAGTATACTGCTATCTGTCTCTTGTTTTATTTTGGGAGCCGCTAATAAATTCTTTATATATTAGGAAAACTTATAGTCCTCATTCACTTCCACATTTGTTGGGTTCATACATGTAATGCCATTGCATTGACCACATGCCATAGTGCAGGTGAGTCCCATTCGCTTGCATGTACATGCTTTTTTACAGTCTCCCGAAAAGCAATTGCAATTTTTTTTTTCTAAAACCTGTGTAGGAGCAATGGGCTGATCTGAATGTATTGGATTCATATCTCGATTTTTCAGATTCCAACCCCAATCTTGCGGTATTAAATTGTTATTTAACCAAGTCTGTACCCTGCGATATTTTAAGATCTGTTTTCTCAATACTATAATTATATAACATATCATTATGGCAAAAATGTCATTGTTGTTTTTGATGGCTATGAAGAGATACAGACCAAAATTGTGGAGCAGAATCGCAGATCTGCAGGTAAAAAAATGGTACCAATTGTATCTTTCTTGAATTTATCTGCAGTGAAGGTACCAAAGACAGATTTTTTGTCAAACAACACCAACAAAAGCAACTTCATTCGTGCGCTCGGAAAAGTATTGTTGGAAAATGGAATCAATGTTAAATTCACTGATGATGATGCCGATACTCTTATTGCAACTACAGCGGTCGTAATAAGTGACAATTTACCAGAACTGACCGTAGCAGTAGTTAGCGAAGATATGGACATTATAGTATTACTGATTCATTATTGCCACAAGAGACTGTTTATGATTCTTCCGGGAAAGGTGTCAAAACCAAATAAAATAATCGACATATCGGCCTTACAACAAAAATTAGGGGATCTGAAGAATGTGATTCTTAGTGTCCACGTCCACGCTATATCTGGTTGTGACACAACGTCTGCTGTGTTCAATAAAGGGAAGATTAATTTAGTGAACACCATCCAGAAGAAAAAATTCTCTACAAAGGAGAAGTTAGAAGAGGTTACATCTCAGTTTTTATAGCAGCATATACATATGTTAAAAACTCGACAAAAAAAGTAGATTTGAATAGTGCCAGATACATGCTTTATCAACAGTACGTAGCTAAACGAAGTCTTAATACCAACATCAACTTGCCATCATTACCACCTACCTCCAATAGTGCGAAATAGCATGGACTTAAGAGTTTTTCATCAGGTAAGTTAAATTTATGTTGCATTCAAATGTTAAACTAAATTCTCATTTTTAACTTACAGGTACAGGCTTGGTTAAATAACAATTTACCACCGCAAGATTGGGGTTCGAATCTGAAAAATCGAGAGATGAATCCAATACATTCAGACCAGCCCATTGCTACTACATGGGTTTTAGAGAAAAATTTTTGCAATTGCTCTTCAGGAGGCTCTAAAAAAGCATGTACATGCAAGCGAATGGGACTCACCTGCACTATGGCATGTGGTCAATACAATGGCATTACATGTATAAACCCAACAAATGAGGAAGTGAATGAGGACTATCCTTAAGATAAGTTATCCTATTTTTGAGCTAAGGTTTTTCTTGTTTTGTTATTAAACGTGTAAATTTTTCAATATACCTATTTCATGGGAAATTATTTGTAAAACTGCAATTTTTCTTATTCAATATTTTTAAAATGTAAAAAACGCACATTTAAAAAAATTATCTTCGCCACTGGTAACTTACCTTTATTAAAAAGATCGATTTTATAAGAACTTGTATCCTAATAAATTTTTTGGTCTCGAGATTTATCTCAAAAATGCTTTCATTTGTAGTTAAACACAGAATGGTGGGTTATTAAAACAATCCTCCTAAATTAAAGAATTCGCACCTGCGCCACTGAAACTCTAAAAATTTTGGTTCTTTATCTATGTTGTAGGAAATTTTCTTCTATTCAATTTTTTACTCGTGACGTTTTTTCCTAAAATTCGTAGTTTTAGAGTTATTGAAGAAGAAGTAAAAAAGGGTCATTTTTACCCCTTATAGGGGTGGTTTTGGGGTGACGCATGACGGGCTCAACGCTTTATCGCTGGGGTTTTAGGATGTTTAAAAATCTACAAAATGAAGCTCCATGTCAAATTTCAGCTTGTCTCTAATTTGTTGAACCTCGGCCTGTATAGGCTCTGGGCTAAAAGCGGGTGTGTGACCGAAGGAAATATATATGATATTTCAGAAATCTGCCCTAAGGCTTAGCCCGATCCTGTCGTGTTAAGTCACACCTAGAATTCCAAACACGCGTGCTTTGATTAAGGCTTGATTAAGGTTTGAAGAGCTTCAGCATTTGCTATAAAATAATGAGCAATTTTGATACAAAACCATATAAATGATATATCACTGTAATCACAAAACTTCAATCTATTTCCGTATTGTAACGGAATTTTAAATATTCGAGAAAATTTAGTCCAAACATAACGAACATTTTGTTTATGATTGACCATCAAAATCTTAAAAATAAAGAAGTTGTCTAAAAATGTGCTACAATACGGATATATTATGTAGTATAATCCTTTATGTTTAATTTCCTTCTTCATTTGTGGTAAAAATACCTAGCTAGTTTTACATAAAACGCTAAATGCCGAACGTTTATTTTGCTACTTTTTCGGATGATTATATTTTTTGTAGCAATTCTGCTTAGAATCTCTTATTCCCTTGGACATGCTTTTTGACGTAATCAGTGGCGAAAAAGATGACGAAAGGGACAAATTGCAAAGTAGAATTGACTATTTGGAAGCCATGTTGGATATATACAGGCAAGTAAAGCTGACTGACGAACAACAAAAGAAAGCTGATAAAATGGTAAAGCAATAATCAGCTTAATTAGGAATTAATTTAAAATAGAGAAATATATTTCAGAACCAGGACTTAAAGAAAGAACAGAAAAAGCTAGCAGAGGCAAAACCAAAAAAAGAAGGAGACAGGGTAAGTTCTGGTAATCCTCAAATAATTTGGACTGTTTTGAAAAATACTTTGAACTTAACTAAAGTCCTTCTTAAAACTAAAAGAATTTCCGACCTCCATTTTCTTTATTTATTTTTGCTTACACAACGTTTCGGTCAGAAGTATCACTGACCGTTATCTATAGCTATTATACATAGTTATATACCTCTATATCGGTAGCTATTTCCTAATACATTGAGTAGCTTTCTGCAATGACGAATCATAGACGTGCTTTTCGTTGCCTCAAGCGCTTTCAACGCGGCTTGACTATCCGAAAAGATGTTTATTGTTTTCCGGTGTGTTGCTGTTCTAGCAGCAGATGCACACAGGTCACAATAGCAACTCAGCTTGGCAAGATTCCAGCGCCAGATTCTTTTTGTTCTTGGATCCGTCCATGTCCGTATATAATAAACCGTTTCTCGGCTTATCCCATTCGTCCCTATTCGGAAACAGGACGGTGTAGGTGCGTATCAAGAGATGGACAGGTGGTGTAAGATCTGATACCATTCTTAGCACTAGCATAAATAGCCTTTAGCCATCCAAGTATTCTTATTCGCAGATGCAAAAAAATCGCAACGGAACAATTTTTCGGCAAATTTGAATTGTTATTTCTCTTAACTCTGTTTTCATGATTTTTTTAGCAAACGGTATATAAATATATCAGCTGTAATTCGTAAACTTTATAAAGGTAAAAACTTTTTATCTTAACTTTAAAACACCCCGTGCAATAATTTCTTACGGAAATCTTACTAAAACGATATTTTTCAAGCAGATATATTCATACCGGGTGCGTCTCAAAAGTGGCTCACCCCTATAACTTTTTTATTTTTTCCGGTAAAATAACGAGATCCAAATCTTAATATTATATGACATTTATCGACGTATTCAATAATAATTATTGTTCTTGGTCGCTGCCTATTTCACCGGAAATAACTAGAACTTTTGATTTTTAAATGACACCATCGGTATTTTTTACTTTATTCGATAGAAAATAACACTCTGAATAGAATGACATATCATTAGTCAACTTTTGAAATTTTCGCATATGGTTTATTTGAAATTGTAACATGCGGTTCATAACGACATTTTGACTCGAAATATCAAGTGCGTGGTACCAAATTATTCGTAAAAAATGCTTTTTCCAAATATGCTAATGAGCTACCCTTGTTATATTAAAAAAAAAATGAGATATGATTAAAAAAACGATTTGGATATCTTTTAACCAGCCAGGATAAAACACGAAAAACATTATATTAATTTATGATCAAATCTATTTTTCCAAGGCTCCTTGATTAAAAATTAGTGTTTTTAACACAGCCACTGCACTCTAGATTAGTGATGGGTTGTTATTTAACTATCTGTTATTTTATAACAATTATTTATAAATAACATAACGCAACCGTTACTACTTCTAAAAAATAACAGATATAAAATAACGACACGTAGAGATCGGCCGCTCGTGAAACGAAAAACGAAGTCAGCGCTCTGCACCGCCACGAAATTCTATGCTGCTCGAAGCAATTCCAAAAACAACTAGTATGGATTTAAAACCTGTTATTTCGTCAACCATCGATACAGGCGGCGAGACAACGGACAACGGAGTGGGGAATGCGCTACGGCGAACGTAGCTGCTTCGGTCGATACCGCTTAAAAATAATAGGATATAAAAGAAGCAGGTTTTTGAAACAGTTGCGGGCATAACGCCTGGCGGTCGAGATAACAGGAGTGGGAAAGTAACGCTGCTGCATCGGTCGATTGTCGATGGAGGTTCGAAACAGGTTGGAGAATAACGCATCAGTTGTTTTAGATACATTGTTTTTCAACCTGTTACGAGCATAACAGGCGGAGGTCGAGATATTATGGCGCTGTATGTTTCAGTACTTACTTATTAAGTTTCAATATTTAGGTATTTATTTATTCTGAAAAATTTTCAGAATAATATTTTAAGATTTTTAAAAATGTATACAGGGTGTTATGAAAAATCTGGTCATTGATTAAACACGATCCTGCTTAAAGCACTTGACGTAAAAAGCTGATTTTTGGAAAACGGATTGACTTTAGCGTGTAGAGGTTCGATAAGAAGGTATTTTTCGAAACTAGAATTCTAAGGGGGTGAAACTACCCTCAAATATTAGAATATTTTGTTATTTAAAAACCGGTGAGTTTTTCGGAAAAACTCTTAAAACACGTAAATTTTATTATGTTGTTTTACATATTTTAAGATTTTTTAAAAATATATACAGGGTGTTTCGTAAAATATGACCATTGAGTAATCACTATTCTGCTTAAACTGCTTGACGTTTAAAGCTGATTTTTGGCAAACGGATTGACTGTGGGTTTGAGGTTCGATAAGGAGGGGTTTCTCGAATCTCAAATTCCAACAGGGTGAAAACGCCCCTCAAATATTACAATATTTGTTATTTAAAAACGATTAGTCTTTCGGGAAAACGCCTGGACACCTTGTTTTTTTACATATTTTGAAATTTTTTAAAAAATCATACAGGGTGTTCCAAAACGTTGAGTAATTGATTAACCACGATTCTGCTTAAACTGCTTGACGTTTAAAGCTTATTTTTGGCAAATGTGAGAAAATTTTATCCAGTTTGTATGTTAATGGAAATTCTTGTTTTGCTTTATCATCACCATTAGAAATTATTAATTCGACGCGAACGAAGTCGCGGGTACACGCTAGTTTAAGTGTAAAATTAATTCGAACTCTAGTGTGTAGTTGGTTTACTTATGAAGAATATACTACACATTTTCTTATATTGCTATTTTTTGACCGCAAATGGTAAAATCATAACTAAGAGCTTCTCGCCTGTCGCACCCTGTACACTGCTACGCAATTCAAGATCTACGCGGATCGAGGGGCAGGGCGTAGGTAGATCGGAATTTATAGATATAGACGAGTGGCGGAATTTTGGCTTTTTTATATCGCAATTTGTAAACAGCGCTTATTTGTAAACAACCACCGTTTTTAGAGAGGTATTTTAGATAACAATCGATATTTAGAAATGTTTTGACACCCTTGAAATACTACCACCGAGCACGTCATTGTTGCAACTTCCAACTGCGTTAATACGCCTGGCGGTGACCGCCTCATAATCTTTCAGATATTTAGCAGTAAAATAAAGAAACCTGTTATTTTTAAGCTGTTATTTTAAGCTGTTTTTTATAAATAACTATAACAGTTTCAACCGTTATCTAAAAATAACAGTTTTGCCCATCACTACTCTAGATTGAAATTTAAAACACAATTTTTTTGCAGTAATGTGCAGAGGGTGCCATTTAAAAATCAAAAGTTGTAGCAATTTCCGGTGAGACAGGCAGTGATAAAAACAATTGAATA
The DNA here is from genome assembly GCF_002938485.1 of Sitophilus oryzae. NCBI lineage: Eukaryota > Metazoa > Arthropoda > Insecta > Coleoptera > Curculionidae > Sitophilus > Sitophilus oryzae. Next base: position 1,269,416 of record NW_022146163.1, on the reverse strand, counting down.
CGTGAATCAATCCTAATTTATATCATATACTAACATAGAAAATCTCGTTTTTTATGTAAAAGAATAAAAAAGTTATAGGTGTGAGCCAATTTTGAGACGCACTCGATGTACTTAGTTTACTAAAAAATCATGAAAAAAATAGGGCTTAAAATAAAAAATATATAGCACTTTAAATTTGACGAAAAATTATCTCTATGCTTTTTTTGTATCTGAGTGGATATTATTATAGAAACTTCCACAACAAGTAGGTGTTCTCAATGGACAACAGAAAACAGCAAACTTGACTGCTAATAAAAACAATGAAAATTCAACACAACAGTTTTATTACAAATAAAACTATTTCTAACACACTTTTAAACAAACTAATTAGCAAAATACACGTTCGTAGGATAAACCAAAACCCGATGAAAAAGCGAAACGAAAAAGACCCAGTTCAGAATACGCAGGCAAGCCGAAACCTGAAAAACCGAAACGGCGCAGTAGCGAGCCGCGACCTGCCAGAAAATCGGAAGACAGAACCGGACCTTCGGGCGAAGAAGAAGCGATAGCCCCCCAAAAGAAACCGCTGAAAGTACACGCAGCACCACCTCCTAAAGTGCGCGCAGCACCTCCTCCTAAAGGGAAGCCGGCTGCTGATAAAGGCGGAGAGGAGAAGGTTAAACTGCCCACTGATACCAAAAGCGATCGGAAAAAACCAGATGCAGGTGGTGTGAAAGGAGGTGATGAACCGGAAAGAGATGATGTGAAGGTCAGGGGCAGAGGAAGAGGAAGAGGGAGAGGAAAAGCTCCAGGAGAAAAGGTGGCACCAGGTGAAAGTCCAGGTAAGATAAATAGAAATAAAATGGACAGTTAAGCTCCATTCGGAACGTCGAAATTAGTGGTTTCAATTAGCGTAGAAGGTTTCTTCAATTTTCAATCTTCAAGTTTCTTCAAATGTAACCTAACCAAACCAAACCAAACTAATGAAAAATAAATATGTCAAGGCACTCAAACGACTTACCCCTTTTTGCCCACACTCTTCGGATGCACGTAACAATGTTTTTGAGAAAATAGCACAAGTAAAAAAGATCAGTGTTGGATTTCTGCACTAGTGTTTGCGACTCTACACATCAGCCGAATGTCTTCTTCTCCTGGTTGTACGCGCACTTAGATCGCGCGCACTGGGCAATAGAGAAACAATCTGAGTACGAGTTTGAATTTTGAAAAGAAATTGAATTTAATTTAACGATTTATGCGATCATTCTTAACCAAACAATTAACAATCCAATATTGTCAAGAGAAATAAACAAAAAATAAACTATTTATTTTTTATCATACCATTTATATTGTACTAATAATTAAAAAGTATTGTAATCCCAAACCCAATTAAAGAAAACTAAAAAAAATAATGTGATGCATGAAATTATTAATTTTCATAGACATTTTTTTCAGCATATACCGGGAGCGTCTCAAAAGTGGCTCACCCCTATAACTTTTTTATTTCTTCCGTTAAAAATACGAGATTTGGTATGTTAGTATATATGACATAAATTAGGATTGGTTGACGTATTCAATTGTTTTCGGTCACTTCCTGTTTCACCGGAAATGACTACAACTTTTGATTCTTAAATAGCACCCTCGGTATTTTTTTTACTTTATTCGATAGAAAATGACATTCTGAATAGAATAGTGTGTGGTATCAAATTATTCCTAAAAAAATGCTTTTTCCAAATATGCTAATGAGCCACCCTCGTTCCATTTGAAAAAATTGAGATTTGATTAAAAATACGATTTGAGCATTTTCTAACTGGCCAGGACAAGACACTAAAAACATTAGACAAACAAATCTATTTTTCCAAGGCTCCTTGATTAAGAATTAGTGTTTTTAACATACTCATGGCTCTCTAGATTGGATTTTAAAATACGATTTTTTATTAAGCGAGAATGTCAAAAGTTGACATATGATATATCATTCTATTCAGAATGTCATTTTCTATCAAATAAAGCAAAAAAATACCGAGGGTGCCATTTAAAAATCAAAAGTTGTAGTCATTTCCCTGTGAAACAGGAAGTGACCAAAAACAATTGAATACGTCAATCAATCCTAATTTATGTCATATATTAACATACCAAATCTCGTATTTTTAACCGAAAAAATAAAAAAGTTATAGGGGTGAGCCACTTTTGAGATGCACCCGGTATAAAGGGTTTTCATAGATATTTAGTGCGATAAAAATTGAAGTCCTTTGTTTATTTTTGTTTCGCTTTCTGGCAGTATAGGTAAAGTAGTAGGACAGTGCAGAAAATTTTGTACAGGGTGTCCCATTTTGGTTGAATTTTTTTGTATACGGTATCTCCGTTATTAGTAAAGATAGGAGGATGCGGTTTGCACAAACCTGACCCCTTTTTGTCAAACGAAAGATGCTATCAAACAAAATTTTCATAGCCCCCTTCGTTTCTGAGCTACAGGGTCCTTACGAAAATTTTGAATTTTGTATCTCCGTTATTGTGGATGGTATCGAGAAGGTGAAAACTGCTTCTTGTAGAACTTTTTACGTAGAATTCAGTAGCGTTTTCTACGAAAAAAATATTTTTGAAAATATAAACTGAAGTTATGTTTTTTCAAATGGAACACCCTGTATATTTATAAATCATATGATCCATCTTGCTATGAGCTTCTCAAAAAATCACTCTATAGTTATTTTCACTATTTACTGCAAGAAATGTAAATATATAATTTTCTTATTAGTAGGCCGTGATAAATAACAAAGAAACCCAAAATGATCTTTACTAAAATAGTCATACACTCACATACATAGTCATATACTCTCCCTATTTACAATAGTGAAAATAAATTAATTCATTCCCTTCTACATTCACTAATAACGGAGATACTGTATGATTTCGACTAAAATGGGACACCCTGTACATATGTAATTGTAATTAATACTCAGTAATTATTCTTGAAAAATTATTATTTAGGGAAAAAAAGACCTTCTATTTCTTTCGCCGATGATTCTGCAGAACCCAAAAATGGAAAAGTAGATGAGAAAACGCCCAGTATTGCTAAAAAAGATGGGAAACCAAAAGATAAAGATTTAAAAGCAGGTAATATTTACCACACCTCTAAGTAATATATATAATACTTATGTATTGCGTTGTGTGTAATCACTAGAATTAAATTTAACATAATTCTCTCCCAGCTGAGATAATACATAATATAAATTGCCCCATAGTTTCTTCACTTTACAAGCAAAATCAGCATTCGACGTAGTCCCATTTTAAGAAATCATATTTTTTATCATACCTACTAATTTTTTATTAATTACTTTAATATAAACACCAAGGAGGTCCTAAATCGCCAAGAGGCAAAGATAAAGGCGATACAGATAAACCTGTGGATAAAACAAAGAAGGATGATGTTGACCAACCCATAAAGAAAAAAGCAGCTGGTAAACAAGCATCTATATATTTGTATTATATGAACTGCGTATTTTATCTCAATTTTAGGACCAGGACTTGAATCTGCCAAACCGGTATCCAAAGCTAAACTTGATACAGATAAAACACCTGATAAAACTAAGAAGACACCAACTGGTACTGATGCTAGTAGAAAGCCAGGTAAAGTCCATAATATAATATATACTTGATTCCCGAGGATTTTCACACTATCGATCGCCATTTGCTTTCGCAATAAGTGTGTAGGAATATCAGGGCTCGAATTATGAAAATTCGACATAAAAACGTTACGCTTACAAAACGATGAAAAATGTCAACGTTACATGAATTTCATAACCTATTGTTGAGTTATGTCAACCTATTTTTCTATGCATATGTCATTATTCTTATTATACGAGGGAAAAGACGCTTCTCAGCAGCTTCGATGTTTAGAACAATATATAAACCTGCCAAGTAGTAAATTATCAACTACTTATTGAGGAATTTATAGAAGAAGTAGTTTTCACTAAAAAGCAAGAGAACGCACAAAATCACAATTTTTTCAATGTTTACTGACAGTTCAACAAGGATATATATCTTCCTCGTTTAGGATACGAATAATTTCTATGATAATTTTCAGAATTCTTGTGAAATTTTGCCAATTTTTTTTTGTATCCAGGAATGCACAATACTTATCACAATTTTGTCTATTATTTGTTTGAATGTAAAAATACACAAGTGGGTTTACATGCATCCGTCATGCGACATCCGTTTTTACATAATTTTATTGGCTTATTTCAAAAATGACAGATCATAATTCATCTTGATCGGAGTAATGGAAGCCGACACATGACGGATGCGTAAAAACTTATCAATATTATTTTTTTATAATCAAATATTATCATAATTAAACTTCTGTAAAGAGGAAAATAATGAATATATTCTAGAACCATCTGAAAAGCCACCTAAAGATGTTAAAGACGCTGGAAAACCTAAAACTGATGCTGACAAAGCTAAGAAACCTCTAGATGCTGAGATAGGTCCTAAATCAGGTATTACTGTATATATCATAGTTAAATCAATATTATAATCAAATATTATCATAATTATTAAACTTCTGTCAACAGAAAAAATAATACATATATTCTAGAACCATCTGAGAAACCACCTAAAGATGTTAAAGAGACTGGAAAACCTAAAACAGATGCTGCCAAAGCTAAAAAACCTCTAGATTCAGAGAAAAGTCCTAAATCAGGTATTATTGCATATATCATAATCAAATATCAAATATTATAAACAAATAACAAATATTATCATAATTAAAATTCGGTCAACAGAAAAAATAATTCATAATGTTCTAGAACCATCTGAGGAACCACCTAAAGATGTTAAAGACGCTGGAAAACCTAAAACTGATGCTGCCAGAGCAAAAAAACCTCTAGATTCAGAGAAAGGCTCTGAATCAGGTATTATTGCATATATCACAATTAAACTTCTGTCAACAGAAAAAATAATGCATATATTCTAGAACCATCTGAGAAACCACCTAAAGATGTTAAAGACTCTGAAAAACCTAAAACTGATGCTGCCAAAGCTAAAAAACCTCTAGATTCAGAGAAACGTCCTAAATCAGGTATTATTGCTTATATCATGGTCAAATCAATATTATAATCAAATATTATAAACAAATATTATCATAATTAAACTTCTGTCAACAGAAAAAATAATGCATATATTCTAGAACCATCTGCGAAACCGCCTAAAGATGTTAAAGACGATGCAAAACCTAAAACTGATGCCGACAAAGCTAAAAAGCCTCTAGATTCAGAGAAACGTCCTAAATCAGGTATTATTGCATATTATATTTTTCATAATTATATCAATATTATAATTAAATATTATAAACAAATACTATCATAACTAAACTTCTGTCAACAGAAAAAATAATGCATATATTCTAGAACCATCTCTGAAACCACCTAAAGATGTTAAAGACGCTGCAAAACCCAAAACTGATGCCGACAAAGCTAAAAAACCTGTAGATTCAGAGAAACGTCCTAAATCAGGTATTATTGCATATATCATAATTAAATGAATGTTATAATCAAATATTATAAACAAATATTATAATCAAATATTATCATAATTAAACTTCTGTTATCAGAAAAAATAATGCATATATTCTAGAACCATCTGCGAAACCACCTAAAGATGTTAAAGACGCTGCAAAACCTAAAACTGATGCCGACAAAGCTAAAAAGCCTCTAGATTCAGAGAAACGTCCTAAATCAGGTATTATTGCATATGATATCATAATTATATCAATATTATAATCAAATATTATAAACAAATATTATCTTAATTAAACTTCTGTCAACAGAAAAAATAATGCATATATTCTAGAACCATCTCTGAAATCACCTAAAGATGTTAAAGATACTGCAAAACCTAAAACTGATGCCGACAAAGCTAAAAAACCTCTAGATTCAGGGAAAGGTCCTAAACCAGGTATTATTGCATATATCATAATTAAATCAATATTATAATCAATTTTTTTAAACAAATATTATAATAAAGTATTATAAACAAATAGTATAATCAAATATTATCATAATTAAACGTCTGCAAACAGAAAAAATAATGCATATATTCTAGAACAATCTGAGAAACCACCTAAAGATGTTAAAGACGCTGCAAAACCTAAAACTGATGCCGAGAAAGCTAAAAAACTTCTAGATTCAGAGAAAGGTCCTAAATCAGGTATTACTGCATATATCATAATGAAATCAATAATATAATCAATTTTTTAAACAAATATTATAATCAAATATTATAAACAAATATTATAATCAAATATTTTCATAATTAAACGTCTGCAAAGAGAAAAAATAATGCATATATTCTAGAACCATCTGAGAAACCACCTAAAGATGTTAAAGACGCTGCAAAACCTAAAACTGATGCCGACAAAGCTAAAAAACCTCTAGATTCAGAGAAAGGTCCTAAATCAGGTATTATTGCATATATCATAATTAAATCAATATTATAATCATTTTTTTTAACAATTATTATAATCAAATATTATCGTAATTAAACTTCTGTCAACATAAAAAATAATGCATATATTCTAGAACCACCTGAGAAACCACCTAAAGATGTTAAAGACGCTGGAAAACTTAAAACTGATGCTGATAAAGCTAAAAAACCTCTAGATTCAGAGAAAGGCCCTAAATCAGGTATTATTGCATATATCCTAATTAAATCAATATTATAATCAAATATTATAAACATATATTATAATCAAATATTATAATCAAATATTATAATCAAATATTATAATTAAATATTATAGTCAAATATTATAAACAAATATAATGAAATATTATAAATAAATATTATAAATAAATATTATAATCAAATATTATCATAATTAAACTTCTCTCAACATAAAAAATAATGCATATATTCTAGAACCATCTGAGAAACCAACTAAAGATGTTAAAGACGCTGGAAAACCTAAAACTGATGCTGACAAAGCTAAAAAACCTCTAGATTCAGAGAAAGCTCCTAAATCAGGTATTATTGCATATTAAGGTATTATTGCATATAATGTAGTATTATTATTATTATTGTCTTTTACCTGCTGAGCAAACGTTTCTCTCATACAATCCATTTTATTGCTCAATACTACAGTGAGGTGTTTTTCAAAGTTGTACATTCTCGGTATGTCATCCACTGGGAGCTGTAGGAGTGGAATTTTACTTTTGATGGTTTTTCAAGTCCCTGACCTGATATATTTTCCAGTACTGTTTCCGCCAATGACCATTCTAATCATTGTCGCATTGGCATATCTACCGACGACCATGGCACCTGTGATGCAGATGCATCCCAGTCTCTGTACTTTGCAAAGGTCTTGTTCCAAGCAACTGCTCCATAGGTAATCATGGGTCATGATATACATCCAACGTAAAATGTTGGAACCCCATCTATTTCCTGTCAGTCTTCTGCAAATCATGAAAGCCTTTATGGCTCTGCTGGTAATGTTCTTAAACTGCCTGTTCCATAGAAGTTCACTGTCAAGGGTAATACCAAGACATTTGACTTCCTCTGATGGCAGTATTTCTTTTCCGTCTAGATGGATACTTACATAGGTCATAATGACTGGTGGTACACATTGATCGAATGTTTTATTCTTTATATAAAGTCAGATTCTAGATTTGCATATGATTGAGTTTCTTCCATATGTACTCCATGATAACTAAATTCTTCTGATGATTTGTTGTGGTCAAGATCTTAAACTGTGTAAGAGTTGTCCTTAGTGTTGCACAAGAGTCTTGCAAGACCAAGACTCTTGCAAGAAATTCAAGACAATCAAAATTTCTTGTCTTGAATTTCAAGACAAGACAAGACTTTAACATGCAAGAAATTTCAAGAGAAGAAGAAATTCAAGAAATTTCTTGAATTCAAGATTTCTTGAAAGTTAGAAATGATACATTTTTTTAAGTGATAATTAGGTCTTTGCGAAAGTTATGCCGGGTTTATACAACATTTACATAGTCGTAATTACAATCATAGTCATGATACAAAGAATACAAGGTATGATATTGCGCAGGTTGGTCATTACGTCACAGGTGATAAACGGCACCATTGGTCGGCAAGCTCCGCGCGCCAATTTGAAATTGTCAAACAGATGACATAAAAATGTGAAAATAATTTTTCAAATGTCAAGCTCCATGATTTTACATAACTTTTGGGGTTATGTCCTAATTCTTCCCTATTTTAGGTCTTTTTTATATTAATGGCAATTGAACAATATGGATATTTTTTGTCTGGCGTATGACGTCACAGGTGGTATGCGCAAAAACGAAATTGGGGCCGCTATCGATCATACCTTGTTTTCTTTGTACCATGAATCATAGTCATAATCATAAAAGTTAAACTATCCACCTGTTGACATCTATACCAACCTGTTGACTTCTACCATGAACTTAGCCTTTAATTATGTTACCCAACTTCACTGATATAAAAATTATGATTATGAAAATGTTCTCTAAACGCACATTTAAATTGCGTTGTTATTATGACGATGATTAAGACTGTGATTATGATTACGACTTATGCAAATGTTGTCTAAACCCGGCATTAATATTGACCAGTGTTCATTTTTTTTCTATCATAGCAGTGTTTTAGAGTTGAGAATGAAATAAAATAAAGTCGAGGCAACAAACCGTATATTGGTAATTGGTATTATACACAAAATTATATTGGTATAATAAAATTATAAAAAAACTAATGGTAGTTGAAACTAATGGTGGGTTCGTGGAGCACGCTATTTGCGCTGTTTGGTACTACTTTTCATGCACGAAATTGCTCCGCGATCAAAAAGTAGTATCAAATAGCGCAAATAGTAGGTACACTCTAGAATGACCTTTCCGTACACCCTATGTCCAAACTTTTCCAACCAATCTTCCATAATAAAAAAATAAAATAAATACCATAAAAAATAAAAGTAACAAACGGGTAACCAAAATAGAACATAATAAACTAACAAGAATTAACAACTAGAACTAAAAAATTAACTTAACCTTACTTATTCTTATTCTTTTACTTCTTTTATTTGGTAATGGCTCCTGTTTCGTCAAACGGGCGAATTGACGTAGTTCGTTTGCGGTCCGTTTGGTTTGGAGATTTTGTTCATTTTTCCGTATTACATTTTGTATACGAGGCTTTCTATGAAATAAAATATAGAAATATTATTACTTTTTTGTTAGAATGTAAAATTTTTCAAGACAAGAAATTTCAAGAGTCTTGCAAGACAAGACAAGACTTTGCCATTCAAGAAATCTGCAAGACAAGACTTTCTTGTCTTGAATTTATTATACACATTATTATTATACACATTTATTGATACAAATTCTAATAACGTCTAACGACAGGTAAGGATAAACTAGAAGAGTCGCCTATTGCAAAAAAAGCTAAGACCAAAGGGCCCACCGAAGCAAAACCTAAAAAACCCGAAGAATGCTCGGACGAAGAATGTATGTCTAATAAAAGTAAAGCAGCATCTACAACTAGTACTAAAAGTGGAAAAGAAGGTAGTTTCACATATTATCATACGTAAACTTCAGTCAACAGAAAAAATAATGCTTATATTCTAGAACCATCTGGGAAACAACCTAAAGATGCTAAAGCCGCTGGAAAACCTAAAACAGATGGTGATAAAGCTAAGAAACCTCTAGTTTCTGAGAAAGGTCCTAAATCAGGTATTGCTGTATATATCATCATTAAATCAATATTATAATCAAATATTCTAAACAAATATTAAAATCAAATATTATAATCAAATATTTCATAATTAAACTCTGTCAGCAGAAAAAATAATGCATATATTCTAGAACCATCTGAAAAACTACCTAAAGATGTTAAAGATGCTGGAAAACCTAAAACAGATGCTGATAAAGCTAGGAAACCTCTAGAGTCTGAGAAAGGTCCTAAATCAGGTATTGCTTTATATATCATAATTAAATCAATATTATATCAAATAGTATAATCAAATATTATCTAAAATTAAAATTATTAAATTATCTGAATTAAAATTTTAAAAAATACTAAATTTCTATCAACAGAAAAAATAATGCATATATTCTAGAACCATCTGAGAAACCATCTAGAGATATTAAAGACATTGGAAAGCCTAAAACAGATGCTGATAAAGCTAAGAAACCTCTAGATGCTGAGAAAAGTTCTAAATCAGGTATAATTGCATATATCATAATTAAATCAATATTATAATAAAACAGTATCACTATTAAATTTCGTTTAACAGAAAATATAATGTATATATTCTAGAACCATCTGAGAAAGCACCTAAAGATGTTAAAGCTGCTGAAAAACCTAAAACAGATGCTGATAAAGCTAAGAAACCTCTAGATTCTGAGAAAGTTTCTAAATCAGGTATAATTGCATATTATATCATAATTAAATCAATATTATAATCAAATATTATCGTAATTAAATTTCTGTCGTCAGAAAAAATAATGCATGTGTTCTAGAACCATCTGAAAAACCACCTAAAGATGTTAAAGACGCTGGAAAACCTAAAACTGATGCTGATATAGCTAAGAAACCTCTAGATTCTGAGAAAGGTCCTAAATCAGGTATTATTGTATATAAGATAATTAAATCAATATTATAATCAAATATTATCATAATTAAACTTCTGTCAGCACAAAAAATAATGCATATATGTTTTAGAACCATCTGAGAAACCATCTAAAGTTATTAAAGATGCTGAAAAACCTAAAACTGAAGCTGACAAAGCTAAGAAACCTCTTGATTCTGAGAAAGGTCCTAAATCAGGTATTATTGTATATAAGATAATTAAATCAATATTATAATCAAATATTATCATAATTAAACTTTTGTCAACACAAAAAATAATGCATATATTCTAGAACCATCTGAGAAACCATCTAAAGTTATTAAAGATGCTGAAAAACCTAAAACTGATGCTGACAAAGCTAAGAAACCTCTAGATTCTGAGAAAGGTCCTAAATCAGGTATTATTGCATATATCATAATTAAATCAATATTATATTCAAATATTATATCATAATTAAATTTCTGCCATCAGAAAAAATACTGTATATATTCTAGAACCACTTGAGAAACCACCTAAAGATGTTAGAGAGGCTGGAAAACCCAAAGCTGATACTGACAGAGCTAAGAAACCTCTAGATTCTGAGAAAGGTATTATTGCATACGAGTATATCATAATTAAATCAAATAATATTATCAAATTCTATCATAATAAAACTTCTATCAACAGAAAAATTAATGTATATATTCTAGAACCATTAGAGAAACTACCTAAAGATGTTAAAGATGCTGGAAAATCTAAAACAGATGCTGACAAAGCTAAGAAACCTCTAGATTCTGACAAAGGTCCTAAATCAGGTATTATTACATATATCATAATTAAATCGATATTATAATCAAATATTATCAAAACTAAACTTCTGTAAAAATAATGCATATATTCTAGAACCATCTGGGAAACCACCTAAAGATGTTAAAGAGACTGGAAAACCTAAAACCGATGCTGACAGAGCTAAAAAACCTCTAGATTCTGAGAAAGGTATTATTGCATACCGAGTATATCATAATTAAATCAATATTATCAAATACTATCATAATAAAACCTCTATCAACAGAAAAAATAATGTATATATTCTAGAACCATTGGAGAAACTACCTAAAGATGTTAAAGATGCTGGAAAACCTAAAACAGATGCTGATAAAGTTAAGAAACCTTTAGATTCTGAGAAAGGCCCTAAATCAGGTATTATTGCATATATTATAAGTAAATCAATATTATAATGAAATTGTTTAATCAAATAAAATCATAATTAAACTTCTGTTAACAGAAAAATAATGTAGGTATATATTCTAGAACTATTTGAGAAACCATCTAAAGATGCTAAAGACGCTGGAAGACCTAAAACAGATGCTGATAAAGCTGAGAAACCTCTAGATTCTGACAAAGGTTCTAAACCAGGTATTACTATACATATACTACACATCCTGAATTAAATAGAATGTATAACTACAAATATTTGAGATGAGCAAGTTAAAACTGCGATTTGCGTTTGTTTAGTTAGATCTCTGCTAATAATACCTGCGATTGGGATGGCAATTTTAATATTTCAATATTGTAATAGTTATACAATAATTGTCTGCGTATATAAATTAGTAAAATAATGTATCATAGATGAGGCACTGTGACCGCAATTCACTTCTTCTCTCTCTGTGCTCAGTTTTTTTTTCAGCGGTTCTCATTATTTACTTCTTAGAAAATAATAACCTCTCTATAAATTAGAGAGAAGATTCAACCGCAGTTTATGCATTCCCCGCCGGTGCTGCCACCGCCGGAGAATATCGTAAATAACGAATACGTACGTAATATAAGTTATAGGGGTGAGCCACTTTTGAGACGCACCCCCAAGTGACATTCACGGTAAAATCACAACTATATTAATATTTGCTGCCTAAAAACTCGCAGAAGAAGGTCGCAGTTTATAAAATCATGATCACAGCAAAAGCGCAAATCGCAGTTATATTAAATATTGCTTGATTAACAATTGAAACACGCAGATAGAAAAAAATCGCAGTCACAGTTTAGTATGAAAGCTAATCGTATGTTGCGACAGCGATTTAAGGGTAAAAACATAGTGAAGCGACGGGGCTAGAGGCACAGCGACGAGGTAAGAGACAAGATAAGCGTAGCGTATCGGAGACACATACATAGTAAGGAGACAAAAGTTGCGATTTATTGCTCGACTTTCCAAATTCAAACCAGTATGTACAATGTTCTCCGACAGTGTTACCTGTTATTCCACATTCTCTAGCCACTTCTGCCCAAAGTTCATCTAATGCATAGCGGTTTCTGTGGTCTGGATGGGATGCATTCCATAACGCACGTCTGTTGAATACGGATGGTATTATTTTATTGTCAGACATTGCGAATGATAAATGTTGTCTCCAAGTCAACTGAAAAAAGGCCACACGCATTCCAGCGCCAACGCGACAAGATATCATATTTTTATCTCGACGCGCATCTCCTCGCTTGTCTCGTCGCTTGACGCTTCGGCAATCTCTTTCCTATATTTGCCTCCATTACAATACACTATCAAATTCAAGTCGCGACGCTTATCTCGTCGCTGTGCCTCTAGCCTCGTCGCTCGACTATGTTTTTACCCTAAGAATCGCTACGATGAATACCAGTTTTTTATTTTTAGCTCAGCCCTGATTTTTAATTTAATGTTGCAATTGCAGCTCTTGATAAACCTGAAAAGCAAGCAAAACCAAAAGTTGATGCTGATAAATCACCAAAACCAGCCACAGAAGATGCAAGAGAACCAAAGAAAACTAAAACGAAAGATGATTTGCGACCCGAACCTACAGAAAGTAAAATTGCTGCAGATACTGCCAAAACCCAAAAACCTGAGGATGGTGAGAAAGCGCTTAAACCAAGTATATTTTTTGTTTAGTATATTTGTTATAGTATGTACAGGTTGGCGCCTCTCATACGACGCGAAGGCTCCAAGGAGGACGGTAGTTTATAGTTTCTATCGAAATGAAATTTTGGGAGCAAATGTAGGTTAACTGAAAGCATTTTATAAAAATATATACAGTTCTACAGGGTGTCTCCAAAACAAGTTACGCATCAAAACTGGGGTTTTCTATAAAACTCTATATTTTTAAAAAGTACTCTAAATCAACCTACATATGCTCACAAAATTTAATTTCATTACCAACTGTCGTTCTCTTTGGAGCCTCCGCGTCGTATGAGAGGCGCCACCCCGTATATGTTTAGAAAAATGATTTGTTGCAGTTCCTAGTGAGGATGTATCTGCCAAACAAGCAAAACCGAAAGATGCAGAAAAGGAAGACGCTGATAAGAGCAAGAAACCCATATCAGATCGTCCTGTCATGGATAGTAAACCAGGAGGTATAAAAAACCAAGTATATTATCTGCTTAGTTTTGTAATGCTCAAATCGTATTTTTAATCATATCTCAATTTTTTTTCACATTGAATGAGAGTGGCTCATTAGCATATTTGGAAAAAGCATTTTTTTACAAATAATTTGATACCACACACTTGGTATTTCGAGTCAAATATTCGTTACGAACCGCTAGTTATAATTTCAAATAAACCATATGCGAAAATGTCAAAAGTTGACATATGATACAGGTATATTTTTTGTTTAGTATATTTGTTATAGTATGTACAGGTTGGCGCCTCAACTACGACGCGAAGGCTCCAAGGAGGACGGTAGTTTATAGTTTCTATCGAAATGAAATTTTGGGAGCAAATGTAGGTTAACTGAAAGCATTTTATAAAAATATATACAGTTCTACAGGGTGTCTCCAAAACAAGTTACGCATCAAAACTGGGGTTTTCTATAAAACTCTATATTTTTAAAAAGTACTCTAAATCAACCTACATATGCTCACAAAATTTAATTTCATTACCAACTGTCGTTCTCTTTGGAGCCTCCGCGTCGTATGAGAGGCGCCACCCCGTATATGTTTAGAAAAATTATTTTTGCAGTTCCTAGTGAGGATGTATCTGCCAAACAAGCAAAACCGAAAGATGCAGCAAAGGAAGACGCTGATAAGAGCAAGAAACCCATATCAGATCGTCCTGTCGTGGATAGTAAACCAGGAGGTATAAAAACTAAGTACCTATATCTGCTTAGTTTGGTAAACTCTTAACTTTAATTCAGATAGTGAAGGCACAAAACCTATAAAAGATGCGAAACCATCAGCAGATGGTATAAAAATGGGACCAAAAGATAGTAAGCCCGACGAAATGCAAAAAGGTGCTGATAAATTGAAACCAGCTGCAAAGCCATCTAAACCAGGTAACTATAGGTATAAAGTTATTTAATCTGTCTAGGCAGAGATGGGACGATATTCAAAAATTGTGAGAAAATGACAATTTACTTTTGAATTACAATGGCATGCAACGACTGTTACTATCAAATGAAGACTTGAAACAAATAATGTTCTAAGTGCCAAAAAATCGGTTTAAAGCTTGATTTTCATGCGTCCGTTATCCGTTGATACGATCATAGTATAAGGAAACCAGTAGCTTTACTCCTTGTCAAATCCGAAGGTACCGAAAGAACCGGAAATTAATAATATCGAGTCCCGGTTCTTTGGTATCTCAAAAAAACCGGGAATTTACGGTTCTGAACCCTAGTTACCAAATAATCAAGAAATTATGTTTTTTAAATAAATACTAAGAATATTTCCAGATTTTTTTCCAAAAAAAAAAATTGCGCAGAAAAATCCATATTTCTGGAGTCAAAATATACTACCCCTAAAAATATTTGCACTTATTTAAGACTCACGTTGTATAGGGCGATTCACGGTTATGGTAAGTGATAACGTTTCCGGAACCGGAGCTGTATTTCGGAACCGGTAATTTCAGTACCATGCCTCTAAGGAACATGAATTTCCATTTTTTTTCGGTACTTTCGGTACTAGCAAATTTTTGTTCAATGATGGTGCAGTTCGTTAAACAGCAAGCAAGGAAGGGATGATTGTCAAAAGTAAAATCGATAATAAATTGAGGTTTAAATAAAAATAATATCAAATTATTAAGTAGTAATCAGTCATGAGAAAATTAACCTGATCACAAACATGATCACAAATGACTCTAAAAAAACTCAAAGCACAATTTATTATTACTACAACCAATAGCAGCACACAGTAAGACACTCATTTTTTGTCAATCCGTCTCTGTTCTGGGACGCAACGCTCGAACCTCGCAGGTCGACGGACGGAACTCAACTGAAAGGCTCTGCAATCTGCCGATATTCGACAGATTGTAAAAACTGGCAGAAAATATTTGAGAGGGTGCAATTACTCTTTTCCTTCTATGATACGATGGCGCGGCGCGGCGCTCTGATTGGTCATAGCGTTTTCGCGCCACTTTTCATCCGTATTTTTTTTTATTCAATGTCGTCAACGGAGAAAGATCGTACGATAACGGACGTTTTGACACTTTTTTGACAAATTTAATCTAACCTTAATAAGAATATAATAGTACAAGAGCAAGTACCGTCGGAAAAACAAGAATTTTAAGAAAGCTTGTTCTTTTATAGATCTTTTGCTATGCTCTCCTGACCAAAGTGCGGGTCGTCTGGCTACCGGCAGACTACTGCGCATCACATCTGTACAGGGCTCTCATCTCTCATTTTCGTGTGTTTTATGGAATTTCTTGTTTATGAGTAGAGATACAACGATGCGATTTTCACATTACTTTGCTACTGTTTTCTGAAACTAAATATTCTATACATAGGTTTGTCCTAGCCTCCTTAGTTCCTGAAATACAGGGCGAATTTGTGATGCGCAGTAGTAAACGCGACGTCTACCGGCAACCAAACGGTCCGCACTCTGTTCAGTAGAGCATAGCAAAAGATATATTAAAGAACCAGCTGTCTTAAAATTATCTCTCGAAAATTTTGCTAGCTCTTAGACTATAAGTAAAACAGCGAAATCGTTATGGAAATGAAAATATAAAATGACACCAATCACAAGCAAATCGTATATCGTATATAATAAAAATTGCGTAATTTTCTAACCAGTCAAAGTCTTTAAATTCAACCAATAAAATTAATATCGTATCATCGTATCGTCGGACAACGGATGCATGAAAATCAAGTTTTATTTGTAAAATGTCCTAAATTCAATAACCAACAACATATACAGGATGTTCAAAAAAAATATGTGTCATCTCTCGCAGGGAGATTCCTCTTGTAAGCAGAAGATTTTTTTTATATTAGCATATGTCCGATTCCGCTTTGTTTCATAGCTACAGGGGGTTAATGTAGAATGTAGAATGTTTAGGAGGGGAGCCAATCACCGCGACCTTATAGATCTATTGTGTGTTCCCCTTTCTTGAGTTATAACGAGTTATAACTCATCATACAGTCTCAGGGCTTTAACAAAAGCCAGTATCTGAGACGGCTCCACGGAGGCTAGTTCTCCATCGTCGACATCAGCCGTAACAAAGTTCATGGCACGAATGGTCGTCGTCTCGGCGTACTCAGTTATAAGGTATTCTGGTGTTTCCCCATTTTCCCCACAGAATCTGCATTCGTTGTTGTTTCTGAGCTTCAGCCTACTGAGGTGTTCGTTGAGAAAACAGTGTCTTGTTAGAAACCCCGTGATAATCCGAAAATTGTTTTTACTTAAATCAAGGAAAACCTTTGATTTTTCTCGGTCGTAAGTTCTGAGGAACTTTTTCGAGTGTCTTAGACCGCTGGAGGACACTCATTCCAAGTTACGGATGGAGTCTTCCAGATTCTTTAGTTCCGCTCTCAGTTGGTTCCCGCTTGGAAAACAGAACGGTTCTGGTCCAGTTAGTGGGAGTGTTCGCTCCTTTCCTAGCTAGATCATTTGCATTTTCATTGCCTTCTATCCCTTGGTGAGCAGGCACCCAGAGTAGGAGGACTTTATTTTCTTTGCCTAATTTGTTGAGCTTCTCTAGGCATTCTTTGTCCAACTTCGAATTGATGGTTACTGAGTTGATCGCGTTAAGTGCTGCTTGACTATCGGATAGGATGGCAATTTCCTGTTTTCGATAGTTCCTATCTAAGATAAATTGTACGCATCTTTCGATAGCGTAAATTTCTGCCTGAAGAATACTGGGGTAGGTGCCCATTGGTTCGGAGTATTTAGTTTTCGGCCCAAATACTCCTATCCCTGTCCCTGCTTTGGTTTTGGAAGCATCAGTATACCACGTTATGGTATCCACGTTATGGTATCTACGTTATGGTATCTACGTTATGGTATCTACGTTATAGTATCTTTTATATGCTGAGTAAGGGGCGTTTATTTCTTCCAATCCTTTTTATTACTTGCATTACATACGTATAAATACAGGGGGTTAAAGTCTTCATCATTAAGTGCTTTTTTTCATTTATTAAGTGGTTTTTTTCTTCTAAATGCTTTTAGCGATTCGAATGAAATTTTGAGGGTAAACGTTACTAAAGTGCGACATATTTTAATGCTAAAAAAGCGTCGACATATTCACCAGATCTTTACTTTGCATATAGCAGATGAAAAAGATGCTAAGGGAGTACCGAAGGGAGTACCATCAAAGGACGGTACGGCAAAAAGTGAAACAGCGATCAAAGATCGAGCAGATTTACCTGACGACGCCAAAAAACCGAAAGATGATGGAAAAGGTGTAAAAGGTAAAGGTATATATTTATAACTCAATTAATTCTTTCACAAAAAAATACTTACGATTTTTGTTTCGAACTGTTTTCACGATATATTTTCATTTTAGATGCTGATGGCGCTTTTCAACCAACTGAAGTTCGGGGTAGGGGTAGATTAAAAGCTCCACAAAAAGAACCCGGAATAACTCCTGGATTAGATGTGAAAGGAAGTAAACCTGAACCGCGTGAGTGGTAGATACTATAAATTTTACATTTGTTTCATAAAACACATTTTTGGTTTTGATTTTTTAAAGAAGGCGTCCATTCTTCTCCCATTCATGGACGCCTTGTCCATTCTTCTCAAAGAGACCTGGTTTAAATAAAAAAGAAATAGGAAAAAGACTGAAAGTCTCGGTCTCAACGTTTATATTAACTTAAACAGTGTCACTTGTTTCGCTCATACGAGCATCATCAGACCTAACAAGAAAATACCCAAATAAATAACAAATAATAAAAAGGTCATCGTAACTCATAAATACAATAATTAAACTCAATTCACACACTGAGATGAGGCTGAAATGACCGGCGAATATATGTCAATAAAAACAAACAGGAACAAAAAATCAAATAAAAACAAAACAAACTACAAAATTAAAAAATAAAATAACCCAGCGGGGATTTTGATTTGTTATTTATTTAGGTTCTTTCTTGTTAGGTCTGATGATGCTCGTATGAACGAAACACGTGTCACTATTTAACTTAATATAAACGTTAAAACCGAGACTTTGAGTCTTTTTC
Organism: Sitophilus oryzae; assembly: GCF_002938485.1. Classification (NCBI taxonomy): domain Eukaryota; kingdom Metazoa; phylum Arthropoda; class Insecta; order Coleoptera; family Curculionidae; genus Sitophilus; species Sitophilus oryzae. Next base: position 1,250,462 of record NW_022146163.1, on the reverse strand, counting down.
CTACTTCGTTCTGACTTTGATGTTTTTCCATAAAAAAAATTCACATATGAATTCTAACTTTTTTTATCATAGTTTAATTTAAATGATTGACAGCTGTGAATTGCAAACATGTAGAATGTAAAATGAGTAGAGGGGGGGGTTAATCACTGCGACCTTAAAGATCTATTGTGCCCCCCTTCCTTGAGTCATCACATAGTCTATAACCCATCATACCCCTGTTGTAGAGAAGACAAGGTATTTCCCATCCTCCTCTGACAACAGTTCTTCCTCCGAGGGTACACACCCTTCCAAGGTTGGAGTTTGGCCCTCCGTACCGCCCTTCACAATCGAGGAGCTTGCCTCCGGTTGAGGAACCCGTGAGGTGGAGGCTGGAGGATCTGTTTCCATTTTCTCCGCCTCTTTAACTTGATCTCTTCTTAGACCTGATACCGCTGTTGTCCCGTATCTATAATAGAGGATATGTCCCTCTTTCTCTATTGCCTCCTTGGATTTGAGGTCAATTTCTATTGTTATATTCCTATGGACCTGACCATGACCCTCCTCCCTCGAGTTGATAACTCGCCAACTCGATGTCCTTACATTGAAGTTCTGACCCTGGATAAGGCTCAGCAGGTAGGTGGTGTCTTTCCCCTTGCTCCTCGTCAGAAAGACTGTGATGGCCGCCCCTTTAGAGATGTTTTCTCCCTTCACTGCAACCAGTTCCGGCCCTTGCCAATTTTTAAGCTTAGGAGCGATTTCCACCAACCAATTCGCCGATTCTTGAGATACACAATCTATGAGGATCATGCCCACCCGAAAGTGTAACCCCGCAAAACGCAGCTGACACATTTTGTAGATCGTTGTGTTGCGATCCGTTCGCCACTACTTCGTCCAGTATAGCCTCTTCTAGAGACGTTTGCTGGTCGGTGGTCAGAGCAACCTCTGGGAAATCCTTTGGCAGCACCGCCATTTTCACTTGTCCAGCAATAGCGGCAGAGATGGTGACACGTTCCTGCTTGCCTCCCGGTGTTGGACGGCTTTCCATCCTGGCTTTTTTCTCTCCCTGCCGGAGAAGAGGTGAGAGGTTCTCGCTCCCTCTCTTGCCTTTTGATGGAGATGAGTCAGGTTGTTTCTTGGTTTCTTTACTTTTTTTTCGTTTTTCGGAGGAGTGTTTTTGCTTTTGCTTCCTCCGGAGCAAATCCTTCGTGGATCAGTAGGAGGTATCTCCGTGCTTCTGCTCCACTAAGACCTACTCTCAGAGGACCGTTGCCTGGTTGGTCCAGGCCGGGTAGGCGAAACGGTAGTTTGTGTCGCTTATTGGGTCTAGAGGTAAGCTCCCGACCCTTGCTGGAGAAGGTGTGTGCCACTTGTAAAGGAGGATCCCAAGCAAGTGTCAGCCGCCCCTCTTGTAGTTTCCTTTGGTTTTGGTCCCCTGAAACTTTCATTTGTAATGTTCCCAGTGTCGCTAGGGGGATTCCCCACAGCTTCACCGGTGGTGTTTTTAATGCTAGATCTCATAGTGTCTCTCATATTCGGTCCACTTCTACAGAGCCCCGCATGTAGAAGTAAGGAGTAAATACAATGGGGTGTCCCCTGATGCCCCAAGGTTGAGGCCAGTAATGGCTAGTCCTCTATCTAGCAACGCATCCCTTTGACCTAGTTCCGCCATCGTAGGATTTAGATTTTTGGTGAGGTTGTCTCCTATTAGTCCAGGCGATTAAGCCATGGACCCCCCCCCCACACCCTCTACCCGCGAGACATGACCACAGTCAGTAGAGGGTGCCTGGTATGACGGACAGGGGTAGCCTCGTCCGGCATCGTTATATGTCTTGGTGCAATTCCCTGGCCATGACACTACAGTCAGGGACAAGACGATGAGTGAGATGCTTGTTAAACCAAGCCAAGCCCTAGGGGGATTCCCCCCAGCACCTGACCAGGAGCTTCCCCACCAACGACAAGGTCTTGCATCTCCTAGGGGAAGAATTGCAAACATTGTCACTGTGAAACAACCACAGGTAGAGATTTTGTACCCACTTCTAATGGAAAAATCTACCTTTATAATTTTCGTTGACCCAGGTAAAGTGAGAGGAAAGAGAAGTACAATAGAAGAACCAGAAAGACAACCGAAAAGAAGATGGTGATATTAAGGATGCCAAACCAGGTAAAATATACTTATTATCATTATCAAACACATTGATTATAATTGGAACAAATTATTAATAAAAGAATAACCAGTAGATATTATATAATAGAATAACCAATATAGAGGATGTCCCAGGCTGAGCGTGCATTAGAAGTTTCTAGAGAACTACAATATCTAGATCGGAGATTTTTGCACATCATTGTTTCACAATGATATCTATCGATTAAAAATATTTTCAATATGGGGCACTTCCGGAAATACCGGAAGATGACAGCAACTTTCTTATTTTAAATGGGCACCCCCATTTTTTATTACATAATTGTGTGTTGAGTGTTGTTTTAATATGCAAATGTGTGTGTGGATTGACTTTTATTGTATTTGTCTGATGATGCTCGTATAAGCGACACACGTGTCACTATTTAACTTAATATAAACGTTGACACCGAGACTTTGGGTCTTTTTTCTACTCTTTTTAATTTAAACCAAGTCCAAGAATGGACGCCTTCTTTAAATTTATCCTCTGTGACACTATACAGAGTGGTCCGAACTGCATTCCGGTAACTTTGGCAGCATATTCTGCAGATAAAAATAAGTAAGAAAGTTCGTATAAATGTATGTTCTATATTGCTTTGTTCCGGAGATACAGGGTCTAGAAGTTTTATTTTTATTTCGATTTTTTCCAAACAATTTCTGAAGTAACGTCAATATTTTGGTGAAAAATGGTGTCTGAGAGTTTTTTGACATAAGAAATTTGATTTTGATGTCTATAAGACTACTTGTAGAGGGCGCCACCTACATATTTTTTAACTGATTTAAAAAGTAATAACTTAAATTACATTAATAACTTGATTATCAATACCTGTCATCATAAAGATAAATTAAACATGTTCACACTAAATAGTTATTAGACTGAAATCATAAATCTGAAATGTTTTGTGTCAAAAGTTCAACAGAAACTGTTTTATTATCATTTTTTCGCAGAAAAATTTATGGTTAATTTAAAAAAATAAAAATTTCTGAAGTTTATTTCTTCAGTCAAATAACTATCTACTCAACGTGTTTATTTTTTGTCAATAATGACATGTACTGACTATTTCGTTTTAAATTTCTTGAGAATGGTTGCTCGTAGCGATATTTACCAAGAGACATTTTTTACCTAAAAAGACACGGAGATGTATATTTTTTCACTCAGTAGTTTTATACAGGTACGGACGAAAAGTTATTACTCTTCAAAACAGTTAAAACGCATGTAGGTGGCGCGCCCTACAAATAGGAATCATATTGACGTGAAAATCAAATTTCTCATGTCAAAAAACTACCAGACACCAATTTTCATCCAAATATTGACGTTACTTCAGAAATTATTTGGAAAAAATCGAAATAAAATTGCAATTTCTACACCCTGTATCTCCGAAACTAAGCATTTTAGGACATACATTTATACGAACTACTTTTTTACTTATTTTTTATCTGCAGGATATGCTGCCGAAGTTTCCGGAATAGAGTTCGGACCACCTTGTATATTTAATTATTTCATCAATAGAAGAGAAGAAACCAGAAAAAGCAGCACCTGGAAAATCCGACCCTGCTTTATCAAAAAGCAAAGATGCAGTTGCAGGTTTGCATTTAATGTAATACCGTATAATAAAAAAAAACGGCGTCCAATTGGCTTGGGAATGACGATCGATGACATTCCCCATATAATTTTACATATAAAATGACAGCGATCTTCATTTCATAGCCATCGTTGACACCGTTTTTTTTCAATCGTATTGTTTATTGTTCATTTATTAATTGATCGTTTAAATTTCAGCAGAGGAATCCACAAAGTCCATAGTAGAACCCGATGAAGAGGAATTGAAGAAGAGAAAAGGTGAGGGCGAAATACAACAAAAAGTCAAATTAGTTTATAGTAGAGTGCTTTAAGCCCTTATGGGATACAACCCCCGGAATTCTTTTACTGTGGACGAACTTTTATAAAACTTTTTGCATTGTATTGTTAATAAGATATATTACAAAGTTTACCCATTTAAATTCGTTGCTTTCACTTTAGTATTTAAATAAACACACATATATGAATGCAGAAATATAAGATGGCTCCGTGTTTCGAAAAAGCTATGTATCAGGATTCCTATTTGAGATTTTACAAAATATGTATTTAATGGTAGTTCACATTTCACAAATATTTTTACAGATATACAGGGCGAGTCAAATATATTTTTACACTTAAGTTTTAGCTTTTCAAATGAAATGCTTTATGTTTGTGCAGTAAATTTGCTATAAAATTCCGGTTCCAAAAATACCTTAATACCATAGAGTATACTGAGTGGTTTTTGAATTATTACCACGTCCATGAGGACATCAATCTATATGTCCAGGAACCTTCGTATGAGAACTTCTAATCGAGACGATCCACTTATTGTAAGTTTACCGCTAAGAAACCGCCGTTTGTCAGCTTTTTCAAATTGTGCCTAAGGAACGTACATATTAAACTAACGGACTATAAGAAGAAGACTAAATGAAGCAATTCTTATGTCAAGAAGGCCTGCTTCGGGACCAGAACTTACTAGATCTGTCGACTAAGACTAAAAGCAAAGGCATGGTTTTAATGTAAAAATTACAAGAAAATGTTGGTGTCTTCTTCAAAAGCGAACGTCTCCAACAAAAATAAAGCTAATGAAATGAACCAAAAAACTAACTATCGAGAAAGGATGTATCTAGATGATAAATTGATTTTTAAATTTCTTGATGTTTTAACATATTCTACAAGGTATTTCAAAGTTTCACCAAAATATCAACATTTTGTTTTCCCTCATATAATTAACAGATGTGGAGTTTCATTTTTAATTTAGAAAGAGATACTAAAAAGTGAGATAATTTGGTTACATGCTGCTTAAAAAATCATCAAAGTCGGCCCACTAGAACAAAATATATTAAACTTTAAAATACCTTAAAGTTTTAAGGGGCCCATTTTTCGTACCGGTAAATGTATTTCAAAAAGTATACATTTTAGTCATATACTTTTCTAATGAAACTCGCCTTAATTTTTTTACTAGAATCTGAAAATCAATTAGTATAGGGTCCTCCATTACAAAAAACACAACTTTGATGTGTAACTTTTTTTGGGAACACCCTGTAGAACTCTATAATTTTAGAAAATGCTTTAAATTGACTTACATAAGCTCACAAAATTTCACTTCAATACAAACTTTTTTCTCCTTACAAAAACCGCCTCGTATATGACGTGCCACCCTGTATAATTCGATTTCAATCAAAATTTCAATGATTAGAATATAACCAAAATAGATAATATAGCTTATGCATTAGATTCATTTATGTCAATAAATTTACTTAGAAAAAAAAATTAAAAAATCAAAGAATTAAGAAAGAAATAACTAAGAATTTACTAAAATTACTAAAATAAAAAATTAAAAGCAACGAAAAAAAAATGGGTAAACATTTTAGTATTTTATCTACCGTGCTGACAACTGTTACTTTTGGGTCGGCATTTACATGTGTGTGGAAGTAAAGCGCATAGGGATCATATTAAGTCGGAGTTAGAGAAATGCGACGGTGTGCTGTTGCGGCGTTGCCGGTAAAATCACGATCCCAAACCGCTTATTTTTAAAAGACTTTTTTTCAAGAGATAACTAAGTAGATAAAATCATTAGACATGTTTCTGAGCATCTTAAATAGAATTATAAGGATATCGTTAGGGTGTCATTTTTTTATAACGAGAAAACGTCAGTAATCGCGATAATTTAAAAACTCTACTTTTTAACACATAACAGGCCATGACTCAACAACCACTTTAGATATTGAAACTTTTTTTTATTTTCAAGATCGGATATTTTACAATATGTTTACATAAGAAAAATTGGATAAGGTTGTTTTTTCTATTCAAAAATTGTATACAATCCATCCATTTACATTTAAAGCATAGCAATTTTCAGCAATCGTGTAATTTTTTTACTAATAAAGATTTTCACATACTGTCTACAAGGAAAATACAGCAGAAATATTAACAAAGTTCTTGAAAAACTACAATCTTTTATTTCTAATAGATTTCGAGATATCGATTTTTGAATTCAGAGTATTAATAGCGCAACCACTATCGAACACCCACTCAATTCCACTTATTTTTACCAAAAATGCAAGTGTTTCTAGCTTGCACTTAAAAATTTTCAACCTATAGGGAAAATTACAACGACTCGTTAATAAATAAACAAATTAAGTATCACGAGACGTAATTAAATCGTGAAGCTGAACGCATGACGTACACCTTTTCCTAGAACTTTAAGTACTGACAGAGGTCAGAGGTATTATTGGGTCGACCGGTCAACTGCGACAAATTTGCTATATCCCCGTCCACGTCTCTTAGCGATGTGCACAGTTTCTCGCTTTATTTCGTACGTTTGGCAAGGTGTTTACTGTCCTCTCTTTGTTCAGTACATTATAAACGCATTGTACTCATTGTACTCTTCTTACATACGGAAATCTCGACCCAAGACTAACCTTTGCCAGCCCTTAGTATAAAACACAATACAGAAGGTTTCACAGTAATTGAATTCCGAGGTAAAAGTCTCTGGACACTCCACTACTATTGAATGAAATATTTTAAGACAAATATTAGATCTACTCTAAATTTTAGCACTAGGCTTTTTTATTCTTTGCACAAATTTTTTTTATTGGGATATGACGCAACTCAAACTCGTTTGTTCTTTATTGTCAAAATACAATAAAATATCGAAGAGTATACGCACTGATTCCTGTTCTATCAGTGAAGTTAATCGACGTTAGACGTGACAAAGGTTTCGATGGGTAAACTTCGTCACTGTTTCACTATAGTTAATATCAATTAAACTTTTAGTCACGCGATCAAGCTTGACCGTCACAGCGTTGCCCACTTTTACCAATTTTCTTTTAATCAAAGTATTTCAGGAAACAAGAATAATTATAAATGTATGTATTATAACAGCTATTATCTACATCAACGAAACTCACCTCCTCAACTGCACTTAAGGGATATAAAGGACCATTATTACCGCTTTCCCGTTGAAAATATTCTAATAAGGTGGCGATGAGTTTTTTGCAGCGCCTATTAAGGTATATTGTCGCGACCTAGCTTGGGGGTTGTACGCTAGGGTCGCTATACCAGGTTCTCTCTTTTAATGAAACAACCATTAGAAAGATATAGATATATATTCACTAGCTCCTGACTAACTGACTGTCAACTTTGACTGACCATTCGACTGACTACTGATCTGATTGCAACTAACTGACTAACCCGCAACTGACTAACCCCGACTAACTGACTAAAACCCCAACCCTATCTTCAGCATACCCTTTTATATTTGTCCGCTCGTCCCAATCATCGGCGGGTGCGTCCAAGAGATCCGAAAAGAGCCACAATAAATCTGAATAGGAAATATAAATAATAACACATTCATATCCAAAAAATCCTATATGGGTATTTCGCCACTGCACTGCAAGAAAATCTACAAAATAAAATAGTTATTTTTTGTAAACACTTCTGCGTTAAACCCAAACGGAAACTATTTGTCAGAAGTTATGTTTACAGTTATATAAATTTGCCTAACAAAGAAAAAAATGCTTAAACTGTCAACAATTCCAAAATACTATCTATGTTTAATTTTGTTCTAACTATTAAATGTGTATCTTGTTCTAATCTATCCCAAATTGTTTTAAGTGATTTATCTACCGGCACATTAGTGAAAAGACTGACAACATCAAAACTAACCATTAAACTCTTGGTGTTATATTAATGTTTGAAATTTTTTCTATAAAGTGTGGTGTGTTTTTAATGTATGAGTCGGTGTTATTTGCAATCGGATTTAATATGTCTAGAAAACTTTTTGCTAACGGATGGGATGGAGAATTTATACTACGACTATAGGTCTAAAAGGTATCTGTTTGTGTATTTTCGGTAAACCGTATAAATGAGGTGGTTTACTGTAATGGGGTGTTAATAATGTTCGTTGTAAGTCTGTTAATATATGTTTGTATTTGTATAAAGTTAAGCATTTTATTTTATGTTTTAAGCATGTTTTTCTTTGTTAGGCAAATTTATATGTATAACTGTAAACATAACTTCTGACAAGTAGTTTCCGTTTGGGTTTAACGCAGAAGTTTTTATAAAAAATAACTATTTTATTTTGTAGATTTTCTTGCAGTGCAGTGGCGAAATACCCATACAGGATTTTTTGGAGAGATGAATCCGCCACATAGATATGGACATTTTTTACATTCATATATTTATCACTTAACACGATCTAGGGACATCGACTAGTATATTTAATAAGTAGCTCTAATAAATAATGTTAGTTTATTTTTTACTTTATGACGCCTTGTAATACAAAGGGAATCTCAGTCCAAAAAGATATATTTCATTTCTTTCCAACGAGTTTGAGTTACGTCAAAACTCGATAAAGTTTCCACAAAGTTCTGCGGTAAAGAAGGAATCTTTTATTTAGCTCCCCCCAAGCCAGGAGAAGTTAGAGGACGAGGAAGAGTTAAATCCCAGCAATCTGAAACTGGCCCAGTTGGTGTTGGAGACAAGGATAAACCCGTGGCAGGTAATATCGATTTTAAATATATACAGTTTTTTATTTAATTGTTTCTGTTTAAATAAGTGGTATTCCTCAAAGCAATTAAAGTGTTTTTAATTAAATTAAAGCCGCCCCCCCCCCATCCCTCTTAATTTAAAACCCTTCATATCCAAACTACCACTGGCCGGCGCGAAAAACAGACACAATAAAATTTCCATGTATTTTATATTTCAATAAAATTTCTAGAGGTACGAATTCACTTGCAACAAAACACTCCGAACAAACCAAACGCGCCGCGCACTCCAAACAATCTGCAACAAAACATTTTCCGGGAGCGCTCTGAACGACCTGCAACAAAACATTTTGCGCGGAGCGTCCCGCCTGTTTGCGGTGTTCGCTGCGTTTCCACCAGTAATCAGTGTGTGAATCAGTGTTAGTGTGTTTGCCGATAAGGATGCATCTGATATTACCATAGCCGCTGGTGCTTTTTTAATTATAGAGGCATTAGCGGGTAACAAAAAAGAGAAAAAAAGGAATGGACGAAAAATGTGGGAAAAACGCCTCTTTTTGCGCCATCAATATAATATGGCCGTACTTAGCGACCTAGATTATATGCATAAAAAGAATTTAATTATTTTAATAATTAATTATTAATTTAATAAAATAGGCCGCCCTTCAAACTCATCAATTAACTCTAAACACTTTTCTCTGTTCCACTCCATAGCCATGCCGATCTTAATAGCCGACCATACCAACAGGTATGGTAGGCTATTAAGATCGGCAAAAAAAAAGTTTTTTTAATTTCACTCAAAATGAGTTATTTGGGTCATAAATAACCTAAATACAAAATATTTTCATGGTCTGTCTGGTCTGTCTGTCTGTCTGTCCGTCTGTCTGTAACACGATAACTCAATAACCGCTAAACCGATTTTAACCAAATTTGGCACAAAAATCCTGTGGCACCCGAGAATCTGGCCATTAGTTTTTGGCGGGAGGTGGGGGTTGGTAAGGTGCTATGGGAGGGGGTTAAAAATTTAAAAAAAATCATAACTCCAAAATTACAGTAGCTAGCGAAACGCGGTTTTCAATTTAAGATTATGAATAATATTTGCAACAAAATTTGTAATAACATCAAAATCAGCCGCAGTTTTTGAGATAATTGAAACTAAAAAAACTGCCTACCAACTTTTTATTAACATATTTTAGTATGGGCGGCTATATGTGCCCCCCGGCGCCAATTTTTCTTTTCTTCTTCCAGTTGATGCTTTATCATATTCGAGTGAATTCTCCTTTTTTGTAGTAGGGTTGTCAGTTAATTAGTCTCTAGCGATTGCATAAAAGCTGTCTTATTAAGCTCTATGGTTTTTCGGATATTTAACCGAAACCTGCAAACCTGCTATTTCTAAATCATTGCTGTTCTTCACAAATTCCGGTTGACATAACTTCTTCTACTAAAATTTTAGTGAACAGTTTTTGTACGGCACTCATCAAGCTGATACTACGATAGTTTCGCGGATCTGCTTTTTCTCCTTTTTTAAAAATTGGTATCAAGATGCTTTTTTCCATTCAGATGGTATATTCTTGTCTGTAAGTATTTTTTCAGATAAAAAATCGCGATTTGGTATGCTAGTATATGACATAAATTAGGATTGATTGACGTATTCAATTATTTTCGATCAATTCCTGTTTCACCGGAAATGACTACAACTTTTAGTTTTTAAATGGCATCCTCGGTATTTGTTTCTTTCTCCGATAGAAAATGACACTCTGAATAAAATGAAATATCATATGTCAACTTTTGACATTTTCGAATATGGTTTATTTAAAATTGCAACATGCGGTTCAGAACGAGAATTTGACTCGAAATACCAAGTGTGTGGTATCAAATTATTCGTAAAACTTTTTCCAAATATGCTAATGATCTACCCTCGTTCCATTTGAAAAAATTGAGATATGGTTAAAAATACGATTTGGGCATCTTTTAACCGGCCGGAACAAGACACTAAAAACATATACAAATCTATTTTTCTGAGGCTCCTTCATTAAAAATTAGTGTTTTTACTACACACACACAAGACACACTCTAGATTGAAATTTAAAATACAATTTTGTTTTAAGTAAAAATGTCATAAGTTGACATATGATATGTCATTCTATTCAGAGTGTCATTTTCTATCGAATAATGTAAAAAAATATAGAGGGTGCCATTTAAAAATCAAAAGTTGTAGTCATTCCGGTAAAACAGGAATTGACCGAAAACAATTGAATACGTCAATCAATCCTAATTTATGTCATATACCAAATCTCGTTTTTTATCTGAAAAAATAAAAAAATTATAGAGGTGAGCTACTTTTGAGACGCACCCTGTATATGTATTTACCCGTTATATGTGATTATTTCTGTTTTTATTTCATCTATGCCTATAGAGCATAATGACAAAATACTCAAAGGTTTCCAATGCGTTTCTCTAATTAAAATTAGACGATGCTGAATAATAAAATCAAATTTCAGAGAAAATTGAAAAACCAAAGAAGGAAATACCTGAAAAATTAGATAAAATAACTGATGATGCCAAAAAAGAAGCGGAAAAGGTTGAACCAAAATCGCCGCCGAAAGAAAAAGCAAAAGGTGATAAAGGTAATATGTGTAAATTTCACGAAATTGTTAAATAGATATTTAAAGAGCAATTTTTAAAAGAGCCAGAACCCGAGTCTAAGATGGTACCTGGTATACCCCAAAAAGAACCTGCCAAAGGTAACAATGCAAAGAAATGGAAATGTTTTCCTTACTGGTAATTGATTATAAATTTCAGGCAAAGCTAAGGAACCAGCTGAACTTACTGATAAAGCAGGTATAGTTTTAAATACTACATTTAATTAGTTACATTTTAATATATTACAGATTATCACAAATAATTAATTACGGTATAGTTTATATTAAATAAACTTTTAGTAGCGTTATTAAGCTTAGCCAGCACAACATTGCCCACTTTTACATAGTTTCTTTTAATCAAAATATTTTAGAAAACAAAAAGAAATTATTTATAAATATAAAAACAGTTATTATTTACCATCAACAAAACTCACCTCCTTAACAGCACTTAAGGGGCATAAAGGGCCATTACTACCGCTTTCCCCTTCAAAATCTATACTAATATATAAAATCCCTAAGTGACTGACTCACTGATTAATCACGATCCTGCTCAAACCACTCAACGTAAAGGTGCGTATACATATGGCGAGCACAACGCGAGCCGAGCACGAGCCGAGCGCGCCGTGTTGTGCTCGTTGTTCGCCGCAAGCAGCGAGATCATAGTCCGAGCCAGCAACGATCCATATGAAATGTAAATGGCTCGCGAGCGCACAAGAAATATTCTTTTTTCAGTGTCAGTTTTTGACGCGACTTGGTTCAAATGTTCAGATAAATAAAGTTAAATATTTTAATCTAAATTATATGTTATTGAAAGTACAAACGAGTATTATGTAAATAATATGTAATGTACCCTGTACCTACAGTCAGTACAAAAAGTCTCCATACACCCCTTTTTTTCAAGCAAATTTTATAGCCTTTTTTATGTTTAAAAAAAAGCTGAAAAACAATTTTTTTTGAGTGATTTTAGATAAAAATACCATTACCATTCAAAAGAGAGGTAAAAGTTATAAACCTCCTAAAAATTACACAAGGATTGAACAAAAAATACTCCAGGTATAAAATTTTCAATTTAGCAAAAATAATAAATTTTTTGTAAAAATCTTAAAAATGTTATTATTTTTCGCAAATTTAAAAAATTTTAAATTGTACATTTAGCCCCTTCTTCGAATAGTACCAACCATGTTTACCTAAAACCACTCAAAAAATTTTCAGCTTTTTTTTAAACATGAAAAAAAGGGGCTATAACATTTTTTGAAAAAAATTGCAGACCCACGTCAACTGAGTAGATTTGAACGTATTGAAGATTTTAAATGTACCATTACTTTTTTTAATTATGGTCAAAAAAAGTTGCTACAAGAAAAAAAAAGGGGTGTATTCAGACTTTTTGTACTAATATGCTTTTCAGATGGTAGTTGAATAAATGTCATTCTATAAATAAGCATACTTCTTTTGCAAAGCACACCCTTTTCCTGTTCCTACTGACTCTTTTTCCTCTCTCTTCTATAAGTTGCCAACATGCTTATAATTTTTTTGTTGCATATCTCTTCAGGTTTGCCTATTAAAGTGGCGATTTCCTTCCAGGCATCCATTTTTGGTTTTTTAAAATTTTTCCTCTTTGGGGTCCCACAAAATAGTATGCGTCGTATACAACTCAATTAATTGAAGCAAAATATCCTCCGACCATGTAGGCTCCATGCTGGCCGATCAGACCAAAACGACGAACCTGTCACAACGCCGTCCAAATTATAACTGAGAACTCCTTTGTGTTCGTCGCAAAAACCGACAAGAAGTGGATTGCGACGTTCACACTGTGAGCGGCTCGCGAGGCGCTCGCGGGAGGCGTACACATATGACGAATTGAGGTTGTGGCAGGCTCGGCTCGCGTTGTGCTCGCCATATGTATACGCACCTTAAAGGTGGGTATACACATGCGAGACGATCGGTTTGTGAACCGCTCGTTAGCAAATTGTTTTTGTACGAACCTTCAACGATCCAAGGGAAAAGCGCGATCGCCGCAAACCAACCGAAAACATGCAGTCATTTTTGCGATGCGACGCGATGGTGCGAATACGCGTTTAATTATGTCTTCGCGAGAAGAGAATTATGCTCTGTTGGTGATGAGTGGTGCATTTTTAATGATGACTAGTTTAGACAAGAAAAGGAAGCAGCGACGTTGGTGGTAGGATGCGAATAAAGAAATAATTTTCTTCTTACATTGGTCTGCATTTTTTTTCAGTTCGACACCTATTTCCCTCCAAGCGTCCTCTTTTGTCCTCCATAATAAAGCTATAGAGATCAATTAAATCTAAATGATTTCCTCGGACCACTCCATATTTAAATAAACTTCTATACCTCTTCCAAACTGTAAACAAAAACTAAAAATTGAAACAGTGCGTCTGGATTGTCTGAAGGTTCGATACAAACAACGAACCACAGAATATACTAACGAAAAAGAAGCC